>NC_072457.1:14835199-15518313 GCF_027596085.1 Anoplopoma fimbria
GTAAATCATGCTCATGACAGCAAGCGAGGAGGCGGGAGTGTGAGCCGAGCAAAGGGATGAGATCATCGGCGGCCGGGGAGTGATTGTGGCGAGCGGACAAGTGTACCACCCTGAGAGGGACCAGGTGCTATAGTAAATCACCCTGGAAACCGTCGCCATGGAGACCTTTAAGACACACGTGTGCACATGGGCGAGGGGACATGTCTGGGAGAGAGTGAGGGATGTTAATGTCTGTATTTAAAAACGGGGGAATAGTGTGCGTGTGTGTGTGTGTGTGTGTGAAGGAGAGACTGAGGTATTTCTGTGTAATCTAATCATGGCGGCTGAGAATGGTACATCTGAGTGACAACGTAGCGCCATAGCAGGTGGACTGCTCTTTCTCTCCTCTCTCCTTCTCTGTCCATCACTTTCTAGTCCTGAGCGCTTTCATATCATGACCTGCTTTATAACCGCTGTGCGTACGTGTGCACATATATATGTGTATTGAGGGGTAATGTACAAAGCTTGTAGCTGGAGGTGGCAATAAACAGAGAGCGAGAGGAAATCAAACACTGAGGTGAGTGCGTCCTGTGTGTGTGTGTGTGTGTGTGTGTGACAGTGTGTGTGTGCGCGTGTGTGTGTGTGTGTGTGTGTGTGTGTGTGTGTGTGTGTGTGTGTGTGTGGCTATCACATTCGGTCTCCTCCCAGAGAGAATTTCCAACTAGAGGCGGCTGTGATCAGCGCTCTAACACGGCTCCTAATGGAGGTAAAGATAAGTTACACACATCCGTCCATCCTCCATACACCCCCCCCCTCTATCTCTCTCATGACAGTAAACTGCCTTTTTATCCATCCTGCCATCCTCCATCTTTCTGATTAACCTCCTCTTCACTGTCTCACCACGCGCTCTGCGCTCCTGCTTTTCCTTTTCTACTCTCACTCCATCTATCCATCTTCTCTCATTCAATCTTTCCTTTTCCCCTCCCGTTCTCTCAGTCATCTCTATTTTCCCCCTCCCTGGTATTCTATCTCTTTTCAGATGCCTCCATCTAGCCACTCCTCCGCCCTACGCCGCCCTTCCTCCCTTGTTCTCAGTCCACCCTTTGACTCCATCCATCTTCCATTTATTCCTCCCTTCTTTGTTCACCCGAGGGCTGGTGCTTCCTCTTGTCGCCTGCTTCATTCGCCCAACAACGTTCTCTCTCTCTCTTTCTCCTCCTCCTTCTTACTTCACCCCTGCTTTCATTAGTTTTTTTCTACCTGTTTCACATTTGTTTTTCTACATCCACGCTCATCAATCTTTATTCCCGCTGTAATTTTAACGTCTGGATCCGTCCCTGCCTCAGCAGCTATCATTCTGCTCCTTCGTCTCCCCTCCCTCCCTTTGGCCATTTACCGCTTTCCTCTATTTCACTCTCTCCTCCTGTTTTCTTTGACTCCATCTTTACCGAATGGTCGTATAACCTCCACCTCTCTTTGTCTCTCCCTCCTCATCTACCTCTCTAAATCTATCTCTGCCTCTGTCATAGCACCCTCATTATGCCTTCTCCTCCTCCTCACTCCCTCCCTCTCTCCAGAGAAGCCATTAGGTGCTGCTGTAAGGCTATCACTCTTTTGCTCTCTCCCTCTCTTTTCACTCTTTTTTTTTCTCCCTCTGCCATAGTCTCGGGGCAATAGGCTCCCCCTTTCCTTCCCTCCATCCTTCTCCATCTCTCTCTTTCTGCGTTTCTTCAGGCGTTCTCTTCTCTCCCCCTTTTCCCTCCCCCTCCCTCCTCTCGTCTTAACATCATCCGACTGCCTTCCGCTTCCTTCCTCTTCGCCCTACCTCCATCTTGATTTCTCCACCCCTCAAACTACCCCCCACCTTTCTCTCCATCCTACCATATTCCAGTGTGATAGTCCAGTGTAGCGGCCGGCTTACATATACTGTACACAGTATATATATATATACGCACCCTGTGGCTGTTGTGTTTAAACATACTGTAGGCCTTTAGGAACATATCTGCTGGATATTCGCTCTGGAGAAGGGATATAATAAAATTACATTTTCTTGTCCACTTATTGCATTAGAAGGAAACATTCACAAATCAGTCTGCGTGAAAAACGTTATCTAGAGTGCACAACCTATCCTTACTTTGTTTTGTCTTACACATTAAGTAGCCTTTCTAAGCGCTGCTCCTTCAGCTATCTCCATCGCCCTCGACTCGGCCCATCTTTGTGTGCCATTAATCTCTCTCCTCCTCTACCTCCTCTGCCTTACCTCTCCCTCTCTAATGTAGGGGGGGCAGAGCGAGGGAGAGAAATATGGAGACAGAAGGAGAGAGAGAGAAAGAGAGGGAGAGAGAGTGACCATTATCTAAGCCAGCATCTGCAATAATTCCACAGCAGCCTATTATCCACAATAGAGCCAAAATGGCCTTTGGTAATATGATGAAATCTGCCGTAAAAAGTAGAAATGGGACTAAAAGCGTCAGAGTGTAGAAAAACCTCCATTCCTCAGCTGCTTTATCACATTATTGCATTCTACTCATCTCTCTCTCTCTCTCTCTCTCTCTCTCTGTGTCTGCCTCCCTCCCTCCCACATTCGGTGCATTACTGTGTGTTTCTCCAAATTCTCTCCATTTCACTCTGTTTGTCTCTTTTGCGCTGCTTGTTTGGCGATCCCCCTCCCTCCATCAATCACACACACACACACACACACACACACACACACACACACACACACTCACACACACACACACACTCTGTTCCTCACTATTGCTTCACTCGTCTCTCACTTTCTCTTTCTGTCTCTTCATCCCTCTCTCTTTCTCTCTCCGTCAATGTGACCCTCTGTGAGTGTGTGTCGATCCGTCGTTGGATAACAGCCCGTTCTCAAAAAGGAGGAACTTGAAAGTGTTAGTCTCTTTCTAATGCATCTTAAACACTTAACACACATGTAAACAGACAGACAGACAAATGTGTGCATGGATGTGACTGTGCTTGCACACAAACACAAGAGAGAAAGGACCTTCCAATCAGTAGTGTACCACAAATAGGTGCAGGAAAAACAATTTGCTGTCATTGCTAACAGCTGCTGCTGGTGTGAGGGAGAGAGAGGGAGAGAAAAACACCAGGCCCATCTCTCCCCCATTCCTCTTCTCCCCTCCTCCACTGCATTGTCCCAAGGGAGGTGGAGAGGTGATGTATAGACCCTCTTCTGATCGCACGACTCAGCAGAACAGATGGACAGAGAGAGAGAGAGAGAGAGAGAGAGAGAGATGTACAGTTGTAGACTGAACAAAAGGGCTACGTGATGGTGTGTGTATGTATGTAGTGTGTGTGTGTAGACTGAAGATGCTGAGAGCTACTATATTGTTTCAATAATCTTTAAAGCTAGTCTCCACTGTGTTCCCTGTTATACATCTACAAGGAGGGATATCTTCAAACACCATGCTAACACAGCTTGAGTGTGGCTGGAGAACATCTACAGCTAAAGGCAAACACAGCCAGGCAAGTCAACTGACTGTGGAAGTGTTTGTCTTTTCCTGCAGAACTGAAATCAGCAGCGCTAGCACAGCAGTTTAACACTTAACACAACAATTTTGTTAACGAAAACTATGATGAAAGATGTTCATTTAGGACCTTTATTCCCATGACTTTGATGCCATGGTGATGAGATGACACTGACGTCTCTTTCTGCCCTTTCAATTGTCAATCTGGTTGAACCATTGTACAGCATTATGTTCACCATGTACAAAAAACATGGCTTTTTACAAACCCTTCATACAAAATAATATCTATTTGTAAAGAGGACTTTTCTACAAGCTGAAAGCACGACAGACATTTCAAAAATATAGATAAATTAGCTCTGTCTGTTTAGCTTCTAAATGTTCCACTATGTTCTTGGGCTAGTTGCCAACTTTCTTTGGGGCGGGGCATGTAGCGTTCAGTTGGTACATCCAACGCATTCTCACACCAACACGTCAAATAACGCAGCTTGGTCAGTGGCAATAAGCTTCAAACAATGACACCCTACCGACCATCTGGCGTCAGTTCTGCACGTCTCACAGACGACGTGTTAATATAACCTCATTACACGCACAGCGTCTTTTCAAAATAAACTTCTGTCATCACTGGTTAGGTTTAGTCAACAAAACCACTTAGTTAGGTTGTTGAACCTAACTTGTTGAAATTAACTTGACTACGTACGTGACTACTGCACGACTTACGACTAATGTTACAAAATGTCAGCGTTTCCTTTTAGATATGCATGGGAAACGGACATCGGCCTTCTGGACATCCTGTGTAATGTTACAGATGTGTGCGTTACATACAGACGCTAAGTCGATTGGCAGTTAGAATTGGATGTTATATCAGAGCTTTTTCCTGGTGATGAGAGTGAACCATAACCGTACAATTTTGGGCTATAAAACCAAAACAGTGAGCTAAAAGTGACTAAAACGCTTTGTAGAGATGAGAGGAACTGAAGAGTGTTGTAATACCGTCTGTGGGTTTATCACTACTAGAACCACTTAGCTTTAAGCACTTCCATTGTTGACATAAAACACTGATTTAATGTTTCATAAAATATAAATCTAAGAAAAACATATAACACAGACGGTGTACAGTATGTGCGTTTAGGATGAAATTAATGCTGGGCTCACAGCAAAGCCTAAAGCATGAGCAGATTGTAAATGCAGAATTGTTCATCACAGAGCATCCATCTGTTCATGTGTGCTAACATACTGCTTCTTTAAAAGTCTACCTGTGTCGATAATGGCAGACCTTCACTGGCTGACACAACGTTGTGGGGCTCTGGTAGTGAGGCTGCTAAACCAGACGAAACCGGAGCGCTCTCCACACAAAACTGAGCCTTAAAGAGTCAATTACCGCGGTTGTGACCAGAGACCCTTCCCTCTGTTGCCTTATCATTTCTACAAAACAAGAGCAATTGAGGAGCGGTTAAGACGGAGGGAGAGAACCAAGTGAAGTGTGGGTGGAGGAATGACTAGAGCTGTTGATAAAGGAAGGGAGCAAACAGCCACCCCGAGGAGAAGAGGAGAAGCTGCAAGAGGAGGGGAGGGAGGGAGGGAGGGAGGGTTATATAGGGGAAATCATTTTTGAAGGAGTGGACTGTCGGCCTGCCTGGAGGGGGAAATAGATGTGTAAACAGACACTGGCTATAGGGAGAAACAAGAGTACGCCGGAAAAAGAGAGAGAGAGAGAGAGAGAGAGAGAAGAGAAAAGGGGAGGGAGGGGAAGATGGAAGCAGAGTGGGAGGAAGGCACGGAGTGAGAAAACAAGCTCGGCCATGTGTTTAAGTCAACAACAGCAAGAGAAACCTCAATAGAGAAAAAGGTGTGGGCGGGAAAAGACTCCACGGGGAGAGAGGAGACAGATGTAGAAGCGAGGCAGGCATTGTGAGGTGTAGAAAGAGACAGAGAGAGGAGAAAGGAAGAAACAAATCAAGAGATTCAGAGAGAGAGGTGGAGAAAGAAATCAAGAGAAAGTGAGATATTTAGAGAGTGATTTGAGGTAAAAAGGAATGCAGACAGCGGCAGTAGAGCTCCGTTACAGTGTCGGCTGTTGACAGCAGAAAAACTAAGGCGAGGTGGGAGGAGAGAAATGGGGTGATGGAGGGTGGTGGGAATTAAACGACAAGAAGAAAAACTAATTATTCTGTGATTCCGCTAATTAGCTCTGGCTTTACTGACAAGCTCTGCAAGGCAACAGACGTTTACCAAAGGATTCACACTACCCTGATGGCCCGGGTGGGAGGGAACTGAGGAGGAAGGGAGGGAGGGAGGGAGGAAAAGAGAGAGGGAGCTACAAAGATGGGTGGGGAGAGGAGCAGAAAGACAGATGAACAGAAAGAGAGAGAGGGAGGGAGGGAGGGAGGAGGAGGCAGGGATGTGGGTCTGAAGTTATCTGAAACCACTCTATCAAGCGCTAGAGACGGAGAAGAAAAAAGAGAGAGAAGAGCAAACCCCTGGGGATGAACTTGTGACGTCTGTTTACCCATGCATTGAGCGGCTTTTACATAAACTAACAATTAAAAAGCCCCATTTAGACTCTTAACACTTCAGATAATGCACACACCGGCATGTCAATGAGGGGAAGTCATCTTTAAACACCGACTGTATTTATAATAATGGCTACTTAGAAAAGACAGAAGCAGTGTGTGTGTGTGCGTGGCATGGTTGAAGAGTTTTGAATGGCTTTTAAAATGATTACTTCCTGGGAATATGTCAGTGATGTCAAGGTACCAAGATATAACTTGGTACCTTGATACGATACATGTCATAGTATCTCGGTATTGATACTGAAATACCACGGCAAAAATCTAAAACGTCAGGAAAAGTTATGAAAAATATAAGACAGAAGATGTAACTCAAAATTCCTCTAATTTCTTTTCATTAATAAAAACAAAAATAACATATGTTGACAATGTCAATGCCAAGCAGTGGAGCGTGTGAAACGTTGCATAAAACAAAAGGAGTGAATTATGGTACCATAGTTTGTTCATCCATTTTAATATCCAACCAGAACAGGAAAAACTCTTCACATCTCTCTATCGTCACATGTCACACTGCTGCTCAGGTAAAGTACTTGAAGAGATAAGTACCAGCTATACAGTAAACTGTTCTGTTGGTTTGCCTCTTAGCGAAATATTAAAACACTGTCATTCTTGAAGTATCGGAACTAATAAAATTAGTTTGTTTTTAGCAGCAGGGTATTGCGATATGAGGTATACCGTGAAGCACGACACACACGGAGTTCACAGCAGTGGCAGGATTACTAATTCGATGGGTCATTGACTTCGAACAGACAAAATCAGTCTTATTTTACAGTTCCCCTCTTCCTCTAGTCCGCGCTACGACTGATTTCGTCAGCTGAAACGACAACTGTTGCTAGCAGATTTTATAAGCTGTAGCTATCTCACCTGAGCTAACTAATATGAAGCAAGGAGGGTTAAAAGTGGAGATGTCATATTGTTATGATTGTCAGGGCATAACACATGCACATAAAATGTAGTCTTCACCGGCCGACAGGGTCGCTAGCTAGTGCATGATCACGATGATGATTGATTTGTGTTTACGTTAAAGTAGCTTGCTTTATGGGTGGGAATTACAATTCTGCAATTATTGAAACTATTTGTTAATGTTCTATTGTATATCGTCAGACAATCATTCATGTATGTACACCCAAATAGTTCTGTCAGGCCCAGAGCAACCAAAGAGCATCAGATCGGACACCATCCTCATATTTCTAGCGCCGTCTGCAGTCCCCCTCCAACATCGCGGCTCCAGTTACACTTCTGATGAAAAGGTAAGGAGGTTTTGGAAAGAAAATCTTGTGAACCAATAGTGCATATGCACAGTATGTTTCTGTACAACTGGGTCTGTGCTATATGTGTCTGCTGACAAGTTCATATAACGTACACACGGCTTTATGCTTCTGTGTATGTGAAAGAGAGAGAGAGAAATGTTAAAGAGGTGTGTGTGTGTGTGTGTGTGTGTTTCTGCCTATGCTGAGAGCTCATTTGCAGTTCATGCGTTTTTACTCTGGCTGTGAGGTTCGCCACGTGCCAGGAACGTGGTACTCGACAAAGCATTAGTTTACTGATCACACACACACACACACACACACACACACACACACACACACACACACACACACACACACACACACACACACACACACACACAGACACGCTGCAGCTAATGGTTACTGGCAGATCCAAGCACGAGTGAAGGGGGCGAAATGAAAGAGAGGGGTTAAGTCGCTGAGTATGGAGGGATTTAGACCTCAAACAGTTAGAGGAAAAAGAGAAAGAGAGAGAGAGAGAGAGAGAGAGAGAGAGAAAGAGGGGGCGGGGGGGAGTAAAAGTGTGCACTGAATGACTCACTGAGCGTGTAAGTGTTTAACTGTGCCGTACTGGTGTTAGTGAGTGATAGCGATTCTATAGGGACCAACGGAGAATGTAACGCCACCAGTGCGGCAGTATCGTCGCTCTTTCTCTTGATTTCACTCTGTATCTGTTTCACTGGTTCTCTCTGAGCCTCAGGAAACAGGAGGAGGAGAACATGCTGTGGATGGAAGAAGGGATATCCCTGCATCTCATTTCTCTTCTCTGACTCCCTCTCCTTCCATCCTGTGGCACAAACTGATGCTTCTTTAACGGATGAGATATCCAAGATTATTGACCCATTTGATACGTTCCACATTTTTTCTGTGTGCATGCATGTGTGTGTGTGTGTGTGTGTGTGTGTGTGTGTGTGTGTGTGTGTGTTTGTCCTAAGAGACAAATGTTATGCCTCCAATTTCTGCTGCAGAGAAATCAATGACAACACAACCCTTCCACCTTAAAAAAAAACAAAGATTGGGTGGTTAGCAACACAACTCTGTGTGTGTGTGTGTGTGTGTGTGTGTGTGTGTGTGTGTGTGTGTGTGTAAGTTTATGAATGTTTATATGAGCTTGTTAGCAGATATTTGCACATCCTCTTCATCCCTGCAACACAGAGGGATAACAGGCTGATTCATAGCTACAACAATAATAAATGCGTATTTCTCCTGTTAATCTTCACTAGTGACACTGTCTTTCAAACCTGGAGGTATTCATTAGTGCTGGCTAATGGTGGCCGAGGTGGGCTAATGCGTCAGGTCCTCTCAGAGAGCAGAGAGGGCTATTTGTGTCGGGGCTGCTGGGATTGATTGGGGGTGGGCGAGAGCGGCATATTGTAGCGTCATTAGCCTTGCTCATTGACCATATGGAGATCAATACTTGGAGCGGCCTGAGGACAGTCAGAAACACACACACGCATATAACATGAGCACACAAATGCATTCCTCTATTGGGCAAACATAGAGGGAAAGAAATGCACACACTCCACATCCACAAACAGCCCTTGGTCTAAAAATTGTTAATGATTTGACCATTAGGAATGAGGCATGAATCAGTGGTAATGGCTACAACAGAGGGGTTGCATCGATAAATTGTTACACGTGGACAAGCATGTATACATGCACACAGACACATACAAATACACACAACGTAGCTTGGAGCTAAACTGCAATTAGAGCCACACATCTACAAAACCCAGATTGTGTTCAAAGGCTGTAAGGAAATAAAGACATGACACGTTCTGCCATTGAGCAATTAATGATCAGGACCAATCAGGGTGCAGTTAGGACAAATGGCTGACGACAGTTCCACGTTATATTCATTTCACAGTAAAAAGTTATCGCAGGAGCTATTTTAACTCACCTCGAGGTCCATTTAGAGTTTATTGTAGAGCCATCAATCATATAAAAAGCTGCTCAGAAAAATCCAACAATTTAATGACTTCTGAAAAACTGCCAATGAAGATCAGGGAGATAATGGAAAGCTCCAAAACAACTACTAAATAGACCTTGTGGGGACAATGTTTCCAAGGTCAAGATTGAACATTACAACTCAATGGTTTAGCCTAGCTTAGCATAAAGACTGGAAACAGTGGGGAAATGGCTTGCTTGGCTCTGTCCAAAGGGAAAAAATGCTCCAACCAACTCCTCAATAACTGTTCCTTACCAACCGAATCACTCTCCAACATCCTGACAGCCAATTAAACAATTAATATATACATATGTCTACTGGATACATAGCATGGGGGCAATCTAACAACTGAGAGCCCAGCACAATTATTAACCACTTCACACTGTTTTCTTTTTGAGCACATGCTAGCCAGCCCTAATGCAGCAAAACAGAACATCTGTTAAAAGGTGATACTGTTGACCACCAAATATTAAACTACTTGACTAAGTTTTGTAAAACATGCACTAAGGTAATAAGAGGTCACAATCACACGAATATGAAGACTCTGCAATATCAGTATCTATGCCAGGCATGAAGAAGGTGAGGAGTGACGGGAGCATTTAATGGCCGTACTCCCAGGTGAGTTTGAAGACACAACGCTGATGTTTTCAGCCTCATCTGCAAGGAGGGAGAAGAGGAGGATCTGGAGAGGCGGAGCGGGAGGGTAGGAGAAGGAAGAACGGAAACTCAGGCTCTAAATTTAGCCTGACGCGACATTCCAGAGAAGAATAATACTGCTTCCCCCTGCTGCTGCTGCTGCTAGTGGAGGAAGACAGAGCGGGAGAGAGGCACCAGAGGTGGGACATATGCAGAGAAGATGGTGGTCCCATTTTAACGGGGCCCTTAACACATGCAGAAAAGGACTAAAGTCAAAACAATAGACTACAAATGACCGGTTGAAAAGTTTCCACTCATTAAGTTGCTCGTGAACGTGGAAGTTTTCAGAGCCTGAGTACTCAGAGAAACTATCATGTGATTCTCTGCTCGTCCTCGTATCCCTGACCTTCTGCAGAGGGAGGTGGAGAGAGAGAGAGAGAGGGAGGGAGATAGAGAGGGGGAGAAGGAGGAGAGGGGAGGGGAGGAGGAATGTTGAAAGAGCAAGGGAGTAGAGGTTTTGGAAGTATGGAGGCAGAGAGAGAAGGGAAATAAAGATCAGAGTGAGTGAGTAGAGGAGAGGATAAGGATGGAAAAAATACAAGGTAACAGGAATGAAAACATACCCCCACTCCCTAGTGCATGCACACACAAGTGTTAACACACACACACACACACACACACACACACACACACACACACACACACACACACACACACACACACACACACACACACACACACACACACAAGAAATGAGTTGATTGTGTGGTTTGCACAATATTTTTGCTTTGTGCATGTGTGTGAGTGTGTGTACATGCTCATCAGTCTCACATGACCACACACACAGCGTGGGGTGCGTCACCCACCAGGTAACTGTGTGCTCGTATCATAGCACCTGTTATTTGTGTTACACATGACCTTTATCTGTCAGTGTGTTTCTGTGAACAAGTATGCACATCTAGAGTGACCAAAACACGAAGGAAGGTATCATTGAATAATCGCTTAAACAGATTCAACACTTAAACTGTGTCCACTGTCCGAGTACTGAAACAAGCTTTTCTATCAGTTGTGATAACAGGGTACTCATCAGTGTCGGCTGATATCTGGGTTCATCGCTGTCCAATAGAGCAAAAGCAAATAGAGAAACAAGAGCAGTCAGACTATCAGACAGATTATCTGAACCAATTTATTTGGAGGTAAAACTAAAAGTGAGAAACCAAAATGTCTGTAACAAGCTCTCTCAAGAAAGCTTTCTGCACGCAACTACGGCAAGGTCAGAAATTGGTCTGTAAAGTGCAGCTGACACATTGAGAAGTAATTTTCTGTAAGCTTTCTAGATTTGATTGATTGATTCCCTCATCTAACTCTTGGGAAGAAAGTTTTGACAAAATGTTAAACTGTTCCTTTAAATCTGAACGATCGTCAGACTTATTTTTAGCCATGTTGCTGTGTTTTTAACCTGACCCGCCAGATGATTTGTTACATGGAACCTTCTGAGAAGCCTTCATGTGAAACTGTTTGGAAAAGGGCAGGCACTTTAAAAAAAAAATACTTGACAGATGTTTGGATGAACCATTCGTCAATCAAACTCTTGACGAAGCTTTTCAGGAGAGCGAAAACAGCTTTTCCATCAAGAAAAGTCTTCAGTGTGGTTCTTTTCTCTTCTTTCAATGAAGAAATATTCTGCAGGTTGATGTATCTGATGATATTGAAGGCTCCCGCCATTGTTGTTAAGAATCAACAGTCTGTGCTGTCTCTCACCTAACCACGCCTGTAGCGGCCAGTAGCTCCTCGCAGGACGCTGATTGGTCCGTGCGCTGGCTTACTGGACACAAACACATTACTTGAAGCCTGAGAAGATGTATTTTCTTGTGACATGTGATCCCACTATTCTTGCATGATCCTGTGACGTCGCGAGAATCCAGCTGCCGTGAAAGGTAAATGTGTTCCCAAATCTCAATTAACTTGTTGAGTACAACGTTATAGTTACTGATAGAAACAATGGCATAACCTACAAAAACAAGACCAAAACTGGAATTATCCTCTCAGAGCCATTCTTCCATTTATGCACATTAACTAAGCTATAATGAACGGGTGACTGAAAGATAAAGCAGCAGAAGAGAGGTGTGAAAAAGTAAAAGGAGGAACGAGAGAGGGAGAGATCAGGCCAGAGGGGGAGGGGGAGGGTAAGTTTGTGCAATTACAGCAGGAACTGTTTGTGCCGTTCCAGACCGGGGTGACACAGCAGTGGTAGGAATTAACAAACGATCAGCGGCACCAGAACATTGCGATCAAACCTCGGCTTAGTTAATGTCATTCTCAGCCCACTAGGGTAAAGTTCCTGGTAGTGACAATTACTTGGCACAGATACAGATGATTAAGGGGTTTGGTGAAGGTATGACGGGAGAATGTGCCTGTATTAGTGACCTCTTGTTACATGAACACAAACAACCCCACCCCTTCTATCGCTCTCCCACTCTCTCCCTCTCTCTCTTTCTCTCAGAGGCAGAGCGATGGCAGTGCCCGCCCACAACGAGGTCAAAGAGAGATTTACTTCCTTATCAATTTGACCAGACAGCTGCCTGTCAAAGGAAAGCGATACAGAATGAAAGAGAGATGAAAGATGGAAACATGGACACGATGGAAAGGCTACGATGGGCAAGGTCACGTTACTATGGAGATTTTACAGGCAGCATGACGTCGAAGGTGACTGTTGTGACTATCTGACACAGACGCACACATCAAGGTCTCCGGTCCAGAGAGTGAAAGACGGGAAGGAGGGTGGGCAGGAGAAAAATGGAGGGAGAGAGTGATGGATGGAAAACGAGACAGAATTGGTCTTTGCAACAGCAGCAATGGAGAAAATAGAGAGCTCTGTGTGTGTGTGTGTGTGTGTGTGTGTGTGTGTGTGTGTGTGTGTGTGTGTGTGTGTGTGTGTGTGTGTGTGTGTGTGTGTGTGTGTGCGTGCTGCTGCAGCCCTCCTCTGCCAGATTACAGAGTGACGTAGTGTTATCATTTCTCTGATAGGAGCTCTGCCACAAGAGCAGCAAGAGGAGGAGGCAGGGGATGGAGGGAGAGGACAGAAAGGGGGAGGGGTGACGAGTCTCATTGCTGGAAAAATGGTCTGATAGCCAAGAAAAGGGCAGGGAGGGAGGGAGGGAGCGCGGGAGGGAAAAGGAAAAGTGAGGCAGAGGGAGAGCAGAGATAGAGACATAGTGCCACACAAAGGAACAGAGCATACACAAAGAGAGAGACACAGGCAGAGGAAAAAGAGGGCAAAGGAAAGAGAGAGCAGTTGGAGGTAAAAAGGAGTTGAAAAAAGGCAGTACGCTTGAAAAGAGAGAGTTCTTTGTGTGTGAGATCAGTGAGTGAAATAGTGAGGCGAAAAGTTTAAAAACAAGCAAGGGGGGGGAAAGGGCAGAAGAGGAAGGAAAATGTAGAGGTGACAGAGAGGTGACAAGACAAAAAGAGAAAGAAAGAAAGAAAAGATGAGGGACAAGACACAGTGAGGTGCTAAGAGCGACTGGTGGGTCACAGAAAGTGTGTGTGTGTGTGTGTGTGTGTGTGTGTGTGTGTGTGTGTGTGTGTGTGTGTGTGTGTGTGTGTGTGTGTGTGTGTCCCTGCGTCCACATGGCAGCAGCAAGTAACATTTACAAAGAGGCAGCTGTTCCATTAGCTACTGCCATTGTGTCTAATTACATCCTGGTCTCCTTAGACACACGCTCACACCCTTACACAACCACACACACACACACACACACACACACACACACACACACACACACACACACACACACACACACACACACACACACACACACACACACACACACACACACACACACACACACACAGCATATGTGCATATAAACACACAATTGCCGCCTCTCCAGCCAACCAAGAAATCCCTACCATGCACGCTAACAAGGAAAGGAACTTAGAGCGACAGAGCCACAGCGTGTGTGTGTGTGTGTATGCGTATGTGTGTGTTAATCACAGTGTCATGCACACTCTCTTACAACCCCACCCCCTCGACACAAGAATACAAGGCAGAGAAAAGAGATCCACGAGTGTCTGTGTGTGTGCGTTAGCCAGCATCTCTCTCTCTCTCTCTCTCACACACACACACACACACACACACACACACACACACACACACACACACACACACACACACACACACACACACACACACACACACACACACACACACACACACACACACACACACACACACACCTCCCCCAGCCTTTGAGGAGAGGAGGATCTGAGGCTTTGTGAAATACCAAACATACCAGAGAAGCCACATGAGAGAGAAAAGGCAGCTTTTGAGGAGCCTCAAAAGACACACACACACACCCACACTCACACACACACACACACACACACACACACACACACACACACACACACACACACACACACACACACACACACACACACACACACACACTCTTGCACACACGCTCACTGAGACACAGGGCTTGCAGTTGTTACAGGAATGAGGCTTTTCACACACAAACATAGGCACGCACACTAAGCTAACATGATGTAAAAGCAGATAGACAAACACACAGTCACAGAAACATACAACTACACACACACACACACACACACACACACACACACACACACACACACACACACACACACACACACACACACGCATAAACACACAGACGTCCTCCCTAATCAACTCAGTGGTGTAGCATTTGGATAAGAAGCACTCCTAAGACTCCTTGACAATGGTGAGACAGGAGAGCTTACATTGTATTAAACCAGACAAACCGTACACAAGCATCCTTCAAGCTAAGCACTGCTGCTAACCTGCTGACTGAAGAACACATTGGCAGAGGCACAAGAAAATCCAACAAGGTTACGGGCTGACAAAACACAAGCTTGGTTTTCCATTAAGTCAAGCCAAAAAGGGTTGTCACCGTGCGATCTGCAGAAACCCAAGGACACAAAATAAAGATAATAACACAAGGAAAGCTGAATGCAAATCATGGCTGAGAACTGAATCATAGTAATGTCATTAATTATTGTTCATTATTCTGTTGTACAAAAGATATAACAATCTAGTTGTTTTAACGTCTGCAAACAGGTAGACACCAAATGCATTTACAGGATGATAGCTGGCTACTATTACTATTGTGTCCTGAATCCGTACTACACACTTATTCTAAGTTCCCTCTACATTCTAATCGTCATCGTTTATCACTTAATTCTATAAAAATAAAAGAAACATACTTTATGATTTTATAGCAACAGGAAAGATACCACTCGCATGACGTCAAACTACAACTTGTCGACTGCACTTGAATTGTAAGTGAAAATGTAACTTGCTACATTTTTCTGGACCTGTTTCCATACCACCAAACATAATATTCATTTTGTTCCTCTGTTAGCAGATCCTCTCTTTCCTTTATTGCATTGCATTGTGGGAAAATAGTTTCCATCAACAAGTCTCTCAAAAATCTACCGTTTTAGTATGAATGCTGTCTGCTACTTTATATTGTTACTTTTCCAATGTGAACACACTGCTTATTATATATACAAATATATATACAAATTTGGCCTGTCTGTAAATATTTAGGTGTGTACAAAGATATACCGTTTACGTGGCTGGCTATGTTTTGTTGTGCTGGTGGTTTTCATATCTAGAGCGATAGACTGAAACAGAAAACTCTGATCTGCACTTTTTTTTTATATTTGTCGATCGTTGATTTGTTAAACAGTTGTGTAGTCTGTTCCTCCCACATAGGCTAGCAACTAGCTAGCCAGCTCTGGAGAAGGCTGAAGTATAGTCTAGCATAAAATGTGGGAGCAAGTGCAGGCTTCCAGTTTCTTCCCACATGAGCCTTAGCTGATTATTAAGTTGATATGGAATAGCCAGGAATGTTCAGATTTGACAGCAGACGCACACACAGTTCTCTTTAGATGACATTGGTTTTTGTTTACACACATTTTATCTAGTCTAGTTTTATCTTGTTTTACATCATCGCGTCGCTGCTCACCTCACATTGTCATATTGTGTGTCTTCATATTCAAAATACAAAGTCAACAGGACAAGAGAGTGATTGGTAAAGAGAGAGAGAGAGAGAGAGAGAGAGACTGAGGAAAGATGAAGCGGGCAGGTCACCTCGTTGAGCTTGTCATCAGCAAAAGCAGGGATCGTTCTCTTTCCCTCAAACACACCCACCACAGGTTTCTCTCATCGCACACTTAGGAAGGGAATGGGAGGAATTTTGCCTTATGAGTGACTGCATTACCGTTGCTCTGAGGGCACATTGTCCATTACAGCTCATTAGTTTCCTAAATCGCTATTCATTTTCAACAGGGCGCCCTGTGGTCTTATCCACCGCGCTAGGAGGAAACGGGAGGCCGAACAGGAGGGAACGAGAGAGAGAGAGAGAGAGATCAGTCATCAACAAAGAGGCTAACACTGCGTTGACGTCAAACAAAGCAAATACAACATCATAGGAGATGCCCCCCCCCACACACTAAGGACAGGTATGAGCTTGGTGAAAGAGTCACATACTCACACAAACGCACTTCATCCCCATTTCCATCCCCCACCTTGATTTATGAGCTCAACCCGGGAGATTGCTTTCCACAAGAAAGGGAGAAACATACACCAGCCTGCCTTTGAAACACGCATACACGCACACACATACACACACAATGTCATAAACCCATGCCTGCTGCCATCCATGTCAAGGTGAAATGGAGTAGGAAAACAAATAGATGTGCTATTGGCAAACCACTGGTCCGGTGAGCAGCGACTCTGAAATAACTGTCCGACGCACACACTTGAATGATTTATTTTTTACCATCTACATCGAGCAATCAGCGTGACAATAAAGATGTTGAGGTGTGCAGGTCTGCAGATTGCACCCGAACTAAACATGTTAAATGTTTGGAATAAGATTTTTCCGCTTCAATGCCTTGCTTCTCCATCTGCTGCCGATGTCCCACAGACTGATGGGTAAGAGTCACAGCCAACAACAGTTCTTGAAAAAAGTTCAGGCATTCTGGGAAAAGAATCCTGCAGCGGTTAAAAACAAAAAAGCGAATTTAAATCACAGTGGCAGGCAGGTATGTCACCTCACCTGCTCCTTTTAAACCCCCACATGAAACAAGCTAATGCTCCTGGTGTGTTGATTAATGGCCGCGGTGGATCAGATCACCCCTCAGGGGTTGAAGTAGGACACAAGGATGAGGTTCCTTAGTTTTGCAATATATGTGTTTGCTGGTCCATACATACAACAAAAGATTTGAAACTAAATGATGTTGAATCCCACATTGTGTGTGTGTTTCCATGTACGTGTTCTCATTGTGACACCTGGTCAGCAGCTGCCACCTCAACATTTCTATTTCAGTTATAGGATGACATTTTGATCAATGCATTGGAGTGTGTGTGTGTGTGTGTGTGTGTGTGTGTGTGTGTGTGTGTGTGTGTGTGTGTGTGTGTGTGTGTGTGTGTGTGTATTTCTACGATGTGGCGGTGTCAAAAACGGGCCAAAACAGACCCAAATGCCCTTGTGTGTGACGCAAAATAGCATTCAGCCAAGAGCCCAGGTGTCAAACGGTTACTGAAGACTGATGGTGGCTCATTGGTGTTTCTGTCTATGGGTGGGTGTTGTCTCTCTCAAAACAGAAACATATAACCTCTAATGCCCAGAAATAGTCCTCTGAATGACACAGTCAGCATGATCTGTAGTCTATTAACGTCCTGCCAGCAAGCTCAGCTACTACTGCTGAGCTGAACCAGGCCACAACAGCAGACAGTGCTGTTGTGGAATAACCTACATACCAGAACTAATGCTTTAAAAAAGGATGTAATGCAGCTATTTAGCATTTCTGGATTTGGAGCTACCTCTGCTCTCTGCCGTTAACCAGAGGGTGAGCACAGTTTATGCTTCTTTTAGGATTTTGAAACTGAATAATGCTCAGCGTCCCTCACAGCACACTAGAGCTGTGTTTAAAGGCGGAATGTGACCATAGGTGTCATGTTACTTGGAATAAGACTAATTATATTGCAATATGTTACAATTTCTTAAGCTCACATTTAAGGAGAACTGTTATAGTAAGAAAGACATAAAATCTCATAAAGAAGGTTCACTTTTTTATGCAATCAGAACTGTAGGATCTGCATTTACATTGTTCAAAGTCACTGTAACATTCAACATCGTAGCACTGCTTTTTGTGCAATCTGATGCCAACTTTCCATGTAAATAACAATAAAAATCAATAGTGTTTTTGAGAGTTGATACAGCATCACAAACACAATATTGTGATGCACCACTCCAGCACACGTACACATACACTATTTGGTAGGAGATCGTACAGTGTGATCAGATTTGTCGCTTTACTACACGAGAAAGATTTCACTGCATGATTATGTCGCCACTTTCACACCATCACAACAAAATAAAAGTTGTTCAATAGCATGGTAAATGGACTCGCATTTGTATGTAGCCCTTTTCTAGCCTTCCGACCCCTCAAAGCGCTGTACACTCCATGCAACATACATTTTCCTACTAGAGGACGACCGCTCTACCTCTTAGCCACAGCCGCTCCTGAACCCTGTTGATGAGCGGCTTTTAAGTAGTAAGAGAGAAAAGTGTTTTTTTCTTACGTTATTTCTCAGCACCACAGGCTCAGGTTAATGTGACCCAGCTGAAACACGGCTACGGTAAACTGAACACTTATCCAGAGTAACAGGATGTTCATCTGTGATAAAGGTCAATACTGTCAATAGATCAGCTGAAAGTCTATATCCCCGTCCTGCTCCTGTTCAGCTCCGGTGGAACATTCATAACATTCTGTGTGTTGCAGATGCTGTCCGGGTTGCTGGTCCCGGGACCAAAACCAGGGATGTTGGAGCCGTCGGGGCCACTATTCATCGTCGATATGCTGACGGACAGGATTCCCACTGCTAACAATGACAGAATACAATCTGTACTGCACATTGATATTATTTCAGGAAGCTTGTCAGTAAATTCTGCTGTTTTTTGTCTATTGTGACTTTTGTGGGCTCCACTCTGGCATTTTCTCCACCCCAATGGTCGTCTCTGTGCTGATATGAGGCTATGGTACTGTCCCCAACTTGTACGGATCTAAGTATGTATCCTGATGTGTCAATTTAACAAAAATACACTGATGTAGAGCAGCTAAAACGAAGAAAATAATAAGAGTTTTTACTAAAAAAAATACACTCACTATGTGTACGCCATCTTGTTAAATACATTATAGCTAGACTTGTTCTCAATTGTGCTAATACAGAATAAAAAAAGTACTCGAGTGGAAATGGCACTACTTTATATTACCGCATGCTCTGTGCTCCAAAAAGGAAACGAACTGTGCCGAACGACCAATTAACAAATCTGATCTTCAATAAAAAGGTGTTAATAGTCCACCGTCTTGATCCATCATGAAGGTGTTACCCCTCAAAACAGAAGAAACATGTCCTTTGAAAACACAGAGGCAGAGCCACAAACACGCAAAAATGTACAGACATTGTTTACTGTACACACACACACACACACACACACACACACACACACACACACACACACACACACACACACACACACACACACACACACACACACACACACTCTGAGCCACGGTAGATAACATGCACGCACATACAGTATATACACACACATTAAAACACGCACACACACACACACACACACAGGTTTTGCTGTTGATGGTGCAGGTAAAGCTGTGCTTTCCCATGCAGTTTGAACTTTGTGTGAGACTGGCAAACATCCCCGTGTGTAGGGTAAGCAGATTTTCTGCCTTCTTGCACAAAAACTACAATAAGGGAGAGTGGGATGGAGAGGGGAGGGAAGGAGAGGGGGAGAGAGAGAGATGGGAGAGAGGGAGGTGAAGAAAGAGAGAATGACAATGTGTTTTAGTGCTTACCTTCAACAGAATGATAGTAGATGAGGAAAGGTCAGAAAATATAAGGGGAAGGTGAGCACTCTTTCTGTCTTGAGGACGGCTCAGGCTTTATGCTACTCACAGGTAGAGCTAAATCATGTGACAGTTTACCTGCACCAAGTCAAAGCCACAAACTATGAAAAGTAAGAAATACAGTGTCAGTGAAGAGGGAAACATTTCTGCTATGACTCCTTAAATTGGTGACTTTAGAGGAGGCTTGCACGAAAAAGTTTGGATTATTAAAAATTGTATGTCACTTACAACATTGAAGGCTTTGTAAAAATGACTGTGAGCTATTATTTATTCTATACTAATAAAAAAGCGCCCCTTTGTTTTTTTACAATACAAACAATCCATCAATCAATTAAGAAAATAACCATAAGATTAATATTGTAAATTGAAGTCCTACACTGTATAGTGGCCTAAATCAAGTGCTCCCCAGAGGAAATGAGTCCTAAAGAAACATGTACTTTGTCAATGTCTATTAATGATATCCCAAAGTGTTCACATTAAAAATGTATCTGTGGCTTCAAGTGTTTATCACATAGACATATGCTTTTGAGCCACTTTAAGAAAACTTGAATTCAAGCTTGTTAAACGCTGGATTGAACACATGAAGACGATACTACGCAGCAGGACATTCCTGCTTTTCATCCCCTTCATCCTCTCACACTCACATGTGGTTTCATGGGCCACTAAAACCAAATGTTGGGAAATGGCTGTTCACATTACCCATGTGTTATAGTTTACAGATGCATATGAAATAAACAAGTAAAGCAGAGCTACTGAAAAGGAGCTGCTGATAATGGGGCAGCCATCCACCCATGCACCACTTCTGCACCTAGTGTCTATTCTGCAGTACAAAGTTACAAAGACTCAGCCAGACACACCATACAGTCACAAACTTGAAACGAACACATTGAAATATGCAGCGCACAAGACAAAAATAGCATTTTAAACTACATTTAACACACACACACACAGACCATGCAATTGGATTTTGTTGCTGCTAAGAGCAGCACAGAGTGACATGAAGCATGTGAGACTGACGCTCTGCCGCCAAATTGAAGCCCTCTGTCTAAAGTGAATTATCTCTGCTCCATGTGTGTGTGTGTGTGTGTGTGTGTATGTGGGTGTGTGTGTGTGTGTGTGTGTGTGTGTGTGTGTGTGTGTGTGTGTGTGTGTCGCCACCTAAGGTTATACTGTGTGGGTGTGTATGAATGTGTCCCGGAATTAGTGTGACAGCGCATCTTTCCTGGTAAGGGTGTGTGTGTTTATTTGGCCGATTGGACGGGATATTGGGAAGCTTGAGAAATAATGATACAAGTCAGAGAAACAACAGACGGGAGGGGAGCTAAAACAAACACACACACACACACACACACACACACACACACACACACACACACACACACACACACACACACACACACACACACACACACACACACACACACACACACACACACACACACACACAACTCGCATGCGCACAAATCTGTGGTATGGAGTTATTTGGGTTTGGAGTATTCCTGTTAGAGGGGTTTATGAATTTAC
This sequence comes from Anoplopoma fimbria, assembly GCF_027596085.1. Classification (NCBI taxonomy): domain Eukaryota; kingdom Metazoa; phylum Chordata; class Actinopteri; order Perciformes; family Anoplopomatidae; genus Anoplopoma; species Anoplopoma fimbria. The sequence continues at coordinate 14,856,624 of NC_072457.1, forward strand.
CGTACAATCAAATAGTTACATTGGTAAAACTTGCTTGACACAATAGCAAGTCTGTTTTATTGTCTTGGTGCAATTTATTCTTCACCTCACGTCTCTAATTATGAGTGCTTTACTAATGCCAGCACTACTACAACTAAAAAACAATCTGAAGAGACATTGTCTCACGTCTTAAACTCATACATTCTTGCTAATCTAGTATAGATTCTTGTAGGAATGCTATTTTTGAATTATTTTCTCTGACCAACCCTCGTTAACCAATCATTTAACGTTAACCGACAAGATTAGTGCCACTTCCTTGCATGTAGGGGTGCTGTGGTTGAAGCACCTAACAAGTCGCCCAGCTGCAACTATAACCTGATGCACAAACAGGTTGAAGCCATAATTTACCGCCAGCTGCAGTGTATGCGCAAAACAGGCGACTGAATCCCCAGTTCATGTGCACAGGAAAGTTATAGCCACGGTGTTGCGTGAACTGTCTGCAGCTCTGTAGGTTGTAGCTCCATGTGGTACTGGCTATTAGCTAGGTAGCTTTAGTTGAATTAAACCTTTAGCGATATCAGTACTTTAAGCTCTTCTTCCTAATATCCTTAAATCAGGACCTCCAGAGCAGTCAAAGATTAACAAACATTTGTCTCGTTAGCCTGTGACTCGTAGCTGTTAACAGGGTTAGTAGAAGACGTCGGATATCTTCAACTGTTAATTTGTTGTTACCATCTTAATTAGACAACCACCCAAACAACAAAGTCATAGTGGTTATTTTGGAAACTGAGCAAAGCCAAGCTCCACTAATCATTCATAGGTTTACCAGTCATCATGAATAATGGTGTGGATAAAGTTTATGCAGTCCTGCACAGGTGTTTTCACTTATTCCAGCTGTTTCACAAGTCCTGGGGAGAGCTCTAATGAGGAGTAATAAGTAAAAACACCTGAGTAGGTGTACTGTGAGTGGGTAAGTAACCTTAAACTGTTTGGAGCCACTTTAAATTGAGAAAAATAATACATCTTGTGTTTTTAATCTTATAAAGAATGTAAATATAGTTAATTAACAGCATGTTTTGGCGGATTTCAATTTATTTATGATACAAATGTTCCCAGCCCTAGCTGTTTAAGGTACAAATAAATGCAGCAGCTTGTCATACCTTTTTGCCCGATTGATACTAAAATGAAGGGTTTCTTTGCATGATATAGTTCTGACTAATACCAATTTCAACTGAATTACTTTGATAAATGTTTAAATCTGTAAAGCTACAAAATTAAAAGTAAGTGTAATGAACCCTTTTCATATTGTAAATATCTTAGAATCTCTCGTTAACTATCTATTAATGTGTTTATACCCATTATACAGCTTTTAAACCTAAACTAATATCACTGCAGTTCAGTTTTTTTCTATTGTAGAGATTTTTTATTTATCCTCAAGGATTACTTTAAGTTCACCTTTATCATATGAGCTGCTCAGATAAGCCACAATTCTGCCCTCATTTAACAATAACAACCCGGAAAACCAGCCTTCAGACATGTAAATAATATCTGAATGCCTTATAAAGTGTCTTAGCAAGAAAAAACCCAGTTACAGCTACAATGTGTCCATATTTAACTGGAGGCTGTAGTCAATTTCACATCCATGGTATGAAGCAGCAGAGATTTACAGCAAGAAACAACTTTACATTTTTCAACTTTTTTGTATTAATTTCTGCCCTACACCTCCATTGACCAATGTTTTGAGTCGTAACTGAAAGTGTGTACAGTATTTTTGATCTCAAAGATAAAACAATGTCCTAGTTATGTGATGTCTTTTATTTTATAGATTTTTCTGTAGGTGGCGCTCATGTCTGTCCAGAGAAGCAAAAATAACATATATATTCATGTACGAACGTTGAAGATCACTACTTTCAACAACCAAGCATGTTTACTATTATCAGGAGCATCTGAAATGATTGTGCATCTTGTAGCAAAAACTCCACCATATAAAAATGATATACATGAGCATAGCTGTTTCCTGTAGACCCAAATAATTAATCAAACTATACAAACAGCGTGTGCTTTTGCATGTGTGTGTGTGTTGTGTGTTGTGTGTTGTGTTTTGTGTGTTGTGTGTGTGAATGAGAGGGAGTTATAGTGCCAGTGGGAGAGAGGAGAGGGAGGTATAGGGAGTGTGGGAATAAAGACAGGGGAAGAAAGGAAAAAGATGGAGAGGGAGCTTTGCGCAAACCATCAATCACCTTCTTGGGGTTCAAGTTTATTTGGCTTCATCTTTTTTTTTTTATATGCAGCACACAGAGACGGAAAGGAGCCGGGGATGGAGAGAAAAAGAGCAAGACAGAGGGAGAAAGGGGGGAGAGAGAAATAAAGGAGAGGTTGGGGAGAAAAAAATACAGAAGGGGGGAAATCTCACTCGGAGAGAGAGGATGAAGAGGGAGGCAGGGAGAGACAAGAGGGCAGAGAAGTCAGGACAAGGAGAAAGGGGGGGAAATAAGGGTTAAAATGCCTCTGCAGCTACAAGTCTTCAGATATATATCTTCATATGTGCATAAATTGTTCACGGACATTTGTATAAGCACCAGCACGAGAACCAGATACTCAATTCCACGAAACAAACCTCTAAAAAGAGAGAGAAAGGAGAGACATAAGTCAAGTTGAGGTGGGGTTTTTTTTGTGTGTGTGTGTGTGTGTGTGTGTGCCTCTGGACCCACAGCCAGCCTCAGAGCTCTAATGAGAGACCAGAGCTCCCTCCGTCTCCTTCTCCTCAATCACTACTCCGTCCCTCCTGCTCTCCGCCCGCGCTGCTGTCGCTCTCGATAACTATGTGTACAGTTGTATGTAGGTTACTCTCACTTTGTCTCACTCCAGGTTTCCTCTCTTTCCTCTCTCTTGTATGAGCATCACGCAATCTTTCTCATATTATGATCAGTTTCCATGTCTCTCTATCATGTGTCCTAAAACAGCACACAGTCCAAGTCCTCCCCATGTTCTCATACGGTTCTCCTTTTCCATATTGCCCTACTAACTACTAACCTTTACACCTTGCATTGGAATGCATATTGAGTAATCGGACTGCAATCAGATAGTGCTTGACCACATGAGAGTACAGGTGTTAACGCACCCAAAACGCATTGAGGATGAAGTGTGATCCAATCGGTCAAACCACCTCCGGAAGCAGTCAGAGACGCATTGTGAACACATTGAGCAAAAGTGTAAATGCATTTGCAACGTCTCTTTTCCTCATCCTGCTGTGTGTTCGAGTGTAGGCAGTAGGTTTGCAGGACCTTTTTTTACGCTAAACAGCAGCATTTTTTGGGCTGATTTGTTTGCGCACTAAGGACCGCCTCTCTGTCAGTGATGCAGCCTCCGGAGGCTTCTGCTCAGCCCTTTCAGACAGAGCGTTCTGATCTCAATATGCATGTCAAGTGGACAATGTTTCTTTCTTTCAATTCTGTTTTCTGCTCTGATGCTTTCAGGTGCCGTACACTGAATGCAAACAAAACACTCAACAATGCAGATACAAAGAAAAAGACTAACATGGCCTAAGAATCCTAAGAAGTGTCCAAGAAGCGTTTTCTGAATTGGATCCTCGGGATTAAAAAAAACTCAGTGTTCAGAGGAAGGATTAAAGTAAAAAAAAATGTTGACAGGAAGACTTGAGGAGAGTGCTCCTGGGGGCGAGGGAGATGCGATGAGCTAACCTGCAGACATACCTGCGTCAGCGCGAGAGAGTCGCCACCGACACCAGACACCGAAACTCCTGTATTCTGCGAAATACAGAGAGCTCTCCCTGCCAGCTCCCTGTTGTTGATGTTAACACCAAACAAAATATCTCACAAGTTACGTTCAGGAGCAAATAAGACTTGCAAGCTTCTCAAAAAAGAAGATAATCAGAATCAAGCAGCCCAAAGACGGACCACTGATTAACACTGTAGAATGGCAGACTTTGAAAAACTCGCCTGACCATTTCGTGCAATGTTGGAATTTAGCAGTCTAGCATTGCTTTTTGAACGCAAATTTACCATTTCGCCCGTCTGAACGCAGCTAATTTGATTTTGTTTGGAGCACATGAGCAGTTTTACACACAAACACAACCCTCCCAAACCCTCCCTCGTTTTCCTCTCTTCCTCCTGCCACTCTCCTTTCTCAGTATCAGGAACAAGACTGTTGGATTAGGCTCCTTTAAGAGCGGATTAGCTGTGTCGGAGTCGTTCGAGGTAAATGGCTCCAAGGAGTCAATCTACCCCCACCACTACCACCACCACCAACACCTCCTCTTCCCTCCGCAACACAGAGTCAAAATTCTCAACCTAATCCTCAAAGAGCCTTACCACACCTCCCCCTGTGTTGCACCCCCCCTGTCTGCCTTCTCCGTTTTAGGTTTTTCCTCCAACATTCTCTCCCTCCTTCAGCCCACACAGAGGAGTGATGAAGGGAGGAAGAGTGATAGACGTGTGTGTGACGGGCAGGATGAGGTGGTGAGGTGGGGGTGGGGTGGGGGTTTGAGAGGAAGATGCTGGCATATGAATGCAGAAACTCCGACAGACACACGTAGGTGAACCGTGTGACTTTACAAGACTGGCTGCTTTTGTTGCGTGTGTGCATGCGTGTACAACTGCTGGAGCATGTCGTTGAACAGTGGTGAGTGGTGTTAATGCTAAGTGGCAAAGTGTGTGTGTGTGTGTGTGTTCGTGTTAGCATCTGACTGAGCAGATGGGGAGGGTGGGGTGCATTTTGGGGACAAGGGCGGGGTCACATCTGTGTCATCCCTAGCGTTTGTCTTTGTGTATGTGTGTGTGTGTGTGTGTGTGTGTGTGTGTGTGTGTGTGTGTGTGTGTGTGTGTGTCACTTGGCATGGTGGCCACATTTAGAGCCATCAACACAAACAAGGTGATTAGCAAGTCGGGACAAACACATTATTACTCTGAATTAATGGACTGACCTCATCGTCTTCCTAATAGCTAAATGTTTTTCCACCCATCTCTCTCAACATGTCTTTTGCAAATTTCCCCGCTGCAGGACTAATAAAGGATTATCTTATGTCCCAAAAAATATATATATATATTCTGTTTATTCTAGGCTTAAATCAATTTGTACACCATTGATAGTGCACTGCGCCTTATGCCGTATTTATCACTAAACTACACACAAGTACAACCTGCTTATAGGCTGGAACATTTGAACACAGACAGGCTGTCGCGTGTATACATACACACGCACGCACACACACACACATGCTACCCCTGCCTACCCTCATCTTGGAGCTACCATTGATTCGGGCTGCAAGGTGCTGTGGGCAATGGTTACCATGGCAACCGACAGCCGAGCAAGGCAGCCAAAGTTTGAGCTGGCATGAGGAGAGACTGTGTGTGTGCATGCATGTCTCTGAGTGTGTGTGTGTGTGTGTGTGTGTGTGTGTGTGTGAGTGTGTGTGTGTGTGTGTGTGTGTGTGTGTGTGTGTGTGTGTGTGTGTGTGTGTGTGTGTGTACGGTTTGTGAGTTTGTATAGAAGAGGTAGGGCAACCAAGCATGCATTTATGTTTCTGTGTGTGTGTGTGTGTGTGTGTGTGTGTGTGTGTGTGTGTGTGTGTGTGTGTGTGTGTGTGTGTGTGAGGTGCTGGCAGGGTGACAGCAGTCTGTTTAGTATGCAGCCTTCTGACTGCATCTCCGTTCGTCCCTCCCTTTGGCCCACAGACACAGCATAAGAATGATACCCCCTTCTCTCACACACACACACACACACACACACACACACACACACACACACACACACACACACACACACACACACACACACACACACACACACACACACACACACACACAGACAGACAAGCGCACACACAGCTGCGGTCGCTCTTCTACATATGCACATACTTCAAGTCACATACACTCAGACACCATGTGCCTGCAGACATGTGTGTCAAGACTGGTTTACGACATATTGAGGCCCGCAGGTCAATATTGCAGATGAGGTTAATATTAGAGAGGGCTTGGTCACGGACACGCACAGATACACTGCTGATGAGCACTCCACCATAAAGTGACATTCCATCTGAAAAAGCAGCCTGTTGGTGGAGGTGAGTATTGATATTTCCTCTGCTGCCCTGTATTCACACCCCTAGGGCGTGTCAGAAGGGTGGAGATGGTCCGTCTCAGTGTGTCTTCTCTGGCGCTTTCGGAGTGAACCAAACAGTTTATGTGGAGGGTGTGTGTTTGTTGTGTTGTGTTGTGTTGTGGGGTATCCTGGGAAATTGTTTTCCCTCCTGCTGCTGCCTATGCTTCTCTCTCACACACACACACACACACACACACACACACACACACACACACACACACACACACACACACACACACACACACACACACACACACACACACACACACATATAGATACATAAACACACGCTTTTGTGTGCCCACTTTTATCGCAATACATTTGCATAACTTGAACATAAGAACAGTATTAAATCACACATGAATAGACGCTGTTGTAACAGACACATGCACAGTACATACACACACACATACATTTATATACATTAAGAATGTACATAAGAAATGATGCACACACACAGGCAGACACACATAATATTGATTGGGACTGGTGGAGTGGAGCGCTACACTAACAGCTCCCTCTAAGCACAGGAGAGGCAGAGTGGTTAAGGAGAAGAGAGGATGAGGATGAAGATGGGAGAGGAAAAGAAAGGAAAGAGAGAAGAGAGGGGAGGAAATTAAAAGGAAAAAGGAAATAAAAGAAAGGAAAGGAAATGTGAGCAGAGGAAAGGATGTGAGGAGATAAGAGGAGGGAAGGAGCAAAGAGAAGAGAAATGAATAAATGGACAGCAGAAGCACAGAGAGAGCTGTTTGTCTTGTGTTTGTCGTAACAGGAAGCATCTCAGAGGGAACAGAGGGGGAGAGAGAGCTAACACCAGAACAGAGTAGTCTCCACCCTGCCCCCTCAATGCTGCGCCCAAACACCCCTTCACAACCTGCCTCCCCCCCATCTCCCCATCCTCAGAGCCTCTCTACAGGATCTGAGAGCAGCTCAGCTCAAGCCCTGACACGTGTGCCGGAGAGAGCGTGAGAGAGAGAGAGAGAGAGAGAGATGGAGGAGTGAGAGAGTGAGCTGTATTCACTTGTGTGTGTGCATGTGTGTGACATGGAGAAAGTGGGGGTGGGGGGTGGTGGGGTGACAGAGTGAGCAGAAGATGTAATGGGTGTACGTGAGGGAGGGAGTGAGGGCGGGAAGGTAATATCTGCTGCTCGTGGGGATAGATGGAGGGAAGAGAGAGAGAAATTACTTGGTCCGGGGCCTTGCTGTCCACAGATCCCCAGTTGTTTATTTGAGGCTGATACAAAAATTGATATTTGGGAGTTGTAAAGATCTGTTATTTTGTTCACATAAATGCATAGCGTAAAACCTTTTAAATTTCCAAATCCATTAAATTCAAAATCTATATACGATAAAGCCTTTAAATCGGGAAGAAATGTAAGTACAAATATGCTTACGTTTCAGTTTTCAAGGACAAAAAACACAAAGAAAACCGTGGAAATTAATAAATCTTGCAGCGAGTATGTAGGCACCCAAAGGTGTTGCTGTAAGGACCCACTGTAAAACATATGTGATTTTACAAACTCCCCTTGCTGGACTAGAAGGCACAGCAAGGGGAGAAGACGTCTCTATTGTTTACTGACATACAGTTAGGTGATGTCACTCACACTGATAAAATATATCTGTTATAAGCTTAAATCGGCCAATAATATCAGTCCGGACAATGTTTTGTTCAGGTTATATATCAGTGATTGTGAGAACCTGGCTCTCTCTCTCTGTGTGTGTGTGTGTGTGTGTGTGTGTGTGTGTGTGTGTGTGTGTGTGTGTGTGTGTGTGTGTGTGTGTGTTAAGCCTGCCACCCTTGAGACCTTGTGGAGGTCAGGGTTCTCTGTAGAAGAGGATGGAGAAAGGGATGAATAAAAGGACAGAGAGGATGATGAGAGAGGCTTTACCTCTGGACAGAGAGAGGGATGGAGAAGGTAGAATGCAGGAGGAGCTTTGTCTTTATGTCGTGACTCACAGAGCTATTAAGACCGGCGTCGGCTCCTTGTGCACTGCAGTCGGTGACACACACACACACACACACACACACACACACACACACACACACACACACACACACACACACACACACACACACGTACTCACCCACATACACACAGTCACAACGTCCCGCTCCAATTTATCAGGATGACACCAGAAGCCCACCTCTGAGCCCAACACCTGTCAATCCATTCTCACCCAATCATCACTCAGATAACCCCAGAGACCCGCCCCCGCGCTGCTGGCTCCACACAGCTGCACACACGCTTGTGCAACAAGCCACATCCGTCTCATAATCATTCTGTTACACACACACACACACACACACACAACACAAACAGGCAACCGCATCCGTTACAGGCAGACAGTCACACAAACAGCTTCCACTGACTCATGCACGCGCTTTGCTCCCCCACTTGCTGCTTCCACTGAGACATCCACCGCCGTGGCGACGGTAACCGCGACAACGGGCATAAATTAGCGTCATGGCGATATGCAAAGCGAGGGAGCAACAATTAAAGCTTGACTAACGAGCTTTTGAGGAGCGAGGCTGAAGTTTCCCCGAGCAGCTGCTAACTGGATTAGCCTAGGCTCACACACACACACACACACACACACACACACACACACACACACACACACACACACACACACACAAACATTGAGGGGGAGAGAGGATGGAGCAGAGAGTCATGTTTAAGCACCACCTTTGAGACGACACACACACAAACAGCGAAAGGTTAATCTACACATACAATAATGAAGACAAAGAAAATCAGAATCTAAACCCAGCCAGCATCCCTTCACCCAGACACAAACGTAAAACACAAGAAATACACAAACACACACAAACCTCCGAGCTTTGACAGTCATCAACAGAATTACGTTGGTTTCCCTGAATAGTCCAACCAAAGCTCTGTCTATGAACAGAGCATCTAAGATACAATTTCTGAGAACAAAAACACATTCTAATGACGGAGAAACCGACGGGCCTGATAAAGCAGACAGGAGTTGTCATTGAATCAAGAGATCTTTATGTGTTAGCTCTTGTGACAGAGCACATAAACAACAAGAAAGGTAAACTCAGAGCAGTGCAGATCTCTTCCTGGTGTGTCTGAAATGACCACAGCTGTAATGTTCGATTGAATGAATACAACACTCCATTGGCCACGTCTCACACAACAGATACTCTCTCATTTTAATCTATGCAGATGTTTGCACCGGCTCTTTGCAGGCCTGTGTCTCAAACTATCTCACTGGGGTAACTGAGATTTGAAGCGTCTATTTAGACTTCAACTCTTTTTTCCCCCAACAATACGCATGTAAACGTGGTGGTTGATTCCCATTATAAAAGGCAGGGAATAAACTGTCTCCCTGATCGCAGAGCAACAGCTGCGATGCAGTCAGCCGTTTGTCGTTTCTATTAGCTGTTAGCTGTTAGCCAAACACACCGTCCAAAACATAAAAAGTGAGCAAACTGCTTTCCCCCCTACAGTGTCCCTGGCCTCAGAGTAGCGGCCGGGGTCCGGTGACGCACTCAGCTGTGTTATCACAAGCAGCCTCACGCAGACTGATTCTCAGTTCGTAGCGCAGACTTTTGTTTAAAGGATTTGTAGTCTCCAAGCCAAGATAACCCTGATGACGTCACTACGACATGATCACGGTTATTTTCCCAGACTTGACAAAAAGCCCTTCCAGAGCCACAGAAGACAGTATAAAATCGTTTTCATGGGCTAAGTAGTGCTCCCCTGGTGAACTGACATTGATGTGTAAAATCGGTGGATTTGCCCTTTAACCGGTACCACCTGTTGTCCACATCCCGGAAATATTGCCTGAAAAAAAAGCTCATCTGCACCCACGTCCACCCTCCTAAATGTCATTACAATGGAGCATATATGCATGTAGAACTGTGAATATTTTGCATTTCAGACACTCCATTCTGCATTGCCCACTTATTTTCTCTTTCCAGCCCCTTGACTTTCTTTTTAATATGCTCCGTCCTCACTCTACAATAAATCTCTCTTTCTGCATTTGCCTTTTTCCTTCAAGTCGTTTTTTTTCTTTCTTCTTTCTCTTCTGCACATCTCTTTCCTCTCTCTTCCCGGTCTCCAATTCTCCACTGCTCACTCAAATAAATCTCTCCACCTCCCCCTCCTCTGAAACACACACAAACATACATGTGCACAGACACGCACTCACTCACTTACGCACACAAACACACACACAACCCTTCAGGCAGCAGCCACAAAGGCCCCATATTAATAAATCTGCTCCTTTATTGGTGCTGAGTGTCTCTGGCAGGGGGAGAAAGAGAGGGAGGAGAGGGGGAGGAAGGAGGAGGAGCAGGACAGGAGACGCAGCGATCACCAATAGGGAGGAGGAGGAGGAGGAGAGGTGACTGACTGACTGTAGCCATATCATGAACACAGGGGAGGCAGAGAGAGAGAGACAGGGAGATAAAGGGAGAAGGAGACAACATTGACTAGTGAATCATCAACAAGCACGCACACACCAGCACACGCACTTTCTATTGACGATAAAACAATGGCCCTGAGATAATGAGACCAACCACACAAACGTGATGTTTCACTTGTGTAGGTGTTTATTTCTTAAGGTATAATCCACCCACACCTCCTTAACCTCCTCCGTCCTGTGGATTATTAAGGACACCTGGCTGAACCGGCGGAGCGTTTGCAGTGGGCTGTAGCTGTCGCTGGGCTTCTGGGAAACAAACTGCCCGAGGTGGGCTCTCGGTAATGACAGCAGCTAGCTCGGCTTAGTGGTCCAATCTCAGCCATCAGTCAGCTGTGACAGATTGGGGATATGAGCTAAGGAGCCGTTTAGCTTTGGTGTTTGGCGTGGTGTGTGAGTGCACGCGCTAGTGTGTCTGGGTTGAGGAAGAGTGGGGGGGAGGCTATCAGTGCTGCTGGTGTTGCAGAGGCATCAATACACTGTCGACAGGCCATTTTCCTATGCCTATTCCCAGCCCTGGCTTGTTGCTGGGGAAACTACCGCCATTTTACCTTCTCTGGCTGCACCTCTGGAAGGTTTTGTAAAACAGCGAACCATTTTTCCGTAATCTGTCACGGTCAACTGTTTAATAAGCTTGTAATATCTTGTATTTTTTATATTTCCTTGCCATTCGTCCATTATAAATGTAAAAATGGAGCCCAAGTTATCTGTATATTTCATATAAAACCTCCAGTGGACTGCCAGTTTCAACTAGTGCCGCAAAGAATGACAAACAAAAACTGTTGGGTGTATTGTTCTCCTCACAAGGTCAAAGGTTGAGTGATCTATAACACCATGGCGCTCAAACATGACACTCATCTCTAGAGTAAATGCTTTCTGTTTGCATCTGAAGAATGACTCTGGAATCCGTGCTAAGCTATGCTACAGACGGACAGACTACACTTGATCTGCACAAAAAACAACTTTGCCTAGCCGCATTGATTAAAAACTTCAGTTCCCTTACCTGTCCATGAGCCTGCATGGCGCTGTAGGGCATGTTCTGGTTCAACACTTTCTGCTTCATCAGCAACATCCTCTTCTGCTCCTCACTCAGGTGGGCTGTCTGTCCCGGGATTGGCCCCTGGGTCTGCCCGGGCCCCGCGCCCTGGCTGCCGCCTCCCCCGCCACCCATGTAGGGAGGCATCATGGGGTTCTTGACCTGATTGTTCCCTCCCATGGGAGGAGTCATCCTATGGCCTAAGTGATCAACCCCGCTGCTGCTGAAGTGACTCAGCGGTTTGGTGTTGTTGTAGGACAACATGGCTGCTGTTTGCTGCTGCTGTTGCTGCTGCTGTTTGGACAGGGTGTTCTGGTTGATGCTGTTTGGCTGCTGCTGGCCCATCATGCCCATGTGGTTGTGAGGGAGGTAGTTGTTCATGGGGGCCTTGGGCCCATTGTTGGGGGCCATCCCAGCCACTAGAGGGCCCTGTGGCGTGTTAAAGGCTTGCGGTGGGTACATCATGGGGCTGTTGGGTTTGTCTTGGTTAAAGGGACCAGAGTTATAGGGACTGGTTGGAGCACCTGCAGGGGACCAGTTAGCTGCCTGCTGCTGCTGCTGCTGCTGCTTCTGCTGCAGCAGTTTAGCCCGTTGTTGAGCCATTGCCTTTAGCTGCTCTGCTGGAGAAAGTTCAGGCGTCACTGGTCCAACAGGTTGACCTCCAGGGGCAACTCCAGCCGCTCCGGGTCCTGTGCCCGCCTGACTGACCCCTGGGCCTGGGTTCATCATGTATCCATTCCCAGGCCTAGAGACTGCTTGTGTCTGAGCCTGGGTCGGGGTCTGAGGGGAGCGAGCCACGCAGTTGTGCAATGGGGAACCTGATGCCATGGCAACTGCTGGAGACTGCTGCAAAGGTTGCTGAGGAGGCGTTCCATTGGCAGTGGTGGCAAACTGAGGGCCTGACGAAGATGGTCGAACCTGAGAAGTCCAAACACAAAAGAATCCTATGAGACACATGTACTACTAGCACTCTAATGAGTTCAACACAACACCTGGTGGCTTTAACCTGAGTTTAGAATAAACTGTCTCTCTCCAAAGTTAAACAAAATGCCCATTAACACCTCTGAAGCTTTCTAATTAACACATCATCTCTTGTTTGTTAAATCTGTAAACAAACAGCAAAGTCAGATATTAATTGTAATTTGAGGGGGGAGTTATTTCTCAGTCTTGTACCATCTTGCCAGTGCAGATATACTTGAACCCATGCTCACTGGTCAAACAGTGTGAGACACTGCACAAAAGCATTTGATGGATGGTTAACCTGGATGGTCACAGCATGCAGCTCTCCCTTAAGTCCCACTTGTTATTTTATTTCAAAGAGCTTTACATACGTTTGTATTTGTGTTGTTTTTTTTTTCAGTTGGAGACACCCAGGCTAGCTGTCAACCCCTGGTTCCAATCTTTATGCTAAAGTAAGCTATTCACCTCCTATCTCCTCTATCTAGTTATTGTTTCTGCTTAGTGACCTAGTTGGAATATTTGAAATGTCTACAAAAATCTGTTTTAAATCTTTTTTTTTTTTTTTTTTTTTTGTCTTGCTGGAAGCTGTCGGCCTTGGACCAAATAACCTAATGGTTAGCTTACAAAACTTTTTTAGATTATAACCCCAACACACTGTGTAAGCATTTCATGTTTGTGTCTTGTTTTGCACATCTCACAGTTTTATTCCTGTATAAGTTATTTAGAAAGATACAGAAGGACACAAATATATTACTATGAATTGGAACCAAAAAACATTTCCTTTCTAAAACCAGTTCAGATTACCTTACTCCTGAAGAAAGTGGTTTAAAAAGCAGTTGAAACCTTTAAATGTATTCTCATTGCCTCGAATCCTTGAATCAGGAGTTGATCATACACAGTAATTTGTTGTGTGCATACAGATTATACATGGTCTATGAATAGTTGCTGTTATATCAAGTTGATCTATTGTGTCTGTTACAACTTAAAGCAAACAGACAATTAAATCTCTGAGTGAGTTACACGCTAACAAATGTACTATAATTCTCCCTTTAGAGAAAACATCATACAAATATTGCTATGGGACTAAATCACCAAAGCTGGGCACAACTTGGGGCAGAGTGCTCCTGCCATTGGACATCTTGTTGACCCTCTTAGTACTGACCTGTGGGGAGCCCATGGGAACCTGTGGCCCTCCCTGTGGAGGCTGAGGAGGTGGAGGCAGGGCTGCTGATGGCAGTGCCGTTGCGTTCCCGGCTGCTTCTTGTGGGCCTGGTGTCTGATTGTTTGCCGGCCTGCCAAACTCTGCTTCTTTCTTATCCTCAAAGTCCTCATTGAAGAGGTCGTGCATATCGTCCTCTGGCACAGTGTTGGCCAGCTCATCGATCAACTCCTGCCACTCTTGGTCATTGAGGTTGATGTCAGAGAACAGTTTGTTCTGATTCGACAGAGACTGGGGATCAGAAGACTCCATCCCACCTCCGTCGTCCAGCGGCTCCTGTTTCAGGTCTTTGAGGAGCCCGAAGCTGTCCTCCAGGTCTAGCGAGCCGTTCAGCTTCATGTCCGGTAGATGGCTGCCACCGTTCTTCCCCAGCTCGTCGGATGCCTGGCCTACGTGGTTGCCATTGCTGTTTGTAGTGTTGTTTCCGGTGGAAGTGTTGGGCCCGCCAATTATGGGCTTAATGTCCATTTGGTGATGAAGTGGAGAGATGGGTGGAACATTGCTGTTATTGTTGTTGTTAGGGAGACCTGTTAGTGAGTCCAAACCACCAGGGCCCTCCTTCCGTACACGTTTGGTAGTCGGTGAGTAGCTGCCTCCATCACAGATGCCGTTCTGCTCTCCATTGAGGGGCGATCGTGCACTGTCCAGTTTCCTCTTTACAGTCTCCTGGAGCTGTAACAATAAGGAGAGAGAAAATAGATTAGGGCTGGAGGAGCAACAGTGATGGGACATGTTAGCAATATGAAGACTTGTATCTGGTCTTCAGGGCGTTAACAATGGAAGCAACAAACCAAATCAATAAGGCAACAGGCTACTTCCTCTCTACACGAATCAACAACTGTCTTGTGAATGCAGAGGTGAGCTGAAAATCATGACCAATGCTACTTTCAACATAGATTCAGTCTAGCTGAAATAATGATCACACTAGTTCTCACACAGAGCACATGCAAGCTTGAGTAAAACATGGGGCAAAGCAAAGAAAAGACTGGCAGTGCTGTCCATGAGCAATGAGAAGGCTTGACTCAAGGTTTTCTAAGAGGGAAGGAAAGATCAAAAGAACATCTGTAGTATTCTCCCAATCATTAGCATCAGCCAATGGGCACATGAGCTGCCCAGTCTGAATCCACACCCCACTCTTAGCCTTACTGTAGACAGCCACCGCACAATCCACTAAAGTTAACAGTCTCTGTCACGGCACAGACGAGATAACGACAGGGTGCTAACGAACACTGGCTGGCAATTAAGGGAATCACTATCATAGACCTGGGTTGAAAAGGAGAGGAGGTACGGGGGGACAGCAAACAGAAACTCAAACATAGCAAGAGAGAGGGGAGGGGAAGGGGAAGGAGTAAGACTATGCCAACACAAGAAATAAAAAATCCTCTCCGTTTTGGCCTTTCACCAAACCTAAGCATGTGTTTTCCATCACCAAAAAAAAAAAAAAAAGTGCTTTTCAAAAACTCTCACACAAGTTTGAATATTTGAAAACAGCGGTCTCACCTTGCATTGCTGACATGACAACAAGGACTAGAAAACAGATACATAATTGTCAGCAGGGTGCTAGCTTTACAGTTAGCTAATAATATTGAGGAGACAGGGCTTACGGTTTAATGCAGTAATCATACTGTTAATGGGTTGGACAGGATTTTGACTTTGTCTCTCTACAACCCCTCCAATGGAGTTTTGAACAACAACAGCAGCACTTTAGTGGCTCGGTGCATCAGTGAAATGTTTTTGCAATGGATAGCAACTCTTACTTGTTTATCTGACTGAGGGGAAAACTTCAGCCTAACAAAACATACACTTTCTAACAAGCTTGCAAACAAACTGTATTCTGAAATTTCCTACACCATGTGCCAACTGTTCTGGTATCAAAGTTTTATTCAGGACGAGACATTAACAGCATTAGAGAGGACATGGCCCCAAAAATCTGGTTGAGGGGCATTAACCCTCTGGGTGCATAACAACATTCCTCTGAATCTTTGTTTCAGGACACCAAGCAGGTTACTTCATGTAAAGTAGGGACATTGTAGTCTTCACCCTCGTGAGTATAGCAATGGAGTTGGCAGTGATGTAGGCTCAGGTAAACAATGGGAATTGTCAGACAATGTTATGGAGCATTATCACTACCAACTGGAATGAAGTGTGGATTGGGAGATGAGCATGTGTATCCTCAATAGTAATATGAATGGAAACGTGTACATGTCCGTGCGATGGCTACAAGTCCGAAGCTGTCCAAGGATGGGGAATGTATGTGCGAGGCTTAAGGCAGAGGTTGCCGTCGGATGAGAGAGTATTAAAATGGAGGTTTTGTGCAATTTCCACGCAATTTAATAAACTCTCAATCTCAATTTTTCTCCTTACTCCTGTTAATTTCAAACACTAATGAAGTTGGCAGAGAAATAGCAGATGCTATTAAAATGACGGATGGGAAGCAGGGACCTCATTTACGAAAGGTTCCCAGGGTGCAAATTTTGTGCTCCGACCCAAATCCAAGCCAAAGTTTAGGATTTATTCAGAAAGAGGATGATCTTTGTGTAAAAGCAGTATAGCACAGGCTTGCCTTTAGAGTCACTGTACAAAGATTGGATGCTGTAGTTCCAGTGTTATTTCATCTTTTCTACATATACCCTGGATACAGTCACTGACTATTCTTAAGATGTATTCAAAGAAGAGCATTTGATAGCAGATTATGCTGCTCACTTACAGCTAAATAGATTTTATTCTAATTAATTTTATTGGTTAGAAGAAAATGAATTCAATTTAGCTGACTTTCCTAAAGAAGTGGAATTATATTAAATAGTTCAATATTGCAAAAAAGGCAAGGATAATTGAAACAAAGATAACTGTTACAAATATGTACAATGTAAATGAACAAATAGTACGAAAGTGAAACCTCTCTGCTATCACATTCACTCAGTCAATTTAAACACACACACATTTGTAGAAACGCACACATTGAATGGAGCGGTATGCAAGTTTTGTATACAGTTCGAGTATACTGCAGATCTAAATTTCAAGCAGTGTTCGCTGAATAAAGAGCTCAAAAGCAGTACAGTAATTTTACATTTTGTAAAAAACATGCTTTGAGTTGTCACATTTGAAAGAGTCAAACACACACACACACACACACACACACACACACACACACACACACACACACACACACACACACACACACACACACACACACACACACACACACACACCACACACACACACACACACACACAAAGGAAGCATCACTGGTACATGTATGTGTGCAAATGCATGCTTAGCTCTTTGTTATTCAGATGGAACAACAGACAAAATATATTCAGATTGTATTCTGACCCTGAGGTGGACCCACTCAAGCTGGCAGAACCACATAACAAAAAACACACACACCACTACACAGAGCACACAAATCCTCCTTTTTGACTTTCTTGGTTTACTCGTGTGTGTGTGCGTGTGCGTGTGTGTGTGTGTGTGTGGGGGGGCTGTCAGGTTGGCTTCCCCCTCTCTTCTCCACTATGACTGACAGTCAGCCTAATTATATTTATGGCATGATAAACACCATTAGTATTGACAGCCACTACTACAGTGTGTGTGTGTGTGTGTGTGTGTGTGTGTGTGTGTGTGTGTGTGTGTGTGTGTGTGTGTGTGTGTGTGTGTGTGTGTGTGTGTGTGTGTGTGTGACTTGAACTCTTATGTTGGTGTAGCTATTAGGTGAACAACTGAGAAAAACAGAGGAAAACACACATCTCCACTGTCACGACACGACTTCATCAACTGTGTGTGCGTGTGTGTGTGTGGTCCTGCAATCAATGGGTTTAAATAATTCAGGTCTCCTGAATGCAGTTTTGGTTTGTGTGTGTGTGTGTGTGTGTGTGTGTGTGTGTGTGTGTGTGTGTGTGTGTGTGTGTGTGTGTGTGTGTGTGTGTTGCTGGCTTTCCCTAAATGCCAGTGACTCATGTTGATAATAACAGACTCGGCTTTCAAAGCCCACCTATAAAAATTCCCATAATTATCCAGGTGGTGTGAACTACAGCACCCTCCCACAGACTTCTGCATACACACACACACACACACACCCACCTGTAAAAAAAATCATTACCAGTTTAACCTTCTTGATACAATCCTGAATAGATTGAGAATATAGAAAAATGGGTGCGGACAGAAAGAGAAAGATGGACTGTGGTTCTGTCTGCACAGTAACGTACGTTGTCAGCATGCATAGCCGGAGGAACGTAACAGGATGAAAGACAAAGCTTTGAGCCGGAAACAAATACTTTATACTAACCACAATTAATTAATCGTTTGTTTCTTTTATCACTATTAGCAACCTGCCGTCATTACACCTCTGAAGTACAGTGATATAGCTGCCGTGCACTTGACAAGGAACTGACAGTGTGTCTATTCGTTCTACTATCACGGCATGAAAATACCTGAATTGAGAGAAAGAGAGAGAAGAAGATATTGATATTGTTTAATCAAGCTGGAGTGCTTATAAGAGTGCAGGGAAAAGAGCATCGGAGCAAAAAAGGACGTGAGGATGTAAAAAGAGCAAAGACAAGGAGAGAGAAAATGGGAAGAGAGCGCTGCTCGTTTCCCCTCCTCTCTGTATTATTTGACATAAACACCTGCTGACTGCTCCTCAGAGAGACAGAGAGAAAGAGGGAGAATGACAAAGACACAGAGAGACAAAGGTAAGAGAGAGAGAGACACACACGCACAAGTTGGAAAAGAAGGAATTATTTGACAGGCAGATGGTCTTTTTCCTTTGAATGGAGGAGAAACAAGAACATGAAGTGGAGGAGGGACGGAGAAGGAGAGGAGAGGTAGGTAGGTAGGGGAGGGAGGGAGGAGGAGGAGATAGGTGGCTTGATGGAAAGGCATAGCGCGCCAAATGACAGCAGGGAGCAAACGATGAGAGGGTGATCAGAGAGGGAGAGGGAGGGAGAGGAGAGACACAGAGATGGAACCACTAAGGTGCTGTTGTTATAGCAACCTGCTGCTCTGGTGCTTTGTGTGCTGCATCCTCCTCCTTCCTCCTCCTCCTCCTCCTCTTGCTCACTTACTCCGTCTCTTTTAAGGTTGAGCATCGTATGGAAATCCAAAGTCTCAACATTTGAAGAACATGTCTGTGTCGAGACAGTTCCATAATATGAGGATTTCTTGGTGTTGCTACGTGTTGAGGCAGACTTGCCTCTCGACATGATGATGCTGGTCAGCAGCAGAAACATTTTGTTTATAGGATAACACTTGTACAGCCAACAAAACATATTGTTCTGCTCCTCCTATTGATCACAGAAGGTTGTTGCAAACCTGATCAAAGGTTACACATCATTCAACTCTTCTTTGAAAATGAAGCACGATACTTCATCCACGCTATGCAGCTTCTTCTCACCAGCCTCTTTCCATCTTTTCTCCCTCAATGCCACATTACCTCCTCATCCTTTTCTCTCCTGACTGCAGGGAACAGTTTCCACAGGCGGGATTTGGTCATGCGTTACACGAGAACACACACACACTGAGTGGCTACAGGGTGATGACCACTGTGCAAGAAAAACTTGTTAACCAAAAACAAAACATGTCACGCATATGCATACATGTTTTATGCATTCTCTGGTTTACCCTCTCTGTCTGCTGGTTGGTCAGTTAAAAAACAAACAAACAAAAAAACGTACTATAAATCCTGATCTCAGCATCACAAAGGAGAAAACACAGCTTTTATGCTAATAATAAAATCTAACCAAGGACCCATCCACTAAATGAAGTGAACCTATCAGTGAAAAGTGGCAACTGAATATCATCATGATCTGAGATACAAATTTCCCCGCCACAAGAGAACATATGGGAATCTATCTGTCAAAGAGAATGAATCATCTACATTTGTAAACAAATCACGACATGCATTTGTGTGCAAATATGAATAAAGTAGAGTGAATATAATCGGGTAGCACAGACCCACAAATATGGGTCATAATTGTCCAAATTTCATTTGGTTTCGCTGATGCAGGCCAGTGTGTACCTTGCGTGTGTGTGTGTGTGTGTGTGTGTGTGTGTGTGTGTGTGTGTGTGTGTGTGTGTGTGTGTGTGTGTGTGTGTGTGTGTTTGTGTGTGCTTGTTCCTGGTCTGGCCCACTAGACTGTGAAATGAGTCAATTAAATCAAACAAGTTTTTAATAAGTAAATGTGTGTGCCGCTGTGGGTGTACGTGTGTACGAGTCGTGTTAATGGGGGTTATGGCAAAAAGCTCTGGCACGTATCCACCTGCAGTATTTTAAAACATAACCTGCCAGTAAATGCTGCGGTTTAGTCATAGGGTCTCTTACTTGTGACCACAAGTTTTGTCTTACCAACTGACAAGTTTCTAAGGGTGTGTTCAGGAAATGACTGTCGGTGGACACTTATCTGGAAAAATGGAATTGAATTAACTTGTTTTGAGGGATTATTTTCCCTGTCATAAAATTAAGGAGAGGGTTAATGCTGCATTCATATTAAATCACGTGTTGTTTGGGCTGCGGCAGCTAAGACCGCAGGGGAGGCCAATTAAAAATGTAGCGTCTCGCAGCACAAAATCAACTTTTGGAGAAACGCAACTCGATTTAGCTATGCGTGGGCCAATCACGCTAGTAGTGATCCACAGGCCATTCAAATTAAAAAGGATCACTCAAATGGGCCATTTTAGTGACTGAATTTAGCATAACAGCAGACAAACAACAAACAAGTGGCACCAGTGGTTTCCTTCACATTAATGTGACATGAACCCTATTTTTTCTCTAGTAATGTGACACTGCAGAGAGGTGGCTTCAATGACTGTTTGGCTTATCATAAAAAAAATTCATGAAGTTATTTCAGTGAGGGAACTGGGAGGATATGAGCTCAAACTAAGAGGGAAAACCGGTTGAAGAGTCAGAGAGTCTGTCCTTCATCTCAAGGGCACTGGTTCAAGCGCACGTCAGCAAGCACCCGTACTGCTGAGGTGTCCTTGAGCAAGTCACTGAAACTCATAAGAAGAGCCTCTCTGTGATTGACCTTGACATTAAGGGTCTGCAACTTGGTCCATGCCCAAAATGACCAACTGGTGAGCAGACTAGATGTTACAAAAAAACTTCAGAGCTTATAGGAATTTTACTCACATTTTCTTTATTGCCATGAGTTGGATATAGAGATAGATACCAATCTCATGTCTGTACCGTAAATATTTAGCTGGAGCCAGCAGCCGGTTAGCTTAGCTTAGCATAAAGACTGGAAACAGGGGGGAAGAGTTAGCCTGTGTCCTTGTCTTCTTCTCACATCAAAGCAAAGAGTTAAGTCAAATTTGAGTGTAAAAACTTGTTTTGGGGCTTCTTACCAGGGCTAAAATTCCTGAGTGGACACCTTCACATTATTTGGAATATCTTATTTCTGAAAGCTGAAGTTTTAAGACACACACAAACACACACAGTGTTTAGTTTTCCTGACCACATCCCTGAACATTGGGCAATAGATGGACAAAACACAAAAACAAAGAGTCTCTAGGAGTGAAGGACAGAAAGCACTAAGTGACAAGAGGAAGGTACAAACAAAAGAACCATTTGGCCGCGATCCCAGAGAATGGTGTATGTGTTGTGTGTGTGTGTTGTGTGTGTCTGTGTGTTGTGTGTGTCTGTGTGTTTGTGTGTTAGAGAGAGAGAAAGCGCCTGCCAGTCTGCCTCCTGTACACAGGGGGCCTAATACACCCCTGATTTGAATACACACACAATTCTATTCTTCTAAACAATAACATCTCAAATTTTAGCCTTCAATTCTGCAGATTAATCCTGTATTATTTTTCAGTTTGAGTGTTGGCAGATGTTAGTAAAGCTTCCTTATACTTGAGCCACAATAAAAACTATATTTAACAACATACTGGTGTGGCTCTGATTTGGGAAATGTAGTGCTTTCTCAACCATTTAATACTTTAAGAAAGCATGTCCTGCCAAAATATTATCATCAGTGTAGGGGGAACTCTGGATATGGAGCCTTTATTACTTATTAAAACTATAATTCATGAACATTAACATGAAAAATAAGAGGTATTAACAATAACTATTAAAGTATTTAAATAGTTGTTGTGAGGGCATTGTTAGCCAACAACTGATAACTGTATTACCCACAGAGGCGGGCAGAACACAAACACACAAACACAGAATAAACACTATTGTGGATTGTTTTATTACAGCTCTTTCTCATATATAGATATAATATGTGATCCGTGTGTGAGTGAGTGTGTGTGTGTGTGTGTGTGTGCACTATGAAAGATAGAGTGTGAGCGTGCACATGTACGCGTCTCATCAGCAGATTCAAACCTGCTGACCTGACATAAAAACCTAGTGGCCACAGAAAAACCATCACTTTTTCCCTCCACATCTACCCCCATCCATCTTCAACCCCCCGACTCAGTGACAGAGGCCTTAGTGTGAATGTGAGAGAGAGAGAGAGAGAGAGAGTGAGAGAGAGAGAGAGAGAGAGAGAGAGAGAGAGAGAGAGAGAGAGAGAGAGAGGCAGTAGGCTAAGCAGCAGTGTGTGTTAACGGACACATTTACAAACCTTTAGCATTAAAAGCAAAACTTATTATCATCCAAGTCAAGGATTGAATGTGTTTGAGTGTGTTCATCTCTGCATGTGTGTACGTCTGAGTGTGTATGTCCCTGTGTTTGTATTTTGAGAGATAAAGTGTAAGTAAAGAAGAGGGCAAGCAGAGAGCAGAGAAGCAACAAAGAGAGAGAGAGAGAGAGAGAGAGAGAGAGAAAATGAAGGGACGTGTGAGGGGAAACTGTGTGTGTGCGTGTGTGTGTGCGTGTGTTTGTGTGTGGTTCCTGGCTGAGCGGCTCCTCTCTATTTATAGAGTTGCGGCTCCTTCCTGTTTCTGGAGCTGTACCATCACGCCAGGAGGGGGTGGGGGGTGGGGGGGGGGGGGGGGGAGTGTGAGTGGGTTTGTGGGAGGGGAGACTGGTCGTGTTTGAGTCTTTAGTAAATCAACAGATCCACCCCCTCTCTTTCTCTCTCTCTTTCTCTTGCTCTCTTTCTCCCCCTACCACCCCATCCCTTCTTCCTCCCCCTCCCTCTCTCACTCAACAACATGGGCTCAGCCAGCAGCTACGATGAAGCTACACAAAAGTGAGAGAAAAGGAAACAACGGGAACGAAACAGTCAGGACTACACGGTACTAAAGGGTGATGATTAGCGGGATATTTCTGCATCTGACGGTGACATTAGAGTTCTGCTGCACAACGGGACGCTGACAGCTTAAAACAAACGTTAAGACATGATGGCTGACATGAAATAACAGGGCAAGCAGCAACAACTGTTGATCTATTAGCTTTACAGAATCATGTGGTATCTCTGAGATGGAAAGCTCTCCAGTGTTCGTCCTGGTTTGTTTTGTAGCAAGACAAACTGGGATTCAAAGTTTGTCTCTCCGGAAATCACGACACAGAAAGAACTTAAATCACGCTGAATGAGTGAGACTCATTTAAACTGTCTGTGAGAACAGCAATCCTCACAAACCGAACAGACAATCCCATTGTAAATTTCCCCACTGTGGGACTAATAAAAGGATTGATTATTATTATTATCCTATTCTGCCAGTGAAGGAATGATCAGAGTTTATCACACAAAAGTGCGATTGAACCCCACAAACAGAACTAATTTGTCATTTAATATCCTTTAAGAACATTCCCGTTAACATGAGTATGACAGTATTAGGTAGGACTGAGAAATGTATACGGCTAAAAATGTTGCTCAACATACTTTTGCTGAGCTAAGTGATACTAGGGAATAACATCAGTTGATAGAAGATGTAACAAAACTCTTCTGGTTGCTGAGTTGAATTGTTACTGGTTTATTTAAGAACAAGCAGCACATTTAGACTACATAATGGTGTGACTACAAGCCTAGCAGTGATGGTAACTACCTTGGAATACTGTTAAACTCCCCAATCAGAATGGGAGTTTTCCCTGATCTTCCTAAAGTGCATTGTCGGCATTGTAGGGAAACATTTGATACTGTTTCAAAGGAACCTTTATTGTATTTAGAAATCAAGTCCGGCTACTACTTTCAGCCACAGCTTTCCCCAAGCTAGCTTGTTATGTCTGACCTGTGGATGAATAAATGGCTGTTCAAATCCTGCACAAAAATGTCCTGTTGGAATTATGCAAATCTTTGTACTTCAAGTTTGAATGCCATAGTATTCGTTCAGCCTGTTTTGAACTAGCAGTGTTGTAAACAAGTAATGATGTTTGGGAGCATTAAGCCTCTAGACTGCAGTGATTAGATGGTTTTACAGCAGCACATCCATCAGCGACAGGAGGGACAACATGAAAATGGCCAGGAAAATTGTTAAAACTCAAAAAAGTAAAGGATGGTAAAGCTGGAGACGCTAAGCAAAGTAGTTGCACTTTCTTCTATATCAGAGGTAAGATTATAAATTGACCCAGTGTAGAATCGCCGTCATACAGGCAAAGAATGAGGTGAATATAAATCACATTGTTACAACATATAGGCAGACTACTGGTCCGCCTGTTGCTGCTGGTGAGTTTCTCTGATCAGTTGGTCACTTTGGAAGGTGGCCAGATATTATTCAGCAGGCCGTTTATATAGTCGAGATCACAGGACATGAATGACATAGGCCTTTGTATTTAATAAGCTACTGAGGCCAATGAAAAAGGTTTTCAGTCTTGACTGTAGATTTGGAAAAAGAACAGTACAACAAGAGAGGACAGAGAGAGTGAAGAAAGGGAGGGGGGGGGACTCCTGGCTTCATGGCCAGATGGTCACCAGGAGGGGTCTGACAGCTGTGTGGTTGTGTATGTGTGAGGGTTTCTGTGTAAGTGTGTGTGCGAGAGAGAGAGAGAGAGAGAGAGAGAGAGAGAGAGAGAGAGAGAGAGAGAGAGAGAGAGAGAGAGAGAGAGAGATAGGGACAGATTGTGTCCAACACCTGTCCTCCCTGGACACAACAGCAAAAGAGAAAGCAAGATTGGCCAGCGAAACTCAACAGGGGCGACATCAAACACAGAGAAAAGAAACCGAAAGAAGGTGAGAGAGGGACAGAGTGAAAGAGAGAAACAACGGAGCAAAAGAAAGACAGTAACAGAGAGCAATGTACATGAGGAAGAGTTAAAAGGGTGAGAGAGACAAGTGGAAAAATGATTGGGAGGATTTTCACCTTTGTTTCTTCATATGCAGCCATTTGCATTAGCACACACTACGGAAGATAACATCCGCAGCCAAAAAACTAAGTATATTAGTGTGTAATATTAGTATAATATCTGTATCTGTTATCAACTACTCTGCGTATATATCTGTTTGTTTCGGAGGGGCTTCTCTGACTGGTTTGGTCGGGCAACGTGCCACAGAAGACCAGCGTTATGACTGCGTCGAATAACCCAGTCGGCTTCTGCCCCTGCCAGAGCCTGTCGTGAGGGCACACTGCTGCACACACACACACACACACACACACACAGATTTATGGATGTTCAGTAGCAGGAATGGCAAGTTCCCCCCCCCCGTCTTTTTCACCAGTTTTCCCTCTCTACACTATTGCCTCTGAGCCGAGGGGGGAGAGAGTGAGAGAGCAAGCGCTACAGCGAGGGAGAGAGGCTGCTATGGTAACAGATCACTGTGGCAGCCAGTGGAGGGGCCCTGATGGCTTCTTGGCAGCAACACCAGAATCTCACTGGCTGTACACACGCGTCAGTGTGAATGAGTGTGTGTTAAACGTGTGTGTGCGTGTGTGTGTGTGTGTGTGTGTTGACCAGAGGACGTGCTGAATGGGGAAGTGTATGTGTGTGTGTGTGTGTGTGTGTGTGTGTGTAAGCCTTTTTTCTTCTGGGAGGAATGAACCCATTGAGCTGGTGTGTGTGCTCTGTGCTCCAGATGTCCTTAGTCGTGCAGATCGATGGCCACACGAGAGCACATCCCACTAACTTGAGTCACGACACCCGTCTCCTCACTCCTCTCTCTGTCTCTTGTATATCCAGGCTGCAGGACTCCTCAGCTTGTTTTGCTATTAAAATGTGTTTTAATAATCAAATACTCTTCGACCAGCTTCATCGTTTCAGCCATGATAAGTCACTTGATGAGGCAGCAGCAGGATGTTGTCTGAATAAAAATTGTTATTCCAGCACTCTCTTCCTGGCTGCCTTCACTCTCTCCGCTCTCTCTCTAATTTTTCTGTGTGCATAACTAGGTCATGCAGTAGTAGACTGCTGTTGCCTCGCTGCTGTGCAATTCTTTGGATGTGTGTTTTCAGTGTGTGTGTGTGTGTGTGTGTGTGTGTGTGTGTGTGTGTGTGTGTGTGTGTGTGTGTGTGTGTGTGTGTTTACACTGCCTAAACACACAGTTCAACTAGACCTGGAAAGAACAAAGTCCAACTTAGTATCATGCATTCAGGAAAGAAATGCAAGATCCAAGTATGAATACAAGATCACACACACACATATATACACACAAGCTCACCTAATGTGGGATAATGTGTGTGTCCTTTATAAATGTGTCTGAGCCACACTTCTCTTTGTTTGCGTGTTTGAGACTGAGCCAACATGCATAGGAGGAGTATACGTTTACTCTAGTTCTGTATTTCGCACTTTGCTTGAGCATTTGCATTTTATTTTAGAGAGACGCGTTACGTTTGGCTTGTGAGTAGTAGAGTAGTTAGAGCAGTTTAACCACACAGAGCAATCGATTACAACATCAACATTTCCTTATAGGTGTACAGAATGTGTCTGGCATCTCCGTGACTCCTCTGTCACTCACGCTTCTCTCAACTTCCTCTTTTGTCAGGGCTTGATTTGACAAACATTAATGACATTTTGGAATGAAATGTATTCAATGAAATGGAATCGCTGTGAACAGTGTTCGTACAGGCAAGATAAATCCACACTGCTGTCCCTTAAGAGGGTGGAAAACCTTAAAAAAGTCCAAGGCAACCAAAATGTGAAACTCTGCTTCACCAAGTTCTATATAACCATGCTCTGCCAAGGACTAATTGCTCTATCACAGGGAGCGCTATAGTCTTCAGTAGTACGGCAAGAGACTTGGCACAAATATGTCTCTTAGATAAACTTATTACATTTATTAGCTGTTATACTTGTTAACTAATAACAGGTTAGTGACTGAGCAAGGAAGCCTGCTAAATGGCAGTAGACAAGCCAGGCAGGCTAATGTGGACGAAATGCACCAGCATGTTGCCAGTAAGCATGCTACCTTACAGCAGCCTGCCAATTAGACAAGTAGTCACTACAGTGTACTATTTAATCACTCCTTCATTCAGTCATTGGCTTCTCCCTATACAGACAGGCAAAAGGCAATCAGGGGCAAATTCACAAAAGGATTGCGCAGCCGCTAAACCTGCACTAATAAGTCACAAATAATAATCCTCTTAGCACCCACAAAGGGCGAAATGCACCCATAACTGGGCTACCAGGCAAATAGCGTATAGATGCTCCTGTGATGTTTTTGCATATTTAATTCGGTCACAAATATTTGAAAAAAACTCAGCCCCCTTTCCATGTAAATAAGCCTTATTCACAAATATCAGTGCAAAAAGCCAAAAACTCTTTGGCTATTAGTCAGTTTTACTTATTTTAGATCTAATGATCCAAACAAATGCTATTCAAGTGTTTGTCCTGGGAATAGATTTACCTCAAAAAAGGATTAAAAAAATATCGGCTTAGTAACAGGCATCTCTTTCCCAAACTAAGTAGGGAAAAAGTCTTTTTGGGCCCAATGGCATCACGTGACAGACCTGGAAGTTAATTCCACGGTTTAACCACTAGGATAATTGAGCTCTTCTCAGGGGCTTGTGGTTACTAGGGAGTAATTTCGGGCACAGCCTTTGTCACCAAGATTCCACCACCACCTATTAAAACTCTGGAAGAATGAACTCACAAATGATTTTTGCTGTGCCACGTTCTGCTCTGACAGGGCACTCATTCCTATAACGACATGCAGTTTGGTGACTTCACAGTTTCCCCACATAGCACCAATCACCCAGACTCATTGGAAACACCTGTGTGGGTGTGCAGAGTCACCACCACTCTGGAAGAATGAATACTTCTACTTTTTGAGTATATTTTACTGCTTCTATATAATAACTTTGATTATTATTCTTCTTATCCATACATTTTTATATTTTGAGTTAAGAAATATTGGTACCGGTACTTTTTTATATAGTAAAGGATTTGGCTAATTGTTCTGCCAGAGTAAACTGTGAATGGATGTCTGTGTCGAATGCCCGGCCTGTTTCTGAGTGTGTCTGTTCACCGCTCTGCCTCCGAGCAGAAATCACGAGGGGAGGCCAGAAGATAGAAAGACTAATGTATCAAGACCTCTCCGATCCACCTCCCTATCCATCTCTGCCTCCTCTTCTCTCTCACTCTTTCATCCCGCTGATCCCATCTCATGGCAGAGTGATCTTCATTTAATGCAACAACAACTATGTGCTGTGGTGTTTGTTGCTGTGTTTGCTGTGTTTATATGTGTGTGGCCATTCTGCCCCCCCCCCACCCATCCTGTTGTTTACTGGACTTTTTATACCAAATCCACCAGACTTCTACCCTCCGTCTGAAATCAACTCCTCATTGGTCTGTTTTTCAGCATCTATCCCTTCCCGTTTCTTTCTCTCACTTCACCCCCCTCCGTCTATCCCGTCCCGTCCGTTATGCACCATCTCTCTCATCTGTGCAGAGCAGGCAGACCCATCATTACCTCAGCATGCAAGTATTGATCCACGGCCTCAGTGTGTATGTGTTATTTTAAGATGCTCAGACCTGTAATCAGCGTGTTAATGATAGTTATCGCCAAAGCGACAGGCTCTGTGTGGTTATTCCAGGCCTGTGGATACCAGCGAGAGGCTGGCAGCCCGAACACACACATACACGCGAACAGACACACATGTAAGAACACGTTACGATGGTGGATGGAGGCGTGCTGGTCTTCTAATGAGGGGGAGTGCTGCTCTGGGGCTCACTGGGTCAGATCTGGAGTGAGGATGGCTTCCTGCTGTCTGTCCGTCATAAATATGAGAGTTCATAGCTCACACACATTGTCTCCCCAAGGCCGCTGCAGGTAAGCATGTGTGCTTGTGTATGTGTGTGCAAAACAAGTATCCGTGGTGGCTGTCATATCGGAGAAAGGTGATGTTGACTGAACCCATGAGCACCGTGGTAATGATGTTATTAAACACCTGCAGGCGAGTCCGGGATTGCATCCTGCCTGTTGGGATCATCTTTTTTTCCTTTCTTGCATTGACAAAGACATAAATAAGTGATGTGTGTGCATGTGGTATGGCCCTGCATGTGTGTCAGCAAACGGGAAGTGAGGCTGTGTAGCTGCAGGCTTTGACTCACTCTGGACAAATGACTTCTGCATTTCCCTAAAACATGGGCAATCTCACATTCCTAAGGTAACCTACCCCTGTGCCCCCCCCCCCCACCACCACCACCCCCCACACACACACACACACACACACACACACACACACACACACACACACACACACACAAACACAGGCACCACATCATGCCTTCATGCACACACAGACACAAACACACATGCAGATACAATTCATCTTGATATATTACAGGATACGAGTGTTGCACCCCCACACGTTTCTTCCAAAAGCAAATCCATATTCATTCACGCACACACACACACACACACACACACACACACACACACACACACACACACACACACACACACACACACACACACACACACACACACACACACACACACACACACACACACACACACACCTTTTGCCAGTATGGATAAGCTCTATTTGGCAGTGTTGAGGAAGATGCATTTCAGAGCTAAATGACATCATTACCATATAAATGACTTCTAGCCCAAAACATCTGCTAATGTAGCTTCACACACACACACGAACAAATACGTTATGGGTTACACATCCAAGTGCAGCAGACTTTCACATAGTCTGCACGCTCAACATAAACCTCATCCTTAACCACGAACACATCACACAATTAGAAAATAAAAAATAATCATGGGGTTTAATGCCCTGAGCTATGGAAATAACACCTATACACCACACAGCATGGGCTAACAACACAATGTGAGCAGATTGGTTGGTGAGTCTAAAGCCCAAATCAAGTTACACTTTATGACCACTTCGAATAATTACTGTTGCTCTAAAGCTCACTCATGTGTAGAAAACCTCGTATTTACGCAGAGAGGGTTGTGTGAAAATATATGTGCCCTTTAACAGAGCTGCTCTGCTTCACATTCATGTATTTATCATAAAAACATTCACACCTTTGAGTTGCTCAGGATAACACATTCTTTTTTCCATCTAATGGTCGCTACAAGTGAAAGGCCTTCTTCAAGCCACAGTGCCGGTTGATTTGCTGTTGATATATTCCCTCTCTTGTTTCTGTGTTTCTTTGTTGAGTGTTCGGTTTTGTTACAAGGGAGCTAATCATTTCTTTTTTTTCTTCTATTTTCTTTTACACTTCTTACTCAACTATAGTGCCTATAACCATTGTATAAATGACATGATGGTTCAAGCCTGGGAGACTATTTTCTGTATAATATCCTTTTTATTTTGCGACAGTCAGAACATGGAGTACTTTTAATACTTTTATATTTCTTTAAGCATGGCTTTAGTAAGAACCATCACAGTAGTCTTGCAAGGTTACAAGTAGGGCTGGGCGATGGAGACATTCCCTTGACTAGAAAAATTTAGAAACTTTGTTAACCTGTTCAATAGGTTAAATTGTTGACAAAATAATAATAATAAACAGTCACATCACAGAAACAAGGCTATGGATGGCCAATAATCTATCTACCTATCTGATCCAAGATATGAGCTCCCATGACATCTACTAAAACTAAAAAGAATGTGGAAACATTTAGCCATATAACCCCTGCTGCATTTGTAGAATCTGAACAGCATTATGTGAGAATTAACAGCCGTCTTCTTCTATGGTGTCCTTATTTTTCCAGCTTGCTGCTATTTTCCAGCTGTGCTGCCCCCCGTGGTGAACAAAACAAAAAAAAAGCCTCATCCGTGGAGAACATTACTCTAATTGGTGAACAGGCTCCACACAGACTGTGTCTTTAGGATATCTACAGCATGTGTGAACAAAGAGAAGGGCTACCTTACCCAGATACAGTACCCTGCAATGTTGCAGCTGCATGTGTGAGAGGAGCTTATGTGACGAGTACAAAAGGAGTAGCAGGGTTTGGTGTGACACGAGACTAAGCTTCGGATGGAAGCGCCACAGAATCTGTACAGACGGTCGCTGGCTGTGTGTCGCGGGCGCTAACATAAAGCTGGCACCGGAGACACTTTCTCATGCTACAAAGACAAGAGGAGGCAGGTAGGCGACGCCGACTGCAGCAGAGCCGTGATGGCCGTTATTGTCCTCAAGACTAGGACGGCTTTTATCTGCTCTCCAGGCTCACAAAGAGGAGCGAGAGAGGGAGAAAGAGAGGGGAGGGAGGGGAGGGGGGATAAAGAGAGAGAGCACACAGACTGCCTGCGGCTCGCTTTCAACATCTCAATGACTACATACACTCGTCTCTCCCTCTCTTTCTCTCTCTCTCCCTTTCTTTCACCCTGTTCTCCTCACTGGTCCTCCCCACCCTCCCTATCTGTAATTCTGCCTTTTTCTCCTCCTACTCGCTCTCTATCCCCTCGTGCCCCCAGGCCATAAACATCCGCATGTCACACACATGCCATGAAACACAATGAACACACACACACGCACACACACTATACTGCTGCAGACACACACGCACAGACACCACCAACACTGAGGAATACCAGCGTCGGGGCTTTGTTCCAGAGCGCTGGTTCTGGGGTCCCGAGGAACCGCTCATGCAAAAAATAAGTCTGTGGGTGTCTGCATGCACACACACACACACACACACATACCCCCTCCCCTCCCACACACACACACACACACACACACACACACACACACACACACACACACACACACACACACACACACACACACACACACACACACACACACACACACACACACACACACACTGGCCCCGACCGCCCTCCCACCCAGACTGTCGCTTCTTAACACCATCACTTATTCATGTGAGTGAACATTAGAACAGGACTCTCCCTCTCTGTATCGGTCTCTCCATCTCACTACAGTGTGTGTGTGTGTGTGTGTGTGTGTGTGTGTGTGTG
The DNA here is from genome assembly GCF_027596085.1 of Anoplopoma fimbria. Classification (NCBI taxonomy): domain Eukaryota; kingdom Metazoa; phylum Chordata; class Actinopteri; order Perciformes; family Anoplopomatidae; genus Anoplopoma; species Anoplopoma fimbria. The sequence goes on from NC_072457.1 coordinate 14,888,573, forward strand.
TGTGTGTGTGTGTGTGTGTGTGTGTGTGTGTGTGTGTGTGTGTTTTTCAGAGGAGGGGGTTTGTTAGTGGTGCATGATTACATGGGTTTTATTGTAGCATGTGTGTGTGTGTGTGTGTGTGTGTGTGTGTGTGTGTGTGTGTGTGGTGGGAATTTACGAGATTCATATCCACAGGAAACAACAGAATCAGCCAGACAACCAGTTAGCTCTTTACTTGCCGTTTACTCACCAGTGTGTGTGTTTGTGTGTGTGTGTACATATGTCTGAATGGGTCCCTGTATGTTAAGAGAGAGAGAGAGAGAGTGGGTTCGTGAGCGACAGAGAGAAAGAGAAATCGAGGCAGAGAATGAAAGCGTCAGAGGAAGTTATTAATTATTTTAGCTCCTATTAGGGGAACATGTCGAGTCGATACCCCTGGAGACGTGTCATGAACGCCTTCTTATTGTTCTCTAGCTGACATACGCCGCTCTTCTCCTCCCCTCCCGCCTCTCCTCCCCCCTCATCTAGCCTTCTCTCCCTGTCACATGTACCTCTCCTCTCCTCCCTTCTCCGTCCTCCCTCTCGCTCATTCCGGCTGTGACATGCACATTTTTTCGTCCTACCGCGCTCATTTTATTCATGGGTTTTTTTTTATGCTTTCCTCTAGCACCACCCGTCCTCTATCTTTACTCTAATTTCCCCTCTCTGCTGCGCTCCTCACATCTCCAATTTCCCCTCTCTCCTGTCTCGTTCTCATCACTCATCATTTCTACCTCCTTCTTTTCTCCTGTGATATCGCCATCCTACCTCAAGCTCTTCATCCGAGCCAGCTATTGTGCCTCTCCCTCCATTTCTATTCTGCATTTACTTCATCTCTGTTGTCTTTCCTCCTCTTCACCCACACAGACAAAGCTCACTCATCTCTGTTAAACCGTCACGCTGTGTTTCTTTGTGTGTGTGTGCGCAAATGTGTCTGCCTCGTCTCAGAAGTCGTCTCGGCTTTTATGCCCGGCTCAGCCGCAATGACTTTAACTCGCCCACAACCCACTAAAGCAGCCAATGAGATGATGGCAAGCCACTTCCTCATTTCAAACGGCGTGCCGTTTAAAGAGGCATTGGACAATTACACACAGAGGGAGAAAAACAGACAGCGAGGGGAAGAGACGGACAAAGAGAAAGGAATTCCCATTTTATAGATACAGCTTTCACTATGAAGCCACAACCAGGTTAGCTGTTACTGTGACTGGGTCAGCGTGGGTTAATCCTAACCCGGCTTTGCAACCCTGCTAATGACCAAGCTTTAGCTTAGATATAACTCTGAAAAGGTGAACACAAGTTACTACAGATAACCTATACTACCCTTTAAAGCATAACTAGGTATAAGGTGTTAATAGCTGGTAAAAAAAAAAAAATGACCCGCAGATCTTAGCTGCATGTCGTCCCTTCTCCTTATCAGTCTCTCTTTACCTGTATCTAATAAAAGACAAAAAAAAGCCCCAAAATAATCCAAAAATATGAATAAATTGTTATTACTCTAAACCCACCATTTCTGCTCTCGTAAATCAAAACGATAATGGCTGATGAACTGTATAAAGAAGTCCCGCAAGCTGCACACTGTCCACAATTTCCAGTAGAACTGTGTAAAATTATCTAAAATCTTTTATTGAAGTTACACTTATCAACACTTTCATGTGTGCAATGTGAAAGGAGTCACTTGTAGTGATAAACCAACAGAGAATTATCACCCGACTCTGAAGTTCCCACTAATGAATAGAGAGCTGAAGCGTCTTTGAAGTCACTGTCTTGGTTTTACATCCCACAATAGTGCTGTTTTGGTTCAGTCTCATCAGCCCTTCCAGTCAAAGCATGCAGCTTATTTAAGGACAGGAAAAAAACTCTAATAAACCCACTTTTCGCTACCTGTTCAGGACCTAGCTGATTGTGGGGCTATTAACTTCTTGATTATTCCCTCAGGAGTTGATGGAGAACAACATAAAACTAAAAAGAGAGAGAATATTAAAAATCACCACGTTGCCAGAGACACAACTCCAAATGAACGCTAAAGCTGTTCTGTGTGCTAAAACGCATTAGCCATAACCACTTTATCGGGTGATAATATGATAGTGTTTTGTTTTTAGCTTGATCTGCTGCCCCGAAATGGCCAAGCTTACGTGTACTTGTTGGAAAATTATTGGTATGATGAGGTAAATATTCTGAGTTCTGGACTGAGCTCAACACATCTGGTTGGTTGACTATCTGGGTAGATATCCTTGATTGTTGTAGCTAATTTTTTCAATACTTTCCAACTTCCCTGCCCGCTCTGAGCCCCAAGACCACATGTTCCTGCAGAAAACCTAAATCATTAAAAAACAGGCCACAACTATTTTGTTTCATATATTAAAAAATAATCAGTCATTTCTTGCAGGGCATTCTAGTTTTTAGCAAAAGTAACTTAAACAGTGGTAAATAGTGCTTTATGGGGGACTATTTTCTGCAGTGGATAAATAGACGTTTGGTGCTTTAGAGAGTATTTTCAGCAGAAGTACGGTTGGATTGACGAGGTAACAATGTTTTTGGACAATAGAGGAGGTTAATCAGCCTATCATTGCAGCTCTAAGACTAACACATTGTACTTATTTACTTTTTTGCATTCAGACTAGATTCAGACTATTAATGTCTTGATAATTGTAATATAGCTTATTTCGGTTGGTAAGAATCACATTTTTGGTAATTCAATGATTTCAATCTGTCACCCAGCTCTAATATCCAGTGTTAAATTTCAATGACCATTTTTAATGACACTAAAGCAACAAGCCTTGAAATTACATAAGATCTGCTAGCATCTAGCTAGCAAATAGGCTACTCGCTAATAAGCAATCAACAGGACTCAAGTCAAGACAGGAAGATCTTTGACCTTGGAATCTGTCAGGGGTCAACATTTATAATGCACAAATGAAACACTAATTATCTGTGTGCACACAAGAATACACACACATTTGTAAATACACAAACACACACAAGCCTAAGCATGCAAGTAGAGATTTAAAACCATGATTGCATAGATGTCTACGAACAAACACGTACACCCAGAGCTCTCTACTGTCCCCCAGACAAAGAAGGGAGTGCATCCTTGTGCAAGTGCCCCAGGGGGAGACCTGATTCTGCACCCACCCCTTAACCCCCACATGAATGCACACTAACACACAGATATTAACCCACCCCCATGCTTGACGGCCTACTTTGAAGAGTAACAAACAGGCTAGCAGACAGAAGTGGGGGTGGGGCAAAAGGGTCTCTCTGTGGTAACAAGGGCATTATAAGCCAATTAGGAGTGCCGCCTGATTGACTGACAGACAGGGTGGAGAGCACGACACGGCTCGCTGTCTGATGTGAAGAAGGTGCGTGTGTGTGTGTGTGTGTGTGTGTGTGTGTGTGTGTGTGTGTGTGTCTTTGTATCAAATTGCATTCCCCTCTCTTATAACTAAAGCTTTGGGCTAAAGGGCTCTAATATGTGCACACAAACAGAGTCTAACACGCACACACACACACACACACACACACAGGGCAAACATCCACAGGATCCCCTCCCTTGAGGTTCACCTCCTACACGCGAAGGCATTCAAAAGATCTCTTTGTCTCCGCTTCGTGCCAGAGAAAAAGGAGGAGAAAGATGAGAGAAAGGGAGAAGGAAAGCGAGGGAGACTGGAGAGGGAAAAAAGGGCGAGCAAAGAGGAGAAAAAAGAGCAGCAAAAAGGGTTTTGCAGGAAAGCAAGGAGGGTAAAGGGAGAGAGAGGGACACCTGGGGGTGGGGGGGGGGGACGGGGGGGACGGGGGGGGGGGGACGGAACGGAGGGAAAACATGGAGCGAGAGACAGAAGAGGAACGGGAGGGGGAGCGCTGAGGAGGACGAGGAGAGAGCGGGCGAAGAGATGGAAGCTGGGAGAGAGCTACAGACAGCCGGGCTCCAGCGCTGCTCTGAACTCGTTTGATCCAGTTCGTCTCGCCAGGCGTTCCTCGAGATACATTCCTGTGGCTGGCTGGGCGCAGAGTGAGAGAGAGAGAGAGAGAGAGACGAGGAGAGATACTGAGGGTGAGACCAGCAGGGATTGAGAGAGAGAGAGAGAGAGAGAGAGAGAGAGAGAGAGAGAGAGAAGCAGGGAGAAGCTTGTAGGTTATTTGTGAAAAGAGTAGAGAGACAAATATCAACTAGAGGAAATTAAAAGTAAAGGAGAGCAAAGGATCAACTGGCAGCTCAGAGACTGAAACCGAGAGAGGAAATGTACTCAAGAGAGAGAAGCCACAGCAAAAGTTCTCTTAGTGCCAAACGTTACCTGCTACAAGAAGTTCAACCCTCTAACCCAGCCTCTTTCTCTTTTATTTTAATTTTCTTTGTCTTATCACTGCTGGAAGACCTGAGTCCTAACGCCAAGCAGCCAAGAAATAGAACGAAAAACACCAAACCCTGAACGAGGAGAGGAGAGGAACACACTGGTATAGTGGAAAGTTTCATCACATTTTAAGTCACTGAAATCCGTGATACAAGCAACCGAGAGCAGATGTGAGTGTGTTTGAGAGGAAAACATCTTCGACAGACTCACAGTCCACAGACTGAAGTATAAAAAAAGGATACCATGAGAAGAACTGGAAACTCAGAGAGGAAAGAATTGTGAATTCTGTCAAAACCGTCAATTAGTAGAAGTAATTTAACGCTTTTTTCTTGTTCTTTTTAGTTCCATGTAGTAAACTATTGACAGCCTTTCTACTATAGACGAGTTGAGAGCAGCAACGTTCTGACATTAGACAATGAAAGTCAGGTATGACTATTATTTGTTGATCACTGGGCCACCCAATCACAGAGCTAATATTTCCTGCCTGTAGGAGACGACTCAGTTTCAGGGCTTTCCACCTTAACGGGAAATATTTAACTCAAAGAGCTAAGGTTGATCCTTATGGCTCTAAACATATGTATAATGTCACTGGTTTGGTTTTTAAACGTGTGTTCTAGATATGTGTCGGTTGGACGTAGCGATTTTGGTCCAGGTTTGGGCCAACAGTGGTTTTATGTCATTCAGGCCTTGACATTCTACTGCTGCAGATTCAGTTTTAACATGTAAAGTGACGGTGGATTATTTTGCACCATAAAATATGCAGTTATATTTGAATGAGAATCAAGTGTGGTGTTCATCAGTAAGACTGATCCCCAAACCAGATATATTCAAATTCCTTTTTCAAAAGATTTTCTTAAGTCTCCTGACTGTTTCAACTACACTCGCAGCAGCGTTTCCTTCGTACCAAACCAACTGTCAAAGCAAACCACCTTGAGTAAGGGTGCCACTGGTTGTCATAGACTGTTTGTGGCTGACTGTTGCTCATAGTTTCTGCAATGTGTCGCCCAATGTTCTGTCTATCCTTTACCTTCATTAGTCCAGCTCTATTGTCCCTGTTGCAAACTGTTATTTCTACTTCTGTTTAAATACATCGAGAGACGTGAAAACAATGTGAAATTACTTGTATGTGCACACATACTTGGCCAATAAATGTGATTCTGAGGTTGGCTTTAGTTGGTCTAATCAGAGACAAATCAGATGATTCAGTTTGTTGCCGCGCTGCACACACAAACACACAAACAAACACAAATATATCAGCAATCGACAGTTGTTGGTCTGACGGTGGCCGATTGAAAAACATATTGCCCAACCCTTTTGTAAACAAGCCAAAAGCCTAGCCGGATCATCTAAACCACTTTATTTGGAGATGAAACCAAACAGTGAGTGTGCCTAAAATGTTGGTTATAAACCGTGTGCTTTGAAGAGAAGTAGGGAGGCGAGGTGAGGTGACTGGAAGCTTTGATCAGACAGCCTGGCGTGCCAGTGTCTAAAGAGAGCTGCAGCTGTCTCAGAGCTTTCAGCTCAACAAGATCTGTTTTATCGTACACTTCTACAAGTTCAGATGCGAAAGATGAAGCAATCAAGAATACATTAAAGGCCGACGACAAGCATTGAGAATAACTTTAAAGAAATAGCCAATCTTCTCGCCGATGGTTTCGTTTACTTATATAGATCACATAGAAGCATCAGTATCAAATTGACAGTAACTGGTTTCATAACTATTTAAAAATTAGTTACTTTAAGTTTTTTTTCCAATGATAAACTTTTAGAAAATAGCTGTTTACACTAGTGTGAAGCGTAAACTTTCAACACAAGAACAGTGATCTCAAAGATTAGTTGTTCTTGGTGAGATATGTGAAATATGTGACTAAGCTGTGAACTCATCAACAAAGTCCAAAGCAAATGTACAAATTCTGTTTCCTGTGATGATTTTGATGAATATTGATGTGTGCTTGTGTGTCTTTCAATAATGTACTGATCCTCACAGGTTTGAGCCCCTGCAGCCTCACCTTGGCTTCAGATTTTACACATTGAGGCTTCATCCCAACTACTACGTTTCCATCCATCCGGAGCGGACGTTTGAGTTCATGGTTTGTGGCTTTGAGGAGGGCGATAGACAGAAAACTGAGGACTTCCTTTTCCTATTTATGCTTATTTTGTTCTGCACAACTATTGTGAAGTCCACACTGAAACTGTAAACGAACAAAAGCGTAAATGCTCTCCAGTACCTGCAGCCTTGTAACTAGGTTTGCAAAATAAAACCTTCCACTGTCTGTTTTAGTATACAGAAAGATTTTACAGGAAGATCTTAAATTTCAAGCACGACCTTTTATAATAAAAGACTACTATAATACTACGTCTTTCTTTGTAACTAAGTAACTAATCTACTTCCTGTTTTGACCAACACTAACATGCCCACTGTACATGAATAATTAAGTGATATTCATTGTCAGGCGTGCTAGTATGGACGGAAATCATTTGGAAAACGATGCAGAAACGCCTGTGTGGACGGAGATTGCTTTTGTTTTAAACCCAGCTTTTAAACAAAGACATATTAGTGTGGGTGTAGCCTGAATGTCACTGTTCCCTCCCTAAACACACCTCTCCTTCTCAAGGCATCTCTCCTCCCTCTCACCTCTACCCATTCCCCTACACACTCACCATCCCTCGTTTTACACTCACACTCTCCGACTCTCTTTTTCACATGTGACAAAATATGGTCCATCATTGTGTCTGTGTTTGAGCCTGCATGTGTGTGGTAGTGGGTAAAGACGGTCTAAGTGAAGGGATAAAGGAGAGTGGAGAAAGAGGGGTCAATTACTGCAGGAAAAGGAGAGCGTGTGTGTGTGTGTGTGTGTGTGTGTGTGTGTGTGTGTGTGTGTGTGTGTGTGTGTGTGTGTGTGTGTGTGTGTGTGTGTGTGTGTGTGTGTGTGTGTACATGCAGAAGGTTGGGGGAGGGTTTGGTCTGTCATTACTTCCTTCCTTCCGGGTCTCTTTTTACGCATCAATAAAACGCCTGAACTGCTGGGCCAATCTCTGTCCCACCCCCAAGCTACCTTTTTTCATGTATAAGCTCTGAGTGAGCGGCTATTAGTGTGGTTCGTGCACTCGTACTAACCTCTCACCCAGTACGCCACTTACACACGCAACAGCTAGGGAAATTCACATCCACATACTGCAGTCCATTCAAAAATCAAGTGGATTTACAGAACAACAAAAGACAAAAGCTTTAAAGCAAACCTTCACATACACACTTAACAGTCTGTGACAAACTCACTTTCAGTTCCTCTTAAAAAAAAAAAAAAAAATTGGACTGCTGGCTTGGAAAAGTAACACACAAGTACAAAACAGATCATATCAGCTGCAGAAAGTGGAATACAAAGTCTTCATCACAATTTACTTGATAACTTAAAGGGGTATATACGCTCAATCGCTTTCTTGTCAAGTTAAATGCACTAATCAATACCACTCTCATGTCTTTAATGTAAATACAAAGCAACAAACAATAGCAATTTATTTTAGCTTAGCATAGGAGTCCTGTCTACACTGTAAGGGTCGGGTTATACTTGATCAGGAATCAAAAGTGTTTATAGTTGTTGTGAAGGGCCACACTTGACTGACAGAGTTGAATGCTGGCCAGCTGTCTCTCCTGAAAGACATTCATAGTTTTGCATTCGGCTGTTGACGGACAGATATAGTTGTATAAAGATTTTTTTAAAGCAAGCTAGAGAGAGAATTTCCAACACTGTTTACTTTCTCACCTTCGCACTGCTGGACAATCAAAGTGATATTGGTGTATTTGGTTACCTTTGGACCAACCAGGCAAGGTGTTTCCCCCTGCTGTCATTCTTTATGCTAAGCTAAGCAGCTGGCGGTAGTTTTATCTTTATTGTTTGCAAATTAAGTGGATCAAACAACAAAGCAAATACATGCATTTTCCTGGATCTTAACCTTTTCCTTTAATATTTTTATAAAAAAGCTGAAGTAAGAGAGCTCATGTTGAGTGAAATGTCGAGTTGCAATGATGGCTCAGTAAAAGGGAAGTGGATGCCAACTAAAACACACGCAAGTCTACTAAAAAACAGATTAGACATTAGTCCTGTTGGCAAAGGTGCTTTGCTTACAGCTCTCTCTCTCTCTCTCACACACACACACACACACACACACACACACACACACACACACACACACACACACACACACACACACACACACACACACACACACACACACACACACACACACTCAAACAGAGCACATCTTCCTGCCTCCTTTCAAGACCTGAACCTGTTACCCAAAGACCAGGCGAAGAGGTGAAAATGATGACTCCAATTGAAAAAGTTCAGAGGTCTGGTAGCCATGGCGACAACAACCACAACAATGGTGACACTCAAGTATACTCACGCATGTGGGCGTGCATGTAAATGTACGAAAATGCACAAATGTCAATATGTGCAAAGAAGCAAAATATCTGATCCTATTAGCATATACAAGAGATCGAAGAGACTTGAAACAATGCAGGGGTGTGTGTGTGTGTGTGTGTGTGTGTGTGTGTGTGTGTGTGTGTGTGTGTGTGTGTGTGTGTGTGTGTGTGTGTGTGTGTGTGTGGGCAATTTGAGGAAGATGAGCGATTGGGACAACAAAAGGTAAATGGTTCCTTGTTAAAACGTGACCACTAGTGATGTTGTACAGCAGAGGATCTCACAGAGAGCAACTTCTACATGTAGCACTAGCCACATGCTAGTCAGCTTTAAGTGGGGCTGGTTAGTTTGTGTACTTATTTTTTTTACCATCCCACGTTCACCGTAAACTATCTCCGATGTAGATGCCATAATTGTGGGTTTTGTTTCGAGCGATTTCTGAAAACCGTCAGTTGTTGTGGCTGGTGGATGAAATCAAAGTTTCTTGCCCTCTGAAGACCAGATGAACACGATGTGAAGCCCACTGTTATATAACACCATATGAGGTCTTCTGTGTGTGTGCGTGTGTGTGTCACTATTTGTATCTGCATAGTCTGTGTGCATCCAAACAAATGACTCAATGTTGTGTACAAGATGTGTGTGTACATGCAGATGGACACTATATTTGAGTGGCACTGTGTGTGTCTGTGTGTGTGTGTCTTTGTGTGTGTGTGTGTGTGTGTGTGTGTGTGTGTGTGTCTTTGTGTGTGTGTGTCTTTGTGTGTGTGTGTGTGTGTGTGTGTGTGTGTGTGTGTGTGTGTGTTGTGTGTGTGTGTGTGTGTGTGTGTGTGTGTGTGTGTGTGTGTGTGTGTGTGTGGACCAGTGTCTTTAGTAGACTTGTGTTAATCCTCTTAGCGTATGCTGCTTGAAGCTCAGAGCGCATTATGTAACCCCTCTAATCCAGCGCTGCATCAAGACAGAAAGCAAAAGACCACAAACCATGCTTCCTTAGACACAGACACACACACACACACACACACACACACACACACACACACACACACACACACACACACACACACTGACACACACACACACACACACACACACACGGTAGAGTGCCAGAGACACACGATGTCACTGGACATTAAATCTCAGGGTCTGTGTCAAACAGCCAATGAACAAACAGCCTGTTCGCACTATAAACAGTATACAGCAAGATGATCAGAAGATGATCAGCAGATGATCAGAAGAGGATCAGCAGATGATCAGCACTAGTTTGAGCTTTTATTGCCGATGTCCAGAGTGAGGCTGCAGAGAAACTGAAGCCCTGACAGTCTCTCTTTGTGTCTCTCCGCTGCCCTCTTCACATTATCTCTGTATCTGCCCGATAACCTGAACATCCAACCAAAAAGAGAAAAAAAAACAACTTTCACACTCTTCTCCTGCTCTCCATACTGTTGCCAGGGCAACAGCGGCCATCTTGCCGTGCCCCATCTGTCTTGGGTACACATCACCGGCCGGTCATAAATGTGAAATGACAGTCAGGGAGGAAAAGCAGAGAAGGTGAGACAGAGAGCGAGATAGAGAGAGACAAAGGACGAGAGAGAGGATGACCAAGACGGAAAGATCCACAGATCGTCTCTGCAGGTTAGATGTATAAATAAAAAGCAGGATCGGCGATCTCGTCTTTACCTAGTATCACCTTACACTAATCAACATGCACTTCTCTGATTAGGGCTGAGTATCCAAGCAATACTTCTTCAACTAAATTTGAAAAATACAAACATGTTTTTTTTTTGTTCATTTACCAAAAGAAGCTCAACTTCGTTTAAACACAAGATCTTTGCGAAAATACAATTCTAAAATTGGCAAAATCTTGATGTAAATCAAGAACTATCCTATCAAAATAAACAAGGTAACAAATCTGACAACAATTTCAAAGACATCTTTTGGTTCTTGACAGCTTGTGATAAAGTTTAAGGTGCACATGTAGGTCGGGGCCATGAAAGTGTTGAGATTGGATGCCAATATATTTGTTTAAATATCATGAAATTATACATTATATGATAACCTAAGGCATGAAAAAGTCTTAGCAAACAAGCTCTTATTAATGTATTACACTTAGAGGCTATACATCAATTCACAGTGGGTAAGGGGAGAGAGATGGGAAATGACATTCAACAAAAATCCAAGCAGGAGCGAGGGACACAGCGTTACTCCTTTTCACTCATGCCGTGGCAATGTTAGAAGAGAAAAAGTTCAGCAGATGACAGTGATGCTTATGGATGCCAGTCACCTTAAAACTCAACAGAAGAAGAAGATGGGAAAAGGTTGGATGTACGCGATGTATCTTTTTGAGAGTTATAACATCCACCTGCTTACAAAAAGCAAGATCACTCCAACAACTAAAATCAAAAATGTGTTAAAAATCAAAACAAAAGGGACAATGACTTCACATGTAAGCAGTTACCTACAGAGTGGGAGGAAGGAGGGATTTCTTATATGTTTAATACTACTTATAATAAAAACAATCCAGTCTAAAACTCAATGAGCTTAACAAGGGAGTGCAGCTAGTTGCAGACTGTTTGCATTGCATCCTCACATTCAGTGCAACTGAACATCGCATTGAAGCCACAACGGCAGCTGAGGTGACCTCACATGACCTGGAGCTCAGGGGGAAGTGACAAAGTGGTTTCACTGAGACGCACAATCCTTTTGGGCTTAAGAGCGTATGACACACGACTGCAACAGAGGCTGCATGGAGAGAGGCTTAAAGAAATATCAAGTAAGTATGAAAGACATTTTAGTGGCAAGAAAGAGAACAACATGAAACAGAAATACCAAAAGAAAATGAGTGATATAAAGACAAAAAAACAAAACAGGACAGAGAGATAAACACAAAAAAGCAAAAACAAGTAATTAACATTCATATGCAAGAATGAAAAAGAGACGGCCCAGTGAGAGGTAGAGAGGATAATGAGTGTTGCTCCGGTCCTTTGCTGGGTTGGGTTGGGTGTTGGGTTACTGTACGTGCCCAAATACAAATGATGAGTCACTTTCTAAAACACACAGGCATACGCTCGCACTCACACAGCCTTAAATATAGATTCATTATACTCAAATCCACAGCAAGTCATCCACTCTCTCTGTAGCCAACCAGACATTCCCTTTAAGTTGTGACCAACACATAAACATAAACTAATTCATCACAAATGATTAACTTTTTATCCACTGCAACATTTTCATGACCTTTCTCCCAAAGCTCTGAGAGCAAAGAAAATGAAAAAAATTTAAGAGACCCCCCAACACTCTCTCTCACACACACACACACACACACACACACACACACACACACACACACACACACACACACACACACACACACACACACACACACACACACACACACACACACACACACACACACACACACACTCCTTTTCACTTCCCTCCGTGGCCTGCTCCTTTTAAACATTTTCTCTGCATTTTTTGTCATCTTAAAGAGCACTAATTACAGGCTTTAACATGCGGGCGACTGTAGAGTACACAGACGCACACACATACGCACTCCCACCCTCCCAACTCACTCACATAATTAGAGACTTGAGAAAGCTATGAGCGAGCGGAGAGAAGAGGAGGTTGGAGGAGAGGAGATTAGAAGACATGAAAAAGTTTATCTTGGGAGTCGAGGATCAGGGAGGAACTTCACACCGAGTTCTTGCAGTTTTTCCCTTTAAGTGCACGTGCCGTGCACAACACAGCGTTCTAGTCAGTGCGTGGAGGAGTCGTGCAGTATTGCGAAAGAATGGACATCGACAGAACGAGAGAGGGCGTAAAGGTGGAGCTTGTACACATTTTTACTAATACATTTCCATTTCTTTGGGTACATTTTCATGACCTCACATTTTATAAAACATCTGTGCATACATGAAAAAATTAAGAATAAAAAGTGTCAAAATTACCACCGTTTATCGAAACTAAAATTAATGACAAGGTTGACATTACTTTTTTTATGTTTTTTCCAAAACATTTTTTTTCAAAAAATTTGCAGAAATAGCTATTTAGCATTTCCATGACTTTCCCTGTTTTTTGCTCTTTTTTTTTTACTTTTTACTTTTAAGAAATATGTGGCCCTGAAACCCCTGAAAACCCCTGAAGCTTTCATTAGCTTCTTATGAGCGACATTTAGGTCAAACATGAACACAAAAATGGTTTTGGTTGTTTCATATAATTTTTTTTTGTTTGTCTGAATCTGAACAAAACTTGGGTTGCTTGCTCATGGGGCCGTTAGCGCTGTCAATAAGTGCTACGGAAACAGACAGTGAATAAATCATGACATACAAACATACGTACAGAGATGAAATAGCACCAAACTTTTTCCGCATGCTAATTAAATCTCAGCTATGTCTTGAATGCCGGTCTTTGGTCATACATTTTTTATGTTATAGAGAAATATTTAAGATTTAAAGCAAGTTTTCAAAGGCCTAAAAGCCCTACATTTGAATGGCTGAATTAGCGGGAAAATTGTCATTTCATTCATTTTTTTAAAGGCACAACAGAAGTCAATAATGTATCCAATAAGGAACATATAATAAGTGGCTTTCATTTGAAGGTACATTTGACCTTACTGGTGCCTCAGGTATTGTTCATTTAAACTGATTAGGTACTTTTGATACTTTTTAGTTGCTTGTTATAATTTGTAGAGATGTAATCTTTTCTGTTAATATAAATAAAACTTATTATGATTTGAAATATTTGTTGGAATTAATTGTCACAATTCAAATGAAAGCCTTTTCAACAGCTGACTCTCAATCAGATATCAGAGCTTCCTTTTATGCATTGTCTCTGCAGCTGCATCATAACAAAAATAAAGGAAACTAAAAAGTCACATGATGGATTAACTTCAGCACTGATTGTATCTGTACTGGTATAAAATATAAATATAAACTGCTAGCAAAATAATTAAAACTTGTATGGTCCCTTAAAGTGACAGAGTGGGTCTAAAGTGGATCAGGTGATGCCCTTGATTTACTTCTCATTTCTGGATCTTGACTATGAAACTCACATTTTATTCACATTTCGCTAGACTTTTCAAAACTTTCTTGCTCTGTTTACAACTCTGCCATCCACAACAAACTGTTCATCACTACCTCTCTTGATCCCCCCTCTCTGTCCCTGTCTGTTTGCATCGCTCTCTATTTTTAGCTCTGTCTTTCGCAGATTAGGGGCCTATTTATAGACCCCCTTATGTTGTCCAATAAGAGGCCTCTCTGCGGGAGAATGGCAGCGTCACAAGGATTCACACACCTCCCACTTGGCACCAAGCCCAACATCCCTCTCTCTCCCCCCATTGAGTTCATACCACCCTCTCACTCTTTTTCTCCCCCTCTTCCCCCCACCCAACCCCCCAACCACCCAATCTATACAGGGTGGCTCCTCCTGGCACAGAGCCCACAGCTCCAATGGAAACTTTACACACAGGAAAGACCGTCACGTCAACCCCCAAGAGCCTCTGTGTGTTTAAAAACGGTCTCCTACTTACAAAAAGAACCTGTTAAGACAAAACATCTACAATGAGCTCCTAAAACAAGCCTGCTCTTAACTGCATGGTATCCTTAAACACTACACTCCCCTAGAATACAAAGAAATATGCAGACACAGAGACATACAGATGGACGGATAGGAGTTTTTTCTTCTTCTCTCCAACTTTTCCCCCTAAAAAAAAAAAAAAAAAAAGAGGACATTACATAATTCTCCAAACACTTCCTCTCTAAGCCGAGAGCACTCTGGCGTTTTATCAGACACACACACACACACACACTTGACATATCCAAGCAGACAGGCAGCCTGTTCGGGCGGTCTGCATCACTGTCGCTATGACAACGGCGGGAGAACAATCCACAAAAACAGCCACTCGTGAGGAGGGGGGAGAGAGAGAGAGAGACGGACGGACAGACAAAGAGAGGGAGAGAGAGAGAGAGAGAGAGAAAGACACAGAGAGACAGACAGACAGACAAAGAGGGAGTGAGAGAGAGAGAGAAAGACAGACAGACAGACAAAGAGGGAGTGAGAGAGAGACAAAGGGAGAGAAAAGAGAGAGGAGGGGGCTAATGGGAAGCTCATGTGTACGTGCAGCTGTACCAACTTGGGCTCCATGCCATTTCTTTGCCGGATTCCCTAGTCTGTTTCCTTTACCTGCCCTCTGCAGGACAGAAAAACATCTCGGAAACACATTTTATTTCGTTCTCCAGCACATCTCCCTTTTCTTTTTGGTTTTTCCATGATCTTGTCTCACAAATAAACATGGTCATCTAAAAAAAATATTACAAAATCTAAATGCTGCTGTTGCCTTTTAGATTCCTACTGATCCCACACACTAGAAGCAAGAAGATTAGGTCCCTTTCTATACAAGTTTTCTACAGTGCAAACCTCAACTGGATCGGTTTGATGATTGGGGTATTCGAGTCTGATAATCAGTGCAGATTATGCTGCAGAATGAAAAAAACTCCAGATCAGACTGTGGCTATCTTGGCCGCTCAGGTCCAAAGCGGTCAATGCCGGTGAGACTTTTTCAAATGGCCAAAATGTCACTGGACACATTTTGTCTGGCCTTAAAGCTGAAGAGATAAGGCTGAACAAAGTGTCATGGTACTGCACCTACACCGCGGGGTCTTTGGTGTTTCTGTAGGTACAGAAAGGGCTACAATGTAGTTTACTGTACGTCTATAAATTCATCTACGCATCATCATCTCTAATGCTAGATGAATTAGCTTTCCTTTTTCTAGCAATGCCACTCAGATTGAAATCCCCAACAACATCAGTTTTGCTCCCGATCACAATGTGACCTTGAATATTAATACTAATGGTATGAATGTATAAAAACAGGTAATCTAGTTTTGCGGTGATGCTATGACAGACAGCAGGTAAATTCTAGGTAAGTATAAATCAGCTACAGCAACACCTCAACAGTGATGTATAATTCAGGCATTGTCCAAACTGAAACGTGATCATGATGCTGGCAAGAGTCAAAAGGAAAAAGATGAGAAAGACCCAGAGGTCAGTCTTAACTTCAACCCCCAAAGAAATTTGACCACAGTTAGGAGTGGGCGCTATGAATAAGTATTGTGAAATACCACATTTTCTGAAACATAAATTGGGAACCTGTTGGATGAAACAAGACTAAAGGCCATGACACACCAGGCCGCCAGGCTGCCTACGTCGGTGAGCGTCTATTGCCTTAGTTGTTGCGGTGTGTCCCACACAGTTGGCACTAGTCTTCCTGTGTCCGTGACTTTTAAGCAGATTTAGCATTGAATCAGCGGTGAAGCCCGTGGGTGAGAGAAATCAGTGTGATTAGCTGCTAGTTCTTTGATGACAGTTTGGTATGTCCGGTGATTGAGACTCTACAGCCACATTAGCGTCATTGTGAAGCTGCTTAAGCACAATGATGATGCTAACACGCTAATGTTTAGCACCCATAACGCTTAATACATTTACCATCTTAGTTTAAGGTGTTAGCATGCAATTTTTTCATACCTTTGAGACAATTTTTCATGTCCATACGTTCCATGAAACACCCGTGTTAACATGAAAAAATAAGAATAATAGGTTGGAGCTTTGACGTTATCCAACGTAGAGAACACTGAACTGATCTGCCCGAACAATAAAGTATTGTTTAGCCAATATAGATTTTCGACCTTAACTGAACCACATATTGGATATTATACTGGTAATTGTGTTGCACATTTCAGACTTTCTGGGTTAATTTTTTTTTCCTAAAGTTCTCCAGGCCTGGAAATTAAGGTTATTCATTAACATACAATCACTGTTATTAGCACTAGAAGCATTGTGACGCTGCGGCTGATGGCAATGTCATTGGTTTTGCAGGTATTTAGTTATAAAAACCAAAGTACTGCGTCAATCCATCTGGTCGATGCTGATAGAGTCACTGGATGAGTGAAACCGTTGACCTGCTGGTGGCGCTAGAGAAATAGCGTGGGGTCACCAAAGTCAGTAGGATAAATCCTTTGAGCGTCCTTTAAATGTCTGTACCAATTCATCCAAAAGTTATTTCTGTCTGGACCAAAGTAGTGGACTGATCAGCACACTGACTGACCGCCATTACGAAGGTAGTTTTTATTTTAGTCAGATGACATTAGCATTAGTAACTTTTAGACATTCAGCGCACCAATCAAATCAGCTCCTTATCAGCTGTGATCCAAAACAAGACAGTGGGTTTCTGAACGCAGCTTTACATTTAAATTATTAACAAACACACAGATGTAGTATTTAGTATTAACAGCCCTCACTGGGTAGGCGTTGAACAGTCTTGTCACCTAAACTAAAGGGTCCTTTTCCCAGAGCCTGATAGCAGCACAGATTTAGACATTTAAAGTAAGAGAACATCTCTTTGTCTGTGTCTGTCTGCATACTGAAAGCAGCTTACATTTGCAAAGACCACATTGTTTTTCCCGAACCCGTTTGCTTGGCACACAGGTGTAATGAACTGGAAAGGCAACGGTGTGGAAAATACACTGTTAATGTTCCAAAATATTTAGTGTATGTGCATAACAAAGATTAGGACTTTTCCGTCTCTCGGGGGACTTCTATCGGCTGACAGTTAGGATCCTCGAGGGGCTCTCTTTGTTATGTTTTGTGCGGCAGTCATTAAGCATCCATTAAAAAACTCAATGGCTCCTTAACTGTCAACAAGCCAAAAATAAAAGAAGAACCTCGCTCTTGCCATTTTCATGAACAGGGAAAAGTGACAATTACAAAGCTTGAAAGGAGCATAGTCACTGCTCTTCACTGCGTTCAGTGGAAATGCTGCATTTTCAAACTGTTACAACTTCTCACAAACAAAATACTTTTGGGGCATTATCACTAGAGGGTTTCAGCTGAGCTTTAAGCTGCTAACTCCACAAAGGTCACTTGTCAAAAAAAACACACCACATCTGACCCAAATCTGCTCAAATTCTTCAGGGAAATGTAGTTTATCTTGGCTCTATTTTTGCTACTCAGCATTCATCTTGTGAGTTCTAGTGTTTTGCGTGATACACTGAAGTGAACAGTTTGTGACAGCAGAAAGCAGGGTAAACATCTGCAGTTCTTGTCTCCTCAGTCGACCTTTCTGTTGCTGCTGGAGAAGTGAAGGCCAAGAGATACAGAGGAAAGGATAAAAAGTGGTATAGAGAGCAGAGGTTGAGGAGACATTGTGATAGGCAAAGGCTGGCTGGCAGAAAGACGGAGCCGAGGAGATGGGATGAAAAAGTGAGACTGAGAGGTGAAGGGAGAAAGGGAGAAAGGGACAAAGGGAGAAAGGGAGAAAGGGCACTGAGTGTCAAGAAGAAGGAACAAGAAGCAGTGAAGCAGAGTGAAGTCAGGACATAGAAAGTGATAACAGAGACAGACCAGGAGACGTTGAGACACAGGAAAAGTTCTAAGTGACATAGATACCGATTCTTAACTGGTCCAAACTGAAATAAACCATACAGCTACCAGGTCATAAGTGTCATATATACTATTGATAAACTACACAATGAAATGTTAGGCATCCCCACAAGTGCAGCATGGTAACTATTGCTAGAAGGAATGCATCGACATAACAGTCATCACTCTGTTTACACTCCGCACCGCTACCATGACAAAGCAGTTTAGGAATTCAAAAGATATTTATTAAAACCAATGAATACAGAACAGACAAATGGGATTTTAGTTAAATGTGAAACAACCTTAAGATACACAACTTTAGCTGCACATGCCTTCCTTTGAGCTTTGTATTACATATGAACCCTTAAAGTAACCCTACCTCCTACAGAATTACGTTTTACTTACAACTTAACTGAACTCTCAGTTACCTTTGGAGGGGAAGGTGATTTCATCCGGACCAAACGATCACATTTCTAATGGTTTCAAACATGTGGTTAATAAACAAAACTAACTTTGTTATCTTTGTTAACTTAGAACATTGTTGTTTTTCCATTGCCAGTCCAACGATTTCAAGTTACTGACGGAAAACAAGAGTACTTTATTTTCCAAGTTGCTTTATGGACTACAGCTGGTTTTGGGTCATGATTAGCAGAGGATGGGTCCTGGCCATTTTTTGTAAATTTAAAAATAGTATCCATAGTACACTGACTGGTTAGTGCTTGAGATATAGGTCATTTCCAGGGAAATTTAAGATTTCAAACACATCTCTTTTTCTACCAATTCAACCAAAATGAAAACATATGAGGAACAAACTGTTGCTAAGTGTTTAATACCAGTAGAGCGACTGGAAAAATCCTTATGACCAAACGCTAAAGAGAGAGGGCAGAAAGGGAGCAGCTGGTGTGTTACCTTGGTTGTGATCGTTGTTGCTGCTATTTTAGGAACCATTCAGGAAGTGATCTGCAGACAGGCTGCTGACGGAGTTTCAGCTCAACCGAACGCAACTCAACTCGTCACAAACCAAAACAAGCACAACTGAACAGGGAGACAGTGCCCACAGAGAAAAGACAACTCTACTCCACTTTTGAATTTGGGTAATTAGTTTAGCAGTGCAGCAGCACTAACTGCTTACACAGACACAGACCATGTACTGTATTTGATGCAGTTTCAGGGAGAGATATCTGTTATCCCTGCTGGTTTCAACTTTACAGATTCAATCTTTACTCCCCACAACAATGTGTGCCATTTGTCTCGTGAAGGAGCTCCAGTTTGCTACTCCAATCTGGGTGTTGTTCCGACCATTAACTTCTCTTGGTAATACACCAACTATTGCAAAGTACAATATATTATGTTATACAACCCAAAATTAATAAATCCCAACTATCCCTTCAATTCAGGGTCCACTTCCATTTTCAAATGCATCTCGCATCTTCATCTTAAGATGAAATCCGAAAGTCGGCGTAAGTGTAGAGTAAGATTTCTCTAACTTCTGTTTCCAAGGCCAAGAATGAAGAACCATGCCTAACAACAGCGACAAAACAGTGTTTCCAAAGCTGCAATTTAACGATCACCACAAAATTGATTCATTTAGGCCTGTGTGAGGTTAAATAAATCAGCTGACACCGACAACAGCCAGCTCAGAGCTCTTTCTTCCACCAGATGTGTTGGCTTCAGGTGTAGTTTCAGGCAATCAGACAATCAGTGTCATATTTGTTTGTCCCGCTACTGCAGTACCATAAGACTTCCCGTCTGAAATCACCCACTATAAATCAGTTAGCAGACTGTGGCAAAGCAACTATGTCGACCATAACCGTCTGACCACACAGTTTATATCCTCCCTCACACTGTCCTGCTCTGCCCCACTGTGTCCCTCGCTCCATCTTTTCCTCCATATTGCCCTCTGCAGTATTATCAGATAATGTGCTTTTTTTCCTCCCTCCTCCTGCACTGCAGCCACTGTGGCACAATTACCCCGGCTGCTGCACTAATGGCTATTGATGCAGCTGAGGGCCTCACACACACACACACACACACACTTGCACACGCAAACATTCATAAAAAATTCATGACACTGGCTCAATAGGAAGGTGCGGGGGGTTTGGCCAGCCGTACAAAGAACAACAAATGTCATTTAACAAAGGAGGGAAGAGGCAGATGATAACGACTCTCGATATTTCGCGCAATATGAGACGGAAAAGCACAGACTTCAGTGAATAACAGGTAAATGTGTGCACACAACAGACCTGTTACCTGTGGTTGAATAGCTATATGTGTGTGTGTACAGATCTGTAGGTATACAGTAACAGCCTGTGTATATGCGCCTGTGTGTGTTGCTGGAGTCCGTGCTGTAGGTAATTCCCTCTTAGCGCTGGATTTCTCCCCACCACCGACCTGCGCTGAGAGAGCTTTAGAGCGCTAAGCCTGCTAGCTGAGACTGAACCAGGGATCACTGGAGACAAGGGGCAAAGAGATGTAGGGAGGGATGGAGAGGGAGAGAGAAAGGAAAGCACAGGTGGGGTGTGAATTATGAAGGGAAAGTAGGGAGGGAAGGTTACAAAGAGGAGGTCAAATGGAGGTAGGTGCTGTGTGACGGGTGGATGTAGGAATAAAGGGGAAAGGAGGAATGGATGGAGGAGGGTTATATTATCTAGTTGAAGAAAATGATTGTTGGGGGGGTGTAAATGGATCGTGATTGACCCATAGGAGAGGAGGAGTCATGTTGATGAGGGGTGAATGAGTTTTGGTCAAATGAAACCAACACAAAAAAAATCTATATTTCCAAAAAGAGCTTTAGACAAATTGGTCACACATATTATGGCAGCACATTATTGTGTTATTATGTTTACGTTATTATTTACTCGTGTACTGTACTTCATTTGAGTATTTCCATGTTCTGCTACTTTCTACTTCTACATTTCAGAGGATAATATTGTACTTTCTGTTTATTCTTTTGACAGCTGTAGTTACCAGTTACTGTGCAGATTAAGACTTTACATACAACACCTAAAATAAGCTTAAATTTGGCATAAGTAAAACCTAAAATTTATTTGAATTATTTCACATATGCAATCCGACCTCCTAAGCTTTTAGGAGCAGTGAGCTGCTGTAAAGCACCTGTGGAGCAACTGGAGCTTGTTATCTCGCTCAAGGACGGTCTGACATGTGGACAGGATGAGCCGGGAATCAAACCGCCAACCTTGTTGTTCAAGGACAACCCACTCTAATATGTTTTAAATAACAGTCAGAGGCTCCATGATGTAGAATTGTTCAATATTTCACAAAAAGGCACGGTACATCTCCTATTTGGTTTTGTTTGGAGTGAGAAAATGATGTTGGAGGAAATACTGACAAGCAAGAACACTAGGGGTTTGATATCCAGCGGCCATGGGTTCTTCATTGGCCAGTGCTACACCGTTCAACAAAGTTTCATGATATTTGGGCCCGCAATCCTGCTGACAAATAGACAAACAAACCTCACTGAAAACATAACATCCTTGGTGGACGTAATTAATTCCCAAATACACTGGTTCTCTTGATTTTTTTAGTAGAACAGAAAATAGTCTGTTTTTAGGCTGGAGGAAGATAAACCGCCAGAACCAGCACTTGGTTGGAGGCAAAGTCTTGTGTCCCCCAGTGGACGGAGGTATGAGCTTAGGTTGGCTAACTGCTACTTGCTGCCACTTGACTGCAACTTTGTACAGACATGCATGCATACCAACACACATTGGGTGGTCACACATTTACTGTAGACACACATGTTCCTGCCAAGTACAACTTTCTGGATACTCTTCCTTACTGTATGTTACGCAGTGTGTGTATGTGTGCATGCATCTACTACGACATACTATTTTCTTTTCTTTCCTACCAGTCAAACAAAGGAAGTGGGTGGTCAACTTTAGGACTGGGCCAGGGTCAATAGTTTAGAAAGCCGGTTAGGTTGTAGAACAGTTTCCTAATCGGTGGTCACTTACCTCACAAAGTGCTGGTAGTCAAAAAAGAATAACCCACAGCTTCACTTGGCTGCTGCTGTTTTTGATTAAGCTCTGTGGTGTGTGTGTGTGTGTGTGTGTGTGTGTGTGTGTGTGTGTGTGTGTGTGTGTGTGTGTGTGTGTGTGTGTGTGTGTGTGTGTGTGTGTGTGTGTGTGTGTGTGTGTGTGTTATACAGATGAAATGATCATGTCATATGCTACATGTTAGATGATGAAACAGTGAACTGTTCACAACATTCAGTCATTTTTTGTCTGTGGTAACAAAAAAAAGTTGCCATTGCATATTCACTCAGATATCTACATGCACAATACAGTCAGTCTACTCTCTCTCACACTGATGAGGAATGCACATTTTACTTTGTGTGTGTTTGTGTGTGTGTTGTGTGTGTGTGTGTGTACATGAAGCCTGGATATAACAAAGAAGGGTTCTCATCATTCACATTTAAAGGACCTGTTGGTCAACATGTCAGTTCATGTTACAAAGAAAAAGTATTTTGGCCAATATACCATTCTCAGATTTTTTTAGACTTTCAAATACCAATATTGGCCTCAGAAATCCAGTATTGATCTGTCTATAATCTCTTGACTCAGGGTGTGATGCTGCATCATAAGAAGGGCGGGAATGTGTAGCATTTTATTTAGTATTTCTGCTTTAAAAAGACTGAAACGATTTTGCCTATCAAAATGGTTTGTGACGAGTTTTTGACCTGGCGGCCATGTTGAAAATAGTCAAGCCAGAGCCCCGCCAAATTTGTAGCAAACGTTTATTATTTCACAGCTAAACGGTATACTAAAATATGTTTCTGAAAACCTTTGAGGCGGGAAATATGCAATACAGTAACAGAACCTTGATTCATATTTGATCAACGCTGTCTTGTTTGACAGTTTGATTGGAGTTCACAAGCTTCAGGGGCAGTTAAGTTACAAAGCGTAGCCTTAAGCAGGAAAATACAACACAGTCGACAGGAGGTGAGAACACTAAAAAAGCCCACGAAACTAGTTAAGCAAATATTTGGGGACTGAAACATGAACCAGGCCTTCTGCCGTACCCTGTTGAATCATTTTACAACCTTCTTAACAGGTATGCTTGTAAGTATGTGAGTGCATGACAGAAGGTGATGTATCACTGTGTGTGATTAGTATCTTAGAGCTTTATCTAAAACGCATTCACTTCACTTCGAGTGATTCAAACTATTATGGACAGGAGTTTGTTGCTGCGTCAAAAGCCTATACGGAGGGAATACTGCTCCCTCACTTATTCAAGGGGTCCGCGCCGAACGTGTGTGTGTTCCTGTAGAACATGTGAACCAGCGTGGGTGGAAGGGAATGTGGTCGCAGCCGCCCCAAATCCAAAACATCCAGAGCTTGTGGCATGTGTGAAGGGACTCAAGAGGATTAAGAGCGAGAAGAAGCACAAATGAGTAAGAAGAGACAAAAAATGTTAAAATAGTGTGATGAAAACAGAAAGGATAGAAGGAAGAGTTTGAAAGAAACAGTACATAAAAAACAGGGGGAGCCAGAGCAATGAGCAACTAATGAGTTAAACACAGCATGCCTGTGATGTCACGGGTGTGTGTCGACGTCACACTCTGCGCGTGTGCATGTACGTACTGGTGAGTGTCAGCTCCATGCCAGCTCAGTGGTTTAAATATAGCACTTGGGCATCAGTCCCAGTTGATATCAACAATGCTATGGCCACCAGGACACATATACACCATATTAGTGCCGCGCTAACGCTGAAACCAGAGAAGTGGTGAACAGAGGGAGGGAGGAGAGGAAGGGAGGGAGGAAAGGAAGGCCTCGGATTCATGAAAACTCAGCCGCCCACACTCCGGCCTCTGCTGCCAAGAGTGGAGCAGGACAACAGTGTGTGTGTGTGTGTGTGTGTGTGTGTGTGTGTGTGTGTGTGTGTGTGTGTGTGTGTGTGTGTGTGTGTGTGTGTGTGTGTGTGTGTGTGTGTGTGTGTGTGTGTGTGTGTGAGACATTCCTCTGTGAGGTGGATGCCAAGGAGCGAGCCGAGCTGAAGACAGACTGTCCTGAGCTACTGTGTTTTAGTGGAACTAACGAGCCCCTCACTGTGCACCTCGGCCTCACAGCTGTAAACTTGTTAGCGATTAGGTAATCAGATCTGACTGGATGTTTTGTCAGAAAGTACAGGTCACAATTCTGTTTTGTTTTTTAAAAACGTCGTGGCCCATTGGTTCGGAGACACGTGCCTTTTACAGAAAAGGTCACAAGTTTGATCTTCACAACAGTCAACAAAGAAACCTGCCTGCCTAAAAAAGCACAGTGAAAACACGACAGCTGCTGGTGAACACGTTGTGTAGTTCATCTATGCCCTGAGATAACTAGCCAAAAGTTAAAAAAAACGTCACATCATGTTAAGTTATTGAATACAGCAACTTAAGTCTGACAGCAGAGCAGTTTTCAGTGATAGAAAACGTCGCCGAATGTCAGATTTTGCTGTCACTCTCTCACTAGCAACATGCAATTTTCCCTTTTAGAGTCAAAATTCTGTACTGGTATTTATATATCCATCACATAAAATAAATAAAAATTAAAAGAATACAAACAAATCTCTCCAACAACAGTGATCTAATCGAGCCTGAATGCTCATTCACATTTACCTCTAATGCAACGGTCATCACAGACTGATATCTAACAATACAAGATTATTAGACAAATATACTCCTTGTTTATTTCTGGATTTCTAATGATGGGTGATCGGCCCAGCCCATTTGATTAAACAGCAAACCATGAAGGTAAAACTCCTGTTGAACTGTTGCACTTTTCTTTCTTCTGCAGAAAGAAAATCAATTTATGGGAATTTAGGTAAAGGACAATAGGATGTCTCTTACTCAAATGTGGCCAAACAAACCTATCAGTGCACAAATACAGTCGTGGCATTTAACACAGTTTTGATCTGTAGTTCAGTGTCAGATCACCTGTTGATAGAACCACTGCAACACCTGGTGAATGTATTAAGTCTTACTGAAAAGTGAGAAGAACCTTTCTTCAAATTGCCTCATGTTGTCTTCACTGTCCAACTAAATAAGGGACTTGCAGGAGACGACTCAAGTTGACCAATCAGAAAGACGGTGAGACGCAAATGTTGCTATCTTCCCATGTTCGCAAGGGACTGCATGGACCGGTGTGCATGAACCTGAAAATGAACACGATAAGTCCCCTTTAATGACCAGATATACAGCAGGGCGAACATGCATGTTGAATCATTTGGGTCTAACTGACCCAGGCGTGTGCCTGTGCAGCCAGCGCATACATGCATGGTCATAAACTTTCTGCAGCACATGCATGTTCGCCCTGCTGTATATCTGGTCATTAAAGGGGACTTATCGTGTTCATTTTCAGGTTCATACTTGTATTTTGGGTTTCTAGTAGAAACATGCTTTAATGTTCAAAAAAGAATTTTTTTTCTCTGTCTGTCTGAATATACCTGTATTCATCCTCTGATTTATTACCTGTCCCTTTAAGCCCCCCTCCCAAAACGGCCCTGTCTGCTCTGATTAACTTGCAGGAAAAATATAATGCACCTTTGCAAAGGTAGTTCTCAAGCCATGGAGATGGTGGAGGTACTCAAAATGGGGGGCAGTATATTCTAATTCTCCTGCAAGTGACATAGGAAGAGGAGCCAAATCTGAATGGCTTGTTGAACCACATGTTTTCTGATCGAGGCAGCCCACATACAACTCACTGGATATTTGTATTTCAGTTTGTAGGTTGGTAGGCACTCCAGACACCCAAATGTAAGCACTGAAAAAGTGAGACATTTTTATGATGTCGCCCCTTTAAAGTTCATCCACCTTTTATGATATGAATATTTCAGATTCATAACCAGTGATGGTGGGAACTGACACCTGATTCGGTTTTGTTGTAGGCCCAAAGAGGAGTTAATAATTAAGTAGTTAACTACATAATTAGTAAGGTTAATCAGTTAGGGGAGTGTGAATCTAGTGTTGATGTGGAAGCCACAGTTGAGGACCAGTTGTGTGTGTGTGTGTGTGTGTGTGTGTGTGTGTGTGTGTGTGTGTGTGTGTGTGTGTGTGTGTGTGTGTGTATGTGTGTGCAATGAACATAGAGCTAATAACACGCCTTCAATATCCCCCGAGGAACTGTAATTATCGGCTTTTACAATGTGCCTGCAAGTTGGACACCGTCTGTTTGCTTTTAAACCATTATATCACCCATTCTGCCCATCACCATAACTAACAGCATTTGGCAAACAGCTAATCCAGAGTATAGACAGAAGTAAAGACGTTCTTAATATGTAAATGAATCATTGACTCTCCCAGTGGAAGTGCAAAACTATGATACATGGTTTCACACATGGCTCACTATCTGGCAGTATGCTGTTACACTGAGAATATCCCACCCAGACAGGTACCCTTCATCTGTAGCTACTGCTTTGACTGTTTTGTAGTTTGCCACTATTCTGCTTTAATGACGTCAAGGAAATGGTGGGAAAGCTAGAACAAGCTCACAGTGTCTTCTTCTCCTTTTCTCAATAATAGTTAGCCTACAAACACAAACACACGCTTTCCATAATTATAGGCTTGCCCCTGCCATGATGTGGGTGTGTCTGAGAACCATTAGACCAAAGCTCAGTGGGATGCATCTGACAATACCGAATGCTCAAGGATATCACACTAAGACAGTGTGCGGACCAAGTCTATTATTTCCAATGAATAACTACAATCTGCCATAGCTGAGTTACCAATTTGTCAAACACTGTCTTAATGCTTTTTGTACATTGTAGACATTCCTGACATTCTTTAAACTGAAAATTACCAAATTGACGCTGCAAACTAACCAGTACAACAACACACACAGTTCACAACCAAAGAGCCACATGGGACACTTTAGCATAACATTGCGAGGTCTTCATATACAACTAAATCACGCTATATGAGCATATTTGCCATCTTTTTGTAGAGTGAAACTGCCTTCAAAACACCCCCTTCTCAGCACAGTATACTTCTAAAAACAGTCTGTAACATTACCCCTACAGATTGTGGGTATATGTGTAGTAATATGATGTGTAGTTACATTAACAGCACACTTGGCTTTCCATGAATGTCTGCTTCTGTAGCGACTACATACAGCCATCTAGCTGCAGCTCTGTTCCTCAGAGGAAAAACGGGAGAGGGATGGAAGACTTTCCTCTCATTTCCTTTCATCTTCTTAACAATCAATGCCTAAACAAGATCTTACAATGTAGCATAAAAAGGGTACTAACATTGAGAACTATGTAATTCAGCTATTGAATACTGTGTGTATGCATGTGAGGTGTCACCATCAGTGACTGGGAGAGGAGCAGAGAGGGACAGTGCAGAGGGATGCCACTGTGTCTTTAAGCAGTAATCCCTCCATTCTCTGAGCATTTGTTGCCGGCCATCTAATGGGCGGTTCAGTTTAATGTCCACAAGGGCCGCTGGGAGGTCCTGCACTATTAAAATCTCTGCTGCTCTCTCAAGCTGGTAGCTGGTCAGGCTTGCATGGCTCCTAAGTAACGACCGAGGCTGTCTCAGAAATCAAAGACGTTCTGATTTTGCATTTCAAAAAGGAGAGGAACTGGGCTCATTGCAGCAACAAAAGGGGACAACAATGTTGACATTCCCGGTGTGTCCTTTGGTCTTTTCTAAAGAAAGCTGGAGGTTGCCCACAAGAGATTCGGTGTGGTAAACTACACGGTTTGGCGGAGTCTGTCTCCATCTCCTTAATGCAACAACAACAGCTAAAAAAATCAGGACATTTTCTTTGTAAATTTCACATTTCGATCGTTTAAAGATTTGATGTGCAGACCTGTTCAGAGACTAACCAAGGCGCTCAAAAGACAGCCATACAAAACTGAACAATCCTGCATATGTACACTGCCCCCTACCAACAGGAAATCACTGTAGCAATCCTATAAAATCTACTGTGAGTTTTTAGACTCTATTGGACGTGCAGTATTTATATTTACTAAAGCATCACTGCATTATTATACAATTATAACACGTGCAGTTTTGTAGGTTAAAGTAGAGCCTCCTTGTGAATTGTGTCGTGTGATCACTGTATTTGTAAGGTGAAGCTCTACAGTCAATTATGAATGAATCTCCAAAAGTTACTAACAGTTTGAAAATGTTCAGTGACTATGTGGCAGCCATCTGAAGTATGTTTTTTAAGCCTGAAGACATGGTACTTTCAGTGAGGAGGCGGCAGTGATAAGGTGTTTGCAACACTGAGTACACACAAGTGTTGCAAACACCTTATCACAGCCGCTGTTGATTTTAAGAGTGTGTTACAAAGGTTACAAAACAGGCTGGAGCATAAGCCGCTAATGCTGAGTGCAGGGAAGCAATGTTGCAACGTCAATGCTGCATGTCTTGCAGAACAATTTGCACCCAACAGCAAAGAACAAAAAAAGAAGAAGTTGCTTTCTTGTTTACAAAAAAAAAAAAAAAAAAAAAAAAAAAAAAAAGCCAGCCATCCTCCAGAAGTTAGTGAGAAGTTTCTGAGGTGAAAATCTAACTTAACAATTAGCAATGCCTTCCAAATGTTCAGTGCTTCCTTTGAGCAAAAGAAGCACTGATCTTAGCTAAAGATCAAATATCAACTGTCAGGCTTGTCATTTCTACATCCTGCAGCATTCAAGCCCGAGCAGCCTGTTTTTTTTCTGCAGCGAGAGCACGATTTCTTTGTAAACAAAGGCAGTAGTTGGCACTCTGGTTTTTAAAAAAAAAAAAAAAAAAAAAAGTGAAGTGTGTGTTTCCAAAGCAATTGCCAGCGCTCAGACAACGTGTTTTCAACAAGTTTTCACGCTGGTGAACAAGTAGTAAGAGTGCAGCTTGATGGGGGTCCAAGAATGTGGGAAGACAGATAGATGGAGGGGGGGGATGAAAGACAGAGTGAATACTGAAGTGTAATGCTGTGTTTTATGTGTGCGTAAAAAGGAGAGTCTCGCGTTGGATGAAAACGCGTCCTTACCGCTATAAGCGTGTTATTCCTCTGCTCCGTGGAGGACACCGAGTCCGGGTCCGGCTGCTTGCTCTGCGGCTGCTTGCTGCTGCCTCCTCCGGCCGACTTCTTGGCCCTCTGCTCCAGACTCCGCTGGTACAGGCTGACCGTCTCCCTCCGCTCCAGCTCCAGCTGCTCGGCGTGCGCCTGCTGGTACCTGTTCTCGCAGTTAACGTGGTGTCTCCGGCAGCCCTCTATCCGCTGCCGGAGCCGCTCCACCACCGTGCTGTGCTTCGGTATGCCCACGGCCCCGGCGGCCACCACGCTCCCGGCGGCCGGGTTCATGCTGTTGTTGATGCAGATACTGCCGTTTGGTCCGGCAGCGGGGGAGGCGAAGTCCCCCATGGAGAGGCCGAGTGGCGGCTATTTTGGAGGAACTTTTCTCCCCGTTAAGCTCAGCGCCGCCGCCGCCACCTTCTCCTCCTCCTCTTCTTCTTCTTCCTCCTCCACCTCCTCCTCCTCCACCTCCTAGTGTCCTCTGCTCTCTGTCCTCCCCGGCGAAGGGTCCCCGAGCAGCGGGGCAGGAGGACGCACGGTACCGATCAGCTAAAAGCCGCCGAAGCGCGCAACCCCCGGGTCGGTTTAAAGGGCTTCGAGCCCGGTCGTCATTCGGTGGAGCGGCTCGCTGGTGAGCGATTCTTTCCGCACTGTTTCCAAACACACACACACACACACCGCTCCCGGCCTGGGTGAGACGAGCCCCGGGGCCGTGCTCCACAACAACTCCTCCAGAGGAACAAAAACAACAATACCGTGGAGCTCCGGACGTCTGCAGCCTCTCTCTCTCTCCGGTCACACGCACGAGAAGCGTCCCGCGGCGGAGCGGCAGCGGCGGCGGCAGCAGCAACAGTCCGGTCTCCGTTTCACGGTGTTTTCCTTTGAGAAAAAGTTTTGCTGCCTGAACCGAACGGGCTCCGGAGTTTCCCAGTGAACTTGCATCTCATATGGTTTTGGTTTGAAAGAAATCCCGGTGAAGATGTTGTTGAGTTGTGAGTGTGTGTGTGTGTGTGTGTGTGTGTGTGTGGGGGGGGTGTGTGTGTGTGTGTGTGTGTGTGTGTGTGTGAGTGAGTGAGTGAGTGAGTGTGTGTGTGTGTGTGTGTGTGTGTGTGTGTGTGTGTGTGTGTGTGTGTGTGTGTGGGGGTGGGGGGGGGGGGGGGGGTGTGTAGCACAAGCGCCCTCGGTAGTCCGGTTGTGAGGCGACTAGAGTAGCCCAGACGGCGCAAAACGCGGATATGGGAAGCAGTGGCGGAAGTGTGTAGTCACTGGCTGCCGCTCGCCACCATCACAATAATCAGGTCCGCTGCTCCACCATGCCAGCGGAGTGATATCAGGACAGGAGTTGAGTAAAAACCAGCTAGAGGCTGTGAGGAGCCCGCTGATGGTACTCGGCAAAACCCGGACTGGAATCCGGAGTGCACTCCGTGAAGGACAGGACCGACCTGTGTTGTTTGTAGTAGGCCTAATAAAAGGTTACACCCCTATTTGTCTCTGTCTTTTCCCGTCTCTGTCTGTCGGGTTTCCTCTGTATGCCATTGGTGTAAATAGATCAACTAGCTAGTTATCTAGCAAATAAAATACACTGTGCAATTATAGCTATAATAGTTTTTCTGTCTGTACATATAATATTTCAATTATTGTGGATTTTTACTTTTTTATTTTATTTATAATACTTGTTTTTTATTTCATTTTATTTTTATCTTGTCTTTCTTTTACTATGTCTCTTGTGTGCACTTTACCCTATGCTGCTGTAATCCTGCAAATATCCCCGCTGCGGGACTAATAAAGGATTATCTTATCTTAAATAAGTTAATTTCTTCATTACCACGTTTCATACATGGTTCTGACTCAAAAGGACCTCTCCCTTAAACTTAAAAACATACAGAGGCCCCATCTTAGTTTTTGTCATTAGCATGCTAACATTTGTTAGTTAACACTAACACAAAGTACAGCTGAGGCTGATGGTAATATCGTTACTGCAGGTAATTAATAATAAACGATTTACAAATCATCTTAAAATCAGAAGGAGACACGAAGGTCCCTATGAATGTAGAAATTCATGCAATAGTAGTCAAGACATCTCACAAAAAAAAACCACAATTTGGGTGCTGCCAAACAAATAGTCAGGGGACCACCAAAAGCATTAGGATAGGCTACATCATCTGTGCACCATAAATATCTGTACCAAATTGCTTGTCGATACAATATCAGTATCAGTTGAGATATTTCAAACTGGACCAAAGTGGTGGACCGCTATACTAATTATAGTACAATAATGGGCATCATAACATCACCAACAGAGAGGTCAGGCCAGGAAATAGGGCAGCGATGTAGACCAGGATGAACTTATTTTACAGTGGTAACTAACCAAAGGATAAACATTGTTCTGCGCAATTGCATACTATGTTAATTAACTTATTAACGAGAAAACATTTTATGAGCTTGCTGTTTAAAAGCACCATTTAATTGAAGCACAATTAACCCCGTTTAATATTTTAAATTAGAACATTTTTAGTGGCAAAATGCCATACAGACAGTTTAATTATAGAAGCAAATTTCCATTATCTATGATCCCATTACTGTTATATTACCTTTATCAACAGGTTTCTGTAATAACTATTACACATTTTAGGTCTAGCAGTGAAGTGTGAAACTGGTTATAGAAATCATACCATCTACTTGTACTTGATATACTAATGAAATTGTCCCACACACACTTTATATAGAAAATACATTAAACATCTTACATGGATTGAGAAGAGAGGAGTTTAGGAGGTTCACAAAATGATTATTATTATTATTATTATTGCTATTAACCCTGTTTTAATGTTGTTGAAATGGACCATAGAAACTCATCATGCTGCAGTGTGCATGTTACATGCACAACTACAACCACAAATCATTGCCTGAAGCCATACTTATTCAGATCCTTTCTCAGAATTTAGATAATAAACTCGCAAAAAAGTTACAGTGAGGAGAATTATGAATGAAATACGTTTCTGTTGTTGATGATCGCAACTAAATTCATTTAAGCCGGATCAAATGTATTAAATGCTGATAGCCTTGCTATGATGTGAACTATGGGTTGGTCTGCTCATGTGATGCATTGTTTGGGTGTTTTGCATGGTTTGTACTGCATAGTATGCAATACATAGTAGTTTAGTAACACATGGATGAAAAGCTGGGGGCTAGAGCTTCCCTACAGTAGAATAAGTTTCAGTTCCACTTAAAGACCCCAATAAACAAGAAAAAAGAAACGACTTTTGTATCTATTTCAAATAAGAGCCCTTAAGTCTAATGTCCTGGTTGCTCTTTATGCATCCGTGTTATTCACATCTTCTTATCAACTTTCAGGATGTAATATTTGAATAATACAACTATGATCTTTGATGCAGTTACAACACATGACTGATGATTTATTGTAATATAAAGTCATGCTGTGAATCACACGTTTTTACGTTGCATGGTCACTCCTCTTCCCAGTCACCAAGTCACCACCAAAGAACGAACACACACACAAGTGCACACAAACAGACAGCATTGGGAATCTTATCCTCACAAACACCATATCTCTCTCTCCCTCTCTCTTCCTCTCTCAGTTTGTGTATCTCTCTCCCACTTTTATTTTTATCTGCCATGTCATGTGGGATTTCTGAGTTCTATCCCCGACTGTTCAAGCCATATGTGCTCCCTTGCCTCTTTCGAACCGTCCCACTAATACACTCATGTATCATCCCCCCAACAC
Organism: Anoplopoma fimbria; assembly: GCF_027596085.1. Lineage (NCBI taxonomy): Eukaryota > Metazoa > Chordata > Actinopteri > Perciformes > Anoplopomatidae > Anoplopoma > Anoplopoma fimbria. The sequence continues at coordinate 14,921,517 of NC_072457.1, forward strand.
GCACACACTGTAAACCAACAGACATGGACCTGCACACTCAAATGCAAACACTCACGTAATCTGCATTGCAATTAACATAAAACATGGACAGCATGTGTCTCTGCTTCCTTTTCATTAGGATAATTAATTTATGTTTTATGTTTCATTGTTTAAATATTATCAATGAGGGGATTCTTGCATGAGCACCAGTGATCAAAATTATATTTCAAGCACAAATATGTGTGTTGCACAACAACTACTTTTTTTAGCTTCACTGCAGAGTATACAACTTTTTCTTTTTTGTATTTTAGAACTATCAGTTTGGATGATCAAATGGTGTGTCTGCATTCAAACACATTGTTTTATCCCTCTTAGTGTTTTGAAGGTCTTCATGTCGAGATTCTTCCACTTTGATATCTTGGACCCCTTAATATGAAGCAATACCTCCATGAGAGCCCTAAATAAGAGATTCCATGTCAATATAAATTGTGATTTCCCTCAGCTCATTTTAATAATTTATAGAAGCCTGAAAAGGTACAACTATATAGTTTTTCGAGAAAGAAGCTCAGATTGGAGATGAGTCTGATAAATTAACATAATTCTGTGTTTCAGAAATTAGTTTTATACTATTTTCTACCTGTGCCAATTAATAAGATGAATCTCTTGATCCGAAATTGGGAACCATTTTTTCAAGCAAAATTTCCATCCAAATATAGCGCAATTTAATCAGTAAAATAAAATAAGAATCAATGCAGGTTTCAATGTGTTACTCTTAAGCGAATATTGGGAGTTAGATAATCCAAATAAACAGTTACTAGTTTTTTAGTCAGGTGCCATTAACCCCTCACAAAGGAAGAGGACGTAATGGGATGATCTGATTAAAGAGCGCCAGTCAAATCAAATGACAACACTGTGGAAACCGTGATGGAAGTTTACAGTCTACTCATCAGCCAACACACAGATGATGATTTAATCCGCTGGATTTTTCCGTCGTTGACGTTATATGTTTCAAGTACATCATGATTCATTTGCTGAGTCTGTTTACATTGAACTTTGTCACATATTGCTTTTATTGATACATAAACTTTTCTACATTAGCCAAACATAAAAAGTTTGATAATGATTTTGTTTTTATTTCCAGCACTAATAGACAAAAAATAAACCACAACTGACATTCACCAAGTTATAAAGCTATGAGCATTTTGTAGTAGACAGTAAAGTGAATTGAACGCTTTTGGTGAAAGCTTTACATTTGTTCTTTAATGAGGTTCTGATTGAGCCTTTGCACTTTTTCCAGGGAAAAAATATTTTTGGGGCACACAGAAAACAGAAGAGGAACCAAGAAGTTACTTGAAGCAATTGAATGGAAAAATAATTATACAGAAATGCAAACTTAATTAACTTAACCCAGGAAATATTATTCATAGTAGTTACTGAAACAACTGTTTGATCACCAAGTAAACTGTGATCAGTACAAAACCCCAACAGCAAAAATGTTAACTCCAAAATGTAAAAACAAGGAACTCTCATTCCATCGTGACATGACAATGGCATGGAAAGAAAAACAGTAGCAGAAAAAAATGATTATTACTTCACTCTTTCTGACTGTTTCATCATCCCCCATCTGCCAGACCTGAAGCCATGAGGATTTTCTTGGAACATTTTGGCTTTCTCTTTTTCTTTGTAGATGGAGGAAAGGCTTTGGTTTGCTTGTTGTTGTTCTGGGTTGAGCGAGGAGATGTCTCCACTGGCCCTGGGCGAAATGTTGGCTCAAATATCTCTTGCCAATGCTTCTTTTTACGTGCTCATAGTGCACTACACCTTTGAAAGAGAGTGATCCCTTGACTGAGAGAGCACCGTACAGATTTCAGACAGTGACTTAGGAATTGAAATTCAACAGTAGATTCCTCCACCAATGATTCTTACTTTTGTGTCAGTACAAACACACCATAGCCTACCACTGGGCTATTGGGCCACAACTAGATGTTTTTCCTCCAGACCCATATTATGTCTATAAACCTATAAGATGTCAAACAAATTGGTTTGGTCACCCTGTGAATTATTGTGAACAGCTACATAGTTGTCCTAATACCGACAAACTGCTGATGAGTTACCTCTAACAACCTAGATAAAAGCTTTCTAACTTGCAACCCCTAGTTATCTGCTCTGTAGCATCTGTAGCTAATGCTAGCTTCAATGACTAGCAGCACAAGCTGCTTCACAGCCCTGAACCCTGGAGCAACAGATTCAGAGCCTATAATTTACTATGCTAAAAAACAGTGTAATTCTGATTTAAAAAAATGTATCTGGAAATTCCAACTACTAGTCCATATCTGACAGTTCTCAGTCAATCGATTACCAATGAGCTAGGTGGCAGCGTTAGCTGTGTGATTAGTTCAATCATCCAGAGAAAAAATAATCAGTCTGTGGTTCTTTTTGAACAGCAAAAATACACAGTCCACTCTTTATCTTTTACATCTTAAAATGAATTCATAGTGGTGCTTACTTTTCAACCAAAACATTGTTGGCAAAGAAGAAAAGATACCAGAATGCAAAGAGCATTGAGCAACAGTAAGAACATTTATTTTGTAGTAGAATTCATTTATTTTCATAAAAGCTGTTGCTTTGTGCTCAATACTAATATCGGCACGCTAGCGTGCTTTCAGTGACAGTACAGCTGTGGCTCATCAGAATATCATTAGTTAGTGTTTGAAAAAAAGTCATGAGATCAGCAGAGTCAGTAAGATTCATCCTTGGGGGACAAAGAATGTCTGTAGCTAAATTCATGACAAGCCATTGAATATTTGTTGAGAAATTTCACCCTGGACTGAACTGATTACCATCCCTACAACCACATTGCTACAAAAAGGAACATTTCATCCTGTATTTTCATTTGTTTACCATTGTTGTGGACCATTACTGTGATTTCCAACTCTGATCAAATCAACTTTAGGCTATTCATGCTTAAAAGGGATGCCCTGATACCCATTTCCTGCTGCAAACACCATGTTTTCAAAAGTAGTTCCCAGTCTTATTAAACAAATGGGATTTGATTCCCACATGACCACCATGACAATTAGTGTTGCTAATGAAGCCAAAATGATGGAGTCATGTTCCAATCGGCTAAACACTGACAGAAAAGTAATTTAAAGTCAATGTTATAAATGTTTACACACTATTTGACTGGCTTTCTATTCAGTTTAGATTTAAGACAAAAGGAAAACATGATTTCCAAACATTTGGTCTTAGCCTAACATCGGCAAAGTAAAATTACAAAAATTAGGTTATGTGAAACCTCAATTTCCAATCTGGTTTTTCAAAGGGAGTGGACCAAATTGCCTCCGGACGCATTGGACAGACCAACAGACAACTAAACATGTGACGTGGTGTTTGTTGTGATTGGCCCGTCAGACCTCAAGTTTACCGGAATTCTATCCAAAGCAGAGGTCGCCAGACGCATCTGCCATATCAATAAAACAAGAGCTTGCAGATTCATCTGGTTTCCAAACAACCTTGGTCTGACTTATCACTGTAAATTCTTCTTCTACTCCCCTGTGCAGCAGAAATCCATGACTACTACTTTGCGTAACATTGTCCAACTCGCCCTACAAGCACAGTTTAAATAAGAGACTCAGCTGTACGTCCATGGATGTGTTTGTGTGTGTGGCTGGAACTGGTGCTCCGGTGCTGCTGCCCAGCCTGGCCGGCTTAGCTCGTCAGGAATGAATGGAATGTTGTTTTACACGAACACAAACACACACACACACACACACACACACACACACACACACACACACACACACACACACACACACACACACACACACACACACACACACACACACACACACACACACGCTTTGACCTAACTTCTATGTTTCTGTTTCTCCCTCTCTGCTGCCATAATACTAACAGATTTTCTTCTTCTAAAACTTTTTCTTTTGAAGTGAATGGTTTTAGTTTCTATGCATTTTAGTTGTCAGCACTAACATTTTTGGAAAGGATGGTTTTGGATGTTCGAGGAGGAGTGTCCAAGTGTATTTTGCCTCTTAAACAGCCATGGTTAAGTTAAAATATGAGTTTCCCACCATAAAAAAGCTCCAGCCTGAGCTCTTAGGATTGAATGCCTATGCTACAATGTGCAAAGGTGTAACAGCGCTGCAGATGAATTCTAACACTTGTAGTTAGCCAGTCATTAAAGAAGAGAGTTGTTTTTGAGAGGTAAAGTGATTATTAAGAGATTTTAATAGCTGTTTTCACTGGATGTGCCTCTGCGGTGTGCACTTAAACAAAAGCACAAAAGCACAAAAGACCATTTGTTGTTCGCTCTTGAACAAGGCAGAGACGTATTTCTTTTCCTTTCTCACTGTCATGCCGGTTTGTCTGCTCACGACTTCGAGTGTGGGAGGTAAAGAATGAGTTTACACAAAAGGCACACACATAGAAACATGCTCACTGTTGAGAACTAAGAGCGTGAATGAAGTATTTAACAGGGCCAGTAACACTGTCTGTTTGGCTGTGTGTTGTTCTCTTTGTTACATCATAAACCAATCAAACACATTCAAACCAAACACAAACATCCACAAATAAAACAACAGAGAAATGTGCTTAACCTAATTTGAGGATTTCCTCACACACTTACGCCACATATCTCCTCCTCTTCTTCTTTTTCAATGTGGCCTTTCCTGTCTTCCTCTGCGCTCACCACATCGACTTCCACTGTGTTTTGACATTCAGCCTGCGCTGTTCACCCTGTGATGACCCCCGACACACGCTCAGTGATACCCGGGGGAAAACGGGGCTCTCCCACCCTTTGGGCTCTTCCGGAGACTCCCCTCCCTGGAGTGGCAGAGAGAAAGAGTGAGAGAGAGAGAGAGAGAGAAAGGACTGTAGAAGTTGCCGGGCTGTTGCACTAGACCGTCTGTCTCTAAATATTTAATGTACACGGCGCTGCCTCGGAGAGCGGGATAAAGAGAGAATCAGGGTGGTTGATATATTGATGAGCCACAGGGAGGGAACGGGATTGGATGGAAGGAAGGAGGAGGGGTGAGAAATAGAGGAATGCACGGAGAAGGGAGGACGGAGGGACATGAGAGACAATCAATTTGAACTCAAAGTGCTGTTAAAATATTAGATCCAAACTGTGTTTCCGCATTGTTTTCTTAAAGCTGACGTTAGAGTAAATGTGAGGAGATTACCAAAGTCAAGACAATCCATCCAATATTTGTCAGGATATGTCAGTCTGGACCAAAGTGGTAGATTAACTAACCAACATCACCATCCATCAAGCCATGCCGATATGTGGATAAATAAGCAGAAGCTAGAAGTCTGAGAGACCCAAATTAAATTGATATCCTCCTAAAGCAAAGTCTTTCTGATATGAAATTCCCTTGTTGTGTTTCCAGACACTGTTTCATTGCTGAGCTGCCACTGGGGTAACACAAAGAGGGAATTCTGTGTGAAACAAACAGCAACTCTGGAAGATACCCACTTAATTAGTCTAACTGTTGAAGCCTCATGTTACAGCTTGTTGCGTCTGACTGAACAGATAAGCTTCTATTTTAATCAATACAACACAGGCCGAGTGATGGCTACATGCATGTTATGGCGAACCGAAGCATACTTTCAGTTTATTTTGCTCACTTTTATGTGCACAACTACAGTGATTTTGAATGGGTTCTCAGTGCTGCCAAAATGTGGGTGATACCCCCAATACTGTGCCTGAATACATATTCTCTCAGCTCTCTTCACTCTATGTTAACAATATTACTTTAAAAGTAGCTTTCAAGTGTAACAATTGTATCTTTATAGTGCTAAATTGGTTGCATTTCATTGAATAGTGCACTTGGTTAGCTAGCTAACTCATTTAGTCATTGTGCTCAAATCACTTTACTTTTTGTAGCATGCTCAGTCTGGGCTGACAACATCACTGACCTGTGCATATGCTTTGTTCTTATCCATGTACGTATTGCTATGTTATTGTATTTGCTGTGTATTGTGAAGGCTTGCCAGTTAATGAGAGACATGTCCATGCGTGTTGAGTCTGAGGTGACTATCTGCAGTAAGAAAAGGCAGCTCAGAAATAGAAACAAGCTGCCACACAATTCAAGTCAGAGTACTCTTATAAGTACTGCTTTACCTTTTTGAAAGTGATATATTCTCCCTCACTTAAATTAAATGATAAAAAAAAGAGCTGATTAACTAATAGGATCTCAGTTTGATAATTTGTATCACACATCTGTATGGAATTTATACTTTACTTTTTGCACCGGAGTGAGGGCTTAAATATTACCATCCTTGATATACTGTATGAAGCCAGTCTAATGTATGTGATAGTTTGTGTGGAATACATTAGCAGATTTCTCTGTCTTTGCCCTCAACAGCAAGGAAGCTGTCAAACATGAAGATGAAGCATAGACTCCATCCTTCCAGACTAGACTCCTCTTTGTCTGTATGTACCATTATAGAAAGCTAGCAGTTCTAATTTTAAGTTTGATGTCTCACTTCATGTTGCACATGATCTCATGGGAAATGGAGAAAAAGATTTTGAGGAGAAAACTAAATCCCTCAGAAATCAATGCGGCTTCAATTGTGTGAGTTTCACTTCTCAAAAAAACTTTTGCAAGAAAGTATCTTACGAGCAAATATGATGCCAATGCACATTAAATGAGAATACACTCTCTGCAGTGTGTCCATGGCCTGGCATTTGACTCTACTGTGCTGCAGTAACTGCTGCTTTTCATACAGGAATGCTATTGTTACCCACACACATGCACACATTACCACAGTGTTTACTCTCAGTGCACAGTGCCGCGACGGTCTAAAACCTCTGGCCGGCAGACAAGAGGTGGTGACCGCAGTCGCCCTGAAGGCTGGAGAGGAGAATCATGTTGTTTTCTGCCTGGTCAGCTGTTTCAGAAGAGTGTGAGGCAAAACAGAAAAACAGTTTGAAACTAGACTTCTACTGAATAAGCCTGATCTGAGCATTTAGGGACTATTTTCTACTTGTTACTGTTGTTGATTTTTACAGTTAAATAGACGGAAAAGAAAAGAGGAATGAATCAAGAAAAAATGAGTGTGAGAAAAGTAAGACACAGAGAACATGGGGGTGGACTTCACTGGGAACAATACAAACACACACACACACACACACACACACACACACACACACACACACACACACACACACACACACACACACACACACACACACACACACACACACACACACATACGCCAACTTATATGCACATCAACATGTGCGTGTCATGATCACAAAGGATGCTGGGTAATTATGCTAATGATACCATAATGAGATGCATATGCCCTCTCTCATTAAGAAACAACATCTTTTTTCTTTTCAAAATATGTTAATTCCTTAAGAACCATGCACACGCTACTGAGACACATACAGAGGCACACACACAAACACACACCCAGACACACACACTTACACAAATGCTTACAAGCACAAACACACAGATATAAACAAACGGGACTATTTGCATATGAGACTGATGTACTGATGGCCCAGTGGAAACGATGGGAATAATACTGTCATCAGTTTTTATGGAAAACAAACACACGCAAACAAACTCACGTCTCACAGATTTACAAAGAAGCTCAACTGCACATGTACAAAAACTGTACACAACATATCTTCATGCAACTGTTTGGATAAAAAATAAATGTGTGCATCTTTCTATGAATGTTCATCAACATAAGCAACATGCAGAGCAGAACCTGCTGTTGTTCAAGCCACAAAAGTACTTGGTTAGATTTAGGAAAATAACTATTCATTCTGATTTCCAACTGGTCAAGACCCGACCCCTGCTCAGTGGCCATAGGCTTCACACTATGACGATCTACGTAACCCTCTAGAGTCCGTTTTGGACGTGGTGGGGAAAGTGTGTCAGTTTCCACTTGTTACAGGAAAAAAAAAGTAAAATAAACCTCTGTCTTCACTTCCACTGTAGTTGACATTAACTTGACTGAAAAACTTTCGTGACTACAGAGTGAGTAACGACTGCCATGACAAAATGTCAAGGTTTACTTTTAGTTTTGCACGGGGAGTGACCAGCGTTAGTTGTTTATACTACGTCAGTTGCTCCGACCTTCTAATAATGACAAGGGTTAGTGTTGACATGGAGATAGCTGAAAGCTTGGTGCATCGGCATCAGACACCAAGTGGCAATGACAAACCTTCGGTGTTTGATGATTTGGGGGGAGACTGGGTTGAAAACATTTTATTTTGGGTTAAAAAGAGTATGTTTGAACTACTTGGTCAAGTTTAGACAGAAAGTACTTGGTTAGGTTTAGGAAAAGATCATGTTTTGGGTTAAAATAACTTAGTTTGTTACATTACTTACGTAGATGGCGCACCTATGTAAGTTACATAAGTCATCTTTTGGTTTTACCGGGGGCTTTCTCTTGGGTGACAGTTTTGTGTTTATGTAATCACTTCATCCACCCCGACCTCTTGCCTATGCAGACTTTGTCTAATTCGTCTCATTATACTATGTCAACTGACTTCCTGGATTACAGCCCTGCACGTTCGCCATTATAGAGTAATATGCAAATTAAAGAGAACTGCTCTACAAGGTCAACACACACAACAGGGGCAGATCTTAAAAATACAAAAGAGAAAGTTGAGTTGATGATAAAATTGAATGATTACTGTTTGATCCAAACAAATCTGTTTTAATACAATCATTCATGACAGTATCAAAACAACTTAAGATTTAGGACACACACACACCCACACATTCAACATAGAGACACATAACGATGTGACAGTCTGCCTTCTAAATTTAGATCATTATATGTGTTCATGACTTCACGGGTGCGTTTATGACTTCATGACACCATCGAGACATTCCGTGTCCACACAGGTCAGCGGGAGAAGCACCACAACTGGCTGATGTCAATAACTAGACCACACTCACACACACACTCATACACTGACTCATATCCCTTAATGAATGTTATTTGACACTTTCTTGCAATGTCATGGTGACGCAAGGCAAAAAGAACAATTAAATAGGACTGTTTTGTCTATGCGAAAACAGAAAAACAAGGTGTCTAATGACTGTGTGAAGGGTCGCCCTACTCTGCAGTTCCATTGAGCTCTGTGGTGCGTCTTTCAGCCTGATGTTTTGGTTCATTTTCACAGCTTTCATCAGCATCATTATCAGCTGCAGCATGGAGCTGACCTACCCGCCAAAATGATTTGTTACACAGAACCATCTGAAGAGCTGTCACTGGAAACTGTTTGGAAAGGGCAGGCACTTCCAAATAAATACTTAGCAGGTGATTGGATGAACCATCTGCCAATCAAACTCTTACCAAAGCCGGTCAGGCGAAGCAAAATAAGTGTAAAAACACAATGCACACTGTACCTGCAGCAGTCAGATATAGTTTACAACTGGTTAGTAAACAGAGTGGAGCATTTAACAGCTAAAGAGTAAAACAGAGCTAAAAGAGTGAAAACTCACATTCCTTATACGACTTCATATGAAAGTTGATGTTGTTCTGTATTAGATGGTAGGCAAATAAGCAATTGTTTCCTCACAAGTTTGCCATAATATTGCTATGACGATATGTCAATGTTGCGTTCACAGCTTGTTTTCATAGCCCTTAAGTAGCCAACATTATCAATAAATCCATGTGTGAGTCAACTCACTGGCTTCAACGTGCATCTGAATTATGAAGGAAATGTCCCTTAGTTAAGGATGCGTTTGGCGTGGGCATTTGTCTTTCTGTACAGATTATACTGTAAGTGTACATTTGCATTTGCTTGTGTTTGTGCACGTGTGTGTGTGCCTGTTGGTGTGTCTGTCTGATCACATATTTTCACAGGATGCCTAAAAGTGAAAGTACTTTTACTGGTTTATAGACAAATCTGTATAGGTTCAGACATGCGAGGAGGTAAACAAATACTTGGTTGAAGTCAGTCTACATCATGCAGCTTATGGTGGTGGGTGGCTTAAGCCCCGGGCCCCTGACGCACACACACGGGGCCCTAAATGCATCTGTTGTCTCTGTGTTGTGGATACCCCGTTACTTTCAAAAAAGGTGCATTGGAGAAAAAACCTGAAACATTGTTTATTATATGGGAACAGTCTCAAATTGTTATTATTGTTAACCAGAAGGGCTTTGATAAAGTGAGGTAAAGTCCCTCCCTCCCTCCTTTTGATGTCCCCCAATGGGACCTTATTTTGAGACGAATTAGCTTTTGATCCCATTTGATTTGTGGCATGAATTACACATATGATGTTTGCTTATTTAAAAGATAATTTGCATGTCAAGAAAGTCGCAGTTTGTCACAGTAATATTTTGTGTTAAACTGTTCAATGAACTTATTCAACTGTCTTGCACAATGAACTTCAACAACACTAGCTCTATGTAACTTAGCTATGGTCCATGCACAAATGTTAACGTTTTCTCACCTGATGTGTTTTATCCAGCGACACATACTGTCATTGTAGCTTCAGCGAGAGTGACGTCACTTTCGCGACTTTCGAGTGTGCACTCTTTCTAGTTACATATTTTCTTATAGTAAACTTCAACAGTTTTACGAGGACATGCAACTTTCTTGACCTGAAAAAGTATCCTTTAAATTTGCAAACATGATATTTGTAACTTGGCACAATTCAAACTGGATGTATGAAGTATTTGTCTCTCAATGTTTACAACTGTGCTACTTTACTACTTCATATTTCTACCTAATTAAGGTCCCATGGTGGTCGCGTGTCTATACGGTGAATCTGTTGAAGATGAATACAATACCTTTGTATCAGAGTTTGTTAATATTCAGTTACTGCAAACTTAAATCTATATTTACCATGTCTATGTTCTATGTTTTTTCCAATGTTAAAAATACAACTTTTAAGTGTCTAGAACATGCTGTGCTGCATGGTTTCCTTAATGCTGGAGTGACAGTGTGACACTCTAGCAGACAGTGGAGCAGGTGAGGTTGATGCCTGCTGCTACAATCCTCCACTGCTGATGAATCCACTGCTCTGCTCTGTCCTGTGGTTTCTGGCAGACAGAGAGTCAAAAGAAATGGCAGTTAAGAGTGCAGGCGACTACTCTACTCACTCAAGTATTCTTACAGGAGTGTGTGTGTGTGTGTGTGTGTGTGTGTGTGTGCACTCCCCCACAGAGTATGTGTGAGTAGGATGAGATTGTGGCAGGAAGAATAGAGTGAGAGGGAGAAGGGGGGAGAGGCGAGGGGAGGGGAGGTGAAAGGGGGAAACATGTTGGGGAAGATCGTAAACTAACACTGTAGCCTTTCAGGGCTGCCTGCAAATCCTGAAGTAGACTCTTACTGGAACAGGATAGATAGATAGATAGATAGATAGATAGATAGATAGATAGATAGATAGATAGATAGATAGATAGATAGATAGATAGATAGATAGATAGATAGATAGATAGATAGATAGATAGATAGATAGATAGATAGATAGATAGATAGATAGATAGATAGATAGATCTACAAGGCAGGACAAACACACACAAACACTTGCACTTAGCATCTCAAGAGGACACCGTCTCTAAAGGCGTGCACGTTGACAAGAAAAGATGGTGACCTCTATTAACTGTTGCTGGTGACCGTTTCTTTAGCGCAGAAACAGTATAGTTTTACTGAGTGTGCATGTGCAACTTTGCTTTTTATTTTCCCTGTTTTTACCTTGTCCTTTTCACCCTATCCTTGATAAAAGACATGCACAGCTTGACAAGTTAGAGATTCATCTCACTGATTGACAAAAGGATTAAAAGGACTTTCCTTCTATGTCTTTCTCACTTTACTCTCAATAAGAAACAGAAGAGAAAGGAATGAAAACACAGACATGTTTTTTCATGGCTTGAAATCCTTCCCCATGCAAAAGGGGAACAACTGTTTCAAAAACATCAGCAAGGAACAAAAAAAGAGGGTAGTGTGCTCCGACCATCCTGCTATGTTGATTTAAAGGGACTGTACTGTACTGGCCTTCTGTTTTTAAGGTCAGAAACGATGGAACAACATGTTCGAAAACATTACTAAATGAAACCGTAGAGGAACAAAAAACATTGATTAACCAGTTTTTCAAAACCCCTGAGGAAACATGTTCATACTATTTATTGAACAGGTCAGAGATTATGGCAGGAATAAATCAGTATGTTGGATTTACACCTTTGTAGTTTTATAATTTAAAAAAACCTAAATGTCACCATTTGATGAATGTATATAACTGAACTAATTGAATGTGGCACCCAGTTTGAGTGTTTAGGCTCTCTTCTGTTCCCTTTGACTTACACTGCCTCAAACTGGGGGTTTAAAATACCAATTTATGAGGTTGAACATGAAGTTTTGGTGCATCTGAAAAAGTTGTGTAAATGCTATCATTTGAATACCATGATTTGAATGAATTGTACAAACTCAGAGAAAACATTTTTTTCTTTTACCACAAAGCAGAAATAGCTTCCAATCTGTAGAGATTCACAGTTGGACTCATTCATACCACAAAGCACACACACACACACACACACACACACACACACACACACACACACACACACACACACACACACACACACACACACACACACACACACACACACACACACACACACACACACACACGTATTGAGGACACTGTAGGGAGACACAAACATGCTGATGTGCTCAGTACCAGTTTAGCTGGGAGATGGGCAGATGGACGAGTGTTCTTTTTACAGCCTCTTCTCCTCCCTGTGTGTCTGTGTGTGTGTGTGTGTGTGTGTGTGTGTGTGTGTGTGCGCGTGCGTGTATGCCCAATGCCTAGCATAACACTGGCAGAGCGTTGGTGCCAAAGTGGGCATCTGGTCTTTGGACTATCACAGGGGAGAGAGAGAGGGGAGAGAACAGTAACACCAATAAAAACCCTTCTCTCTCTCTCTCTCTCTCTCTCTCTCTCTCTCTCTCTCTCTCTCTCTCTCTCTCTCTCTCTCTCTCTCTCTCTCTCTCTCTCTCTCTCTCTCTCTCTCTCTCTCTCTCTCTCTCTCTCTCTCTCTCTCTAGTTGTGGATGCAGCTAATCCTGCTTCAGATCTTGTTCTGGTTCCTGGATGTCCCTGCTTAGCGATAATTAACAACACAAACACAGGAGAGAAGGTTTCAGATTTCAACAACAAACAGTTGTGCATTTAATATACAAAAACAGAGAAACATGCGCGCACACACAAACACACATAGGTGCCAGATTAAAGGTCACACACTCTCCGTCTCTCAGTGGCTTCCCTTTCTGTCAGAACGAAGCTGTGATGTGTATTTCAGTGGACTGCTTCCAGGTTGTGTAGGGGTCAAACTGTCTCTAGGGCTCAGAGTATCGCAGGTGTTAGAGCCTTTCACTGGCCACAAACCAGTACACACACACACACACACACACACACACACACACACACACACACACACACACACACACACACACACACACACACACACACACACAATCTCTTACATTTAAAACATCTAAATGGTGAAACATCATCCTCCACCAGCCTGTAAACTTTGACTTTTGTTCTCTACTCGCCTTTGAATGTTATTGAGTGTTTTGGGTGGAAGTTGAGTTGGCAGTGTTGTTCTTTTTACTGTGTGAGTGATGAAGCTGATCTGTGGTCAGCAGCGAGGATCAGGGAGAGCCAATCAGGCTGCTGGATTGTCAGAGATCTGTTGCGTGTTAACGGCTACCCCTTCCCCCGGAAATTGTTCCCATAAATGTCATTGTCTTTCTGGCTTTATGGGGTGGATGAATCCTCTGCAAACACACATGCGTGCGAACACACACTCACACAACAAAACATAAAGCAAGTAGAGACACCGATCATCATGGTCATGCAAACAGAAAAAAAACAAAGATGCACTAAAGCACCATCAAGTGTGAGCATGGCAGATCTACACACAAATGCATAACACAAACATAACACACACGCAAACACGGACAAAGCAGATGCAAACACGTTATCTTTCAGACAACAAAACTACATGCTGCTATAATTGATACTATCTGCACTGTATGTACGTGTTTTTTTTCAGCGAGCTAGACTTAAATACCCGATTTGACTTGCTTGCTAGAGTGTCTTTCTCTTGTTTGTATAATTATGTTATATTACATAGTATTTCCAGTCCTTTACACTATTATTAGCGCAGCATCTTTAAGCAGCATTTGTCTTCTCTAGCATCACCATTCATCACTATTATCCAGTAAATGGAAAAGACTGAAAGATTATAATCCTCTTTTTCCCAAAATAAATGTAACCTCATGTTGTCATGAATTTCTAGGATTTGACACAAAAAAAAGGCCTAAAGGTCCAGTTGAGAGCTCTTGAAAAGCTGCAAAGTGGATCTTGCAGTATATGTTCTGTCCAAAATCAAGACTGAACTTTTATTGTAGTACCTACTTTATCTCTTATGGTATAACTATAGTTTTTTTGTCAGGTTATTGTTATTTTACAGTTTCTGCATAATATAGTGAAGATAACCTCTAAAATTGATTTACTACATTCTCGTTTAACTTGCTAAAACATTTTTTCTTAATTGAACATAAATTCTAGACCATGAAGGCCTCAGGTCACCCTCGTTACTGTGTGTGTGTGTGTGTGTGTGTGTGTGTGTGTGTGTGTGTGTGTGTGTGTGTGTGTGTGTGTAAACTGCACCGTCATTGCAGGTTGCTCTCAGATGGAGCATGATGGTCTCTCTGGTACTCGTCACTGATCTGCAGTGTTCAGCATTAACCACCAGAGTGCAGTCTGCTCCCACAGATCTAATGAAACTGGTTTCCCATTCATGCCCCCCTCCTGTCATTTTAGGTCAACACTGCTCTGAGGTGTCATCTTATTAGGTGAAAATACACCAATAATCGTGGCAAATAACTAATTAATACTGTCATGCATGTTACAGCATTGCAGATTTTTGAGCAAAATGGTATAAAAACAACAGCCCAAACACAAAGCTTAAAACATGGACTGTATTTACATTAACAGCACAAACTCTTATTGTTCAGGTTAATGTGTGACCAAGTGTGTACCTCCGCTCCGTTTTTATGGCTCCCTTTCACGTGAGCAGACTAGGACTTAACCTTTCACCACTGACAGGGGCTGTCTGTCTATGAATTTGTCCTGTGGTCACCATGGCGACCCATTCTCGTGATAACCCTGTAATCTGAGCCACCAGTCAGGTAGGGCAGGTAACTGTGACAATGTGAATGATTCAGGTCGTGGGTGTGTTAGGAGGCAGGGCTTAAAGAAAAAAGTCAGAGAGGAAAGACAAGAGCAAAGTTTGAACAGAAAGAAAGCTCTGATAGTAATGAATGAGTGTGTGGGTTAAAAACAAAAAGGAAGCATGCTGGAGGAAGGAGAGGAGACTCACGCTGTTGAGGCCGAGGAAGACGAGGATGATGGGACGTTCACGAACATCTCTCTGGCAGACGACAAAGGTAAAGCCTCAAGGGACTATTCTGCAATTGTTTTGGTCTTTTTCTTTTTCAAAGTAAGCCCCCTTTCTGTCCTTCATTTTTTTGTACACAAACAGCTGTGAAGTTCCTTATAATCTACAACTGAGGAACCAACAATCTTCTTTTCTTATCATGTCGGATGAAATCTAAATCCCTCTTATTAAATTGCTTTTTAATGGTGAAATTCTATGTTAAACGTGTTTTCAATTAAGACATAGTCAAAGACAGCATTACTCTCTCAAGGATATATTGTAAGTATGGAACATGCTCTTCAGGTTTGAAGTGACTTTCTGTCACCTGTCAAAATATCTACCCATTAAATCAAACATATCATTTCATTTGAACAATTTTTCACTTGTGAATGAGAGAACACATGACAGACAGATATGGCAGTTGTTAAAAATATGTGACTGAACAAATGGGGCCAGCTTGTAAAACCAGAGGAGTAATGTTGGTGTGTGACAGGACAGAGGTGTGGCTCCTACCAAAGCCGCGTGCCTTTCTTTTTGGGATTCACTGCAAATCTAATAGGCAGAGTCATTTTCATTTAACTAAATTTGATTTTAAGGAAAAAAACATTTAGTTAAATATTAAGAGGTCACAGTTTACTATGGGGAATAATCCCTTCCAATCTAAATCCTGTATGAAGTAACAGTAAACTGCATACTGTTTATCTCTTACCGCAGCATTGGTATAACATACTAGTTTGCATTCTCAAAACATTGCTGGGGGTTGAGAGGGAAGGGCAATATTTGACTATTTAGCTGCTAAATGTTCCAGTACGTTAACATCTATCTGTGTCTGTCTGCCGTTTGATGCTGATCAGGTTGTGTACAGTGGGGTTTTTGAGTTTTTTCACCAAAAACAGTTGCCTGTTGTGGCTGAAATTGCTGCTATGAGAGCAGTGAGAGTGAAACAAAACAGTTCAGTTGTTGGCTAAGCAGCTAAACAATGAGCTGAACTTTACTAAAAAGCTCCGTAAACCCGAAAGTAACAGATACGGGTGATGAATATCTTTAGGTTCATCATTACGAGGGACTTCACTGTCACATCTTTTCACTGTCATTTGTTACATTGTTAAAAAAAATCCATTATTGCAGCTTCAAAGTGAGACTATGTGCTTTTAAAAATAGAAAACAGACAATCTTTTCTTTCGTAAAGGTTAAAGGTTATTTCTTAAGCAACACACCCCACCCTTGATACATTTCATACACTCTGTTTTTTTTGCCTCCCCAGCCTTACTTGGCCTGGTATGACCAAAAGCTTATGTGAGCTAATGTCAGCCAACATGAGATAGATAGGCCTACTGCTGTGTAATGATTCCTGTCTTCTTGTAATACTGTTACACTAGCCTATATTTAACTACTTATTATTCTGTAATGTCTTCTTCTCCATTGTTCTGCAAAGGTTTGGCTACTTGGTGAAAAACTGAGTTTGTGAGATGTAATCTTGGTCTGGCGGGCTACACTGAGGTTAGAGTCCTCTGCAGTCTCTAAAATCTTCACTTGCAAATTGATTACAGCATGGACTACTTATGTGTTTACTCACAGCTTTGTTATTGATAAATTGTCACTAAGAAGGAGCTGGAAAGCACATAGTATTTTGAAATGGTGGTAATTTGGGGGTATGGCAGTTCTGGCACTTACTGCCAGGGATATCTCACAGGGATTGGGAACACACACACACACACACACACACACACACACACACACACACACACACACACAGTAGGGCAACAAAATAGAGGGTGAAAAAAAGATGGAAAGTGAGCAGACTGGTCATAGATGGCTTTTGGCTGAAGCAGAAGAGTCCCCTGGGTTTTGTTTGGCTAACAAGAAGCAGCATATGGACTCCTCTGATCGAGCAAGGACACACAGCACAGAGGCTGCAAGAATACTACACCCATATATTAATGTTCACAAAGGCTGGCAACCGCTCCACCCATGCATACAGATACATAAAGACAGAGGGACAGAAATATATCGAGATGTAAAAAAACAAAAAAAACATGCAATGGTCTGATGAGAATGACTGCTGCTCTGTGTGTGATAGCACACCAGTGTGAATGACTGAAGGCCTGAGCATCTGCAGCAAGTGTGTGTGCGTGCGCGCCCCCTGTCGGTCGGCTCGGTGACGCGCACACGGTGACGTCGCTACCATCATCACCATCATCACCATCACACAGCCTCTAGTCTGTTTACAGGCTCGCTCCGCTGCACGGAGAAGACGTTTCTTGCGGTGGGTGAGTTCAAACGCCGACACATGCTAGCCAAGTGTTCCGTGTGAAAGACAGGTGGAGCGGCTAGCTAGGTGAGCTGGGGTTAGCTAAACCACAGGCAGCGTCTCCGTGTCTGTTTTCAGCTAAAGCTAGCTAGCATCAGCAGCTAGCTCGTATCGGTAGCAGCTAGCGTTAGGGTAGCGGAGCTCTGTCCATCAGACGAGATAACTCACTCCTCTTTGGTTGGATGTGGTGAGTTACAGACATCACAGTCGGTGTTGAGGTCGTCGCTCTGTCGGTGAATCCAGCAGCAGCACCGCCCCACGTCAGCTAGCTCAGTTAGCTTAGCCACAGAGCTAGCGGAAGCAGACGCGTCCATTATCGGACACGAACGAGAGGTCCGTGTTGAGCCCTGGTTTGACGTCACAGCGTATTTGGAAATGATTTTCATGCGTTTTTTTGGGAGGCTATGCAAAGCGCAATAAATACATGTCTTATCTGGTTATGTGAAGGACTTAATGATGAAGCAATGAAGGGCCAGAACAGAGAAGTCTGACTGAGGCTGTGGACGGGAGAGAGGTGATGTGTGATGTGGACGGCTGTGAATGTGCCGTCAGTCGTTCATCTGTGGCTTTAGTACTCAATGTAAGATGGGAGCCAGGAGGCAGCATCACCACATCCTCTCACCCGGGCCCTGGGTGCGGTGTGAGCTCAGATCCCTCCCAGCTCCCATCTCCCTCAGCAGGCAGGGACAACATGCCTGATCTGAGTTTCTTAGCTGACATTATGACAGACTGACACGTATAGCATCTTTATCTTACTGATTTGTTTCTTTTTTTCTCTTCAAGGCAATGTTTCGATTCATACGACTTGTTGTTGTGTGTTAGCACACCTAGTTCCCTTCACCACCAGGGACACCATGAACCCCTGTTGATTGGTGTTGTTCATATGATCAGAGAAGTAGACAGTGAAGGGAATCTCTGCCAGCCTTTTGAAATATTCATCATGTTAGACCATCCTTTTAATGTGCAGTACGCCTGGTTAATTGAGCTTACAGTGCCTGTTGTTGTTCTTTTGCAGTGGACGGTGGATCTGCAGCCCTGTATACTAAACAGGAGAACGAGCTCTTCATCATGAACTGCGATATAGACGGTACGTCTGCATACGTGCAACTCTGTGAAACGCTAATATGTCTGATCGTGTAATGATAATAATGAGATCGTGTGTTTTCAAGTGCACGTCAGCAGCATCAGCGTTTGTATCTATTGCAGGAGACATGGAGAACCAGGTGGAGATGGAGGAGAAGACGAGGTTAATAAATCAAGTTTTGGAACTTCAGCACACACTAGAAGGTAACACACACACACACACACACACACACACACACACACACACACACACACACACACACACACACAACTGTATCCATGCTAATCCTCGTCTTGCTATCTTATACAAACCAGATCAAATAGGACCCCAAGCATTCTTCTTGCCCTCTCTCTTCACCCCCCCCTCCACATCTCAGCCGTTGTGCTGTCTTGATATAATCCTGTCCCAATGCACTCAATCTACCTCTCTTACAGTCTCCGTCCATTTCTTTTCCACATTCACTAACACCATGCTAAAAAACATTTTATCCAGTGGTGGTAGTTGGGAACCTGAAAATCTCATAATTTATTTTAAACTGGGAAATAAATCAAGAAATTATTCAAGAGAGTGAATTCAGTTGTTGAATCTGATAACTCTGAGTTACATAGAGTAACTTGATGGCCAAATCTGTCTCACTAGGCTAAATGTCACCGACCAGATTTCTGTTGTCAATGCTATCAGTGTTATGTATGTTTTAAAATGACATGCGATCCCGTACTGCTGTGGACTGTCAGAACCTGATACTTAAACCATAAAGACCATGGACCTTGTCTTTGTTCCAGACCTCTCAGCGCGTGTTGACGCAGTCAAGGAAGAGAACCTGAAGTTAAAATCTGAGAACCAAGTCCTTGGTCAGTACATTGAGAACCTCATGTCTGCCTCCAGCGTCTTCCAGACCACCGACACCAAGAGCAAACGGAAGTGAGGTACCCTCAAAAAAAAATTAAAAAAAGAATCCCAGGCCAGCAGCTGGGAGAGGAAACCCACCACTGAGACATGGAGAGGGGTTTGTTTTCTCAGCAAACCTGGGCGTTTTCTGTAACCATTACTGCTCACTTACCTGAGTCAAAACTAACTTTTTGATTATCAAAAACATTAACTGACTTTGTCACGTGTCCCGCTGACTCAGAAATAGATACATTTAATGTTAGTTTGACCCAGGTCTGTTTTGCAGCAGCTCCCTCTCCACACTACAGACAAAAACATAACCAGACTATGTTCATGAAGTGGTTAAGGGTAATTTGTACCTTGAGTTTGTTCTTAATGCTCTCTGTCAAAGTAGTATCTGTAAAATAACTAATTTCTGCTTTACCTGCTTGGTTTTATGTTTGAGGATGATTCAGATTTTCTGTGATTTTTTTTTTTTTTTTTTCCCCCCAACTTTCTGACACATTGTTCCTGTCTCAAACTGACCTGTGTGTGGGTGAAAACAAACCAAACATATTACAAATAACGGTTGACCATTAAGCTCATTTCAAAACTGGTTTATGTTATTATTTCTTTTTGTAAAATATTTTCTACATCAGCTGGATCTGAGTTTTTCAGTAGTTCTTGGATGTCATCATGTCGATATGAAACATGACTGTATCTGCCACTTAAAAGCAGGCAAACTGAACAGTATTACTGAGAATAAAAAAGTATTTGGATTGCATGTATGAGTTTTTTTAAGTTAAAAGTGTAGTATATCTAATGAAATGCCATTAAATCAATAATCACTAAATTACAGACTGTATAAAGCTACTGGCAACTTTTTAACAATAGGAGATGGATACTAGATACATGTAGGTACCATTGAGAGCTCGGCAACAATGCAAGTAAAAGCACAGAGAAGCTAGAAGTTGTGTAAATCTTAGCTTAAAATCAATTATGTGTTATTGCAAGTGGTCCCATTTTAAATCACATTACATGAAGAAAAAAAAAACTATTTTCGTTTTACACTTAACTATTTGTAACCCTTTCAGTTTATCTCGTCATGAATGAGTGTTGTGGCCCAGACTGCAATGGAAGAGCGACAAAGGAAATGGTCATAAATGCAGCTCGGCTGATTCAGAGACAAAACCTGCATTATCACATTTTGTGTCCTCGTTCTTTATGGGGGAGTGGACTAAATGGACCAGATGAACCAGATGACATGAGGAGGAGGAAAGGAAGGGATGCTTTCGCCTTTAACTGCAAGCAGTAAATAGGCCTTTAAGTGCTATTGATCCATTCAGCCAGGCCTGGAGTACACCGCCTGCTAGAGGAGGGGTTTGACTGTAAAATGTGCTGATGTCCTCAGTGTACAGCAGAGTGGAGGGTGTGTCCTACAAGACTGCTGCTGCATCAGATAAAAAAAGATTAAAAAAAAGAATGAGGCTGGAAAGAGATGAAAAGTCACATTATCTGAACAAATTTGCATTCCCTTTAAATTTAAGTATCCAGTTCAATAATGTCTGGAAAGCAGCAATCATGTAAACATCAAGTGACTGTGGTGCTGTTTGAAAGGGGTGGATTCACAAATATTATGGGAGGCTATAAACACTGTATATGCTGTAATTTATTGAGGTTATTTTGATATTTTTAACAGTTGAACAATAGATTTTCTTTCATTTCTGTCTGGCATGCTTACTGTGCCCTACCTACACACACCCTGGTACCAACTGTCTTTTGTGTGTAGATACCCTGCAACTCTGCCTTTAAACATTTTTTGGTTTTAATAAAAACCTCAGATAACTACTTTCTCTGGGTCTTTTGTCAACTTCCCAACCCTACATTGACTTTCAGCAGAGCAAGAGAATATATTCTGAGAGTTTTTTTTTTTTTTGTATTAAATAGTTTTATTTTCAAGAGCAATGTACAATTTGCAAACAAATGTAAACAAGGATTTCTGCCAGAATCTGGCAAAAAACATGAACTACAAAAGCTTGAGACAATAATATAAAACAAATAAATTATCATTAATGTTTTTCCCAGGCAATAATCTTGGATGTTAACTCCAGCTAGTCTAGATATTCTGGAAAAGCGCTGCTGTGTGCTGACTGAATGAGACATGTTTAATATCCAGCGGTTTGCTGCAGAAACCCACTAATCCTGTCTTATTGACAACTGATGGCCAAGGCATTCAGTGTTTCGATCAGACCTAGACCTTTGGAACAGATCTAGGTTCAGAATAAGCACATCAGTGGCATATCATATTTAAGAACACTGGCTAGAGTCATTCCAAACACTGCAATATTAAATCTTTATTCTTACCAGCATAACATAAATCTTAAACAAAACCAATAAATAGTGTCGTCTGTGTTAATCCTCAATTCTTAAATTGCTATAAAAAAAAACCCAAAAGTAACTGATGCTCCTTACAAACAAACTACCTAAAATCTAAACAGAACATCCATTTCAAAGAGGTAAACTTTTAAACCTAAGCTGAGGCAATTTATCAGCTGAAATGCCCCGACTCTGCAAATAAATCTCAAACAGCCTCTCCTAGCAGCCTGGCGTCCTCTCCTCCCGGTCTGTTCTTGAAACTAGAACAATTTCAAACAAGGTGGGAAGTTTGCCAAACTGTGTTCTCGAACATGTTCTTTAAAACAAAAGGACACAAGAATAAAGAAACCTCTGAGATGCAGCCCCTATGATATGCTGTAAAATTGTATGAACAACTGGAGCCGGCAGCAGCGCAGACCGTCTGCTGCCATCACTCTCAGAGGAGACCGACTGGTAGAACTATGATGGCGTATATTCAGAGAGAAGGCTGACAGCAGAGACGGGGTGAACAGGGAACAGTGGTGGAAGAGGTGGGCCTTTTCAGGCTGACAGGCATATTTGACAGCAGAGAGAAGAGAAGAAGGATGAAGAAAGCGTGGAAGCTCGGGATGGAGGAGGAAAAACATCTAAATGCACAGAATCTCCAGGGGGTTCATCCAATCATTCAATGAGCAGGCAGGAGGAAGAGACTGGACGAGATGAGGGGATGCAGGATGTGGTGTGGGAGACTGCGGTCCTGTGATGGGTGTAGCCGAGGGAGATGGGGCAGCCGGGGTGACTGCAGGCTACCGGGTGGTTTGGAGGAAATGCGTGCTGCTCTCCTCAGAGAGGGTGGAGCAGCAGCTGAGACGGCCCTTCCACCCTTCCGCATTGGGGGAGACAGGAGGCGCGTTCACCTCCTCAGTCTTTCCGTACCCTCCTCTTTCGCACAGCTTGTTTGTGGCTCTCTTCAGCGACGTCTCCTCCCTCCTTCGGCTGCGGGCCACAATTGGAATGAAATAAAAACAAAGAAAAAGGCACATTTAGTGGATGAGACAAAACATCCCATTTGTCACATTACCAAAATGTTAACAAAACAAGTGTAGAGTTAGCCCCATGTCACAGGGTGTCTAGACATGTATCAAGTCTAATTCAATTGATTGAATTAAATTAAGACCATTTAAATGCCAGGTAGCATTAAATACATGATCACTCTGGAAAATGAAATCACCGAAAATGAAAACAAGAGCAGCCAGACTCCCTGAGCCAGGCTCATTTCTCACAAGGGCGAGGACACAGTGTCAGAGACATGAGCTAGTCTAAACAGAAGGGAGGTGAGTGAATGATCCTGTTCAGTGTGGCATTTATAGGTCCGTGAGGTGCTTTGTGCCTTCTATCAGTAAACCAACAAACAGCAACCTTTTAAACATAATGTATTCAAGGTCATGAGTAAGGTTAATGTGAATTATAAGTAGGGGTTTACATTAGATACCTAAGAAAATCTAAATGAAACAGAAAGTAGGTGGTGAAATCCAGGAATCTGCTTCCAGGTATTAATTCCATGAACCCCCCGATCTCAACACCATCAGATACCAACACCATCAGCTCATGTTGCTAAGCAGGTAAGAATAACTCACAATTACACAAACCTCCTCTTCTAATGTTCTCTCAGGAGCTTTGCTCTCCTCTTCTGCTGCCTCCTCCTCCTCCTCTTCTTCTTCTTCTTCCTCCTCCTCTTCTTCATCCTCCTCCTCCTCATCATCATCCCCCTCTAGATTGTCACCTCCTGCATCGGCTTCATCCTCCTCCTCCTCAGCCTCTTCTGTTGCTTTTGAGAGAGAGACAGAGTAACGGTGATGACAGTAAGTACAAAGAAATATGACTTTAAAACAAAGAAGCAGCAGAAGACCAATACAGCAGCAACAGAAGAGTGTGAGTGTGTGTTTGACCCTCTAACCTGCAGCTGGAGCTCCTTCTGTAGCCTTAGCTGCTTTGTCTTCCTCATCTCCTGCTGCCTCCTCTTCTTCTTCTTCATCCTCCTCTTCCTCTTCTTCTATATCAGCCCGGGGAGGATCCACCTTCTTGTAAACGTAGTCGTCATCTGATTTCTACGACACAAACAGGAGACACAGTCAGGTTTTAGAGCAGGGTTTGCTGGAGTGCTTCGCTTAAATTGAGGATCAGAACCACGCAATAAATAAATGACTCGTTAGGTTGACGGTACCTTTGGCCAGCAGAAGAGCACAGCCAATCCGACAGGCAGGCCAACTGTCAGAATGTAAATCACCCAGAGCCACGGTCGTTCCTCTGCTGCAATCATCAGCTGAGCAAAAATCCCCGGCTGGTTGGATTGAGGAGAGACAGACAAGGAACCAGAGAGCAAGAGCAAATAGTGAGCCTTTGTGAACCGTTCTCTCACAGACACTGACAGCCTGTAGTAAATGACATGCACACAGTGAAAATGTAAGTGTCAGTGAGGGCGCTGCTCTATGTTCCTGTTGCCCTTACAAAACACCCCACTGACCTCGTTAGCGCTGGCCACCAGCTTCTTCAGCCCCCAGCTGTCGGAGGCCCAGCGGTCGGCCACCTCCTTGTGAGAGGTGATAATGAAGTTGTCAAAGTAGATATCTGAGGTCATGGACCAGAGCTCCAGGCCCACGGCCTTGAAAGGTGTCATCCTGAACGGCTGCAGGTCCTCAAAATAATCTGGGTTATTGATCTTGTGCGGCTTCCAGACTCCCTGGGGACGAGAATGTAGAGGAAAACAATTCATATGGCTTCAGCTGGTGCACAAAAATACAGCTTCTCCAACAGGACAGGTCAGAGGAGTTACAAGAAATACAGAGAGGGAACTGGCAGAGTGCTGTAGGGTGCAGCTCATTATTTGAGCTTTAAAAAAAAAAAAAAGAAGCTAGGAACAGTTAATAAAAAAAGAAATCAAATAAAACTCAAATAAAACTCAAATAAGGCAAAAACGTCCGATCCGTTATAGTTATAGTCACCTGATAGTTGGGATTGTCCACCAGAGGGGCTTTCCACTTGCCCTTGTACTGAGGGTTGTTGATCTGGGGACGCTTCCACTCCCCACAGCCGGGGGCCGTCTCACAGGCGGGGTTAGGAATCTGCGGGGCTTCCCACTCTCCATCCATCTCCTCGTCCCTGCACACAGAGGAGCTCTGTCAGGCTGGATCGTTTCCTTACTGTAACATCATTGTTTGGTGAACATGTTCATTTACCAGTCTTCTGGTTTCTCGGCGCTCGGGTCGGACACAAACTCTGGTTCGTCGTCCAGCCAGCCCTCTGGCTTCAAAGCGTCGGGGTCTTCAACCTTTGCTGGAGCATCTTCGTCCCTGAGACACACACGGCCATGTTTGTTATTGATGACTAGGTCACTGGGGCCCTAACATTTAAACACATGCAATCTGCAACAGAATCTGTACTGTCTGCTAGTATGTGGGTTGCAGTCACCAGTCATCGGGCTTGGCCGCCTCAGGGTCAGGAATCTTGGCCCTCTCGTCCCAGTCCTCCGGCTTAGAGTCATGTGGGTCATCGATCTCTTTGGGGGGGTTGACTGGAGGCACCACGTCATTCAGCAGATTGCCGCGGCTCACACTGGACTGGTCTACGAACATCTCGTAGCTGTTGTCTGGGTTCAGGACTAACAACGGGGAAAAACATGCTGAATGAATGTGTGAGCAAAGTGAGAAATGTACATTTTATAAAAGCACAGATAGGTATGCAGAACTCATTGTTGTATGTAAGCTAGTACATGTAACAGACACATTTCAGACAGATATATTGTCCATTTGCATGTCTCTGTACCCAGAGTGTAGAGGTGCGTCTTCTTGTCAGTGTAGAACTTCTTGAGGTCGACGTCAGCCCTCTTGGCGTGCTTCTCCTCCATGTCTTTGTTCAGAGGATTGTTGTGGCGGAAGATGAAGTGCAGCTTGTAGTCCTCCCCACACTTGTCTGGTCCAAACATTAGGGTGTACGGTGTACGGTCATGGAATTGCTCCTACAGTGAAAGGAAAAAAGTTTTTTTTAAAGAGTGAATAAACTAAGTCTATTTACAACATTGACCCAGTTCCACCACGTTTCCACCAATATTAACAAAGGTATCTTAAGTATTTGCTTTGGATAGACATGCCCGTCAAATGGCCTGTGGACATCAATACATAAATAGAGTAAAGTAGAATTACAACATGTATACCAACCAGATTGAGATTGCCAGTGTCTGAAAGCAGTTTGATGTATGCTCCACCACAGTCGATACCATCCTGGAAATTCACCTCATACCTGCATCCAGAACACAACAAAACAGCTCAACAAGTCCGGTCGTATTATCCCCTTAACACTGTAGCGTGTGTGTGTGTGTGTGTGTGTGTGTGTGTGTGTGTGTGTGTGTGTGTGTGTGTGTGTGTGTGTGTGTGTGTGTGTGTGAGTGAGTGTGTGAGAGAGAGAGAGAGAGAGAGAGAGAGAGAGAGAGAGAGAGTGTTTGAACTCACTGTAAAACCAGAGGTTCATCCTGGAAGACAAAGGGTTTGTTCAGCATTGCAGAGATGGCGTGGTGTTTGGCCCGGGACTTGAGCACCAGACCTTGGTCTCCTGGAACTTTGTTCTCCTTCAGCTGCTCCACAGCCCACTTCCCTACAGGCAGAGAGACATTCAACCTTTATTCTCACGGTCATGGTGCTGTTTCAGGGTCTGTGCTTGAGACAGCTTTACTGTCGTTTACATAAAAGTGCAGATAAGTGTCTCGAACAAGCTCTCTACAAACACATCTAGATAAGCCAAGAGCAAACAAACCGTCATATTTGGCGATGTCATCATCTGCATCCCCCTTCACTGTCTTTGACAGCTGCCAACTATGGAGAACAACATCACAAAACCCTCAGCTTCCACACAAGAAAATGTGAACACACTACAACCACTGATTGTGTAAGTTTATCCCCGGTCCGAGACTCATTTATCTTAGCACGAATTAAACATTTACGCTGTATGTTTAGCATCCCTTGGTGGTAAAATGTACCTTTCCAGTGAACCATCATCAAACGTCTCTGCAAAGTAGACATCTCCAGTAGGGACGGGAGTCTTGTATGTTACCTGGGGAACAAAAAACATAAATTATAAATTAATCTACAGGCCATGATCCCCTAATCCAAAACTTTGCAACTATGAAGAAAAACTGAGACAGACTTCAGCTCCACAAATGACCTTTACTTAACCTATGACCCGTTTCTGACCTGGAAGGAGACATTTGCATCCATTTCAGCCTTGCCACTTGCTGTCCCGTCTGTCTCGTCCGAGTGGTCTTCGTCCATCACTGTCGCCGCCTCCTCCTCTTCCTCCGCCTCCTCCGCCTCCTCCACCTCCTCCTCCTCTGCCATCAGAACATTTAATTCTTCCTGGTCCAACCCTATATCTTCATCGAAGATATCTGAAATATCAACCTCCAACTGCTTCTCCTGGGTCGCCACAGCTGCTACGGCGAGCGAGGACAGGAGCAGCGCACACCACATCCAACCCCTCTCCAACTTCATCTGTAGGGGGAGGGGAGAGATAGCAGGAGGGTGAACAGAGTGTGCGATAAGGGCGTCAGAGATGAGCCTGGTGTGTGCAGAGTGAGGAGGTTATGGTGAGGGACGGGGGAGAAGGGGCAGGTGTGAGATGTTATTTATGGAGAGCAATGGGGTGTGTGTGGGCGCGCTGGGGGGGGGGGGCATCAAGGATATAAATAGAGATCACAAGTGCGTAAAAAGCATGGAAGGATTCGAGGGTGAAAGAAAAAAACTAAAAGAGATTGCGTTCACATTAGAACACACAGTGCTACTTGATGTAGAGGCCTGTGTCCTCAGATTACATCCTTATCTCACATTTTCCCCCTCGCAAAACCTTTAAGACTGCCCCTTCTCTGCTGCAATGCATTCCCACCAGATAAAAAGACAAACTCTTTCTCAGCAGATGTCACTAATATCTGAACCATGCATGCCTCTTTGGATTTATAATATGTCCTATTTCCCAAATACTTAGTAGTCCTAATTTGTGACAGTAAATGCATCGATGACAATCTTTGTGTGTGTCCTTAAATGCATTTGAACCCCCCCTACACCAAACAACAGCTTTAATGACCTATTGATCAGGCCACACCTGCTCACTCTTCTTGAGAGCAGCAGGAATTGAAAGGCATCAGTGCAGACAGCACAGCAGCACGCTTCCCTTCATTCCTAATCAACTTTAAATCCCATACTGCTGTTGTTCTATTAGGCAACAGAGTGCAGGAGGATCAAAAGGATCAACTTAAGGGAGAGATGATAAAACCCGGAGCACTATTACAATATCTTATCTTGAAAAGCACCAAAATGTTGCTCATTTATTTGCAATCTTTGCTCTTAAAGCAAGCAATGCAACACTTTGTGAGAAATCTTGGCCACATCCCATGTTTCTGATATGAAAATGTAGATTCAATAAAATCAGAAGCTTGATACCGTTGTTGAAATCAACATAGAGTGTCCTTGAACAGAAGTGCAAAACTGTTTGGGCCGTTCTTGATGCACAGAATCTTCATGCTTAATATATGAGGTGGTCACATTAGGCAGTGGATCACTGAGAGCCCTCAATGAATTGGCTTCTTCACTTCAACAAGAATGAGTCAAAGGTGGTTCTCTTTCTATTCTAACCAATGACTTTTACTTGTGTGAATAAAAGAACTAGCTGCTGAAGAGGCGCACTATTGTGATGAAGGTTCAGCGGCTTCACAATGAAAAGGGTCATTTACTTTTACTTTAACTTCACAGATGTGGGCATGACTTTTGCAGAGTGCACATGATGGCAACCTCAACTGGTTTAATGCCTCATACCCCCACAAGCTTCCTGTTATACATGACATGTCATCGAAATGTCAGGGATAGCTTTTAGACAGTTTTAGATTAAACAGTGCAAATTCAATATTCCTCTCAGTCATAATCCTTCAGATTTTGGCCTTTCTGGTCATTTGTATGGGATTTCTTCATAAACCATATTACAGCTTAGCCTTGCTTGCTGACTAAACTACACAGTGTATGCTGTAAAAACCCCAAACAGGTCATTCCCCAACTTAATTTAATTTCATTCCTTTATAAAAAAGGACAATACACGTCACTCAACATTTATATACATATGCCAGTGTTAGCCAGCTGGCTGATTTTCAGATGTCCATTGGCGTCTATGAAACCTATTAAGTGATGCTTCAAATGTTCAGACAGAAGTCAACAAGCCCTGCAGAGCAACAGGAAACAGAATACAAATGTGTACACTAATACAGCAACAACATCCACTAATTTGGTACCAGGCAACTGGAACCACAACACAGCCAAGCCATTGAGATTATAAACAATGCTGACACATACAGGGCAGCAATAGGATGGACAGTAGCAGTCAAAAGTTTGGACACACCTTCTCATTCAACTACTTTGAAGAATCTAAAATATAAAACATATTCTGGTTTGTTGAGCATTTGTTTGTTTACCACATAATTCCATACGTGTTCCTTCATAGTTTGGATGTCTTCAATATTAATCTACAATGTAGGAATTTTTTTTTATAGTAGAATAAAATATAAAACATATTCTGGTTTGTTGAGCATTTGTTTGTTTACCACATAAATCTATATGTGTTCCTTCATAGTTTGTCTCCATGATAATCTACAATGTAGAAAAAAATAAAAATAAAGAAAAACCATTGAAGGAGGTGTGTCCAAACTTTTGACTGGTACTGTATGTAAAAATAAAATAAATAAATAATAAAATAAAGGCAATCATAATGTTGCTCTTGATACAATGTTAAAAGATATCGTTTTAATTGAATACAATGGTAATATCACACATCTAACAAAGCTATAGAAATGCATAGCACATTGGTTTAAAGTCGTGATCAACATGCCATGCTCTTATCTTAACATATCAAACTAAACACACAGCTCTTCTATCTGGACATCATCGCACTGCCAATCACATGTTCCCCGTCCTGGTTCACAGCCACACAGTGCCAGCAGTGTCTGGTTTGATCGATGCACATCACTGGACAGAGCAGGTCACAGGACAGGGTGCTGGAGCTAACATGGCTGCCACCGAGCACTGCAACATCCCGACTCCTTCACATGCACACCTGCTCCGCTAGCTATGCTATGCTAACTGGACGTGGAGCCATAAACAGCCAACGATAGCATCACACAAGCTTAGCCCCTAAACTGAGGGGCTTATACAATGCTGGTCCAACATGCCACCGGTGGAAATGCGTCTCAAATAAGACGTCTTGTTGGGCTGAAGAAATGATACGACGCTAGCTCGCTCGTGATGTCGCACGGGGAGGATGGGGAGAATGAATGAGCGGACACAAACAAACAAACCTCAAAGCCGTCTCGTTCGCTGCGGGAGTAAATGTCTCGACAACAGCCTTTACGTCTCCGCAGGGAAATCAACCTGGATCACCGGGGCCCCGCCGGGTACGGTGTGGATAAACACGGTGCTCGTCTGGAGAGGACGGGACGTGGATGACAGCTCGGCCTGGATAACGATGCGCGGGTTGGCTGACTGCGAGAGCGAGTCGCTGCAAATGGGCATGACGCATGCGCACATCGGGCAGGTGGAGAGCGCGGATGCTGCCTTCACGTGCACTCAAATATTAGCCGAGATGAGAGCTTTGCCGGGGGGGCTGCTGATAGTAGAGCGTATTTGTGGCGGCATTTCTCTCCAATTTTGCTATTCTTTTGAATGAGATACGTTTGGAATACATTATATTTGCCCAGCATTTAAATAGTTTTTTTTATTTACGTTTTATGGAGCATAATTTAGTTGTAGAGTTGTTTTGAAATGTATTTTTTTTTTTAAACAAATATCTACGATACTCAGGAAAACTTTTTGTTGTTTTTGTCGATGAAGTTGTAAAATACAGTCACTAAAAACTCCTTTAGCAACATGATTGATTGTGTTAGTGTTACAACAAAAGCGAGCAAACATAATACTCAGTCATATTTCCAATTCAACCTAAAATTCTAGCAAGCTCTAAATATTTACCATTTTGAAAGTCCCAAACAACGAGTTCAGCTAGGAGCACTTGAAGGCATCAGACATTCGCTTTGCTGATGCCTTTCAAAGTAAAAGCTTGCGTTCTACTAAAAGTGTTCCTTGGGCATACACTGCCAACGAAGATCTTTATAATACTAGTACGAGCACAAATACGCTAATATAATAGTTAATAATTTCACAATAATTCCGGAAAAGTCAGATAAATAAATAATCCCGCCCCCCGACCTTTACTATGGCATGCAGTATGCACTTCCGGGGTATAGTTCAGAACATATCTATGGTGGACTACACATGCTTGTAGGATCAGTAGAAGTTGAGTTGTGAACTAACTTACTGATATTAGACTGCAGTCACCCAAAAACACAGAATGAAGGAAACACCGCTGTCTAACTGTGAGCGGGATTTCCTGCTCAAAGCGATCGAAGATAAAAAGGTGAGCAGGTTTCTGATATAAAACTGACGACAAAGTAAATGTTCCCCAACAGGAAAAATAAACTGCTTTCTGTACTAACATTGATTTATTAAATAACCGCCGGGAAATGTACTATTACCACTGCAGTCAGTTGCGAAATGGAAAGCCTTCAGTGAGTTTGGTTCATGAATGTCTGCTTTGGGCGGCTTTGTTGTCAATGCCCAATATCTGAAAAGTCCTGAGTTAGAGTTTCTCCTGTCGTCTCCCTGCAGCGTTTGGATGGACGACAGACCTACGACTACAGAAAGATGAAGATCACATTTGGGACTGACTATGGATGCTGCTTTGTGGATCTGGGAAAAACCAGGTGAAGCTAAGGCCAGATATATGTAAAGTGTTTACTTTTTCCTGTTAGTGTTCAGCCCTCCTAATAAATCTTCCCCTAAATTTTGCATTACAGTTGGCTATGAAGTTTTTGTTTTCTGTACAATTTGACAACTTCATATACAGTGGTTCTGTTTCTGATTCTGTATTTTTGCACCATTCTATCAGATTGAAAATGTAAGATGTTTTGTACATTATTTTATCAAATCTCTCTATTGAATTTCACATGACAAATGGTCCATCTGTTATAATCTTGACATTTTATAATACACATTAAAATAAAAGGATGGGATAAACTATGCTTGTCTTCAAAGCACTGATATTGTGAAAAATTGAAGTAAGCACTTGCCCATGTAATGCACCCACATTCATATGATTTTTTTAAATTTATTAAAAAAGTTATATATATTTTTTGTGATAACGGAGTATCAATGTGCTTCATTCTTCAGGGTCATGGCCCAGGTGTCATGTGAGCTGGTGACTCCTAAAGAAAGCCGACCAAACGAGGGAATCATGTTCTTCAACATCGAGCTGTCGCCCATGGCCTCGCCAGCATTTGAACAAGGCAGGTGAGGAAAAAAGGAGATTATGTTCATGTTCTTTTCTACACATACATATTGCAGATCGTATATATGTCCCTCTTGCTCACTGGTCACATTTTTAATAACCTCATGATGTTTTGTTTTTTTGTTGATGGAGTGGGGCGTATCAGACTAAAACTGTGTCTTAGTTAATTTGTTCCAACTGTTTGTGCAGAGAGTGTAAATCATCTGTGGGTTTTTTTTCCCTCTCCAGACAGTCTGAGTTGTCAGTGAAGTTAAACAGACAGCTGGAGAGATGCTTAAGGAACTCCAAGTGCATTGATACTGAGTCCCTTTGTGTGGTGTCTGGAGTAAAGGTGAACCACACACACACACACACACACACACACACACACACACACACACACACACACACACACACACACACACACACACACACACACACACGAAAAGAGAAGAACCTTATCCTGTGTGTGTTTGTCTGTGTTCAGGTGTGGCAGATCAGAGTGGACGTTCACATGCTGAATCACGATGGGAACCTGATGGATGCTGCCAGCATTGCTGCAATCACCGCTTTGTGCCACTTCAGACGTCCCGATGTCGGCATCCAGGGAGAGGAAGTCACAGTGGTGAGTCAGCAAAAAAAACACAGCAGGTGGTGTCTCTGCATCACTGAATCATCCGGGGAAAAGCCTGACACTCCAAACACCAAACCCCTCTGTTATTTGAATTTCTTTGATGGTACTCACTGGGTAAATAATGTGCCAACTTTCCTGCTTTACGTGAAGTGACCATTCTGTTATGTCAGTGTCAAAACATATTTTTATTGTCAAAACAAAAACAGTTTTGTTGCATTTTATTTTGTTACTGACTTCAAAACAGTTTTCATACTTTGTGGTTGTAATTTTTTTTTTTTTTTTTTTTCTTGTATTCAAATAGTACAGTCCAGAGGAGAGAGACCCTATTCCTCTGAGTATCTACCACATGCCCATCAGTGTCAGCTTCTCCTTCTTTCAACAAGGGTAGGCATCACATTTAAATTATAGACAAAATCCTTTTCTGTGCAAAGTACTGAGTTTTTAAGATTTTTATTTGAGGGGCACTCACCCTTGTGCATTCAACAATATTCAACCCTAACCCAAACTACATCTGCCAAAATATTCATACAGTTGAATCGACACAGTTTCAACAAAAACTAAAGAGTGTAAGCTTTATTTGGGTAAAATGACTGCAGGACTGTAGTATTACACTAGAAAAGTTTTAGTGAGGTGTACCTTTTATAAACTGGCATCCAAGTGTATATAAAACAAAAAACAATTATTATTATAAAAATATCCAGTAGACTAATTAAAGCTCGGTCCTCACACCAATCCTTTTTTTCTTCCGTTCGTCTTTCCTGCTCTGCAGAACCTATCTGCTGGTCGACCCCTGTGAACGGGAGGAGCGGGTGATGGACGGCTTGCTGATGATCGCCATGAACAAACACAGAGAGATCTGCTCCATCCAGTCGAGCGGGGGCATCATGTTGCTTAAAGAGCAGGTAAAAAGTCTTGATAATACTGCATTTTTTTTTTTTTTTAATTCTAAAATGTTAACGCCAATATATCGTGTCTGTGTGCGGTTGCAGGTTATGAGATGCAGTAAAATAGCCAGCGTTAAAGTTTCTGAAATCACAGAGCTCATCAGCAAAGCCCTGGAGAACGACAAGAAAGCAAGGTGAGCAGTGACATCACAGAAACACACGTCAGTACTGTTGAAGTGGACATTTTGACCACTGTTTAACTGTTGCCTTTAGAAGACACACAAGGACTCTGTTTTTTTTAAAAATATTTTCCAGGAAGGAGGGTGGTAGGTGTGGTTTTGCAGAGTCTTTGCCACAGGAGCGAATCACAGCACTGAAAATGGATGAGACCTCAGTGGAGATGACGGATGTGACAGAAAGAGCCACAGACATCGTACAGAAAGCCGAGGCGCCAACTCAGACGTATCCTTAACTCAGCCTGAATAATAACAACTACCAGGAGAATGTCTGCCTTTTATCTGTCACTTTGCCATATCATACCCACTGTGGCTCCTTAACCATTCATACCAGGGTGCCTTCCCCCGTGGTGCCCGTCCCAGGTGTGGGTCAGGTAGGTCAGGGGCTGCAGAACACCTGGGGACTGGAGGAGGAGGAGGAGGAGGAGGATGATGAGGATGAGGAATCAGAAGACATGGACAGTGGTGAAGAACAGGAGGAAAAGGTTACAACGATGGAAGAGGAACAGAAGAGCAGAGAAGGTCAGAAAATTAAATAACACTCTTAATGTCAAGTGAAAGTTATATAGGTAGGGTTTCTGTTTCTAAAGAGAAAGTAAGGAAAAGATGGTTACAAACACAAAAGTAATTTGATAGAGAAAGTGATGCAACCTGTTGGAATCAGATCAAACCCAACTGTATTTAATTTATATTTTAGCTGAGGTAATAAAAATGATTATTCTGTTTCATTTTCAACATTTGTTTTTTTGACTTACAGGAGATGTGGTTGAGATATCTGACAGTGAGGAGGAGGAGGTGGTCATACTTCATCCAGAGAAACCAGACAAAGCTCCTAAGTGGGTGCACCAGCTTTTTTTTTTTCTATGCAAAGCAATTGAGGAGGTATACACTTATGTTGTTTTTTTTAATTTATACCCTTTTTCTTGCTCCTAGAAATACAGGTACCCGTTCCCACCAGAAGGGGGCAGCAGCATCAAAACAAAGACAGAAAAAATGAAAGATGGATCCACTTGAGCTGACTGCAGCCAGAGATCTGCACATCCACAGCAGTGCATGACACTGCAGCCCCTCCTCATAACAGAGACGCCTGTCCTGGCTAAAATGATTCCTACCTGCCATCGCTGAGAATTTGGACCAAATACAGAACAGAATATTTTCCAAGTGTTGGATTTTTACAAAAGGATTTTGGTAGGTAGGATTAAATAAAGCATCTTCAACCACCCTTGGAGGTTAAGCAGACTTTTACATTTCAGTTATGCTTGCAAAGTGGTTTATTTTGTGAGGAAACGGGATGATGGTGTATATCAAAATAAAATGACAAATATATAAACCATTTCACTCTCTTTTTATATATCTATCCATACATAACCATACAAATGTATACTATTGCAGTTAATTATCACAATGCTTCTAATGTATTATTTGTGACACACACACACACACACACACACACACACACACACACACACACACACACACACACACACACACACACACACACACACACACACACGTTTGTAAGTAAGTGTTGTGGAAAAGACAGGTTCCACCGAGATTTGAACTCGGATCGCTGGATTCAGAGTCCAGAGTGCTAACCATTACACCATGGAACCGTTGGAGGTGCTGTGGTTGCGTTTTGTTATTAAATTCACAGCTACTGTCGAAATGTAAGGACTGTAAGGAGCTTGTGCTCCTTTTTGTTAACTGTATTTTGTAAAACAGATTAGCTAGTGTCATGTAAATATTACATTCATATGTATAAAAGCACACATACAAATCTCAAACACAGTATATTTTGTGCTTTTACTGCAGAGAAAACAGATAACAAAGGCTCTTTTTACGACCAACTGACCAAGGCCCTCAGAAAGTCTAAAAGTCTAAACCAAGAGCCGCCTCTCTCATTTTTGGACCTATCATATTCAACTCACAAAACCTATATAACATGATGCGCACTCTGTATAAGCGCCTTTTAGTTGCTGAACTTCTCAGTACTGCTAGGCCCGTGCACGTATAACTGCTGGGCGATATACTCCTGTTATCCTACAATAAATGTAACATTTCTTTTAAGACGAATCTGGTGTAGAAGTCTCTCTTGTTTTCCACTCAACACTAGCAGAAGTACCTATGATGAAAGACTACTGTTACTTAGAGATCCGCCACCTAAATATCGGTGATATTAAGCTGGTCCGCTGTTTAAAAAAAACGTAGTGGCCCGTACGGGGATCGAACCCGCGACCTTGGCGTTATTAGCACCACGCTCTAACCAACTGAGCTAACCGGCCATGCGCACATCCGTCAAAAAAAGAGTACAAGTACCTCTACCGTTGACTACAATTGCTTAGGTTAGGTTAGGTTAGCTTAGGTTAGGTTAGGCTTAGTTGTGCTAGTTTAAGGCAGTTCACAGTTCGTGCGAAAACGGAGGTTGCCTCGGCTTCAGAGTGGTTAGGTTGTGAAACAGACCGCCAAAACGTACACGGACCCAGGCTGCATGTCTTTGGACTGTGGGCGGAGGAATTCAAGTTGGAAAATGCAACTTCGATACTATAAAGTTGCATTTTTCGTGCTGTTTTGGGTGTTGAGGAATGCATGTGTTGAGTGGAAAACAAGAGAGACTGCTACACCGGATTCATCTTAAAACAAATGTTACATTTATTGTAGGATAACAGGAGTATGTCGCCCAGCAGTTATACGTGCACGGGCCTAGCAGTACTGAGAAGTTCAGCAACTAAAAGGCGCTTAGACCAGTGGTTCTTAACCTGGGTTCGATCGAACCCCAGGGGTTCGATGAGTCACTCTCAGGGGTTCGGCAGACACACACTGCGGTCAAGTGAGCCGCCACTTTAAAAAGGAATGACCGTCTATTCCTTAAGGTGCGTTCACACCGAGCGCCCCGTTCGGTGTGAACGCAGCATAACGGTACGGTGGCTTGGGTAGCCCAAAAAGCACGGAGAAAGCTAAAACTTATGCTGCGTTCAGCAGATGACAGCAGATGTAAACGATGAATGCCTCGACGAAATCATTGAACTTCAGCAGAGCAGCTTCAACAGCAACTCTTCGGAACAACAACGCTCTCAACGTTTTGGTGTCACCAAATCGTACCATACTCTCGTATTGCCAAGAAAGCCCTTGAGATACTCACACCGTTTGTTACAACGTATCTTTGTGAGCAATCCTTTTCGAGGATGGTGGACATGAAAACTAAGAAAAGGAACAGACTCTGCTGCGAAAATGATATGAGAGTGGCAATTGCCAAGGTTTTCTTTGCGCATTCGAGTGGTTTAATGTTGCAAAAAAAAAAATGCAACCAATCAGATATTTTTCTCTACTGGAATTAACAACGAAACCATTCTTTTTTTTTTTTTTAATTTACAGAATTATGAAATAGATTTTTTGAGAACTGAAGCCAATGCTGAATGCCTCAAACTTGCATTCCCTTCTATCCATCTGGGGACGACCCATCTGGTTGCAAAAAGAAGTCTGATTGTATAGAAGTCTATGAGAAAATGCTCCTACTTCTCACTTTGATTCATTACATCAGTAAACATTGTAGACATGAGTTTATGATATCAATTAACAATTGATGGTCCATTTAGAGTGAAATAGTGATTAAAAATGTCTTAGTATAGATAGTCGTAAACATGTCACAAAACAATCTTGACACATCTCTTCTATTTGTTAGTAATATTGAATTAATAAAAGATGGCAGTTCATTCATATTTTTTTTTCATTTCACAACAGACACCCGATATTAAAGTCTATAAATATATGTTTTTCAACTGACCAAATAAAAACTGAAATATTAATTTGTTATAATATATGTATTGTGTTTTGTTTTAACTATCACAAGTTCTCTTCATTACATGCTATTGTGATCCCAGTGTTGAGTGAATAAAAGTTATCAAAATGTATTGGATATCTGTATTTTGTAGCTTCTTTTGTAAGAATGATGTATGATGAAAAAAATCAGGACAATAGAAATATGTGGAAAAACTATAAAATATGTAATTATTTGCCACAATTGTGAAAAACACTATAATTTCTTCTTATTCCAAAGTTTTGAGGATGTAAGTTCTTTCCTCAAGCAAATTTTGAAGAAATTTAGTACTATTTTAATAAATACAATTATGGGTCTGTGGCTCAGTGGGAAGGGTTGGTCATCCTTTCAAGGTTGGTGGTTCGATCGCCGGTTTCTCCTGTCCAAATGAGACTTTTTTCCCCCACATACTATTCTATGACTTTTTTCCAATTTTTTTCAACATGCTACAATGACTTTTTTTTGCTTTTTTAGACATACTATGACTTTTTTTCCGACATACTATTCTATGACTTTTTTTTCTTTTTTTTCGACCTACAATGAATTTAAAAAAAAAAATCGACAGACTATGACTTTTTTTGACACACTACACCAGGACTTTTTTTTTTGCTTTTTCGACATGCTATATGACTTTTTTTCAATTGTTTCGACATGAGTTTTTTGACACACTATACCAGGACTTTTTTCTACTTTTTCGACATACTATACTATAACTTTTTTTCCCACATACAATTCTATGACTTTTTTCCAATATTTTTGACATGCTATAATATGACCTTTTTAATACTTTTTTCGACATACTATACTATTACTTTTTTTCGACATACTATACTATGACTTATTTTGACACTATACTAGGACTTTTTTTCAACTTTTTCGACATGTTATAATATGACTTTTTTTCTACTTTGTTCGACATGCTATACTATGACTTTTTTTTCCACATATTATTCTATGAATGTTTGACATACTCTATGACTTTTTATAGTAGAATAAAATACAAAACATATTCTGGTTTGTTGAGCATTTGTTTGTTTACCACATAAATCTATATGTGTTCCTTCATAGTTTGTCTCCATGATAATCTACAATGTAGAAAAAAAATTAAAATAAAGAAAAACCATTGAATGAGAAGGTGTCCAAACTTTTGACTGGTACTGTACTGACTGTAATGACTTTAATTGCGACATGCTTTACGATTACTTTTTTTCCTACTTTTTTCGACATTCCATACTGTGACTTTTATTTCGACATGCTATACAATAAGACTTTTTTGTTCACATACTATTCTATGACTTATTTTCAATTTTTTCGACATACTATACCATGACTTTAAAAAAAATATAATGACTTTTTGACATACTATGACTTTTTTTTCCACATATTATACTATGACTTTTTTTCACATATAATTCTATAGGATTCAGAGGGCATATGAGTCTGCACTGAGTAAACCCTGCTTGGAATTACTGGAAAAATAAAAATAAAAAGGAGAAAATATTTTTTGTTACTTGCATCACTTCCCATTCCCCCCACTCACATGCCATTAAATAATTTTTTAAATCACTGGCATATTTTAAAATCAGACCCTGAACTAGCCCCACGTTTTAATGATATGCCTCTTTTTGTGTATAAACGAGGAAAAAAACTTTAAGGACCTACTGGTTCATGCAAATTCTGTACATTACAAGCCCCCTCTACTTACACAACAGAGACTGCTAAGCCCCCTACCCAATGGCAACTACCGTTGTGGTAGCTGTGCACAGTGCAATAATACATACAAAACCTACAGTTTTCATCACCCTCACACCAACAAAGTATTTCACATAGTGAATGTTATCACTTGTGCCTCCACACATGTTGTGTACATGCTATGTTGTCTATGTGGACTTGTGTATGTAGGCAAAACTACCAGAAAGCTCAAGCTGCGTATTAGTGAACACAAAAGTTCTATATGCAGAAATGACAGAGACTATCCTGGAGCGGTATACTTTAATGATGAAAGACACAACATATCCACTTTAAGGTTTTGTGGCATTGAAAAAGTCAGACTACCACCTAGAGGTGGCGACTTTGACTTGTTTTTAAAACAATGTGAGGCGTTCTGTATAATACTCGTTCTTTATAATGTGACATATTTTGTCCTCTCTTTTCTTGGGACACACTGTAGAAGAAAACCTATGCAAACTCCTAAAAATCCTGTCCTATAAAAGAAATAGAAAAGTATTGATCTTGGCATTATAGCCATTCTACAATTTCTATAATTATCTTCTTTATGTGGTTTTTGAATGAAGACATACCTCCTATATATTATGTATTATGTGTGTACTGCATGAGTGCAGGAAGAGTGAACAGGCGTGACTGTGACAGACTTTTTAAAAAAAAGAATTGACATACTTTACTATGACTTTTTTTGCGACATGCTATACTATGACTTTTTTTCGACATACTATACTATGACTTTTTTCCAATATTTTCGACATGCTATAATGTGACTTTTTTTCGACATACTATACTATGACTTTTTTTTCCACATACTATTCTGACTTTTTTTCAATTTCTTTTGACATACTATACTGACTTTTTTTGCGACATGCTATAATATGACTTTTTTCAACATGCTATACTATGACTTTTTTTGCGACATGCTATACAATGACTTTTTGAATAAGTATTGTAATTTAAATGTATATTGGTGTATGTATGAAGGTCTGACTCAGAAGGCCTGGAACCGTATGACCCAGG
The DNA here is from genome assembly GCF_027596085.1 of Anoplopoma fimbria. Classification (NCBI taxonomy): domain Eukaryota; kingdom Metazoa; phylum Chordata; class Actinopteri; order Perciformes; family Anoplopomatidae; genus Anoplopoma; species Anoplopoma fimbria. The sequence continues at coordinate 14,962,276 of NC_072457.1, forward strand.
CCAGGTGCAGGAAGAACAACAAGTTCTTTTTACTGTCTCTCCTTTTGACACTTCTTGCTCCTTTTGACACATCTCTCCCCCCCATTCCTTCTTCACCTTTTAGCTTCCTCCCCCCCTGTCTTCCTTTTATTCTCTTGCTTCTCGTCCCTCCACCTGTTCTTCTTTCCTTTTGGCCTTCTCCCCTTATTCACCTATTGACCTATTTCCGTATTTGGTCTTGTCCATCAGGAGATACTAATTCAGAACTGAGTTATAACCCTGGTCACCCCGTCTCTGTGGGTTTTCCTGCATATATACCAGGGGTGAGCAGCCTTACTCTTCAGTGCAGTACTTTGCAGGCTCCCTGTGACTCTGTAAACTTCTGTCTCTTTCTTGCAAGAAATAAAATACCTTAAGGACATTCATTTGTAATCTGATCATTATTTCAACGCTCATTGAGACTCATCTCGGGACATAGATAGATAGTATTAGTATATTGTGAATTTCCACCACAGTATGTTGTGGTGTGTGGGTGTGTGTAGAGGAGGGGCATCACAGTTTTCTGTATTGTGTAGTTGTCAACATCCTAAACAATGTAAGACTACCGGTTGCTTCCAGGTGGAGCGACACACAATAACACTTATTCAAACAATAACACACTTTGAGTTAGTCGTATCTAGATCACATCTGTAAACTAGGTGAGTAAACTGTGATTACTCACAACTGAAGTAAAACCACACCCTAACAAAATGATGTATGTGCGTGTGTCCCGTTTAACGAGAGAAGGAAGTGTGCAACAATTATCAGGGTGTTGTATCATCAGTGTTGTATAATATGTGCATGTGTACGTTTGTGATGATCAGAACTTGTTTACAACTTTAGAAGCCTCAGTATCGAATCAAGCACAATTGGAGGTGCCAGAGTTGGCAAGGCTGTCCTCGCTTAGCAGATACACGTGGTTTACTGTTATGTAATACAGCCAAATAAGAATGAGCTCGTGCTCATGCTATGTGATTGTGAAATGCTGCCACTAAATCCCTCCTCGCCCAAGGAGTTCAGGACATAATCAAAGGATTGCTGTTTATTTTTTTGTCTTGTCCTTCTGATTGGCTGATACAGCGAGTGCAGCTGTGTCTTCTTCACACAAACACACACACACACACACACACACACACACACACACACACACACACACACACACACACACACACACACACACACACACACACACACACACACACACACACACACACACACACACACATACACACACCTCAGTAGCTTAGTTAGTGGAAAAGTACTGGACAAAGCAGAGACTGCACTCCAGCCCTCATCGCTGCCATCAACAGTCCGACTTACAAAACCAAGGTTGCCTTCTGACTGTATTAAAGGACACACAGTGATCCTGTTTGAGAATAAATCTCTATTATTATTTGACCGATTAATGCATTATTCGTGTCGCTATCACAGCCATAGCAGCCACTACAGTGATCATTAAGAGTCACTGCTTGCATGCTGTAAGAGCTCAACTTTTGTTAAGGCAGTTACATTTATACTGGGGAGACCTGATCACTGGCCTATATACCCCTTAGATTATGTTTAAACCAAAACAAAAGAATACAATAAAGGGTCTTTTGTAAAGACTGGGCCAGCACATGAAGCTATAGCACAAGTTCAGTCAAGGAGACTTTACTCTTGCATGCCTTGGCTTGTAGTTTATTTCTCATACATCTGCCATTCACTCCTCTCTCGCATGCTCACTCATAGTTTGCTTGAGTCATTGTTCTTGGCTGTAAATGTGATATCAGCTGTTCTGATCAGCTGGTCTCTTCTACCCAATTGCACAACAACACAGTTACATCACCTACCATCCTGCTGCTGTCTCTTTTAAATATGATTGTCTCTCTACCTTCAGTACATTCATGCCTCTCCACCTCCCCATCTCCGCCCAATCTTCGCAGATTCATCAGCTTCATAAACTCATGAGCCACCCCCACCTCCAGTGTCCTCCACCTTCTGATTGCATTGATGGGTTGCTGGTATCCAACGGCAAACATCCCAAATGTGTGTTTGTTAATGTGTTCAGGAGGTAGGGGTGATGGTTTTGTTTTGTTATTAATTTACCTATTCTATACATATAATTATGCAGATTGTGTATATATTGCATTTATTTTCTTAGAATGTACTTTTTGTTGTTGACAAATTCAAATAACAAGTTGTGCTTTTTGTTGTAGACTTTGTGTATTAATCTCAATAAACATTTGATCGCAAAGAAACAATTTTGCAGGACCGGGCAGAGATTGTGTAATAATTTGGATTACTGATAAAAAAATATGCAACGTCTTCCATGGTCTCTCTTTGTAGGTGTGTGATGTCATCTGATCTGATTTGTATTTGTTGCCATGGGAAACAGAAGGAGATGTGAGAGAAACAGAGACATGTATGGTCATGATGTTAACATATGTAACGTTCCTCTACATCAGCAGTAGCGGTCTCTTTTTACTGTTAAAGGCATTGAGCAGAGAGTGCTGATCAGTTATACTGCGATAACCTCTGATCTGTATCGTGACCAATAAGAGGGGCTGACTGGGGATGATTCCTAGAAGGATTTCTTACCCTAAAGGGGAGATGGTATCAGCATGTTTCCCTCCTCCAGACCTCGGCCTGAAGACTTGATGTCAGTTCTCAAATGACCAGGATGGATGACATGTCAGACCAGCTGCTGAAGACCAGTTAAACAGGACTCACTGGGAATGGAGACTAATGAAATAAAAGAGACGTTTTCAGGTGAGAGGACTTGAGAGGAGAATGGAGTAAAACCTGAAAGCTAGAAGAGTAGACTGGTCTTGACATTTTATCATAGCTCTCTGGTCTATAAAGAGGATGTTGTCTGACCTTTACTGATAGAACAATGAAATAGTTGAGTAATAGTAGAAGCTGAATCAAAACAGTGTAATGCCCATCCTGAAGGATGACTTTCAAATAGGCTAGCATGCTAACGTAGTTCTACATATCGAGTTAGCAAAATATCATTCAGGTAACTTTATATTGACACTTAACATTCTATATCACACAGTACTAAAACTTTATGGCTGTCTTATCTTACTTGACAATTACAAAAGAAAACAAAAAAAAACTTCTGGTATATTTTCCCGTTCAGTTATTATATTTTATGATTTAGAGTTATATTTAAACCCTAACCTCGACTGTTCTGAGAAAGGATATTTTAATGTGTTATGTGACATTTGTTTTTCAGTGAAACCCTCTGCAACGATATACCAATTAGCTGTGGAGCTGCTATAATTAAGAGCAACAGTATCCTCTGCTTTGGAACAAGATTGCATGTTGATTGGATCCACCTTTTATAAATAGAATGAGAATGAAGTGAGAGCAGGGCCCCTTTCCTCCACTGAGCTGGCAGCTTTAAGAGTTTTTTTTTTTTTTACAAGATATCCCAATATATTTCCTCCAACACAAAAACAGTAACCCTAGTCAGAGCTAGCTTTTAAAGTGAAATCGTCCGCACCAAAATAAAACATGACACCAATCGATCAAAGAGCTATTAAGGTTATTTTTATCCTCATTTAAAAAATGTTATTCTTTGCTGAAAAAAGCCAAAACAGTCCTCAGTTAACTAATGTTACTTGTCTAAAAAAACTGGAGAATGGTCCTGTAGTCCTTTTTACTTAAGAGTAAAACATTGAACAATGTTGGACAAGCCAGATATCAGTGACATCTCTTCAAGCTGAATCAGATTGACACACAAGGTAAGAACCTAATATTCACCCAACAGAGTGAGTACCAGGCTCAGCCTCATGCAGGCAATGCATGTTGAATCCATTCAACATAGCTGGGTGTTTAGCCCCAAGCTCAAGTGTCGTCCAAGTGTCAAACTGTTGGACCAGAAGTGTTAAAACGTAACTTGGTCACATAAGAGAATTTGCACTGAAGCAGGTTGTATTAATAGTTCTGTTTGACCTCTACATTTGGACATCCTTAGCGTTATGGGCTGCTGTAATCATACATCTCATGAAAAATATTCAGTCTAATGGCTCTGAATGGTTGGACAGGGGGCAAAGAATATTAACTATTTTACAGACAACACTATTAAAACATGTTGAAACTTTAATTTTCAACAAACTAAAAGGCAGTTTTATTAACAGGAGGATGAAGTGACACCCCTTCCATGGCTTCTCTAATCACCAATACTAAGCATTTAAAGTGTATTAATTACTTTTTGTCATTGCTCTTTTTGTTCAGCCATTGTGTTCTATTTTACCATCGATGTTCTTTGAGCAGCTCAAGCGCCATTAACAAGTTAAGTTATTTGGATGCCTGGAAAACAATTTATATTTAGAACTAGGTACATACTTGAAAAGCTCACGAGTTGCATGAGCCACAAAGATGATTTAAGACCCCAAAGAAACAATAATTTGGTTTCAGCCTTTATTCTGACAGAACATCACCTCACAATGTTTCCATTAATTGATTACAAAGTAGGACCTTGCCATGGGGCAAGAGTGAAAGTTCAGTATACATACATCATTGTTAATGTAAATCATATAAGTATACAAACATATTAGGGGATAATACAATATACTACCTATTGATATTGTAAAACCAACAACTGTCAGTACATTCATAGATGATACTTGATTTACCCCACATGGAAAACAAAACATTTCTCCTCAAAAGTGATGAAATGGACTGATGACATAAACATACCCTCCGTTATTGAGGCTTTGCCATCCTTTAAATTGTGGATGGCTTGCTGAGGACTGCTGGTGTGTTTTCCTCCATCAAATCCTGTCTGGAGACGTTATCAGGCCGGAGTGTTCATCCTAAATGGCCAATACTTTCACTCAGCAGTATGTAACATGCATTTCCTGTGATATGTGTACAACGCACAGCTGTTCAGAATCACTGCTGACACAAATAAACTGCCACCCAGTGATTTGAACATTTGTGAAGGTGAAGTTATATTAAATGTTCTGAAAAATGCAGGTGAATTTATTTCACTTTAAAAACATCCCTAACTTACACTTAATACACTTTTGTGTTTTCTTCTAGAACTCACAACACTTAGCTATCAGCTTAGATTAAAAAAAAGTGTTAATATACAAATCATGATGATAAGGACTTTACAGTATACAAGAGTATATACAGGTTGAAATCACAATCACGCATAAAAAGATGGATGCATTGTGCCCTGAATGCGTCCTGTTTTGAGAACAGTTTGTTCTGTGCAATCATTCTTTGGAAAATTACATTCATATAGTTTTCTTTGGATAGAAGTCAGAATCATGGGTTAAAGTTGTGTGTACTTAGAGCCAACATTACCACTCCATGAGTTATTTGAACATTTGTGTCAAGAGTATACACCCCTTTTATAATGGCCAGTAAATAACCACTGACAGCGGAGTGAGACAAGATTCCAGTGATTTTGTGAGCAACAGTATAGTAGAGGAAGGATTTCAGTTGTTAGCAGGAATCTCTTTGCTCATCAAAACCACAATAAGGCTCAGTAAAACAAAACACACGTCGTCATTGAACATTTCTAATAAAATACAATTATAGAAAGGGAGTATACTATTGTGAAACTATATGTAAATTCTCAAGAATTTAGCTGCAAACCCTTCACCACCACAGAGGAAATAATGATCCCACTGTAAACAAAAGCTTTTCATACAGTATATAACAAAAAACAAAAAAATACAACACAAGGTCACCATCAAACTGAAAGGCACATCTTTCACACAGACAGAGGAAAATGGAGGAGGAAATCGAGGGATACATCTGGCAAGTGTATCTCAAACTGCTACATTCAGTTATTCATCATGTGAGTAAGTTGCAGGTAAAGGGAATGGGCTAATAATAACTGCGGCATGCTGGGAGATCAAGTTCTGCAGTTTTGCTTCTCCCTGCTACTAGTCACAAAAAAGCAGTCATTTCAAATAGTCAAAAGAACAAAACTATTGCAAAAGTGTTTGTGTCACTTCTGTGTTTTTCGGTTGCCGTTTGTGATTTTTGATATTCATTAAATAGCAAAGCCACCAGCAATGAACACAACTCAGCAGCAGTCACACAGGGTGACACCCTTTAGTCACAATACTGGGGGGGTTTACAAACAAAAAGTCTTAAACTTGATGGTGTCTAAGGAGCACTATTTAAGTGATGGAGGTAAACGTTGCTCTGAAAGTTAACATTTAACTTTGAATCTTCACAGATATGTTCACAAAACTCTGATTTTCTCTTTTTGCACACAGATTTATTTTTCTGTAAAATAAAAAAAACATCTTCAGGAGTGTGGACTGCTGCAAGCTAAGAAGTTTGGTAATCAGGAAACGACACAGTTTTTAATTCTAAAACCAAATTACATTGGTGTGCTAGCAATTTTTGTGTGTGAAGTGAAAACTGATGATCTTATATTAACAAGTAAGCAAAGAAGAATCACAGTGAAGTAGAGTTTAAGGCAGCAGATCAACTATAGAAAGGAAGAAAACAGATCACATTAAAATGATCTGTTAAATAAAGAAATGTCTTTCACAAATGCGCCACAGAAACGTGCAGAGCGTGCAGGCGTTCTTTAGAAGGCATTTCTTTGTTCCGGTGTGAATGAGAGCTCTGTCATGCTGCACATAGCTGCAATTCATTAACGGAGGTTCACACCGAGAGAGGAGTAAGGTGCACTCGCAGTGCAGTACAGCACAGTGAGACATGTTTCTTGCCGGCCTAGCTGATTCATGATTATTCAGTAAAGGAAGGAGCAGATATCTTGATGGTTTCTGATTTTGTAGAGAGTATGCAAAACATTCTATCTTACAAAATGCAATATCTAATCCTTTGGGAGTGTCTTTTGTGTTGCCACAGCACGGTGGTCTTTGGGAACTGAATTCAGGTCTGACGAAAATTAAATCTCAGTTCGTCAAATGTGTTATAAATATATTTGTATAAATCTGTACAAATAAAAAAGTCTGTTTTAGGGAGGACTATCTAATGAATAAAATGTTGAAGTTGTATTATTGAGAACTTTTAACTTATGTTTAATCCTGCTTAATATATATAATATAATCATACAGTGCTGTGTGGGATAGGGCTGGTTTGCTGACATAACCTGTTTTCTCTCTGTTTTCTCTGTAGAACACAATGAGGCAAGTGATGATGTAAGGTGCACACTCTCTATATTATTGCTACAAATTCACTGTGATACTGCCAATATCCAGCCTTTGCCTTTGTTCCCCCTCTGTGAACGCCTGCTCAGCAGACAAACAAACATGTTCGCCTCCAGCCAGAGCCCATCTTCTCTCCCTCTTCGTGAGCCTCTTCAGCAGCTGGTGGTGTCCAGTAGCTGCTTGGCAGCTGAGGGTTCTTCGCTACCAGAGTTGGTCCGCTCGTCGTCCGCGGCTCCGGCTGTTGGTTTCTCCTTGCGTTTGATGTTGAACACATCCCACCTCTCAGACAGCATGCCCTTGTTGAAAATGATGGACGTCAGCCAAGAGAAGAGCAGTATAGACAAGAGCGAGAGGACCATGATAGTGGTGCGGAAGGGGAAGAACTGGGTTAGCCTTCCCTCGTCATCCATACGGCAGCCAGGGAAATGGATGGCAGGCGGGAGGCCAATGAGGGGCTCGCCGCTCATGATCCTCAGGATGATTCCCATCAGGTAGCCCAGGGTAGCTCCATAGCCGTTGGACACCTTGAAGAAGAGGACGCAGACCAGCTGAGGGAACATGATGGTGTAGGACATGTCTACGCCCACAAGCCAGAAGACCAGGACGCTGTTGTCCAGAAAGGTGAGGGCAGTGCCAGCCAGACCCACCACCACCACCGAGATACGGATCACCCACTGCATCTCACGGTCGGACGCCTGCAGAGAGAATGACAACAACAAATACAAAGAGAGTTAAGTTGCACATGACGTTGAGGTTCGATCCCGAACCCTCAACAGTTTCCCCGGGTGCTCTTGTCATCGTGTCGATGTGTCCTCCTTGGGCAAAAAACCTAAGCCAAAATGACTTTGTGCCATCAGTATATGTGAGTCTGTGAATGGGTATTAGTTTGAAACTTAAAGAACACTTTGCATGGCATATCTCATACTCTGCCATCAGTGTATCAACTTGTGGGTGAATGAGTAAATGTTGGCATGTAGTGCAAAGCGCTTTGAGTGGTTGGAAGACTAGAAAGGGCCATTTATAAATGCAAGTCTATTTACAAAGAGATTCACTAGCAAACACACAGTACCCATAAGTTAAAGCACTACAAGAACATTCCTTGGGGGCGTAATAATGACATCATTGTTGTAATAGAGCAAACATCATACACAAGACTGTGTATAGCAGTGGGCATCCTGTAGATACGTTACAGTATGTACAGGATGCCCACATACTGTGCTCAGAATGTATAGTATTGTAAATTCAATAGGTACTTTGTTGCTGCCTCCAGTTTGTGTTGTGAGTCCAGTATAGTGATACAATGTCTGTGAAATCCTTTAGTGGATTCACATGATTGACATATTCAGCAGCAAATTAAAGATTTTAAAGTAATGTTCGGTCTGTGACTTTGATAGGATCAGACTACAAAACATAACATTAAGATTTTGTTTGGAGTCTTCAAACTTCAAACCCTCTTTTCTCAACAGTAGTATTCAGTATTTGGTTATGTTTATGCACAACGTTGATATCTTTCTCCAAGATTCTCACCTGCTTCCTGAGGATGTTCTTGTAGACATTTGACGAAAACATTGAGGCGGAGGAGAGAAGAGCCGAGTCCATGGAGGACATGACAGCAGCAGCTACAGCTCCAATGCCGATGATGGAGATGTAGGGCGGTGTGAGGAACTGCAGGGCGATGGGGAGGATGGAGCCTGCCTGGTCGCGCTCATATGGGGTGGGTAATCCATAACTGGTTGAGTTCCAGTCTGGGAAGAAGGACAGATGAATTTTTGGATTAACATCGAAGTAATGTGTGAAAGACCGAGTGGGGTCCATAAGACAAATGGGTTATATCTAATAAACAAAAGGAGCAATAGAGCCTTCTGACTGGACAAACTGGCATGGGATGTGCCCGGCTCAGGAAAGGGGAGCTCTAGAACGGATGATAAAACCGCCCAGAACATCATTGGTACCAATCTACCGAGCATCAGTTATATTGGTGACAAGAGGTGCCTGCGAAAGGCCCAAAATTTATTAAAATACATTACCCACACCAGCCAAAGCCTGTTCAACCAGCTGCCGTCTGGCAAATAACAGCTGCTTTAGAGAAGCTTATTTCCTACGGCTGTGAGCCTCCATAACTCCTCATCCTCCACACTCAACTCCATTCCAGCATAAAAAATGTTTCGTTTTTTATACTTTATACTTTTATACTTATAACCCAACTACAAATGATTTTCATTGTGCAATGACAATACATTAAATGTGAATCTTGAAAATGAAAGCTGACATAAGAATGTTCCAGAGCTGTAAGTTAAGATTGTGTACCTGTAGAGGCTGCCACCGCCCCCACCAGAATGGATGGGATACCCAGAACCAGGCAGAAGGCTGAAGAGGCGAAGCAGGTCACTTGAGCTTGGGTGTAAGATGAGGAGGACAGGATTCGTTGGTAGAACGCCTGATAGGCCAACCCACCCAGAGCCTGGCACAAACATAAAGTTCAGAAATGATGACAGGAAACAGTTGGCACAGCAGTGCAGGACAGGAAGGAACAATCCTCTCATGCCTTTGCTGTTGTTTTGCCTGGCTGTTGGCTCATCGAATGAAATAACAAGCCCCCTCACCAACAACATGAAGTCATCAAACCACTTGCCGGCCTGATCGAGCTCCACTGTGCCAACCCAGGGAGCCTGGAAGGTCTCGTTGTAGGCCGTCAGAGTGATGTCCAAAGAGTGAGGGTTTGTCATCAGGAAAGGGACACACACCCACTGTATACACAAACACAAGGATACAGCTTATCTGATTTTGGGTTCTCTAGGGGGAGAAATCTGAGTGCTGCCCAGCAAACTTATGCCAGACAATGATTAAGTTTACCCAGTGGAAATTAAATGGAATTTCATGGAGCTCATGAAGCTCAACTTTTAAGTCAACACAAACAAGAAGTCTTTAAAGTGCTCAGAGAAAAATAAATTTTAACATCTACAATTGGGCAACCTTTGCTGATAAAGATCATATGAAATGACTGAAAGCTCCAGCAGCTACTAACATCAACTAATCAACATCAACTTATATAACTTGTTACTACAATGTAGTTGAGTGAGCAATCTGATAGGATTCCTGAATGATGTTCATCATTCAATAGAAGAATGAAGCTGAAGCTATGCGGTTCACCTTGCTGCCGTGTGAACGGGTCAACAGCTAAATGTTACACACCAGACTGATGAAGATGAGGATGAGCTGGATGACATCAGTGTAGGCCACAGAGTAGAGCCCCCCCAGCAGTGTGTAGGTTATGGCCACCACTGAGGAGATGATGATGGAGTAGATGTAGGGCAGGTCCAGGATCACACTCATAGTTCCACCTGGAGCAACACAGCAGAGCGATAAGCATCGGAGGGCCGACGGACAAAAATCTAACACCAAGTTGTCTAATGTACAGGTGTTTGTTGCTACGGATACATGCAGATGCTTACTGTGACAGTTAAATTAAGTGTTTTATTAGGTTCTCTGTCTCTTTTTGGCTTTTTAATATTTCCCTCTCCCACAGACACACATTATACATGCATCCACTTGTTTGTACTTATACTAAAGACTTACTAAGAAGCTAGGCAGTCTTGTTTTACCTTTTATATCATAATACAGTTTTTCCCCCAAAAACACAAATAAATCCATATTTTCCCAACAAGAAGCAAAACATTACATTTTTAGTTATTGAAATCAATAATAAAGTTAAACTTAAGCATGGGAGGCTTTGGTTAAACGTTTAAAAAGCACCCAATAGCTTAGATATAAAGCAACAAGCCAAGATAAAAGTGATAATGATAAAATTGTAACCAACTGTACAGAAACACATAACAGAAGCAGCCTATTGATTGTGACTCCAAAATATGCCCTTCCACCCTCTTGGATGAATTATCATCCTAATACTGATAATTCTTAATTAAGTAAATTAAATCAAGCAGAAGGTAAAGAGAAGAGTCTTCAAGTAGTGAGAAAAATGTGTAAATAATGTATAAGTAAAGGTAAACAAGTGAATCATAAAAAAAAAGACATCCTGTTACTTAAACAAGGCAAGCAAAACGACACTACCTTCACCAGCTCTTCTCCCACATTGTCAGGGTCTCCCCAGCCGCAGCCTGCAGCCACATCACAACAATGCCCTTAAACAGAGAAGTGTCAGACGGCACCATCGATCCCGACTTACCACCCTGCTGACCCCTCACCCCCCTAAACCACCCCATCTTTGCACCATCTTGATAATGCATACTTCACCATTCTCAGTTTTTACTTTCACCCCATGTGTTTGGCATTTTTTAAATCAAATCTATTACCCTGTAAGATTTGTCACCATGTTATTTATCGGCTGCTTTATCATATGACCTGAATTTGTTTGTTGATGTTTCTTAACCCTGCAGAAAGACCCATCACTTAATTGCCATTCCAAAGTGATAGTAGATCCTAAAGTTATTCACCACCTGTTCACACTTGGCACTTAAATGCATTTTGTTAGGTAAGCGCTAAATACAGATATATTACGAATACTTATACATTAAGAGGTGGTAATTGACGCAAATGTATACATGACCACGGTGACGAACTGTAAGTTTATGTTGCATAACAAGCCTCAAAACATTGATAGAAAGTTACCTCATGTTTTTTACTCTTTAAGTCATACTCACGACTTTTATTTCTAACTTGTTCTCATTGCAAGTTTTTCTGTGTTGCTTTGCTTTGTTTTGTGTACTCTTGTCATTTGTATAACTTTGACTGTTATCAGACTCTAACCCCTAGCGGTCAGTCGAGATGCATTATGATGCCATGTGTAAACTGGAATCCATCTCTAGAACATCCCGACCTGACCTGGACATGACACTCAACACGGCACTATGGCACAATCTGCTGAGCTGTGCTGTTCCCATCCATGCCAAATTTGAAATTGGAAAAGGGGGAATGAGATTTAGGGGCCTCTGGGACTAAATGGGCAGTGCCAGGGATTGACTGAGGGAAAGAGCTGCCTAAATACCCCTGTGTTGTTTTTAGATCCACTCATGCATGTGCGTGCGTGCACAACCGCCACAAACACACCGTTTGCGGCCGTCCTGTCCTGTCCCCGATTCTTTCCCGGTAGAAATTTGACCATGACTGTGTACTGTTGATACTGCACGCAGCTAAATGACAGCACATGGGAAGTGTGTATTAAAAGTGAAATCCTTTCTGGCACTGAACCACACACATACACAAACACGCAAACACACAGGCACACGCCCACACACACACACACACACACACACACACGCTTAAGCCAACCATGAAGCTCAGTTTATACTACTTATACACACACATAAACAAACAGTCTCCCAGCAACAACTCCCGTGGGTCAAATGCTCGGTGCACTCTCTGGAGTGTCAAGTGTTTCTGTGCGTGTGTTCCAAGTAAGCATTACTGTGCCAGAAACAACGACAGGAGGTTTCACTGAAGAGTGAGGGGTCCCCTGATTCTATATTGGTTTAATAGGTTTTCCTGCCTCTCAACCAGTCCTTTTGCGGAGCGTCATACTGCATACAGTGCTACAGTGGTGACTCAAACATTGTCAATGGATTTCACCGTTCGGATTCAAGTTTAAAAAGACTTTAAGAATTATCATGTAACATTTTCCTTCTGTCAATCAGTAAGAGCCCTGGCACAAACAATGTCTGACGACTCCAATGACAAATTATAACAATCTGGTTTGAGTAATTGATCACCTTTCACAATCAACAGGCTGCTCAATGTTTAACCCCCCTTTTCAAAAACACTGGAAAAGAAAACAGCATTAAAAACACACACACGAAAACATTACGTAAACAGATTCACACTTCAGAGAACCAGCACACTTCTGTCCACTTTCAAAGCACACAAACACACACAAACACACACAAAGACACACAAATTATCAGTGCCACTTTAATCTTCAAATATGTAATCTTTTCACCTGAAAAATCTTCACACTACACAACAATAATCCATCTAAATAATAAAAATAATAATCCAAGGATATGGAGATATGGGCTAACTATCGCCTACACTATAAAACCTAACCATGCAATGTTCAAATGTCACTGTTATGAATGAAGCTTTACAGCTTTGAATTATTCAGTACAGCCCTAATAAATATTAAGCCTGTTATTATCTATCTTATCTACACAAGGATAATTGTGTGTATGCTCAAGTGTGTCCAGACTGCGTCCGTAAGTGAGTGTGCAACTTTGTGTCTGTCCATAGCTAATCTTGCATCCCAGTTATGGCTGCAAAATCAAGGTCCTCTTAGGGTTGCGGTGACTCAGACCATAGCTAATCTTGCATCCCAGTTATGGCTGCAAAATCAAGGTCCTCTCAGGGTTGCGGTTAGGGTTACTAAAAACACTTTTTGCTTCCTGTTTGATACTTCCATCACTGACCCTTGTGAGTTTGGCTAACAACTAACAGCTAATGGTTCTACCAGCGCACACAGTGTTGTACCTCGTTAGAAATAAGCCACTGCTAACCAGGCAGAAAGCTTGGTGACTTTAATGTTTTTTTGGGCCAAATCAATGACTTGTATTGTATGATAACTTTGAGACGATTGCTTTCATAAATTGCCACTTGTTTTTTAGTTTGAATTCAGTTTGTTTGAAGATGCTTCACAGCCCCGGGTTATATTTATTCCATCAAACAGACACAAAAACACGTGGACATAACACATAATAATAAACACATATGCTACATATGATCCAGCCCAGTCATGAATGATGAAAACCAGTGCAATGAAGCTCAGCATTTAGACTCATTACAATAACATGCTACCTTGGTGCCACCAATAGGAAATGCAACCACATTGTAACATTTTTTACGAGGTCTTGCCAACAAAGAGCCCCTCTCGAGTTTGTAGAGTTGAGTGTGAGTTTATTATAGTAAACTCACTTATGAACCGTGGATTGTCTGATGTTGCGAAACTGAAAGTAATCCACAGAGCGGCCCAAAAGCACCAACCATCAACATCCAGCTGTGCTCTACTCTCGTGTTTCTGAACATTGTGTAACAAGATCTGTGGTTGCCTGCATGATTGCATAAGTATGTGAGTAGGTGTGTGCACACATTATAGTGCAAGACAGTTGAACAGAGTTAAGTAACTTACCCAGGCTGACAAGTGTGCGTGCCACCCACAGGACATCAGCCACCAGTGCGGGAAGGATCAGCGCAGTGCTCAGGACGTTCCCATATTTATGTTGGAAGGGGTCCATCATTGTCATATACTTGTTCTCTCTCATAGGCTTGGCAAAGAAAAACCCACCTGAGGCAAGAGGGAAGGGATAAGCATATAATGATTATCTCTCTCTTGAAAATGATGACGCCAAACATGGCTTTATTTCTATGATTATAATCCAAATGAGAGAAAAGGGACGATGAGGAAGAGGGTGAGCAAGAGATTGAAAGAACAAGTGTGTTTTAAGAAATAAAACCAATATTCCCTCCAAATAACACAATAAACACCTTCAGCTGAACCCATGGGTCTACTAGACCAACATGGGGAATGTTATATTTCCTGATCAGGGACATTGGAGTTTCCGTTTCCTATTTCTCTCATACCATGCAGGCCAATGTGCATTGGGACTGGAGTGCTGAGGATTTCACCTGTTTCAAATGCTCACAGACAGCACACTGAGTTTGTAGTTTGATGAATTCAAGAGTGAGCAATCTAAGTCCCTGGGTGAACTTTCCCTTAGCACCTGTTGCCTCAAGTTACAGTTCTGAACTGATTTCTCATGGTCCTATTTTTAAAGTGAGTGACACATTTATTGGTGTGCGGAGTCAGATGGGAGTCGGGGGCATGGCAGCTACCTTACTGGTCAGCAACGCTTCAGCTCGAGAGAGAAGTCTGTGAAGTTCAATTTGATGTTGTATCTTGTTAACTGTCTGCACAAACTTCATTTTGGAGTTTTCTCTGAAATGGTTTATGTTCTCTTTTGAGGAATAATGATGAAAACATGAATCCTGTATTACAAGTAGATTCTGTCTACTTGTTGTTTAAATACTAATATAGCACATTGTAATGAGTGTCATTATACCACATGACTCATGACACATGACATCATTAGTGTAAAACAAGTTATGCACTGAATGTCAAATCTTGACAACAACAATCTTTCTTCTTCTAATACTGAGTCCTGACCTGTCAGACTTAACTTATAGATATCAAAGGGATTCTACTGAATAAAGGTAAATCTTTATTTAAGTGAGGCTTCCCATTGTGTTAATGTTACCAGCCTGTGTGGCAAGTTACTGGTGCTTGCAGGTGTTCATTTCAAGGCCAATAAGCCTTGTGTACAAGATTGTTTATGTCAGGCTGCATAAAGTTAATTTGGTTCAGCCACACCAAAGTCAACAAATGTCTGAAAACCTCACGTGTTTTTATTGTATGTGTGCGTTTATGGACATTGTTGCAGCCTCTACATACCAGACTGCATCATCATGTTAAATTATAGAACAGATATTTCTGGTGCAAGCAATATTGGTTTAAAAAAAAAAAGATCTGCACACCGAAAAACATTAGGGCGAATGCCAAGTGCAGTACTACAAACTTTTTTTTAAATCCATCACATTGATCTGACGGCTGTTTATATAAGCTACTTCGCAGAACAAGCTTTAACATGCAATGAATACATCAAGTATGCTCCATGATTAGGGTTGATGTAACAGACATGAATGTCTTAACCTCAAAGCAATCTCAAATAACCCTTTTTCTACAATATTAGGGGGGGACAACACACACAAGGGTTTAAAGCTTGGGGGAACAGAGGTGCTACTCACCTAGGAAGAAGGTCAGGACATATGGCACAGGCATGAGAGCCCACACTGCGCCTAGAGTTGGGTTGTATGTTGCCTCAGCTATACCGAGGATGAAGCCTCCACCCACCCACGTTGCTGCAGAGAGACAAACATACACAATGAAAGGAGAAACTGGGCAAAGACACCACCCATACTTGTGCATTCCACTGACTTCATCATTCCTACCAAACAATCACTTTTCTTTAGACACACCATCACGAGGAGACCTTAATAACCATTTGCATTCTTCTTACAAACATAAACAATTATATTATCTAATGTCATGAACAAATCAGAGAGACTACAAATAATCAGTCTGAATGAACTCCCTCTGACTGCCATACCAGTAAGAGTGAAGATGCCGACTAGCAAGTTGATGTTGCGTCCAGCCAGTAGTGTTATCTCCATGCCATCTCCTGAGCACTTCTTTTCCTCCTTCTTGGAACGCATGGACGCCCAGATGCCCGTACCCAAGATCAGCAGGTAGAACCCCGCCATCACCACCAGACCCGGCACATTGAGAGCCATCCTGAACTACTTCTGAGTGTGTTTCCTGTAGAGAGACATAATAAAGAAAGAAAAAGACTTGAATTGATAACAGCTGCTAAAAGAAATATGCAAATGTTGTTTGCAATGCTTGTATAACTCACTGTAATATACAACTCAAAATGCACAAGTAAAATCACATTACAATACCTATTCTATTAACTTTTAATGTAAGAAGTATTTGTAGGACTGCAGGGCAAAGGGCATGGGGTGAGGCAAGATTGCACAAATTGAAGTGTCATCTATGATTCTGACAAACAAAAGGTACATTCATCATGAGCAGAAAGCTATGAAGCGCAAATCATAAACAATAATGAATAGAAAACAGTAGCTTGTATTCAAACCAATGCACAGAGGATGTTGAGCGAGGTGGAAAAGGAACTCTAAAAATAAAGACGGTAAATAAAGAAAAGGCTACAGTGGAGAAAAAAAAGAAAAGAGCAGCAGTAACGCAGATGAGCTCTGCTTGCTTTGGAGATGGGGGGAGACAGGGTGTCGAGAAGGGGTGAAGTGGAGAGAGATGGTAAAAGAAGGCAAGTGTTTGGGGGATGGCAGATTGAAGAGTCAGAGAGGCGAAAAGGGGTCTCACCATAATACTTGCAGCACTGACAAAGATGGCGGACAGATGTTGTCCCCCGTCTTCAGTGGTTGGGCGGCCCGAGTTTCGAACCCAGACATTGTAAAGTGAGCACAACACGTTAGTGTGTACACAAGTGTGCCTATGTGTGTGCGGTTACTGAAAGTGTTAGACAGACGGTTTTCCCAAAAAAATAAAAAAGATGAGATTAGCTTCTTCTTTGTCTGTAGAAAAAGCATAAATCTTTAACTGCTGGTTTGCACCTACTTACACCCACTTCTCTGCACACTTCTCTGCACATTGACAGAGAAGTTGACTGTGCTGTATCAACTGTGTTAATGCTGTCAAGGAAATGTGAAGGACTCAAAAAGTATTTTCTTTCAAAAAATATCCTAGAAAGGCAGTTTCTTAGAAAACTTCATCTTGATTATAAACAGGAAAGCATAAACCCAGCCATCATTTTCATGTTGACAAACACATAGCAGACATGGCCTCCCGCCAAAAGAAGAGAAAAACATTTGTTATACAACGAAACTTGGCCTTGATCATAAACTCGAGGTGGAAAGAATGCATGTATAACCACTTGGGAGAATAGAGAGAGGAAAAGAAAGGAAATGTTTGTGAAAGGAATGGACTGAAAATACGGGTAGGACTTAGAGGCAAATATGTGTGTGTGTGTGTGTGTGTGTGTGTGTGTGTGTGTGTGTGTGTGTGTGTGTGTGTGTGTGTGTGTGTGTGTGTGTGTGTGTGTGTGTGTGTGTGTGTGTGTGTGTCTTATCTGAGAGGATGGAAGGAATGGGTGAGGGAGTGACGGCTGCTTGGTGCCACACCAAAGTCTGAAAACCTCACATGTTTTTATTGTATGTGTGCGTTTATGGACATTGTTGCAGCCTCTACATACCAGACTGCATCATCATGTTAAATTATAGAACAGATATTTCTGGTGCAAGCAATATTGGTTAAAAAAAAGAAGATCTGCACACCTAAAAACATTAGGGCGAATGCCAAGTGCAGTACTACAAACTTTTTTTTAAATCCATCACATTGATCTGACGGCTGTTTATATAAGCTACTTCGCAGAACAAGCTTTAACATGCAATGAATACATCAAGTATGCTCCATGATTAGGGTTGATGTAACAGACATGAATGTCTTAACCTCAAAGCAATCTCAAGTAACCCTTTTTCTACAATATTAAAGCTGTACAGAACAGACAACCCTTTTAAACAAACAATAAGTCTGATACTCAACCAATTAGACGAGTAATTGCTGCTGTCTGACTGGTTGGGAACATCTAGAAAGCAATAGCCTTTACTTCTGAGAATTCAATAAATGTTTTGAACTGACCCAGGGAACATTTTTATGGGGCTTTATGAAAACACAGGGGTGGCAGAATTCCAAGTGGGCTGCTGATGGTATTTTTTTCCTCTTGTAAAACAAAGTAACTTTTCAAGAAGGAATTATACGGGCACTGTGTCTCAATCCCATGAATTTCTGAGAAGGTTGCCACAGAGATATTTTCCCTTTAGTAACCCAAGGTTTCTGAATTCATGAACAACAGAGGTTATGGAATATTTACTTATTTCCTTTAAGCTGCATCAATCAATTTATTAGCCATTTGGAACCAGAAAAAAACATCCACACGACAATTACAACACTAATATAAGCGTCCTGTTGCTGCTGGAAATGAGGTTGATAAGAGCTGCAATATAAAACCATAAAGTTAATTTGCTATATAACAAAAACAATTTGCTAAAACAGGCTAATATGGGTTTTGTTACTGAGAGCCACCCATTTGACATTAATGGTAAATAAGGTAATAAATTGCTTTACATGAGTGACTTGTTTGTAATTGACCTACTTCTTATGATAAACTGTATACTCAGTTCTTTTCAGCTTGGTAGGATTTTCACAGTCCACACTACTTTAGTGAGCCTACACACACTTTGTAACACCATGCATGATATTTCACAGAGCAGAGAGAGGCCTGGGGTCCCTCTATAGGGATATGCACACCTATTGACCTACTTTGGTGTCGGAAGAAATGTCCCATTATACATCCCCTCCTTCACTAAACACTCACATAAACTCACGCTTTCTCGCCGGCGTCTTTCAATGTGATATCTATAAGGACACAAGGATTTCATCACACTTAATGTCATATCACAGTCATGCTTTTATGATCCTTTTTCAAAGAATGAATCATGTAGACATGGTTGAGAGGTCTGTGTCAATCATTTGCATTTAAACAAGGCGTTAAGTAACGCAGCTTGCTCTGTACGCCTCGGCTTCTGACACCGATGCACATTTAGCATGTGTATACGACGCACCCACCAGCGGCATGACTCGCAATGTAACTGACGCAGTTTAAAGAGCGAGATTGTCTACACATGGTGAGCGGGTGTGGAGGTGGATGGGCCAAATGAACAGAGGACTTTGATCCAGAAGGCCGCAGTGCAAAACTAAAATTAAACATTTTGTTGTTAGTCACGTAACTGAAGTGCGGTAGTCAAGTACAAAGTCAAGTTAATGTTAACCACTTTAGCTAAATCTAACTAAATGGTTTTGTTGCCTAAACTTAAACTTCTGTAAAAACTATACATAAGATGTGGACCTAGTCATTGTGACGTCACCCATTGGTTTGTTGTTTGCGATTTCGCTATTGCTATCTTGGATTATGGCCGTCGCCATCTTGACTTTTTGCAACAGCTGAACGGAGGTGACCGTATTTGGAATAAAAAGGAATGACGTAGAGACCAATATACAGCTCTGGTAGCAGCAGGGCGCGTCAATCACAGTAAACCCACCCTAAAGCATACTCCACCATATGGTCTATTTTACTCTCAACTGGACCATCTTTTATTAAAAGAAGAAGTCTTGAAACTAGCAATTGAGACCATAAACTCATGTTTACGAGGTAATAAATCAATTGAGAAGTAGGGTCATTTTCTCTTAGACTTCAATAGAATCGAACTTCTTTATCGCAAACGGAGGAATCGCCCTCTGCTGGCCGGTAGAAAGAATAAACATTTTAAGACACTTCCGCAATGGCTTCACTTCACTGAATCCAAGGTTATAGCTTTGTAAAGATGGAAGTTTATTTTGAAAAGACGCAATGCATGTAACAAGCGTATATTGACACGCCATCGCTAAGACGTGCAAAACAGACGCTAAAGGGGTAGGAAGGGCACAGCCGTTTCTCAATACCAAGTATGGTCAAGTGTGGACTTGCAAACTTGCAAGTTCAGACTTGGATAGTTCGACTCGGGAGTACAAACTCCCGAGGATGGGAGGACGCAGTACGGTCATTTTGCAATTGGAACAGCAGCGAACTTGATGACGTCACCAACGTCACGACGTCACCAACTCAGCTCGTCGGTCCCGCCTACTCCGGTTATCTTCAGTCATATATATTGACAATAAAACGAAATATGATATAAAACACAACCCTGCCTTTTTTCGTTTTCATTTAGAAAATATTAAAATATTAATATGTATATATTTTGTGTTACATCTGCAACCACAACCACAGAGACACCGGAGCCAGCGGCACATCTGGAGAGGCCTTGCCGAGATCAGGCTGCTGTCAGCGGGCTACATGAGCACCACCGCCTGGTCTCCTCTCTGGACCTCTCATATCTCCGACAAACGTCGGCGCTATTTTCAAACAGGCTCTATCTTGATAAATCGACCGCATATTTTAAGTCTTAACAACTACATTCTCGCTTAAAAAAATCTTAAAACTAAATTCCGTTACACAACAACAGCAGTATTTAGACAATGATAACTGACATTGTCGTCTCTTGTTTGCTGGTGAAATGCATTCTGGGATACTTGGCTGTCCAAAGTCCACACAAGTCTCCTCCGATGCATCCCCGATATAATGGGCGGAGCAAGGACACTTCCGGGTATTTGGACCGTACTTGGCTGAATGCGAACTTGTGTATTGGAACAGTACTTGGGCCGCGCTAGATGACGTTTCACAAGTTCAGGAGGACACAAGTACAGAGAAGTTCACTTATTGAGAAACGGCCATAGACTTTATAAAACATGGATGTAGTCTCCGTGACATCACTCATAGGTTTCTGAAGAGCCGTTGTGAAGCTCAAAGTGGGTGACTCCGTACATCGCCATCTTGGAAGTGACAACACAGCTTAACAAAGTGGTCACACCCTTATTCTGTCTAACTTGAAGTCTTAACATAACTTTACGCTGAGTTATAAAAAATGACACGCCGTACAGTTGTCATGAACGTGGAAATTAGCTATGGAGACCAAAACCATTTTTTTGTAACAGCCTGAAAACATTTATTTGTACTGTTAAGTTGTTAAGCTGTTAAGTCAATGGTCTATGGGGGATGGACTCGCTTTTGGAGCCAGCCTCAAGTGGCCATTAGAGGAACTGCAGTGTTTGGCACATCTGAGTTGGCTTCAATTCTCAGCACCCAAGGTTGCCACTTGGTAGAGCGTTATAGTTTGAAACTTAATGACACCGACCAAGCTGCATTATTTGATACTTTGGTGTGAAAATCAGTTGGTCAGTTGGTATATGTGGGCTGTAATCGAGTGCATTTGCTGTGATGCTTCTTCAAGTAATGTCTGACCCTTTGGCTGTACTGTTCACTGGCGCTACGGCCAGAAAGCAGGGAGGCAACAGGATTGTTTTCCTCTGTGATGAGCGCCTTAGTCTTGAGTGCCCTCTCTGTCTCTATTCCTTGTGGTAATTTCTTTCATGCAGGTGCAAAAGTGCATCTTGGCAAAGGCGCAGCAACACTAATTTCACACTCATGCACAAACACACACATCTCCTTAAGTCCCTGCCTCTCAGTACTTTTCCGTTTAGACCAACTCTGCTGAGAACTCCACCCCCTACGATTTGGAGATGTGAAGAGTATTCACGAATGCTATCATGTGCTATAAGCGGGTAACACTGAACTGAGTGTTAATGGGGTTTTTCACTGCAAGTCAACACGTGTTTAAACGCATACACACATGCTATGAGGCTATAAAAGTTCTGGTGGCTATAATACAACGGTGAAATGTGACTTTGCCAGACACATGCATGTTGTGTTTAACACAGAGAGAGGAAGAAAGTGAGAGGAACAACAAAAAGCTACCTCTCTTCATCTTCTTTGTTAAAACCTCTCCCTTAATATGGACAATCCAAATTCAACATCCCACAACAGTTCGTAGGAACAGATCCTGATCTAGAACATTTCTCGGAAATCATCTACCGAAACTTAACAAGCAAAACAACAACCCAGACAACTGCAAAGAAGAATAACCGGTCACTGTAAACAGCACATTAAATGACTGCTGACTTTAGGATACATTTTTTTGATTCAATCTATCTCAGTCATGTGTCTTTACCTACAGTATGTAACCTGTACATTTAAAACTATGCCAAAATGTTACATGTTGCTGTAAAAGGTCAATGGATATTGTTGTTCGGTTTTAGATGTCACAAAGAAGAGCACCTTGAAACAAAGATTGACTTTCACCTTCTCTGACAAACTCACTCACAGGACACAGAGGCTGGTGGTCAAAGGTCTGGCAGGCGACAAGGGGATCTGTCGAAATTACACGATGGGGCCATCAAAGGCAAAGTAGGACCAATCAATGCTAATATTTGAGAACCAGAAAATAATCATTCAGAAGAAAAATCTTTGCATCTACATTGAAATACACATTTTTTTTCAAAACAAGATGTAATCATTAAAATGAACATATTTTCATTAGTCTAAGTCAGTCTAATAGTACTTAGTGCAATATGTATACTGACTATTGTCTCCGCTATGTCTACGACCAAGTGCAGTGGAAAATAACAGCTGATCAAAACCATTAATAGAGAGAAAACAAAAAGAAAGACAGCTGAGCACAGAATATACACCAGAATAACCTATTTGGCTCCAACACAGTGACCCTCAGTTCTATTTCTAGGATAGGTATGCATCTGACTTAGTCTGTACCAAGTTTACCTTAGTCTTCTCAAAGAAAAACACACACTCATACTGTACATGCACACACATTAAATTGCACATAAAGTAAACAACATAACAGCAAAGAAAAGAACTGAGCAGAGGAGATATAAGTGAGCATATTAAATGACTGGATACATACCTAGGGTTACTATACGTTCTCAGCGATGATGTGAAGAGGGAACACAGGCTTTTCTCACACGTCAGAGTATAGGCAAGCTGATAAATTCAGTCCAGGAGGAGTAAGATTGATGTGACACTCATCCACAGTGTTGGGAGTGAAAAAGCTTGCCCAGAGATGATAAGCAACACAAAAAACAACAGATGATCTTCAATCTCTTACACTTAAGAAGCCAAAAAGTCTAAGAGTTTTTAACAAAGTGCTCTGCAGTGAAGAGGGAGAGGGGTCTGGGTTGATGTTCAAAACTCATGAGGCTAGGTCAGCAAGGAGGGTGAGGACTCTCTAGAACCAGCAACCAGCCCTCCCCTGGTTTTAAAAGTCACAGAGTGGGAGGGTCAGACAAGATACAAACAAGAAAGCTGCCACTACTGCAACCTCATTGGTGACTGCATCAGTGCTCCTGTGTGCAGCCAATTAGCTGTGTTCAGCATGTGGGGCAGACCCAGCCCCTGTTGACTGTGACCTCACAGTCATTAACACCACCTCCCCTTTCTCTATTCAACTCTGCCCCACCTGTAAGCATCTCTCCTTCTTTTCCTCTTTAATTTCCCTACCCACTGTCTTCAAATGGTTGCAGCTTATCTCACTAAAACTCTCTATTCTCAAACTAAAATCAGAAATTACTGCACCTCTCTATCTCTCACCAATCTGCTGTGTTTCACAGTGACTGTACAGCCAGCTGCCGCTAAGTTCCTCACACACATGCAATACATAGAGAAAAACATCTCCTTCTCCAGCATGGACATTTTTTTTCTACTTCAGTTTTAGTTATAGTGTGTAAGTGTGGGCGTGCACAACCTTCTCTTTGCCCAGGAGTTCCACAAAGCTTTGATTGTTCCGTCCATATGGTTCAGTGTATCAAACATTTAATATGGTAAGAACCAGACAGAAAGCAAGGGGCAGCAGTAGTTGCAGTTAAGAAATAAGCATGACTTTGGTTATAAAAAGAAAGAAGTGTTGTTTGCAAAAGAGCTCCTTTCTCAGTACAAGTGATTTAATTTTGGACATAAGTATATAAAAGGCTGCCTTGATTCACAGACGGCTGTAAAGGCTTCTTTGTATATTCCAGGTGAAGCCAAATGTCAGCCATCACAGCCCGTCTCAAAGTCAATCACATTTAGAGAGTTTTCATATATTGTCAGACTATGAAAAAATGTGAATTCTTGCCTCCACAGCGTAATAAGAGAGAAACATTCTCAGGGAAACTCTTCTTTCAGCTGCCAGCCATCAAAATAAACAAAGATAAAAAGTACAAACCTCCATACCATAAATGAATAGCAGTTAAATGACAACTGTGTCAATCAAGCTAACAAAAATGTATGTAGTCATTTGTTGCAAATAGATAATGTGGAATATATTTTCTTAACCCTATATGTGCGACAACCTTGCAAGTCGAGGCTAAAGGGTAGTACAGAGGCAAATATGTTTCATTGACATATAAAGGAAGTGTTATTTTGACTCTGGAGGGATACTGAACTACTTGATTCTGCTAGGATAGACTAAGTATATTGTTCTCTGCTTTCTTAAAATTGATCTTAAACTGTACCAAGCCTGCTTAAAAAAGGGTTAGTGACTGATGCTGATTCTCTTGATTCTACTGTTCTGACATTCTTCTAATCAGGAAGTGTTTGATGCTCTGTTGTCCTCCTGTCCCTTTAATCAGGAACTGCTTTGAGAGGTGTGCTTTAGCTTCAATAGGTCAATTGTCCTCTTAACTGCTAGGGGGAGTGGCTTACACTCCTGGCAGACAATGAGCAATCAGTAGGTAGGTCCTTAACCACTGCTGCTGGCTGGAAGCGTCAGGCAAACGAAGGCTAGGGCAAACAAAGGCAACAGGGCGACTTTTTCAAGCCAGACTTCTCGAGCGTGTACTTGTACGGGTCAGTAATTTGTTTGTATTGACTACCATGTGTCTGCATCCTATTTCTGTCTGTTCCTCTGTCCGGTGGTCACGTAGACAATGGGTCACTCCCAGGTGCCGTGACCCCACTAATCTCATCTACCCCACTCTCTCAGCCCATGGTGAGCAAGTGGTGTTGGGGGGGCTTTGGAACTGCCAGTCGGCAGTGCCGAAAGCTGAGTTCATCTCAGGCTACGCATCCTTGCTCTCCCTCAACTTTCTTGCTCTAACTGAGACCTGGATCACACCAGAAAACACCAGCACACCCGCAGCTCTGTCAGATGTGTACTCCTTCTCTCACACTCCCAGAGCTGCGAGGCGAGGTGGTGGCACTGGCCTGCTAATTTCCCCAAAATGGAAATACTCTCTTGTCTCTGTTCCACAGTTCTCCCCTTCCTCTTTTGAATTTCATGCTGTTACTGTCACTTATCCAGTCAAGCTCACCACAATAAAAAAGGAATATAATAATAATAATAATATATATGACATTGCTGTTGTGTACCGCCCACCAGGCCCTCTTGGTGAGTTCCTGGAGGAGCTTGACACACTAGTCTCGCACTTCCATGACGATGGCTCCGCGCTCATCATGCTCGGCGACTTCAACATCCAGACTGATAAGTTAGAACCTCTGCTTTCCTTCCTCTCCTCCTTTGACCTCTATCGCTCTCCCTCTCCTCCTACCCACAAGGCCGGCAACCAGCTGGATCTTATCTTCACTAGACAATGTTCTACTGCTAACCTCTCTGTCACTCCCCTCCAGCACTCGGACCACTACTTCATGTCCTACTCCCTCTCCCTCTCCTCTCCCCCTTACTTCCTCCACCTACCCACATGGTTTCTACCCGTAGTCACCTCCGCTCCCTCTCCCCCGCTGATCTTTCCTCTTCCGTTACCTCTGCCCTCCCTGACCCTGAATCCTTCTCTCTCCTATCCCCCGATACTGCTACTGATCTTCTCCTCTCCACCCTTTCCTCCTCTTTGGACAACCTCTGTCCCTTCACCTCCAGGCCTGCACGGCCAACTCCTCCTGCCCCATGGCTGTCGGACTCAGTGCGTACTGATAGACGGAGCCTAAGAGCGGCTGAGCGTAAATGGAGAACAGGCAAACTCCCGGAGGACCTTCTTAACTTCCAATCTCTCCTTTCCACTTTTTCCTCCTCTCTAGCTACTGCTAAAGCGGCTTTTTTCCACTCGAAAATCCTAACCTCTGCTTCCAATCCTAAAAACTCTTTGAAACTTTCTCTTCACTCCTCCAACCCCCACCCCCTCCTCCTACTTCCTCCCTTCTCCCTGATGATTTCGCCAACTTCTTTGACAAGAAGGTAAACGATATCAGATCCTCCTTCTCTCAGCCCCCTCTCCCTGTCCACCCTCTCCCTCTCTACCCTCTACAGCTCTTCCCCCTCAGCTCCCCCTTCCCTCTCCACACCCAATCTTACCCCATTTTGCTCCCCTCTCCCCTAACGAGGTCCTCGACCTTGTTACATCTAACCGCCCCACCACGTGCTCCCTTGACCCGATCCCCTCCCCTCTTCTTCAGTCTATTGCCACTGAACTCCTTCCTTTCCTCACCCACCTCATCAACACGTCTCTCGTCTCGGGATGCTTTCCCTCGGCTTTCAAGACTGCCAGAGTCACCCCCTTCTGAAAAAACCATCACTTGACCCCTCTGATGTCAAGAACTTCAGACCGGTTTCTCTTCTACCCTTTCTATCCAAAACACTTGAACGCGCTGTCTCTAAACAACTGTCTTCCTACCTCCACCAGAACAACCTCTTGGACCCCCACCAATCCGGGTTCAAGGTGGGTCACTCGTCAGAGACGGCCCTCCTTGCGGTGACAGAGTCGCTTCACGCTGCGTGAGCGAACTCTCTCTCCTCTGTCCTGATTCTCCTGGACCTGTCAGCGGCGTTTGACACTGTGAACCACCAGATCCTCCTCTCCACCCTCGAGGGGATGGGCGTCTCAGGCTCTGCACTCTCCCTGCTTGCATCCTACCTGACAGGCCGATCCTACCAGGTGACATGGAGGGGGGCTGTGTCAGAACCACGCACGCTGACTACGGGGGTTCCACAAGGCTCAGTTCTGGGCCCCCTTCTCTTCTCGCTCTACACAACATCTCTGGGTTCTGTTATTCGCTCGCATGACTTCTCTTACCATTGTTATGCCGATGACACCCAGCTGGTCTTGTCATTTCCTCCCGGTGACGCCCAAGTGGAGGCACGCATTGCTGCGTGCTTGGCTGACATCTCGAAGTGGATGGCGACACACCACCTGAAGCTGAACCTGGACAAAACCGAGCTACTCTTCCTCCCGGGGAAGGGTTGCCCGCACCGAGACCTGTCCATCACCATTGATGATGCCGTGGTGACGCCAACTCGGACTGTGAGGAATCTGGGTGTGACCCTGGACGACCAACTGTCGTTCTCAGCAAACATTGCATCGGTCACACGCTCCTGCAGATTCCTCCTCTACAAAATCAGGAGGATTCGCCCCTTCCTCACTGAGGAGACGGCGCAGGTGCTCATCCAGGCTCTGGTCATCTCCCGCCTGGACTACTGCAACTCACTACTTGCTGGAGCCCTGGCGTCGGCCATCAGACCCCTGGAGCTTGTCCAGAAAGCTGCAGCACGTCTGGTGTTCAATCGCCCCAAGTTCTCTCACACAACTTCCCTTCTCCGTTCTCTACACTGGCTCCCTGTAAGAGCTTGCATCCAGTTTAAGACTCTGGTGCTAGCCTACAGGGCAGTGAAAGGAACAGCTCCTTCCTATCTCCAGGCCTTGGTCAAGCCCTACACCCCTGCCCGACCACTTCGCTCTGCTGCTTCGGGGCGATTGGTTGCCCCGTCGCTCAGAGGTCCCTGCGGCCGATCCACCCGGTCACAGCTTTTTTCTGTCCTGGCCCCTCAGTGGTGGAATGAACTCCCCACTGACGTCAGGACAGCAGAGTCGCTGCCCATCTTTAGGCGCAGGCTGAAAACTCACCTCTTCAAGAAGTACTACCCGGAGCCTTCCTCGTAGCACTTATTGCACTCGTATTAGTTGTTGCACTTACTGTATTCGTATCAGTTCGCTGCACTTATTGAATTTGTATTTGTTTACTGCACTTATCCTATTCGTAGTAGTTTGTAGCACTTACTATATTCGGATTAGTCTGTTGCAATTATTGTTTTCGTAGTAACTTGCCTCTGCACTATACTTTTGCTCTGGATTATGCTTTGAGATGCTTGTTTAAGAAAGGAGATGCACTTATGACTTCTGGTGACTAGTAGTTCTCTTGAATACCTATGTTGAATACACTTCCTGTAAGTCGCTTTGGATAAAAGCGTCTGCTAAATGACTGTAATGTAAAAGGAAATCCACCAGATGTACAAGATGTACCAGACCACAAAGAATGTTTAAGACTGCTTATCCACTTCATCAAGAACAACAAACATCATTACAGCTGAGAAGTTTCTCCAGTGTTTCTTACTGCAACTGAGGTCTCTGATTGACTCTGTTTGTGATTAGATTAAAAACAGCATTACCATTCATGCTTGTTAGGATGGCCAGGTAGCGGCTGGAGTTTAAAAGCAGGAGGCTTTAAGCAGAGGTTATGTGCAGACCAACCAGCCGTTTATTCCACCAACAATCATCAAATAAAACACTAATTACCTAAATCACAACAAATATATTCAAATACATTCCTATCACCCTAATGCCACAATAGAGTAATTTTAAGACTGAACAGGGAATTCAACCTAACAGACACTCCGTGTACACTGAGCACCATTTCATGCTATTTGACTGAACAATCAATCAACAGTTTATACCCTCAATCATTATTGGAAAAGATTAAACAAAAATGCGCACATTATGTTGAGGTAACTTAACTAGCCAAACTAATGATATGTTTATCTTTACAGGCCAAGCTTCCAGTTCTAACTGAGGCAGCTACATCCAACAGAAAACCAATGATTAACACATTTTAATGAAACATTCAACCCTTTGAGTATGTCTCTTATTTCTTGAAGCAGTCCTGTATACAAAGTGTGACAATTGCTTGTAATGGAGGGCCTTAATAACAGCGCTCAATTCATTTCTGTTTACTAGACGTGTAAAATCATAAATGATCCTTTAGAAGGAGGAGATGATAATGGGTAAGCTTGGCGCCGTCACGATCCACAATATGTTAACGTAGATCTTCCTCCAACAAAAGGAAACAGATGAAGACTATATTTGTCTTGTCAGTCTTTTAAAAATGTTTTGCAATTTACTCCGTTTTCTGATATATATTTGTCATGTTTCACAGAGCAAAACTCTGACTTGATAAAGTCACATGTTATAACAATTGGGTGGAAGTGCTGACAGTGTTTTTTTTCGGGAAGTCAAACATCTTACTTTAGTTTATTTAACATAGTTGACAGAAGAGCAGTTAAAGTTAGAGGCTGTTGAATGACTCTAAACTTGATTTGCAAACGGGAGTGAATCCAAAATCCTTCTTCTGAAGTGTGCAGGTACAGTTGTGCGCAGGAGCCAGGTTAACTTTTGAGAGCCACTGCTCCAGACCTTCGTTCAGCGCGACTCTTGTTCAATGAGCACCTTCTAAGCCAAAGGCTGAGTGAGAGCCTGTGCTCGGTGAGCTAACCCAGTAGCAAAAAGCACAGCACTCCCAGCGAGAACCAGTTGCTCACGAGTACAAACCCATACTGAGCCATGAAGACACTGGACACGCAGAGCCGAACTGCTTTCTTGCAGCAGACCCTGGAAGTCTTGGGATGGTAAAATTGATGCAGCATACAAGGAAATTCTGGAGGAAAACCAGTTCCAGTCTAGAAGAAACATGCAACTTGAATAAGATTTGTTTTCAAGCAAGAAAATAAGCATGAGCATTATGACCACTTCTAAATCCTTTCCTTTAAAAAAACACTGCGTAGGATCCACACTAAATGTTTGCCTATGTTCAAAAGAGGAAATGCACATCCCCCAATAAATATTCTGATTTATAAAACCGCGCAGCAGGTTCAGCCTCACATCCCACTCTCTACACCCCCAAATTCAGCCATCAACGAAAAGCACCTCATGAAAGATGATGCATAGAAACTACCCTGCTGATCAGTTGTTCTTTATGGTGAATCACGGCAACTACCGAGAGGAAGACCAAGAAAAATATTTTTTTATTGACACAGAAATTAAAGTGCTTGTGGATGAAGGGATCCCTGAACACTCGTTCCCTCCTTATTCTTCCATTTACGCAGTCCTAACAGTGCCAGAGTATCTATCGTTCAGCATTACACATCACAAGTGTATTATATATGTTTTATAGCAAACAGACTGATGTCAAAAGACATCTACTTCTCACGCTCACAAAAGCATTAGACCTCCAACTCAATTTATCCACCGTACTAACATACCAAGGTCAATGTCTATGTAGCTTGTGGGTAATCAACAATAAAATCAATGGCCCAATACAACACAGTGAGCCCCTGCACATGCTAGTCATTTATTGACAGTAGAAATGTTCCTGTAGATAGGAGTGTACAATTGGCCTCAGCCATCAAACCAACAATGTGAAATAATCTGCAGATATAGTGTTACAAGGCCACCTCTGTGTTTTCCATATAATATGGCACGAGCACAGTCTTCTGATACTTGGCAATACTAAGCAGTCTATCAACATTTAATCTCCATGGCAGTAGAACTCGAAGCCACAACAGACGCACAATGAGTGTCCTTATGAATGCCATACTGGCAACCTAACAGAGATATTTGCTTCTTCTATTACAGCTGGCACCACATAACCTGTGACACTAGCACTAGGGCACCTTTGTCATGGCAATTAGAGTACAGGGGAAAACCAAGCTCAATGGTATAATGTGTTAGGGAATACGAACTATATTAGAAAACTCTAATTAGATCAATTTAATGATTAAAAATATTAATAATAGACAATTATCTTTTTATTTGAAGTTTCAATGCAGAGCATGGTAACATAAATATAAACTATAACTAAACAAGACAAGAGATAATACAGAATAGACTAACTATAATCAACCAAAAGCAAGTGTGTAGCAGCCACGCTAGCTGTTCTTTGAGGCTGTACTTAGGCACAGTGGTGCTTTGAGCTAAATACTAACATAAGCATGTAAACACGCTCACAAAATATCAACCTGGTGACATAGTAAGTCAGGGGATCACCCAGGGGGTCTATCAATGTCTGTTCAAAGTGAATTATCAAGTTAAGATATTTCAGTCTGGACCAAAGTGGTGAACTAACCAACAGGCCACTATTCCTCGAGCAATACCACTAGCTTGGCTAAAAATACCTGCACTTTATAAATAGGTGCAGTATAAATATCCATACATGTATGTATGCCTCTGTGCTAACAGCCCTTTTCAGAGAGCTTAAAACACACTGGTTGTATACAGAGAGTGGCTGGGACAGCATATGTGATGGAGATAGAGGAAACCAGGAGGAATAAAGTTAGGAAGGAAGGTTTCTGTACATTTCTATTTTGTAATCCAGTGTTGCCTTTCACTTGGGGAGGAAGCCTACTCCACTGTAAGCATCAACAAAGAAGACAGAAACAACATAGTGTATCTGGGAGCATCCACACAGAGTATCTGCTAGTAAGCCAACACTTTATGTATAGTGTGCTTTAAATACATTTATTCACTTGTGTCCGACTGCTCTGTGTTTTATCTTTATCAAATGTCTAAGCAGCTGTAACTTGTGCCTTATCATATTTAAATATCCATGAGTATGCTGCAGGTCAGACTGACTGAGTACTATAATAACATACAAGACACAACAAGATTCACTCAGTGGTTTCTGGGACATGAGAAATACTTCAGCAGCAGGCAGCAATGCAAGTCCCATGACTAGTCTGATAGTCTGTAGATGTATAGCCTATATATAAGATATATTCTGATATGTTGCTAAAGTCAATAGAGAAAATGCAGCTGTACCAACAGGGATACAGTAGTGCCCAGAAGCTATGTGTTACTATGCATAGAGCGCCATGGGGAGCGTTTATCTGCTCAAGGGGAACCCGAGGATCTAGTCTGATGTCAGTTGGGTAGGGGGTGCTTAAATGTGACCCAGGACATGTTAAAGCACACACTTCTAAAATATGTGGCCATATGCAGCCGAGACCACCCCAAATATTGTCTGAATGATCTAAACGGCTCCTCAATGCGTCTTGGGTGCCTTCACACTGTCCCTGCAGTGAAAGGGTATCGCTTGGTGTCTGGCGCACATCAACTATCAGCATTGTCTTTGACCTTGTGAGATTCACCTTTGTAGTGCTATTTTTTAACAATTTAACAATAAAAAAACGATGGGTGCATGCCAAGTCTCTTATTTGTCGTTTCCTCGCTCTGCTCCTCGCTCCTCGCTCATTGTTCATCTGTTATCTGATTGGACGCTGCAGCCGATCGTTCTGATCTGATATCACCATGGGGATCAATAAAGGAATATAATAATATAGCTCCTCATCACTGGAGTTTAATACCAGAGTGAGGACGGATCACAGATTTAATGGATTAAAAAGTTAGAGAGAGAGTTAAAGAGTTGGAGAGTTTGTCTGTCTGTCAGTAGAAACACTTTTACATCATTTATCTTCATTTCCATTCATTCATATGAGGCTAATAATTCCTGAGTGTCAGGTTGGATGAGTTATGTAATTCCAATTTACCCCGAAACATTGAGCCTAATAAATTAATTCCAGTGTTTAGGAGAAACCATAATCATATTCTGGATTATTTAATAATGACATCGCAATCCCAATTTCAAAACATAAAGACGTTAATAATTCATAAATAAGACAAACGCATTTCACCGATCGGTGCGCTGTGCTTATGAGCAGGACACAGAACACAGTATAAATACACAGAACACAGTATAAATACTAAGAACACAGTATAAATACACAGAACACAGTATAAATACTCAGAACACAGGATAAATACTCAGTGCAGTTTGTGAAACAGGTAACATGCTGCAGAGAGAAATACTTTTCTACTCTGGCAGTGATGATGACTTTGTTTCATTATTAATATAGTGATGATTACTTGTTTTATTATTAATATTAGTACAGTGATGATTACTTTGTGTCTTTATTAATATTAGTACAGTGATCATGTGTGCAGACATAAAATCAAAAGTCTCTCCAGCTGTTAGAGCAGACTGACAGCTGATCAGCTGTGATCAGCGGCAGTCGTCATCAGAAACAGACGTCGCTTCACGTGACACTTCAGAGGAAAGGACGTCTCATGTCTCTTAAAACACATCTCCTCGTCTCCTCTCTCCTCGATTGGTTTCCTTGCGTCTCTCCATGCATCCCTGGTGGGCGGCACTAAGACGCAAGGAAACGACGCAAGTGAGGGAATCAAGGAGGCAATTTAAGAGACTTGGCATGTACCCAATGTCTCAACCTGGTGCTAATGATGCGTAGTCATGTTGGTTGTGAATGTCTTGATGTGATATTGCTTGTCACTATACGTTTAGACACTGAGGATATGAAAATGACACGATCAAATAACAGTAGTGCATAATTGGTTCATTTTAGATAAAAAAGGAATTTATTAGACATTTTTTCTAAAATATCCAGCATAATATTAAACAGTCTTTATCAAGCTTTTAGAAGAGCGATATTGAAAAGTGAAGTGAACTTGAAAAAATTGACTAACCGTATTTTGCACACCCATTGGCCTGTGAGTGTAGTTACAGAGCTTGGGAGCCGTGATATCATATAAACTTGTAAAAGAAGCAAGAGAAAATCCTGTTCTCGTTTGAGAAACCATTTTCTGCTACACAATGTTCTGTAGGTGTGTTTGGCACCTGACATATGACGGTTGGGAACACGCTAGAACAGGTAATTGATTACCTTTAGGAAACCCTGAAGGAGACCAGATATGAGTCATTATTTGCCCTTGAGGTGGGAAACAGGCTGTAACAAATTTGATTAAAATTTTAAGACTATGGTTGAACAGTATAATAATAATATTTGCATGTCTTAATTAACATGCGTCTCAGTATGCATTTGACAGTTGTGCTGGTGTGTCACATTCGTCCAGCAATGTGAAATTCATCTTAAATGGATAACTTTAATCAGATTCATATCAATATAATTGGTTGCTAGCAAGAATAAACTAGATTTCAAAATTATCCAAGCGACTTTTTTCTAAAACAACTTTAACAAAAATATCAAAAAAGTATTTGAAGATTACAAATACAAGATCCAAATAGACCGTTTACACAGGCTGTGTATGTTCTGTGTGCATTAAGCAGAATGTTAGGCTCTATACACACACGCAGCATTTATTCAGCTAAGGGAGGACCAGGTGGAAAACTTCCAACCAGGAGATAGCATGCAACATGAAACGTGTCAAGTGTTCTTGTCAAATTATACAATGCAGGCCTATAGACTTCCTGTTCTAAAATAGACTGACCCACTTAATTCAGCTGCCTTTTCTAGGCTCTCTACAACCCCATCTGTTCCCAAACCATATGTGACAAGCTCTAGGGGACAAAAGGGCATCTCTAGACATTAAATCAACTGATGTCTCTTAACAGCTTAGTCAAAACATTTAGCGTATTCAGCTAAGCCGATGATGGCATCCCTGAGACTTTCTAAGAAAAGTATTACATTACTCCAAGCAGAGTATTAATGTCTGTTAAGACTAGGGATGGGTTTTGTTAGGATTTTATCAATACTAGTACTCTTATCGATACTCTTATCGGTTCATTTTGATTATTTTGTGAAAGAAAAAAACTAAATTTATTAGAAAAGAATTGACATGCTTTATTACTTTTATGTAAACCAAAGGTCTCTCTTAAGCAGCAACAGCAGCAATGTTTAAATAACTCACTATTGTAGACTTTACTATTTTATTGCCAACAATCAAAAAATCAAAAAGAGTATATTTTTAGCAGCAAAGGGCTAAATAAAGTCTACCACATAGCTGCTCCCCGTGTTAATAACTATGTAATAAACAACTCAATATACACCTACAGACTTCTTAGTTGGTACTTAAATCCCCTTGACTTCTTTGGGAAGGGTGAAGGCCTTTGACACTAAACTGAGTTACAGCCCTTTGACACTCCTTCAACCTCTCCTGTGTCTAAACTGAGTTACAGCCCTTTGACACTCGTTCAACCTCTCCTGTGTCATGTTCCCTGTAGCCTCAGCCGGGCAATCTACAAAAAGATCCCAAATCCTTAAAATATACACTTGCAGCTGTACAATTAGCTAAGCGATAAGCTTTCATTTCTTATTTTCAAACTCCTTGTGTCATCGCTAACGTTACCTGCAGTGGACGAAACTGCACATTTATGTTCTGCGTGTTCGCTAAATGTTGTGATAAACTGCTGGTATGGTATCACTTATTGGTAACCTGTCTTACTTGTAAGGGTTTTAATGCATTTGAGACAACAACAGTTATAAGCATCTGCTCAAGTAAAATGTAGCCGCACTTTAGATCTTTTTTTCTCTCTGCCATGATGTGTGCCTCACGTTGTACTGAGCTGGAGTCGATGTGTGTGTTACAGTAAAGCACGACTTCGACATTCTTTCAAAGACAGGCACGGAGCCAGAGAGAGGAGGTTTGGCATGCTGCCTTTTTTGCACGGAGATCTCGCTCCATAACTTCTTAAGTACCGATAGCAGAACCGTTAACTCTGAACCTTATCGATACTCTGGGTATTTATTGCTGTCTATCAGTTTCCGGTTTTGAACCGAGTTTTGGGGATCATCCTTAGTTAAGACACAGGGAAAATGCCTTCTCTATCATTATTACTGTAAAGCAATAATAACATATGCTACTGTAAAGCAATAATGATACTTAAAAATAAAAAGCCACTGCTAAAAATTAATTAATTAACACTTGTTATTATAGAAACTAGAACAACTAAACATTGACAGTAAACAAATAAAATAGAAAAGACCCTCAACTGAGGGAAATAAAACAGAGACAGTGTAGCTTCCTTCTTTTTTTGGTGAATTGCACGGTTCCTGTGCAGTACTTCAACTGTATCTGTTGCCATCTTGTGGTACTTGTATGTTAGTACAAAATACAGTAAAAAAAAATACAGTTCAATAAAACTTTGGATGAGTTATCCGGGACAACAAAGTCTTGAAAATAACATGATTATATTGTTGAATTTAAATGAATTGCAGTGTTCATTGTGCTCAGTTGGCAACCTAATTATATAACAGGCACCAGGAGTTAGTCCTTCGTTTTGCGCTGTACTTAGGGGTCGGCCTATATTTGTTTATGGGCACCCCAATTAATAATTTGTTAATATTTACAATTCATATAATTACTGTGTGTTTGTTTACCTTGATAAATAGGGGGACGTGGATCAAGCACAGGGATGGAGAAGGACAGGAGTACTCAGGAATGGACGGATGAGGAGGATGTTAAAATGGCCAATATAACAGCTGATTCCTGACTTTTGAACAGCAGTGTACCTCATCAGCAACTATTAGCAGTTAACAGGTTAAAATAACTTTAACTTGTTATTTCTCTAAACATAAATATTCATCAAGATCCTAATAAAATTTTGGTCAGCAACTTTCAAAAGGAATGACGACCGTTAAACATCCAGTTTAAATCAGTGGCTGTAAAGGTATTCCATTTCCGTCTTCGTCACACACAGCGTCACTTTCAGCTTCTTCTTTGAGATTCTGTGTGATGGGATCCACAGGAGACATAGTAACATTACGTTTTACTTTGAAAGTGTCCCACCTTTCAGGTAACAGGCTGTGATTGAACATGAAGAAAGCCAGCGAGGAAAAAACTAAGATGGTTACCAAAGTGCAGATCATGGAGACTGTCCTTATAGGGGCCTTTTGGACGTAGACGCCCTCTTCCAATGTGCAACCGGGAAGATGAAGAACAACAGGAAGACCTACAACGTTCTCCCCCAACAAGATTCTTAGAGTCAGTCCTATGATGTAACCGACCGTGGCACCATAACCATTTGTCACTTTAAAGAAGAGCACGGCGACCAGATGGGGGAATATAAGGGTGTAGGAGACATCTGCTCCGAGAATCCAGAGGACCAGGGTGCTGTTGGTGTAGAACGTTATGCATGTCCCAACCAGACCCACCACCACCACTGTGACCCGAATCACCCATTGCATTTCATAGTCTGAGGCCTAGGAACACAAAGTCATACAAAAGGAGACGCTTCATTATTCAGTCAAATACCTGTGCTTTCCAAAATGGATTAATTTGATTTGTTTGTACTATTTTAATTTGCATCAATTGTGCATCCTAACCCTCATCTCCAGAGACACATTGTGTCACTGAGCCACCACGATCAACATCTCGTACTCCTTACCTTTTTACGCAGGATGTTCTTGTAGATGTTTGAGGAGAAAACCGAAGTTGCAGACAACAGGGCTGAGTCTGTGGATGACATGACAGCAGCTGCCACAGCTCCGATTCCAATGATTGAGATGTAAGACGGAGTGAGGTTTTGTAGGGTCAAGGGCAGGACCAAACTAGGCTCACCACGTACATATGGAGATGGAGAACCGTACAGCGTCAGGTTCCAGTCTGTAGGAGAGAAACAATATTAAATATATATGATATTTAATTAGTGTAAAATGTATTTACTTGAATACAAGATCAATACAGCATTCACACAGAAATCTGGGCTCTATTCTATAATTTAAAGAGTTTTGCCATTGAGGGTAATTCTGTGCCAATTTAAGAAAGTCAAGGAATTACATTTATTGCTTCTAATCAATATCAAAATAGTACAATTTAAATATGATTTGTGCATTCATCTCTTTTTTGCTCATTCGGGGCGGTGGAACGAGCTATATACACAACAGTGACATACTATGACCTTAAAAAGCTGTGTTAGCAAAGAGTTGCATATTTACACATCCAGCAACTTAAACATTAATTTGTAGTTGTGTCTTTGGCCACCTTATTTAAAATCCTGTGAGAAATTCATAATTTATTGTCATTCTGCAAAACACAGTTCATTTATGCTACACAAGAAAAACATGACAAAACAAAAACAGCGGTGCATCCGTGGTGTGCATTTTTTTAAATCTGCATCAGGTGGAAAATATAGTAGCACAAAACCACTGGTGAATTCCCATGTCAGATAATATGGCCCACATGTTAACAATAAAAAAAATTGACATAAGAGGAACATTGTAAATTAATTTTGGCTATGTTTGAGCACCAAGCTTCATTGAAATAAACACCTCTCGTCCACCTCTACAGTCTACCTCTTCTCACCACCTACAGCATCTCTTTAGCTCATAAATGCAAAAGGTTCACCAGCTAGTCGCACTTCGCCTGCCTTTCCTTAAGTGCTGGGCAGGTAGAGTAGAGTGGGTTTATTAAAGCTTTTTCACTGAAGACAGGTAAGAATGAATCATGTGTTTTTTTGTACGGCATCTTATTGCTACATCCACAGGCTTCAATAATCAATCATTAATGTGTGACATAACAGGAACCCTTCTGTCTGAATCATAGACACAAAATCATATTATTCTGCAAATAATTTGGCCAAACAATACAAATAGCCTTATGAAAGTGTGTGAATTAAAGGTCTGTCATCTATGAATCAATTCCCACCTGTGGAGGCTGCGACAGCCCCGACCAAGGCAGGGGGGATTCCCAGTATGGCGATGGCAAAAGCAGCAGCATAGCAGGTTAACTGAGCTGTTCTTGATGAGGATGCAGACAGCGTCCTCTGGTGGAAGCTCTGAAATGAAACACTACCAAGACCCTGAAAAAAAAGAAAGCACAGGGAGAGGAGGAAGATGCATGATGAGGACATTGGAAGATGAAGAAGATCACCAAAGAATGAAATATACTAAAACACAAGAACCATAATGAAACATTTCCGCTCATAATGATAATTTGGGGGGAGTGGCTTTGGAGGGAGGCCTGAAGGGCTGGGCTGTCGGTTTTGCAGACTTTGTAACTTTCTTGCAAGATTTAGCGTCTTTTAGAGCTATAGTGCTTCTAGTTACTTTCATTGGAAACAAAAAAAGAGTTGGAAAAACTGGGCTGGGTTTTTTCAGTTGACTAATTTCTGAACTCTAGCGTACTCTTGTTACATTACATTGCATTACATTGTTGGCATAGCCTACAGTATATTAATCTATTAATTTGTTTATAGCTCTACATCTGAGCAAATCTATTTTTAAGGGCTTTCGCTGTAATTTATTTGATTTGATTTGACTTTATATATGACTTTGTAACCATTTTCCTATAATTAAAAAGGTTAACCCTTCAAGTCAAATTTTTGATTCACTGAAGATTCAAAGCCCCCAAAATGATATTTGGGACAACCCTAGAGGCAGGACAGTAAGATACTGATGAATATTATTCTTACAATCATTAAGAAGTCATCAATCCACTTCCAGACTCTGTCCTGCTCCAGAGTGCCGACCCAGGGTTCTTGGAAGGTGTGGTTAAAAGCAGTTTGGGCAATGTTTGTAGATATGGGGTTGAGCAGCAGGAAGGGGATAGACAACCACTGCAAAACACATTGAGATCATCAGACTAAAGACCTTGATACAACAAGTCAGATGTTAAAAAAACAAATATGACATATGTGACATTCACTCCATTGCTGTTTGGCATAGATGGTCTTAGAAGTCTGGTTCTTCTGGTTTTTTTCCCACTTTACTTTGAGAGGTTCAAAAGGCCTGAAATCTGTGTTAGATATTTTTTCTAGATAAGGACTGACTTGAGAAGTTTTTTGAAGATGAGGTGCATCAGAAGATATTGTGCCCAAAAGAGGAGCTGTATGCTGTTTGGACGTTTTTCTAATTTAAAAAAATCCAACTTTTGTTTTTTGATGAAGCATTGTTAAATTTTACTAATTTAGCGGCAGGCTAGTTAGCTTGCTAACTACCAACCTACCTATCAGAAAACAAGCCCAATAGCGGGTTGATGGTCAGCGGCATAGCTGGGTCTACAGTCCTTCTACCCTGGTGAAGCAGTCTGCCAGCGGGGTAGAGGTCGACTAATAATGTCCCATTGGTCAATGTTAACTTTTCAAGTAACACTTGTGGTCACGGAGAGTGAATGACATTAAGA
The DNA here is from genome assembly GCF_027596085.1 of Anoplopoma fimbria. NCBI lineage: Eukaryota > Metazoa > Chordata > Actinopteri > Perciformes > Anoplopomatidae > Anoplopoma > Anoplopoma fimbria. The sequence goes on from NC_072457.1 coordinate 15,002,494, forward strand.
GACGTATGTATTTTCTTTAGCATTATTTTGAAAAAGCCGGCAAAGCTTGATAATCAGCCCTAACTAACGTGTTTAGAGACTTATTCTGCCTCCACCTACTGCCCACAAAAATACCTCATCATGTTTACCAAAACACAGGTAAATTAACATACTGTAAATATCTCAAATGAACATGTCCTACTGTACAAAGAACAGTTACTCACCAAACTGAGGAATGCTAGACAGAGCTGGATCACATCAGTGTAGGCTACTGAATAAAGGCCTCCTAACAAAGTGTAGATGATGGCAACAGCTGATGAGATCCAAACAGAATAGGCATAGGGCAAGTCCAGTATCACAGTCATAGTTGCTCCTGTTACACAAACACAGATTAAAATGTTTTAATTGCGTCCTCTCATGAAAAATGTGTGGTTTTACTAGGTAGGTAGATCTGTTTACCTAAGCTAAGCAGAGTGCAGGAGACCCACAGCACATCCACCAGGATAGAAGGCAGCACCAGAGCTCCACTGAGTACATTGCCATACTTTATCTGGAATGGGTCCATCATCGTGACATATTCCTTATCCCTCATTGGCTTGGCAAAGAAAAGACCACCTTGTGCAGTGGATGAAATATTAAGCAGTATATTCTATTCCCTCTCTTAATCATTTATTAAAAACTCTACTTTGTGTTGCATATTTTGCACTTCGTCCAATAGCTGTTGATGTTGTAGGAACTGTGCAATGAAAGCCGGTTGTATCCAGTATATCAAGCTCCACAAAATTAATTCCTGACTTGTACATTTGTACATTTACTATGGCTGTTTAATTTAAGATTTATAAATCAGATCAAATAAGCCACACAGAAACAATAAGTTTATGTCTGACATTATCAAGATCAGCACAGCCTCATTCCTCTATTGTATATGGTTTGTCATACCTATTATGAAGGACACCATGTAATGTATAGGCATAAGAGCCCATACTAAGCCCATTTTAGGAGAGTACACCGCCTCAGCCACGCCCAGGATAAAACCACCTCCGACCCATGTAGCTACAGAAAAATGACACACACACTTCAATTAAAATACATTGTACTTTTGAGCAGTATGTGCATAGTTGCAAGTGTGAGCATATAGCAGCCCACATATTATCTTTCAAACAACCATGTCTTGCTTGCAAAAACAAAAAAACGGGTGATAAACAGAGCTGCTACCCAGTCTGGCTAACATGAGTTTTGCAGTCCCACAGAACAACTTACCAGTCATGGTGAAAATCCCGACCAGCAAGCTGATATTTCTGTGTCCAAGGAGCAATACTTCGGTCCTGTTTCCATTGCTATTCGTCTCAGCCTTCCTGGACTTTCGTGCAGCCCACACGCCTGTCCCTAGAATAAGGATATAAAACAGCACCACTGCAATTATACCAGGGATGTTCAGAGCCATGGTGGTCAATAACTTTAGAGCACCTTGACAGGCAGATGGACTTAATAGATAAAGAATCTGTAAATAGACCAAAAGTGAGCAAGGTCAAAGGTCACAGGCCACCCCTCCTCCGGAGTTTATTTGAGTTTGCCAGTATAGCTTTGGCAATGAAAAAGACCAAGTTCACTTAGGGTTAAAAATATTCAACATTAACTGGAATAATATTTTGTTTGGAATACGACCAAGCATGATGTAAACTCACAATTCCTAAAAGTTCTGTTTAACACTCCCTCAAATAAAGTCCAGGCCACCCACCTTGCTATTGGCAGTTCCACATTAGTTTTTTAAGGTTCTTAAGGTACTGCTTGTTTAGCTGGTTCTAAAAAAAAACCCACCATTCATCCTTCACATTTACTCAATTATCCTTACATGTCAGCTGTTTTTACATTTAAGGATTTTTTTTAATTAGTTTTTATTTTATTTATGCCAGTAAACATTACCGCTTTAATTGTTTCTACAAAAATTGGCTTTACACCACCCACACCTCTAAACTTGTCATTTTGCTATTACCAGACTACATAACTCACTCATACTACCATACTAAAATGAAACTATATATTTTAATGACAGCTTAATATGATCTTAGGGTTTACCCCTCTTGGCTGCATTATTTCTATGCTTAAACTTTGTCTAACTTGTCTTTGTCCAGACCGTTGTGCATTATTCATTTTGCAGCAAGTTGTGTATGCAAGTTTAGTGCTAATAGGGCAGAGGGGAAAGGACAATGACACTGTATGTTTAAACAGAGCCAGTCCGAATGCTGTATTACACAACACATGAATCAGGGGCAGTGAACGAGAGCAGTGGGTGAAGTGCCCATACAACGTGTACCAATCACTGCATCAAAGATGTACTTTGGCTGGTATTTGTGGAAGTGGATATAAGTTAAAAATGGGCAAAGCCTTGCACAACATGGCACACTGAAATCACTTATATAATAAAGCCAATAGTATATTAAACCTTTAACTGTTTATGAAACAGTCTCAATTTTATACTGATGTTTTTTTACATAAGAAAATGAGACCATCAGGGAGAAGATTGGCTATTTCTATACAGTTATTCTTAATGTTTGCCATCGGTGCCTCCAGATCGAATTCCACACAAATCAGGTTACACATACAGGTTCACTGAAGCCATTTAGCTCTGACTCCACTGGGGCCTCCTGCAGCGACCAGCTCACCGGAGACAGACCCAGATCTGGCTTTGCTGCCGCCTATGACCTGCAGTCGGAAGCTCCGGCGGGACGCCGTATTCAATATTCCGTATTGGAAGGCAACACCGACTCCACGCTGCTTTAGTCCCGTGCCATATTGCTGGGCCCGCTGGAAAGAAGGGAGGCGAACCTGAACAAGAACTGAGCAGGGCATACTGTCAAGAGCCCGCTGCAGTAAAATGATGATTATCAATTAATCATCAAGTAATTTTTCAAGCGAAAACCGCAAAAAATGTATCTGATTCCAGCTTCTCCAATATGAGTATTTTGTGTTTATCTGTTTTATGTCATTCTGAACTGCATATATTTGGGTTTTGGACATTTTTCTATTTCCTTAAGTTTTACAGACCAAACTATAATTCTATTCATAGAAAGAACAATCTGCAGATTAATGAAAAATTAAAAAAGGGTGCTTTACATGCTGGACAGAGATTAGGCCCCAAATGTTAACCCACCACGTGTGTCACCAGAAGAGAAACTTCAGCAAAAAATATAGGCACCTCAGACATTACATTGACTTGGATCAAAAGTTGTTTTTCTACCCTTTGACAACAAAACCCTATTCCAGGTTTAGGAATAACAATCCTATTAAATGACCCGCCAAGACCCGTTCATAGGCCAGGTCAGCTGTCAGCAGGGCCCCATGCAAGTGTCCCAGAATCTCCAGGACCTAAACAGCAGGGACAACTATTTGAGAGGACTACTCAACATCAGACCGCAAAAAAACAAGCTGGATAAAGCTAAAGCACCACAAGTCAAACCACCACCATGGGTCTTCAGAAGCAACACTAACATTAAGTGTAACGTTACTTTATCGACCCAAACATTATTTTAATGTTAGCCATATTCCATCAGTTTAGATGAGCTGTTATATGTTTGACGAATATGGCTTTGCAACCCTATTTACAGTATGAAAGACAAATGTTTAGCTAGTGAAACATTTAATTATATGAAAATGATCACTTCTTTGGGTATTGCAACTGGTTTTAAAGCCTAACAAATTGTTTTGTAACACATTAGCTGTAACGGGCATTTTACCATACAGCATCTAAGGTTTTTAGTCTCACAAAAAAATTATGTATTTTTAGAAAAAATACCAAAACGATATGACTCTAGTGGCTTTAATGGTCAATACGTGTAAGATGTCTCCTAAGCAAATATGTATTTTAATTTCTACAGCAGTTTTCAAAATAGCAACTTCTACACTTAACTGGAGCAGTTTTCAACTCAAATATTTTTAATCCTACTTATGTGTGCTGGGAAACAAAGTTTTGAATATGAGGTATAGTGTGAGGTACTATTTAATACACACATACAAATCAACACAGTTATATCGAGCCTTTTACTTTTTATTTTTATTGAGATATGACAATGATGAGAATGCTAATTCAAAACACTCAATGTATTGCTTACATAAATTCCTTGGCATTGATGATCTCTGTATTTGGCAATAAAACATTTATTCTGTCAACAATGTTGACAAAGGCATGCAAAGAAGCAGTGGTGGATGTATTGCTGATAGGAACACATATAGAGAGCATTAAATGCAATTCATGTGCATCATATATCACTGACTGATTCAGAAACATCTACATCAATCATACATGTATTTCATGTATACTACCACTGACCATGATACAAAGAGTAACAATAATGCTGAATAAAAAATAAAAAAAACCTGTGCCAGAATTCTCAACTTTTGGTCTCGCAACATGCCTTTGATGACACAATGAGTACGATTATCACAAAAAAATGTTACACACGCACACTCTCAGCCACCATTTAAACACATAAAAAATACATTCACTTTTAAGCGTCTTCACTTTTTCCCTTGAACCCAAGAATGTATGTAGGTGTTCCTCTAAAATCAAAACATCTTCAAAACATTTTCCTTTTCTTTTCCGAACACCTTACCGTTAGTGCTTGTTATTCAAACATAGAATGCCTCAAGAAATTCTTGCAAAGTTACATTAAAGGAGCAGTGTGTTGGATTCAGGGGGGATTAATTAGCAGAAATATGATAAATTATTAATAACTGTGTTTTCATTTATGCGTAATCACCTGAAACTCAGATTTATTTGTATGCATTAGCTTAAAATGAGCCATGTATATCTGCATAGCCAGCTTGACCTTCACAGAGTTCACCATGTTGCACCGCCATGTTTCTACAGAAGGCCAGAACAGACAAGCCAGACACTGGCTCTCTAGGTGGGGCCTATTCCATCTTTACATTACATGAAGTTCACTGTAGTTGGTTACAATTTGAAACTTCACGACTAGATGCCACTAAATCTTACACAATGCTCTCTTAACACGTTAAGCCCTAGACATATCCATTAAAAAAAATGCCTAAAATGACATACCCCAAATAAATCAGGAACAGCTCATCAACCATTAGGCTTATATGCATATTTCTAATCTCCTTGATAGGTCAGAAGCTAAGGAATAAGAATCCATTGTAAGTAAACCTATTTTTATTGCCATTTCAGAATAAATGGAGATGCAATAGAGGAAAGAAATGTTTTTTTTTTTTTTATCCTTTCCTAATGTAAAATCTAAATTTCAAAGGCAGTATCACCATTATAACCAAGATACCATGGGTAATGATGCAAATGAATGAACTTAAACTGTGACTGTAAATGTGATAAAAATACAACATTAATGACACAGTCCTAAAAATATATACTCAGGCAGTCTCCTGACTGTTAACTGAGAGCTTTCCTTCAAAAAACTATTTATATCAATATGGCGATGATGCAAAAAAAGCTAGAAATAGTTATAATAGGTAACAGAAAGTAGTTGTAAGAGCTCCATTCTATAGGAAAGATAAATGGAGAATGCTGAGGCCCACAGGGCTGAAACAGGTATCATTAGGTCCCTCTGAATCAAGGCTATCGATGGCGCAATGCTGTCTGTTGCCATCTGGTGGCTGAACAGAATAACTAAGAGACAGAGCTCGCTGGAAGTGAAGTCCGAGCCAACATGGCGCACGTCTCGGTCTCAGACTTCAGCTGCGATCCTGATCGCATACGCTTTCTCTTTTACTTTTACTACATACTACAACTGCTGCAGACCTTTGAGTTCCTAAATTGTTTTTGGCAAACATAACACAGGCCCTGGTTAGTTACTTTGACAAGAACCAAGATTTATGTCAGTGTGACTGTAAAATGTAAAGTTTGAATGCGTTGTTTCCACGTTTATATGCCGACGCTGTGTTTTTTGAGTCAAGATGTATTAGAAAGCTAATTTGAACAACTTTATCGTACATTTATGAAGGTTAAATTTGTGAAACCTCTGAACCCATGATAATCTAAACTTTTAAGTTGTTTGCCATACTATATAACTAAACTTTTAGCGCCTATGTTTCTGACTTATTTCTGAGGGCATATTGTTTTAGTCTATATCATGCATCATCATATCATCTCGTACATTGTCACCCTCACTGTTGAGAAGCTCTTGCACAACAGGCACTACATTTTGTATAAAACATATCAATAGGATTTTGTTTTTTTTCTTATCTGTTCATTTAATTTATATATAATTAGAAAATGCTCAATTTCTGTGAACAAAAGCTCTTGTAAAATGTTCTAAACAATCTAAAATGCTGTTGGCTATTCAAATTAAGAGCTTAGTTTTTCTGATGTTGATATGTAGACTCTTTTGATCAAACAGTTTTTCTAATGTGATTTTTAAATGCCTAATGATCAATGTAAATATGATTCAGGATTGAACACACCTGTCTCTCATGCCCTATTTTATCTTGTGTAGCTGTTAAGTCCCTCAAAAGCCTGAAAAGACTACCATGTCAAAACAATTGTAAATTAATTAATCATTTTATTCACCCTGGCTACGAGTGTGCAACTGTTTCCCTTTCAACAATTATTACATGTTACAAAGTGTATCAATGCAAGTTCTTCGCAGTAACTATCCCCCGTATAGCAGAAAGTGAACTATGGAAAACAGAATGCGGTGTGTCCTGTGCAGTGTTGTCAACTTTTTTCTGATAAAAGCAGCTAGGACTTTCTCCAAAAATCACCAATTGTTATCATATGCTCATTTGCATATTGGTGGCATTATACATTTGCATAGAGCTTAGTCGTTGTGTCGGTTGCATGAAGGAAAAGATGAGAGGGAGAGACCCCCTGCTGTGTTTTTGACTGAGCAGCAATGACAATGAATTACAATATATCATTTTAATATACATCTTGCTTTTTCCCCTGATGGTCTGAATAAGTCATTAAATTGACTTGGAAAAGCTAGTGGGGGAAAAGTTGAAAAGATTTCTATGTCCACTTCATGCATCTATGTGCTATGTAGACTTAGTTTAATATCTGGGTATTTTTGGCTTGCTAGATATTCCACGCATATCACCTTGTTTAATTCTCTGCCAAAGAGTGGCTGTCCAGTCACGTATGAGAGGGTTGTTGGCTAAAAGCTGCACTAAACTTCAGACTCAGGATTTGATCCTCAGTGGGATTAATAGCAACAGTCACCCTTTCGCTACAAGGTGATTCAGTGTTAACTTTAAAGTATTGTTTAATGGCCGTTGACGCCATCGATCCTGACAGCCATCCGTCTGACTGCCAGCTTAATGTCAGCGGATGACTCATTTCAGCAGCCTGGCGAGGAGGGCGTTTGCGAAGATTCCAACAACGAGAATAACGACCATGATCAGTAATGTGAGGCCACGTCGTAAAACCAGCTGTGTTATTGACAGAGTGTTTCCCACTGTAGTGGATTTGTTTAGGCCAGCAATATTCACATCCTGATATGCGTTGTCCTCCTCAGCATCCTCAGCATTGGATACATTAGCCTGGTTCTGATTTGAGTCTAGAAGATTGAGGGAGAACCTTTAGTATTCACAAAAAACTAAGTCACACAAGGATGTTTCAGTGAGTGTCCATTGTAGCCTACCTGTATTTTCCACCTGCATCTCTTTATCTTCTTTGATCTGGACTCCTGCTCTCACAAGAGCCTGATCAGAGACATTCAAGACAATTAGTAAAGGGACGGATCACTCATAAATCAAAAATACATACCTTTCCCATTACATGTAGTGCTATTTAGCAATCTAGAATGTTTTGGTGTCAGTTGCATAGTTTTGGAGATATCAGCTGTAGAGATGTCTGCTTTCTCTGTATTATAATGGAACTAAATGGCACTCCACTTGTGGTGCCAGAAAGTACATTTGAAAAACTAAACGCCAATGTCTCATGACCTGATAACTAAAGATAACCCAAAGACCTTAATGTGAACAGTTTCATGTAGGGATCATGGTTCGAAAGAAAATAGTGCCATATAGTCCCATTATGTTTGAGGGGTGATGGACATCTCTATGGCCGATATCTCAAACCCTCTGCAACTCACACCCAAAGAATCCAGGTTGATAAATAGTACTACAGGCAAGAGATAAAATATATGTTTTTGATTTTGAACTTTAAACACATCTCAAGACAAATTAAAGTCACATTTGATTGTTTAGGGATGTATGTACGCACCTCTTCAGCTGCCTTCTTCCAGTCGAGTTTGTACACAAATGTGACGAAGCAAATGGACTGCAACAACACACAAATGGTGAGCCCCGTCCAGAGTCCTTTAACAGAGATGAGAGGATCATTTAATGGCTTTCCAGAACTCTTCTTGACGAGCAGGAGATATGACTACATGCAGCAACAGTGTACTACTAGTCTGGTCTTACCTAAAATGCCCATGTTTGCTGCAAACATTAGGGACACACCAATAGGGACGCCAATGAAGTAGTATCCAACCAGGTTACACAGAGCACCAATCAACTGTTTTCCTGCTCCTCTGAGAACACCTCCAGCCACACCCTGTCCATGTCAAACAGAGATTTGGTCAAGTCCCATTCTATATGTGTCAATATTAGATCTGAAATCCTGATTACTTGCATGAAATTGTTTCTTACCGCAACGGCATCAGCAAGATGCATGAAGACAAAGATGACCAGGACATCAGAAACCCTCTGTGAAATGTCCCTAAAGAAATGAAGATAGAGATTCTTGAGATGCTATTCCGTGTATTTAGTTTCCGCATGTAGTCCTTTTTAAACAAACCAAAAAGTGGACCAACAGAAAAGCGACTCAGTTCTATTAGCGTTCACATCATCAGTTCATTTTAACGAGGACTCAGGTCTGTTTCTGGTCCACTTCAGATGTCTTCGTGTTTAATTTGGCATCACCGATGAGGAGTTTAGTGTTTGTGAGCCAGCATGAAGTTAATGTATGACAGTCTGGACACCAATATGAAACCTATCATGGTATGTCACATGGACTAGGGTAAACAAAAGAGAATAAAATTGTGTCAAAGATTCTACTCACGCCTCTGATGTGAAGATGTATCCAATGACATTTCTGGCAATGCCGAGGATGACTCCAACAAAACAGGCAATTATGACTGCATTGGGGATTTAAAAAAACACTTATTAATATATTTTGAACACAGAACGTGTGTTTTGAACAATTTACATATTAAAATGACCAGGGGAAGAGGTGAACACAAACAAAGTGTAATATTGCAAATGGAATGGTTCATGTGTGAGAAAATCTGTTTAGTTTATACATCCAAACTGAGCATTTTTTGGATTCAATAATACATTTTAACTATAAATTGTGATTATTTATTGTATTACTATGTATTATTTTCAATACCTGCTTTCTTGTATGTCATGTTGTCTGCATTGCTGGTAGTATTAAGAGGGCTTTTTGTGTTAATGAGATGTGACCGAAGTGTCAAATATATTTTTAATACAAACGGTCACTAAACTACTACTACCGCTCATGTGAAAATGTTATTTAGGCAACATGTACTGCAGTGTGCTTTGGGTCTTACATGCACAAATGATGGGGATTTTGCAGGACAGCTTGGCCTGCTCTATGTTTCCTGCACCAAGAGCATTCCCAACACGTACACTGGCAGCAGCAGCGAGTCCTAATGGGAACTATGGGAAGTAATGACCAAAAATGTATTAAAGCTACCTTTCCTTATAGAGATAGTTTGGATTTTTTAAAATGGGGTTTTATAAAAAGGTACATATCCATAGTCAGTGTATTACTGCAGAAGCAGACAAGAGTACCAGCACGGAAGAATATTTTCACAGCTTTATCTAGCCATTAGACAGCCCTTTACATCGGGACACTGAAGCAATTATCTATGCTCCCTTCAAAGCCACCAGAGTCCATTCACAAAAACAGTAATTTAACCCCACAGAACACTGGAGTTGCTGGATTTCCGCTGCCTTGATCGGTTAGTTTGTGTTTGTTATGTGACTTTGCTAAATCCTAATTAACATAAAAGTCAAACAGATTTTTTTGAAGTGGGCCTTTTTTATGTGGCTAATATGTTTTGCTGCTGCCCCCGTCCACATCCGTACATTGCTTTTCTCCCGTTCCGGTACTCCTCTCTGCTTCTCTGCTTCCAAACTTGGGGCGTGCCGACCGCCATCTACTGTAGGCTTATACATTGACTATGTTTAAGTACCACATACAACCCTACTTCAAAAGATGCAAACTATCCCTTTAACTATAATTTCATCAGAGCAGTGACCAACACACAAGCAGAAGGTTAGCCTTTACAATAAATACATAATTAATGGTAGGGCAAAACATTTAGAGGACTTACCATGTAAGCTACGACCGTCAGCTCATAAGCTATGGACTGAGCTCCCAGCTCAACCTCACTTATAATTCCGGCCAGGAATCCTCCTATTTCAAACATCCACCACTCCAGACAAAGCATGAGCATACTGGGGATGGCCAGCTGGATGAAGGGTCCCCACTCCTGCAGACACTCCAGTGACCAACCTGTGGGTCAGAGGTCTTTTTGTTAAGCTGTAGGGTATCTTTCCTTTCTTATTTCAAGTTAGAGCTAACTCCTTTGAGCAGTTGGTTATGCTTAAATCACAATTCAGAAAAGGATGGAAAAAGACTGAAGTAACAAAAGACACAATCTCTCTGCGTGAGTTTATTATTTTAAATTATTTAAATACTTCAAGTGTATTTTAGAAATCAAAAAGTGGTCTTAAAGCTATACAGAGCCCTGGTTGAAATGGTTCGCTCAATTTGTTAATAATTGTTACGTTAAGTCAGAATGACTGTACTACTGGCAAATTATTGCTAGTTTTAGGCAACAGCCTTATGAATTAAGGAACTTTAAGTAAATCCTAACTCGGGCCAGCTGCGTCATCCCAGTAACCTCTCTTCCCCACTACATTATACAGTAATAGAGTGTAACTAATCCTGTCAAACATTAATAAGTGGAAAGTCCATAACAGACAACCAATTAAGAAGTTGCAAAAGACCAGAGGCTTGAACGATGAAAGAGAATGAAATTAATGGATAGAATAAGATAATTAATGCAGTCAATCCCATAAGAAGAAAAGTCTATTTTTAAATCACAACTGACCTCCCCATGTGGCTTTATGCAGACCCCTGCAGCAGATGTAAACGTATAAGGCCACAGCCAGCAAATACTGTGAGATAGCATTGGCTGCAGCAGATCCACTTAAAGAAGAAAGGATCGGCAGGTTTAGACCAAAGAAGAAATGAGAATCATATTCACATTTTGTTGACAGCTGATCATGGTTATGAAACTATACTTTATATACATTATGTGTCCAGATGGTCAATCAGATTAAAATTAAATATGTTACGGAATAATAAGACACTGAGTGAAAAGATAAATGGATGTTTCTGTACAATGTCATCCAAAACAACAATCTGGCAATAAACACTACATTAGTAAAACTGACAAATAATATCAACTGTTGAATTAGACAGCTGTTTAATTACATTTTTAAGACATATATTACTAAAAAACATAAGATTGGTACGGACAAGTGGACAACGCAAAAACGTAATGCTGTCGCTGGTATGGAGTCATAATAAATAAGATCAACTATGTTGCAGTTCACTGCTACAACCCAGTGAAAACTCCTGAACATATATTGAACATTATCGTAAACTATATTCAACATATTCCAGTAAGTAAACAGCCAACGCTGTAAAGGAAAGGCGTGGTGCGCCAACACAAAACAAAACAAGAGCAAATTTTCAAAAACGGAATGTGGCACAATAATCGTTTTAACTACATTATCTTGTTTGCCAAAATTAAATTTGATTAACCATTCAACCCTAATGTGTATACACTGTAGCATATTTAACACAACTTACCTTATGTGAGGTGACATGTTAATTAATAAGCATGCACAAGTGAATACACATCCGAGTGTTTCTAATGACACAATTGAGTGTTAAGCTCTACAACAAAATAAGGATGTTGGAAAACTCACGCGACGCCCAAATCCAGCTGGTAGAGGAAAACGTAGTTGATGATTGCGTTGAGGATGTTTGCAATCGCTCCAGTCACAACCTGAGGCCATATAATTCCCTGTAAACAACAACACCTGGTATTAATATCATTTTTAATAACTTTGGTCCAGCCATAAACTTTAACACTGGTGGGTTTGCATTGCTGCACCTGATTTTGAAGATACCTCCCTTGCAGCTGGTACATAAAAGCAGCCTGTAAAAAGGAAATAGAAAATGTAATCAGTGTCCCTTTTGCAGACTGCTGCCAAATTTGAGCTTTTGAGAAATAATGGAGCGAAAGCCTCTGTATGTTTTGTATTGTTATCTTAATACACAGAGTTTAGAATGCAACAAACTCACCGGCAGAGCAGGCATGAAGATCATCACATACAACTGGGCGAGACTTCATGAAGAAAGAGAACAAAGAAATATGTAAAATATGAGTCATTGGGATTCATTCTCTGCTGACAATGTTGTGTCTGTATGTTGTTTTGGGCGAGAGAGTAGGACATGAAGTGTGGTGGAAAACAAAATACTATCTATCTATCTATCTATCTATCTATCTATCTATCTATCTATCTATCTATCTATCTATCTATCTATCTATCTATCTATCTATCTATCTATCTATCTATCTATCTATCTATCTATCTATCTATCTATCTATCATCTATCTATCTATCTATCTATCTATGTCCCAACATGAATATCAAGAGGGGAGGAAGAAGAAGAACTTGTTTATGGTTGTTGTTTTTCCTGCTCCTGGCCTGGGGGCATAAAACATTCACAAAATATAACTTAACATACAGAGAGATAAGGTTCCAGGCCTGTTGAGTAAAACCTTCACACAACATACCTCAAACATACATCAATATAAATGTCCATTACAGAAGTCACTTTAAAAGGTATGTAAGGTCAGGAATGGCAAGCCCTGATGACATTTAATCAGTTAAAATTTGACACGATACAATTCAAAGTCAACATACTCATAATGTAATTTTGGGCAACTCTATTCTTCCAAGTAAAATGATAGTTATTGATATCAACAATTCAGTTCTCACTAGTCGAAATGTTAGATATCTGCAATTCTTCTTACATCACAGATATCCTAAATTCTAGATATCTAAAGTTAAGTTCTTACCAGTCAAAATGTAATTATCAATATGTTGGCTTGGAATCGTAAATAGTAACATACATTTGGGAAATTACATCTCCACTAGTCACAATTCATTTTTTTTTTAAACATGTGGAAATTCAATTATAGAGATGTGTAGTCATTTGAGTTGTAATGTTATCCAACCTACATGTGCTACCTTTTGATGAACATAACTAAAATGGTCTCAACCATAAACTACCATTTGAACGTTAATATGATCCTGAGCTTGGCCCATTCAGATGAACTCTGATAGATAGCCGATTGGCTTATTGGAAAATATGAGAATGTTGGAACACATATTTTCAAGGACGTTTTACTTTTTCTCAGATTTTCCATGTGTTTTCCAGAACAGGAAAACTGGTCAACTGTTTTCCAGGCTTTCTTCAGGACACGTGGAAACCCTGCCTCATGTACAGCACAGTCACTAAAGGGAAAGATGCTGAAGGTATATTGTCTAGGGGATTGAATAATGGCTCACCTGGCAACCTCTGGGCTCTGTTTGACAGCAAGTAGGAGAGGTTCAGTGTTGATGAGGACTGCCCAGCAGGGGAAACAGGCCAGCAGCAGAATCAGAATCCCCCTCTGGAGAATCACACCCACACGCTTCAGGTTACCGCTCCCATACGTCTGCATGAAACAGGTAGACCGATTCTCAAATAAGTAGAGTTGGAAAACACCAAATCACACCAATAACCAAGGGTGTGATGGGTCAAAGAAAACTAACATGATACAAAAGCTCATTGTTGAGTTGTTTTAAAGGGGATCCCAGGAAAACCTGAGAACCCAGCAGTAGCAGTTGTGTTTGTCTTGGTCAGATAAATTAAGTGAAAGAGAAACATCTGGTGAACAACTCTACCTGAGATATGAGGGTATCACAGGTTAACGATAAACCAGTTCCAATGGAAATACCACTGACATTAACAATCTGCAAAAACAAAGTTTAATTAAAACATAACTCAGGGAAAAAACATGGATATTAAATGATAATTCAGACGCAAGTACTGTAAGGCTGGAAAACCAGTCCAAACAGTTAGGTCCCCTCACCGCTATTGATAATGCTACTCCTGCAAGTTCAGTTTTCCCCAGGTGACCACAGAACACAGTGCTGACCAAACTGATCATGAAGACCATCATCTGGGAAATGACCTGAAGTACAAAAACAAACACAATACCCTTCTTATTTATATAAATGGGAGATGCATTTATACAAAAATAAATAAAAACATGAGGCACCGTAGACAATTTCGGTGAGCAAAGACCGAGAAGATCTCATTAGCCTTACTGCATTAAAAATAACAAATAGCTTATGATAGGTATCATCTGATGTTGTGGTTCTCACCATCTTTGGAAGCAATTTTAGATGAGTCGTGTAACAATTTGATAAATATTCCAAATAATTCACTAAATACCAATATTTGCAGATAGGCCAACAATTGATTTGAGGTGGCTTGCTGTGTATTATTCAACAATTTAATGATGTATGAAAAACAAAATAATACAAGCAACTCCAATACACCCCTTCACATATTAGAAATAAGCATGAAAACAAGTGAGTTCGTTGGCCTTTGAATGAATAAGTTAACAGACAGCAGTTAAGTATTTAGACAGTGATGAGGTTTATGTGTTAACTTCAACTTTCAATTAACCTTCGATCTGAAGGCAACGGTTCATTGACACCAGTCTCTGAAGGAGATGTTTGTGCAAAAATGTTTGAGAAAACTTTAAGCAGCACTAAAACCACAATAGAAACTGGAATTAAAAGGGGCCCTAAAAGGACACCTGCATTATCTGGTCTACATTCTCTTAAAGCCCCCCATCCTGTGGAGGGGGGTTTATTTCATATTTACTTACATAGCAGAGACGCGCACTAGTTATATTGTGTGAGGCAAAGTCAAGTCTCTTGTAGTTGTAATGATCTATCTCTCTATTTAGAACACTGCTTTGCTTTATCTAAGAAATGAAAAGTATGTATTATCATACATTATCAGCAATAATTAGTTGTTTGGTTTACGATTACTTTAAACAAGCTATTGCAATGCAAAATGTAAAAAACAAAAAAAAAAAAAAACACAATGAAAACTTTTGTTTAAAGTAAATCACAGCAGTTTGCCCCTAAGAAAAGTATTCCTAATATTGTGTATACCATTATTTAACCGTTACCTACGTTTGAAGGAGTAGGAGTACAACCGTGTTTTATAATTACACTGGGTCTCCAATTAATAAAATATTATAATCTACTGTAATTTAACACATCCTTCCAGCCTCTAATACACAAATCACAGAACGTGTGAGAAACATGCAGACATTCAAACATTTAATTCCAAGTTAAAAGTCAAGCACTCAAATATAAGTGACTGTTTCATTTTTTAGGATGAGTTCAGGCACCACACACACACACACACACAGGAGACTGAGCTCCGTCTCCTCACCACCGGTCCCGCTAGTTTGAAGAGTTGAACCAGCTCTCGTTTGGAGTCGGGCGAAATAAAACCACGTATGTTCTTCACACAAGTTTCCCAGCATTCACCGGAGCCCTGAACACCGCGAGCCGCTTCATCTGCTTTCAAATCTTCCTTCACTCCCTCGGAGTATTTAATTGGTGTTTTACTAGAAACGTCCATGTCTACGTTGTTCTCCACCTACAGACCGGGCTTATCTCTGCCGTTTACACTTTAACAGTGACAGACGACTCGTCACACGCGGTTGGTTACATTTGCGTTTGATAAGTAGGCGCAGGAAAGGTTACGCACGTGCTGCAAGAACGCCACGGACATAGGTTCGAGGTCCCAGCCAACCACCTCGTGCAGCTGTTTTTGGGGCGTCACGGCCATTGGGGATAGCTAATGTTGCCTTCAAGTGCACATTATGAGGTTCAGTTTACTTAGACTCGTCGTTTGAAGAGATTGTCCGCCATCCGAGTGAAGTACAGTGCCTATGAAAGTAGTTTAAGAAGTTTTACTTTGGTAGAAGTGTAAAAATACTTCCTGCTTTCAAAAGTACAAAAGTTCTAGCATCAATGGCCCATTTCAGAATGATATGTATTACCTTAATGGATTTTAATAAGTGATGCATAAGTATGCACATCACTTCAATGTAGCAGCTGGTAAAAGTGGAGATCATTTTAATTATGATTGCTTAATCTACAAAAAAAACATCACAATTTATTAGTTGACTTATATTTTAATAACTAAAGTTATCAAATAAATGTTGTGGAGTAAAAAGAACAATATTTGCCCCTAGAATGTAGAGTAGAAGTATAATGTAGCATAAAATAGAAATCCTCAAGTACCTTGAATTTAACACCTAGCTGTACTTAGTGACATTGCACCACTGCATAATGACATGTAGCTTGAGTCACACAGTATGTGTGTGCCACAGCCCTAGTTTGTGTCTTGCGTGTACTATTACACATGTATAGACTTTAACTGTTGTGTTACATATTAGAAGCATTTGTAAATGTTAGTAAAACAACAAGGGGTGTTTAATGAAACCGATACAAATTAAGAGTTTAGCAGGAAATATTATCATGTTTAAAAAGTTTTGACAACAATTGCAAACTTACATCATCCTGTTCTCAGACTTCACTTCAGGGTTAAGGACTTCAGGACTAAAACTGATTTGCGATCTGTTTCTCTTTACAGCTGTTAAAGTGTAAACATAACAAATCAGAACACAACACATGTCAAGCCATCACAATTTCAGCAAACACACAAACACAAACGTGCAAACACGCACAGTTTTACAGTTAAGACATGTAACACCACTGGAAAATATTTGCTCTAGGCTTCCACAGTGGAGTGAGTGGAGGATGGGGGTAATGTGCTCATGCTTGTGCACTCTCATCAGGCAGTTAAGACATGTAACACCACTGGAAAATATTTGCTCTAGGCTTGAATGAGTAATGAGTACTTTAATTAAAATCAAGTTATTAAAGGCTGTTAAAGGCTGACTCTTGGTTGTAACTGTGTCCTTTTCACCAATTGTTGTTTAAATGTCATGTAAAAATCCCCAAATGCTGTCAATGAGAGAACAGTGAAGTCACCAATCTGAACTTATTCAAACTACACTTCCAGCCTATGGAGTCTGTTATGTCACTTGTAAAGGCAGAGGAGCAAAAACCAACTGAAAGACTTTAAGATGTTAGAAAATGCAAGTTCTAATACATAACCTGTTTAGGATCCAACCTACAATACGTGACACTTTAGTGACATCTTGCATTTCGGCTTGTCTTTGGCATGCTAATGTTGCAGTGTTCTCTCTTTAATGACCTCATAGAACATCCTGTTTATCAAGTTATTCAAGCCGAGTTTTAGCTCAGCTTTTCCGGATATTGTTACTGAAACTTCCTTTTAATGAAAAAATCAGAACTGAAGATGTCGCAGCTAGATTGTCTCGCCCATATTCGCACAGTTTGAAATCAATACACTTATTGACACCTAAAAGCTTCCCAGTATATCCACAAATTAGCCAATGCAAAATCAATTGATTTCATTTGTTTGCTGAAAAGAACATTTTCTTTGTCGTGTTTGGTACTCCGAAAAGTTATCATTATGTCACTTTTTTCATATACTTCATGAACATGATAATTCAATGTGTTTTTTGTTATAAATAAATACTAAGTCTGTCTAAGACTGAATCCATGACTGCAACAAAGTAACTGATTTAGTTTAATTTTTAATTTCAGTGACAGAGAGACTAGATGAGCACTGAGCCCTTCTTCTTTGAGTCAAAAACAATGTAATTATTATTATTTTAGGACCTAAAATGCTTTATCACAAACATGCATGAATCCGGATATGAGCACGGCATCAGCAACTTTCTAAATCATTTATCTAAAGAGATGCATATATAGATTGTTGTTAGATACAAAACACAGACAATCATACGAAATGTAAGAGTAGGGAGGGAACTGCATTATAAAAATAATAAAAAACTAAAAAACTTGTTAAACATAACCGATCAATGTTCAGTGTTTGTGAGTCGGCATGGAGGTGATGAACTTTTGTACAACAGTCGAGGTGGTATTTTGAAACCCAGCCTGTTATGGACTGCAACTAACGGTGCACTAAATAAGTTTTTGTTTCTGCCAGTGCAAGTTATTGTGTCACAGAGTAAACTCCCTGATATGATGTGAAAATGTATCTAATGACATATCAGCCGATGCCAAGACTGGCTCTCCAACATAGCATACAATTATGACTGTGTTGGAACAAACAAAATACAGCAGGTGTTGTTCATAGAGCTGAACGAATGTATGTAACATATTTCTTGGCACCAATCAGAATCTAAATCTGATGACAATTAACTAATTAAAAGTTTTCTTGTGTTGCCCAGGAAGCAACCTGCAGTTCCTAAAAGTGAAACCATGCAAGCCGTAATTCACAGCTGGTATGTTAATGACTGACTCACTCATCACACCAGCCAGGAGTCCTTTCTATTTCAAATATTAACCATTACGGACAAATCCTGAAAATACTGGGAATGACCAGCTTGAGGAAAGGACCTCCTCCTGCACTCCTGGGTCAAGGGTGCAAAGTTAAAGATTTTACATTTCTCAAAATATACACATGCTGGAATATCATGAAAGATGAAAGCATGCTGTAAAAGCCATGGATGATAAAGCAGACTGAAATAATTGGATAGAATAACAGGAATATTCTTATTATTATTACATTATCATTGCATTAAAGGCTAGAATGAAGGAAACCTATTGAGGAAAAGATCCTGATTTTAGAGTGAGAGTAGTAAGAAAGTAGAAACAACTAATAATTTGCTGAGAAATGTCAGTGTTTAATGGCTCCCGAAGATGGTTATTCAGATTGTTGCTCAATAATATTACAATATTTGACAATAATAATAAATATAAGCTTCTTACTATGAGCTATGTAGTCTTGAACACACATTTTCTGCCCAAGGAGAACAGTTTTGGTTATTTCATATTAGAGACTTCTGTATTTATTCCCCGCAGAGCGAGCATAAAGATCTTCACATAAGAGACTTCATGCAAGAAGACAAGAAAAAGGTGTAGAACATGTAGAATTGAATCAAAAGACTTTATATTATGGGTATGTAACACATCAAGCTATCCGTAAATAGCAGAGGAATTAACGTGAGCCCCAGTTAGGCTAACGAGTCAACAAGTGATTAAGACAAGAGCCAATAGAAACACAACATTGCTGTTTTCTTCATTCTGTTAGCAATGCAATCACAGAATCCCTCCTCCACTCCACTCTGCTCCATGGAGATAAAATTGGGATTGACGTTTCAACCTCTGGGCTCTGTTTGACAGCAAGTAGGAGAGTTTCAGTGTGGATGAGGACTGCCCAGCAGGGGAAACAGGCCAGCAGCAGAATCAGAATCCCCCTCTGGAGAATCACACCCACACGCTTCAGGTTACCGCTCCCACACGTCTGCATGAAACAGGTAGATAAATAAGTAGAGTTGAACAACACCGATCACGCTACTAAGCAAACGTAGGAACACGTCAAGAAAACAAAACTGATACCAAAGCTCATTGTTGAGCTGCTTTTTTTTTTTCAGGGAAAAGGTCAACCTAACACAGATATAACGGTTTTACTGGTGGATGACAAACCAGTGCCAATGGAAACACCAGGGACTTTAACCACCTGCAATTGACAAAAACAGTATTAATCAATAATGAAAATGAAAATAAGCTTATATTGTAGAAGTCATGACATCAAAAAGGCTTTAATGTCAGTATAGATACAGATAGGGCTTAAAAGCATCTCTCCTCACCGCAGCTGCTAAAGAAACTCCTGCTAGTTCAGTTTTCCCAGGCTGACCACTAAACACCAAGCTGATGATACTGATCATGAAGACCAACAACTGGGAAATTACCTGGATAACAATAACATAAAACAATAAAAAAAACAAATAAAAACATAACGTGTTTGTATTGAAAGAATAGTCACTGTTGAGTATGTTTAATATCTATGGATTATTTCAAAAGTTGAGTGCTCAGGAAAACAAATAGTCATGATTAAAAATGAAAAATGACTCAACCTCTATCCTAAATTGGAAATATTGCATTATGTTATAAATCAACCACTTTCAGCCCTCAACTCCTTTGGATTTTTTCATGTTCCTAAATGTTTACCTATATGAGTGAGTGCTAGAAGGTGGTTTCATTAATTAAAATGACCAATTTTTCAGGAAACGGGATCTCAAAGTTGACCTACAGTCTATTGGACAACCACCCCACCTAAGACACAGATATCTTCTTTAAAAATAAAAGTGCCAGTATGGTTTCTGATTAACAGAGAGATTACAAACTTGATTATCCGCAATTTCAATATATTTAATCCAAATAAATAAATTGGAAATTGAGGAGATTTCTTTTGTCCTTTAATAGTAACTTACAAAAAACGAGTAGCGGCCAATCACCAAACTTGATGTCGCATTACTCCTACAAATGTCCTTTAAATGAAACAATCACAGAGCAAATATGCCAAATAATAAGAGTACTACAGCTACAACATTGCATTTTATTAATTGACTTATAATGAAATTATTTTAACAGTACACAGTATTTTTTTATGGGAAGAGTTTTGTATGATTGTCCCATTTTTCCTGAACATGTCATTGGAGTGCAGTAAGGGCTATTGAAATGTTTGAATGTCCAAGGTTTCTAAAAAACTTTTACTTGGCAACATATTTTCTTGATGGGAATATAGCAGAGATCCATTAAAAGTTCTAAAGTACACCTAAGGTAGTCTTCAGAAGTTAATCTGGTTTTCTTGACAATCTATTAAACAATGTCACGAATAACTTGACTTGACCCTAATCTATTTTATCTTATTTGATCAAATAATGTATAAATACCTGTGTATTTGCATAAAGGCCCAGAAAAAACTCTAGATGTCGATGTTTCTGCATCCAAACGGAGAGCCCACACATGCAGCCGTGTCTGCCGTTAGACACATATGACTCCTAGATGAGCGTAACAAACTGTGTGAGAATCTTTGTTGTACTCGCTTAAGTCCAGCAGGTCTCTTACGCCCTATTGAACTATTTTCAGACATTTGTAAACTAACCTGTCGTGGGAGTTAGATTGTTCAAATAGGTGAGCAATAAAGGAATCATAAAAAGAAAATGTTGACATTGTTTTTAATGGTGGGAGTTGAGCATTACAAAGCAAGAGCAGACATCATCATTCAGTCATTCACAGATAAAATCCCTGATAAAACAACAATGCATTTTATGGCTTATTACAGCATGCTTTGTGAGCACAAATTATTAAAAAAAAAGTTTTCCATCATTTCTTTGGGGCAATTTTCTCATGGAGATCATAGTAAAAGTTATTCAATTCTTCACTGCTGAAAATTGGGAATAAAATAGAGGAAATTATATTCTTTTGCAACCCCAGGGAACAAAACAGGACAGGTTAACAAATACATTTTAAATTGCCATTATAAATATATACTGTATATAGAAACACTGTTAGCAATGGATTGTATTCCCAGCACTGCAGTGGTAAAATAAGTTCTGATAACTTTAATTTCTCCAGTGAACATGCAGGTCCAGAGTGCGTCAATCCTTTTTTATTTTAGGAAACATTCCAAGTGAAAATGCTGTAATATGTCAGCTTATCCACAATAATAAGCTTCTCGTAAATCAGTGTTGTACTTGATTTTGTGACGAATGTGCTGAGTTCAAGGGACTCCAATGATGGGTCAGTTTGAAGGATGTTCTCTGGGACCCTCTCACTCAATATGGTAATCAGAACATGGAAAGCACAAACAGAAACCCTGTGCTACATACTGTTATCCTGCACTGCATGGGCAATCTGTGCCCATGTTGAGTCACTGGTCTACCACTATTTATGGTCATACTGGGAAGTCTATAATGATAATGCACTTAGTGTAAGGGACAAAATCGTAGTCTATGTCGTTCCTGACTGTCCCCAAAGCTCAGAGAGGCGTGCAGGTTTTTATGATCTGGAAAAGCTTGAAATATGCTTAAAACGTAAGTTTCTTAAAATTCCCATCAACAATGTTACATACCATAAATATCTATTGGGAAGTGTCAGCAAGTCTCCAATAGAATTCTGGAGATTCTTATTCTCAATGGTGATGTTAGTACTTAAGAGAACAAATTAAAAATGTACAGAACAGACTGGTGGTTGACAGCTACATCACCATGCACTGGAGGGTTAGGTGTTTCCACTGGAGGTGGAGAAAGAGAGTGTTGACAAATAAACAAGAGAAATGCTAGCAAATGTATTACATTTACATAAACCATACTGAATGTGTGTACAAAATGAGAACAAAGTAAATGTGCAAAGGACTGTATCTCATCGAAACCGTTGTTTCATAAAGTCACATAATGCGCATACATCAGCATTCTGCTACTAGATTTATAAAATGACAAACACAGTTTCAGGCTTGATTTGTGGGATTTGAGCAAATCATTCCTCACTCTATTTTTTTTGGTTTTGTAAACAGTAACATTCAAAGAAGTCCTCACTGGCCGCCTGGAGAATGTAAAGCTATATAGGCATCAGTAAACTGCAGTGTGTCTTATCCTAACATGGTCGGTCAGTCACACAAAAGGCCTGTGTATGAATGGAATCAAAATACTGATTCACTCTGTGTATTTGAAGTTGTGTGCTTGTGTATGTGTGTAAAAGGCCCACTACTCCATTTAAAGATATGCCTGTAAACATTTCCAAATTTCTTTCTTCCTTGTCTTTACATTCCTTGTTTGCTCACTGTAGTAACCTGTTATTTAAATAAATTAATGAATAAATAAACATAATCGATAACATAGAATACATTCAAGTACATCAGTTCCTCAATACTGGAAAACAAGCAGCACCACTCTGCAATCTGGTTGTTGGCCGACTGTTTGATTTGTGGGCTACAGTACGTGCACAGCATATAGTCAGTAACCTCATGCACCCCGACGTTCTCAAACTGGCTCTATGAGGTGGAGCGTTCTCCTTGTCGTTTGAGCTGTGATGGAGCTCAGTGACACCACTGTGTTTCTGAGGTAGCCCCACCTCACACTGGCCATCCTAAACATGACGGTCCTGAGTCACACGCACAATCTGAGATTACACACCACAGGCTGCTTAGAGGTCATTTCACAAACCTTCAGAGATTGTGGTTCGCTCATAGTGCAGTGAGGGTGCGGAACAGCTGAGTGAGGCAGAAGACCGAGGCGGTGAGCGCGGTGCACTGTTTCGCCAGCAGCTTGGAGCTCAGGTCCTGGCAGCCGCGCTTGCTGCTGGCCCGCTCTGCTGCCAGACAGAAGTCCCTGAATGAACGGGCCACATCTGCCAGACCTGCGACGGCCTCCGCGTTCCTCCGGTCACACCTCTCGCAACCGGAGAACCAGAGGCAAATGCCCGCCAACTCCACCAGGGTCCGGAAACTGTCAGCCAGGGAGTGAAGCATTTCCCCTGGGCTCTGGCCAATCCCCACCACCTTCTGGCAGCCGGACATCAGCCGCCGAGCCTCTATCTGGAGCACCCTCTTGTTCTCTGTGAAGTGGGCCGGGCAGGTGTCCCTTGGGTGGCGACCTCCGTGGCCCGTTACGGATCTGTCAGCACCTGTACTTTCCAGAATGGAAAGGAGCTGGTCCACGTCTATGCGGAGTACTTGGAAACCCGTTGGGGGCTCCGGGTAGCGCTGCTGGCCTAGCCGACTGATGGTGTCCTTGTGCGTTTGGGGCAGGAAACGGTCCGAGGAGTCAGATAACGGTGAGAGGAGAGGGCTGAGCTCAGAGGTAGAGGAGGAGAAAAGGATGGAGCGTGGGAAGGAGGGAGAGTGGGTGGAGGAGGTTGAGAGAAGGGAGGAAACGGGTGGAGAGGTCATGAGAGGAAGACCTGCTCCAGAAGTCTGAGTCACACCGCTGCTCTGTGTGCGGCAGGAGAACTCGTAGACGGTCAACTCCTCGTCAAAGCTGTCCCCGCTGCCGAAGCAGTTGGTATAGACCGTCGGGCAACCACAAGCATCCAGCGGCACCTGCACCACGTCCACTACTGACTCACATCCAGACGCTAGCACTGAAGTGCAGCCAAACTCAGGCTTAAACGGTGGGGTAGTCACCACCTCGGTTGGGCTCTTTGTTTGGGACGGATCCTCACAGATAGTAAACACCCTGCAGCCTGAAGAAAGGGTTTCTGGCGAGTCTGAATTCTGCCCTGTGGGCCTACAAAGACTCATCAAAGGTCTGTCGCTACTGGTCCGTCTTACTTTCTGTGCCTCACTATGAAAAGGGAGTCCTGGTCCATTTAGATTCTGTGTGGTCACCACTTTGGGATGGGACTGATTGTTCATTTTATAACCTAGAATGTCTTCACCTGGACTTGTGACCTTCATCTTGGATACTGGAGCATCTTTAATGGGGCCAGGAGTGTCCGTCTTTGGGCCTGAAGAGTCTCTTTGGAGGCTGTTCACTATGGAGGCTGGAGGCTCTGTTATTGGACCTGGTGTGTTCTTGATAGGTCCAGTGTACAGAGGCAGATATTGGTGTTGGGCTTTGGGCTCAGTCTGGACAGGCAATGGAGAGCTTATTTCCTTCACCTCTGGCACTGATTGAAAACTCTTTGCCGAGTTTGTTTCAACAAAAAACTCCCCGTCCACCTCAGATTCTGTAACCGTTGTATCCGAATCGTCTGACTCCACAGATTCTGCAGTTGTGCCCGTTTCGAAGTCAATAGTTTTTGTGACGTCATTGACGTCCGTTACTTTGATGGTGATCTCGACTTCACCTTTATTGTTGTCTTCAGCTGAACTCTGAGCTACATTCCCCAACCCGGCCTGGTTAAGGGTTTCCTGGGAGCGTGATAGATAAAGGGGCAAATTTTGAATCTTCCCCCTGAGCGTGGATGCAGATAAGCTACCCATAAAGCTAGGGGAACAGGTCTGGAAGAGGAAGCGAGTTGGAGAAGGAGGCGTCTTGGAGAGATTGTGTACTGTGACTGTGTTAGCTTTCGTTAAGCTAGGACTAGCTAAGCTATTTTTAGCTTCAGCACTTTGCATAGTGGGACCACTTCTGGCTTTGTCTACATTTTGATCCAAACCTGAAGCACTTTCATCTGTAACCTCACGTCTCAATCTGGTCCCTGAATTAAACGTAGGAGATGTGGCACTTGTTGCAGCTCCAAGCTTTGCAGTGATAGAGTTTATAGCACGAGTATAGTCAGAATTCACTGAACTTACTCTTGTATGAGCCTCAGTGTTGGAGAGAGACTTTATAATAATGTGAGACTCACCTTCACTTGCTGTGGCCAAAGTTTCACTGATGCTATGCTTTGTAGCTATAGCCCACTCATCTTTCTTGTCACTTGAACTAGAATTTAAGGAATTAATCATATCATCATCAAAAAAAACATTGTCTGAATTGGTGCTGTCTGTTACTTCATCGCTAACAGTCACAGTAGAGCTAACAACACCGTTGGCATCATCCTCAGTTATACTGGTGCTGACGTCTAAATATAATTGTGCTTTGTTTGTGTGTCTTTGTGGCATCTCCTCAGAATAAGATGGAGACATTTTGGTCGAGGTTCCCGTGTTTTCGCTGCCCCCTTCTCCCCTCATATAACAGTCACTTTGGGATTTGTGAAGAACTGGTATAGGAGGAAGAGGGGATGAGGGTGGAGGTGGCGGTGGCGGTGGTGAGTATGATAGAAGGTTTGACTTTTCACACACACCTTCAAGCATTTGTTCCTCTACATACAGGTTTTGCTCTAGGGCGATCAGATGGGATCCCAAAAGGCCATTACTCCTCTTTTTAGTGACATCTATCAAACATGGAGGCAGTGTGTTGGCCTCTGGCTGCCTCTCGGCACCAACGAGAGGTCTCTTTGAACTGGATGAGTTCCCTCTAACCCCCTCTTTCTTCTCTTTGTCCCCCTCACCTTCCTCCTCAGTGCTCTCTGGCATAAACATATGATTAGTGAACGGCCCTTTCCCCGACACACCTGCTGTCTCTTCCTCCTCTCCTTCCTCTTTCCCCTCACTCATCTCCTTCTGTTCCTCCCCTTCCTCCTTTCCGTCGCCCCTCCGATCAGCACTCTCTTTTCCGTCTGGATCCACCCGACAGCGGACAACGGTGATGGTAGGAGAAGCCGCCTTCACCAGATCTGTGACTGATTTGGATTCCATGGCGTCAGGTTCCATCTCCATTTCTTGTTTCCTGTTCCTGGAGGTGGCCTGTGGGTCTCTAGTCTGCTCATGAGGCCCCAAACCACAAGGAGAGCCAGGTCCATGTGAGCGAGGTTTAGACAGGATGGGTTTTGATTCAAGCTGAGCCGGTTCTCCTTCAGAGTGGGTCAAAGAGGAGACGGTGGGACTGGGATTCTGGGTTTGCTCTGAAGGTTCGGGATCTGAACTCAGCATCTGTGCATCGTTGGCTTCTGCCATGTGGTTCTTATGAATCCTATTAGAGACCAGGTTCTGTGTTCCTGGATCTGGCTCTGGATATGACACCGTAGAGGTGTAATCGGTTTCCATGAAGGAACGACGTTTACGGGACCTTTTTCTGAGCTGGAACAATGTTTCTCTGCCTCCTCCTTCCTCATCTTCTGACTTTCTGTCTTCTTCCTCTTTTCCATCTTTGTCAGCATCTGTCACCGAGACTTTGATGTCACTGAGGCTGAGTGTGCTGAGGAAGTCCAGTTTCATCTCTGTGCGAATATCTGCAACATAGAACAACAGTCTCAGCTTCAGCAATCTTGTGTTAAGGACAGAGTGTAGTCTAAAATTAGCTTTTTTGTGTTTCACAAAACACATTTCTCCTCGGTTCTGAGTACAGTAATTAGAAGCAGGAAGTAAACACAGTGTAGGTAATCCAAATGAACTGATTAACACATAGTTTTGTATCACTTCATTTTGCTTGGAGGTTTATGTAAAAGGTAGCTGTAATTAAAAGCAGTATTTTCTGCGATGGTACATCGTAATGAGGGATGATATAAATGATGTTGAGGATGATATAACACTGTGATTTTCTAAATCCATATATGCCTTATCGCTGTTTAAGAGCTTCTAGCAGGGCCCTACTTCATGTAATGGTTCCAAAAAGAAATCACAACTTGTCACCAAGGATGATTATGGCTTTTTCTTAACTGATAGTATACTGTTGTAGCTATTTCAATTATTTTCTCTTGTTTATATGTGAAGCTCCAGATGAACTGGATTAATTTGAGCACACTTTGTACACACTCTGTAACTTTGTTTTGAGAGGTGCTTTATAAACAAAGTTATTCTGTTACAATAAAAATTGTTCAATAACTCTTGTAGTTAAGCAGTCAGCAGTGACTGACTGAGAGATTTTATTCAGACAACATCAAAAGGCCTCTTTTCATGCCTTCATTTACAGTTAATATTAATATCATATAAAAAAGGATGCTACAATTGAACACACTAATCAAAGAGTCAGCAGGAAATGAGAAAGTAAAGATGGTAATAGGCCCACAAAGTTTGTCAAGTATCAGGTCTCCATCAAAGAAAATGAACATGTTTTTGAAGTAGGTTTAGTGCATTTATAATAAAAAAAGGTACTTTACATTGTTTTTTTTTACCCTTTTTATGGAAAGCATGATAACCAATTTAATTTTAGTGTTTTAAGTGAAAGAGCTAAAAGTATTTAGATCGTAAACTAAAGTAAACGTAATAATACAACAATGTGAAGTAGAAAAAAGTAATTAATTAAACATTCCAATGTTAAAGTACTTAAGTACTATCAGCAATATGTGCTTGAAGAATCACAAGTTAAAGTAACTATTTTGCAGAAAAATATCACCTGTGACTGATATATTAATATGTATAACATTAGTAGATTCTGTTGCATCAATGCAGCAGTTTACTGTTGGTGCTGGTCAGGTTGTTAAATCAACTGTTACCAAAGGTCCCAAGACAAACCAGAGTGTTTGTGAGATGATTAATGGGACATGAAACCAGAAAAAAAGTTATGTTGCAGATATTTGTTTTTATTTTTGTACTCTCTGGTGATTTTCTGTGAAATATTGGATAATTTGACCCTCTATTAAAGGAACCACCTGGGAAGGCTAGAGGGGAAATCTCTCTGTAGTGGAACAACTCATTAACAGACACAGAACCTTTTTACAAAGTTGTCCAATCAGGACACCGCTTTTTGTCAGGGGTCATATGCTAGCCAAAGAGGTTGGGAACAACTTGTTTAATATTTAACTTGCATTGTATCTGAAGAGTAGCTTGTGAATAATTCTGTTAAACAAATGTAGTGGTGTTGAATGTCAAAGTTGCACTTTACTTCAGTGTTTTATTTACTTTCCGCCACCAGATTGATAAATATCTTTGGACAGTTAAGAGATAAGATAAGATAATCCTTTATTAGTCCCGCAGCGGGGAAATTTGGATGTGAATGTGAATCTATACAGACAGTGAACCTCAAGTCACCGGTACAATGGGTGTGCTCAGAAGTGTGGTCTCCTACTTTCTGGC
The DNA here is from genome assembly GCF_027596085.1 of Anoplopoma fimbria. Classification (NCBI taxonomy): domain Eukaryota; kingdom Metazoa; phylum Chordata; class Actinopteri; order Perciformes; family Anoplopomatidae; genus Anoplopoma; species Anoplopoma fimbria. The sequence continues at coordinate 15,031,100 of NC_072457.1, forward strand.
AGTTATGTTTTATTGCTCTTTAGTGCAATGTCGTCTCACTTCTGTGGAGTAAAAAGTTCAACCACTAGATGGCAACAGAAGCAGAATAAACAGCCTAGGTTTCAATCTGATCAGCCTCACAATGTAAAAAACAAATCACCTCTTGGCGTGGCCCCCGAGGTCGGGTCTTCAGGTGAGGTGAAGCGATCTCTGGCGTCAAAGAACTCCTCGTCAGAGCTGCTGTCTCCAAAGCCAGGTGGTGGCTGTAGGATGGGGATAGGTTCCAAGTCAACCGCCTTAGCCGGATCTTCCGCCACCTCCTCCAAGTTTTCTCCCTCCTTATCATGCAGGGGGTGGGGAAGGCTGCGAGCGCTGTCGGGGGTGATGTTGGAGCAGAGTTTGTAGTAGCAGCGAGCGTCGCTTTGGTCGAAGTTAAACACAAACTCCATGTGGGAAGACGGCGACGGGGAAGGTGGATGTTCTTTAAAACTGACCTCAGTGTTTACGCTTCCTCGTTCACCTGCTCTTCTCACCGACTTTCTCCTCCTCCTCCTCATCTCCTCTTCTTCATCGTCATCGTCATCGCTGGCCTCCGGAGGGCTCGGCAGGAAGTCCACAAGGCGGGAGAGCTCGGCGAAACACATGGCGCTGTCGTCAAAGGAGGTGTTACCTGAACATTTCTGGATGTGTTGAAGGCTCGGAGAAGGGGAGACCAGTGCGAGGAGTTGGGGATCAGCTCCATCGCCAGACCTCCTGCAACCCCCTCCTCGTCTGTCGTGATTTGTGATGGGGATGAGAGGATGAGCATGAGCTGGTGGAGGGGCTAGCAGGTGGGGCTGAACGCGCCTATGAGAGTAGGGATGAAGCTGGAGGGGAGAGTTGCTATGAGTTTGTGAGGGAAGATTGGAGTGGATGGAGGAGGAAGAACAGGAAATTAAGTCATCTTCCTCCAGAGCGTCGAGTGAGTCGCTGGAGGGGCTGGTGACGACATGAGAGTCAGTGTTACAAGAATCTGATGCTTCTGATACAGATGGCTGCTCCTCCGTTGCTCGCACATCGTCTCCACCTTCTTGTCCCACTTTTTCCCGTTGTTCCCCAGAGTCATTGTCCGTTATCTCCGCCTGTGTTTGCCGACCATCCTGCGCTCCTTCTGTCTCCTCTTTGTGTTCTGCGTCTTCATTCTCCCTCTCTCTATTCTTATCTAGGGGAGACTTTTCCTTTTCTGTGTCAGCATCCTTTTCTTCCTTTTGCTTTTTATCCTCCCACAGTTTATCTCCCTTGTCTTTGCCATCTTTGTTTTTCCTTCTGTTTCGGTCTTTTCTTTTTCTTCCCTCTGGGTCTGATGAGGATCTGACTCGATGGCGGGGCCTCCCGTCGTGAGACACCAGGGTGACCAGCGCTCCCATGTCCAAGTCTGAGGACGTGTCTGAGTCGCTGCCACATCGTGACACATAACCTGCGAACATACAGCAACATTACCACAAGACTGTTATTTATTATTTAGAACATACTGGTGTGTAACTTTATGGATTTATGGATACATTTTGTGGCTGTATATTACTGTAAATGTGTACCTTCCTCAGCAGACACTCTGTGCTGCTTGCAGTCATGTATCCATGGAAAGACATTGAGGTTGGGGTCAACAAACACTCGACAATAACCTGCTATTAGGCAGGACATATCTTTGGCGGCCGTTGACTCTAACAGCAATGTGATGGGCTTAGTATGAGAGCAGACATGATGATATGAGATGAGACAAGGAAAGAAGAGGGATGGAAAGTCAATTTCAGGAGTGGAAAAACAGACATCCTTTCGTATCCAAAAGGGTCATAATGTTGATGAAAAAGCAATTCTACTTCTTTAAATGCTGAAGTCTGCAAATTGTTTACAGAAGTGGGTACACAACATAATGTAGACAGGTTATTAAAAAAAACAACCTCGAAGAAATTAATCACAATTAAAAATACAGCTACATGTTAAATTGAATGCTCACTATTAATCAAAAATACAGATTTTTTGGGGTGAACTGTCCCTTTAAACTATTAAAGAGGCAGTTTGATTTGTGTGTTTCAGACCTCCAAATAAGCTAAATCTCCTGTGACCCACCTGCAGGTGCATCAAACTGCACCAACAAAGGGTGAACAAATAATACTAATTAGTATGCAGCCTAATATGACCCGCCTTTGTAGCAGTGCTTGTAATGCTGATTCAGTTACTTCAAAGTAAAAGTGCTTTTTGATGAGGTTTACAGTATTTTGTCTTCCTGCTGTAAATTAGGTCTGTGTATTGTCCTGCTCTTACCTTGATGTCCTGCAGGTATATTTTGACCAGGCTGACTTTGTCTGATTCAGGCAGCAGCTCGATGCGCGTGATGCTGGTGAACTCTGTGAGGGTGGACAGGATGCTTAGTTTGTGGTTGACCACCTGACTCACCCCGTAGCGTGCCCCCACCAACAAGGTCACCATAGACTCCCTGTCCTGAAGCTGAGGGGTGAGGAAAATTGGGGAGGGGTCGCGGAAAGAGAAACATTGTAATGCGTAAATTCAAACTCCAATCGACCACCACTCAACAAACTATTTAAACCCATATACAGTGAACAGTTCAAAGCCCTACCATCATGGTGGCACTGAAGGATTTCCCTCCAAATGACTTGAGATCACTCAGCTCCTCCAGGTAGTTTATCCGGGTCTGATCGGCCGACAGACCCTTCTGCTTGGGATCGTTCTGTGATTGGCTCTTCTTCATGTGGTAGCCAATGGCCTTCCTCAGATCTTTCTCTCGCATGTTCCTCAACAAGGTGGATGACACAAAGTTCTCTATGCCCCACGTCTTCCTAGAGCAAACACAGAAACCCAGACTGAGAGGGTCTGCGTGTGTGTATAAAACTTTTAGAGAACTGAAACTGCATTAAAGATGTGAGAGTGTATAATAAATGTGAATGGAAGAGCATCCCAAAAACATTTTTTTCCTTGGAGGCAAAATTGCAAATCTTGAAATGCATCATTAATGCTCACGTTAATGCTACAAGACTGCAGTTCTACTATACAACATAAAATAACATTATTTTTGTCCCTCCAAAATGGTAAGATCTTGCTCTGCAGTTAAGTCCTACATATGATTTAAAATGTGCCCGTGAATCTCACGTGATCATCTTTAAGTTGGTCTTTGGAGACTGTCCACAGCTCGCCAATCTCTCCTGGATGTGCAGCGCAGCGAGTCGCAGGGCGGTATTACACCTCATCTCTATTGCAAAGCGCTCCTGCAGCACATCATTCACCCCCTAACACACACAAAAGGAAACAAACAGTACAAATGGTAAAAACATGACATGAAAAGATTAATGACCATCTATTTTGTGAACACATTTCAGGACCATCTATGGAGTTGTGAACTACTGGTATATCTCAATTGCGGCATTTTCCTTTTTATACTTATGAGCTGAGCAAAAATATCCATAACAACAGGATGTTACTTATGCTGCATGTTCATTGCATTGTACTCAACAACACTTTCTATGGTACCACATCGGTCAAGGTACCGAGGGCGAGCTGATTCGATACTAGAATCGGACCACTGATTGGTCAGAGAGCATCATCACTCGCGCAACATTGGACATCCTGTACAAACCAAAGAGTGTAAAAGAGAAGAATTCTCGCAAGATATAATCGTTTGGTAGAATCTGGTCTGTACTTGCCGAAAAGCTCACTTGCTGTCGCAAGAGCGTGCCCAAAAAGTTCTGTCAGCCAAAGCACAACTAAAGAGACCCAAAAGCTCAAGACCCAGCCTTTATTCAATAGCCTTGGGATAATTTAGAGTCATCAGTTAACCTAAGCTGCATGTCTTTGGGCTAATTGAGGAAAAAAACGGAGAAAACCCCAAACAAACTGCAAACTCCACACAGAAGGAACGTCCGGCCCCAGATGGAACCAGGGCTCCTTTTTGCTGCGAGGTGACAGTGTTAGCCACTACACCACCGTGCAGCCAAATTTGAACAAACTCATTGTATTAAAATAACCAAGCTATCAGCAATAGCGATAGTAAATAAAATGTATTGACTCGACACAGATTTTGAAAAATGGCAGCCTGCATAATTCATCAATCTACCTGCAGGTAGAGGTACTCAAAGGCTGTGGGATCCTCCTGCAGCATCGTCTGGAGGGTTTTGGGCATGAAACAAACACGGAACAGACATCTGTAGTCGTGGGCCTCTTTCTTCTGGACCACCTGAAAACACACAAGGACATAGACACAGACAAACACACACACATAGAGACACACACACATTGTTTTAAATGTATTTCTTTGAATGCAGGTAAAAGCATTAGTACAGTCAGAGATTAAACCCAGTTTCAAATGCAGCTGTGGTGTAGATTTCGATGCTGATGTACGTAAAACAATAATTATTGGTGTGTGTGTGTGTGTGTGTGTGTGTGTGTGTGTGTGTGTGTGTACCTGCTGTATCCTCTCCTCTTCATGCAGCAGTAGTAGTTTGGAAATGCTGTGTTGCTGCTCCAGCACCAGGGAGAAGTGTTCAATATGGCTCAGAGGAAGCTTTTCCTTGAGTGTCATCACAATGTCCTGATGCACAGGGAAGAACATTACCTCTTGAGAGACAATATTTTATCAGGAAACATAATTGCTTAGGTGAGCTGATCTGAGGTTTGTAGGTCTCAATGGAGCAAGATAACGTCGGAGTAGTTTGCAAATCAAGGAAACTGATGCACAGTATATCTTATACTTGCAAAAAAATGAGGGAGTGAGCGAATCACATCGGTTGTAGCTTTTGAATCAGACTGTAAATTATCATCTCAGTTATATATATTTAAATATAAAGCTTACTGCAGACTTTACACCTCATCATTACAGTATGGTCATGAAAATTGTTTCAGTTTTTGATTTGATTAAGAATCACAGAAAATATTTCCATTACATCATGAACCTCAGCTTCACCTCTGAACTACAAAGACTCTATTTATAGTATCCAGCATAAACTGAAATGGATATCAATATGGTATACTGTATCACTGCAAAGTACCTTGACTGTGGTGTCGGGGTCAAATTTAAAGGCCTTGGTCTGCCCGTTCTCCAGATACACCTTCAGAACATTAGGCAGGAAGAGCAGCGAGTTGCCCTGCAGAGCAGAAGTGGGGTCAGAGGTCAGGGGAAGTGTCAGATGAAACTGGGAGCGTCGTAAAACTTGGTGGTTCAAGGGCATTGTAAGTTACAGCCTGACAGCTTGATTTGAGATGGATTCAAGAAAAGAAAGCCGTTTGTGTCTCAGTGTTTGAGTCGGACGGTAGATTTATTCGGACTAGTGCAAAGCCTGTTGACATTATAGCTGTTCAGAACGGGCCGAACGCTTGATCTGTGGTGTTGCTGCTTGCAGCTTTTTTCGAGACCTGCTCATACAAACAACTTCACACTCAACACTGTGCTTCCTTTGGTCCTCAGCAATTCACCTGCCATGACATGGCTGCCTCATACACCCAAAAACTACTCAGAGAGTGAAACAACAGTGAAACATACTCTGGTTCACAGTAAAACACAAGGGGCAGACTTTACCTTTAAGCAAGGAATGTGACCTATGCCTCGGACCCTAAACTGAAAAAGAGCCCCCTTACAGCTATAGATTTATTACAATGTTTAGATACAAAAAACATTTAATCGCGTTAAGTCATTGTTCTCTGAAATAACTAACAAAAGAAACCCAAGATCACTTTAAAAAATGCAACTTAATACAACTGACTTACTAACTTGCTTTCTTCTTCTACTTCAGAGGAAAATATTGCTGAACTAAATTTACCTGACAGAGAAATGTTACTGGTTGCATTGTGGATTAAGATCTTACTCACAAAATAAATGTGTGTAAAACAATCTGTGGTCAATAATTGGATCATAATATAATGGCAGGAGGGGCAAGATTATTGTTTAAAAATTGTAAAGTGACAGTGGTTTATCCAGGCAGAGGGCAGTGCATGTGTTATTGTTACTTGGGAAATGAAGAGAGGGGAGACTTTATTTGTTTTTATTTAGGACCAATATTTCTCAACATATTGGGTATCATTAATGACGTCACTGTTGAAAAAATTATCCGCGCTTCACAGAAAAACTCCCTGGATTACTCGACACACTCTGAAACTCGACACAGCACAGAACACAATCAGGTTCTACGCTTCTACTATATCTTCTATATAAATGATCTGAATGTCGTATATATTGGTCTTTTAAAGTTGGAATAAAATAACATATCCAGATGTTTGAGCGAAGGCTTGGTGTTGTTGAAAAAGGGACCAAAGAGGACTTCAATTCTGTTTGGGGATTGTCATGGACAAATGTAGCACAGATTCTAACCAAATTTGCAGAATATTGGCAAGATATGAATGTGTTTCACTTTGCTACCGTTATACAAATAATAGCACTGATTCTAGATAATATAACTACAGAATCAAAAGCTGGGGGGAATCCATGTGAACAACATGATGGACAAAAGACTTTCTGTTTGCTTCATGATTTCATTTAAGTTATTTTACAGCCTCCTCACTGCTCCACACAGATCTGATGTTTTCGTCTGCTGCTATTTTTAGTCTCTTCAGTGAAGATTCAGTGGGCGTTTAAGTCCCATGCTTTATATTTGTCATATTTCTTAAATCTGTTTCCCGGGCATCTTGTCACATTTTGCTTTTGATAGATTTATAGACTGAAAATGCAAATAAAAACAGGTGCATAGAAATGCCTTCATAACTAAAAATAATTTTAATTTAAAGCCAAATTAATAACATTTTGCACAAGGAAAGCGAGAGATAAGCTTTTGTCTAATTTTTATCTCTTCTCAGAGAATTTCTGACCGTCGTCTTTCCCGTTTCTGTCTACCCGGCCTGTTCACTGTGGTGAGTCATCTTAAGTGTTTTTCTGTATTGACACTGTAATGTAATGCAACATTAATGTCTGTATGTTTCATCCCTTGTCACCCTCCCATCCACCATGACTCTCGCCCCCCCCCTTCTCTCTCTCTTTCCTTTCTCTGATGCTTATTGTCCTGTAATCACAGACATTAGGACTGGAGTATTAGGCAGATATCGATCCGTGTTTTCTCTGTGATTAGTAATGGCCACTCCAGCTTCTGTGGTTTCCCTCATCCAGCTAATTTCACATCCGCTGGCAGGAAGAAAAAAAACACTGACCACCCAAAGTCTTATAAGAGAATATCGACCTATTATAAAAAATCACTTCTGTCATTGTGCTAAGGTACAACTAGTTATAGTAAATCACATTTTACAACACTGTCTTCGCAAAGCCGACCTTAAATACACCATTGTTTACATCCTTCTTACTAGCTTCTTCAACTTCTTTGCTTTCACTTTAGCATTGCAGCATATCTTGATATGTTATCACCATCTGTTGATCAGTGGCATAGAGTGAAACCATTGGTAAGATTGCGTATCGTGTCATCCATGCATGCATGTGCGTCCTTGTGCGTGTGAACAAGATAAAAAAAAACAAAATAACAGTGAGCAAGAGGAAGCGCTGCTCGAGGTTTAAAACTCCACAGGCAACCTTTAACTCAGTGGTTCAAGGGAGGATGTTTAAAGGTTTTTATCCCAGTCTGCAGCAAAATAAGATACATGGTTTAAAGTTCAAAATTATGGTGAATATCACTTGTATGAAGTAATCACTGCAAACAGATAATAATAAATCAACATTAAAGAGAGTGCTGAAAGACGATTTTGTTTTAGCTATTTACGTAAAGGTGCAGAATAACAGAGCATCCGATGTTCTCTCACTCACCTGACAGTGACCGTTGACTTCAACCTCCTCAGCAAAGTGAACCTTCACAGGGTTTGACCGGAGTTTGGCCCTCTTCTCTGGTGTGATGAATGATGACTTTGGGCCCTGTGGTCGGGTTACAAATCAATAATCAGCTTGTCATAGTATTTCTTTTAAAATAACTTAATAAGACTGAATGAGGTTTCGGATATTATTTTAGTGAAGCAGCAGGAAGTGGTTTGTATGAGGGAAATGAAAAGACACATAGCTTGTTGCTTTTGCATGCATGCATACAGAAATTTAATCTAACACATTTTTATTGTTTAATAGGTTGATAATGAAAACCATGTTTTTCTTTGGTTGACTTCTACGGCACGTTGCAGACTAAGAATTAAAGATAAAGTCATTTTGCTAGCTTCAATATCACTACTGACATTAAATTTGGTAGACAATTTAAAAGAAGTGTTACATCAAACCAAAATGTGCATGTTATCAAAAACCATGAATTTATGCAATTTGCTGAGCTTTGATTATTTAATTAAAACAAGATGAAATTGTTTCAAGTTCTAGAAAACCACAAGCACTGTCCGGGAAGGATGTGCACACTGGATACTGGATCCGCATTTAATATTGCATAAATGTAGACAACAGGAAAACATGTTTTCATCCATTTAAAAAAAAAAAAACTTGTTTAAGGATAGCTCTGATAGTTTGAAGTGCGGTTGTATGAGGTACTCATCTATAGTCTGTCTATTTCCTACAGTTAGCTCGGATTCACCAAATCCACAGAATAACACAAACAAACTAGAGACCTTCTAATGATGGGATCACACCAGCCGGACCAGGGGCGTCTGATTAGCTTCATAGGGCTTCATTGTTATCTCGACTAAACAACTGTAAAGTTTTGTCACTGCATCTTGCACAAGGTGAAACCAACACCAGCGTTGCTATCGTGGCGCTAAACCAGCAACTCCTATGTTCTGTTTGGTAAAATGACAGTTTTTGTCTGTTGAGTCTGGTGGCTTTGCAGAGAGCATAGATGGATATAACGGCTTCAGTTCCCTGTCAGAAAGGACTGTCTGACGGCAAGGTAAAGCGGTGAAAATATTCTATATACAGCATACACTTAAACTGATATTGATCTACTGTAGTAATACATTGACTTTTGATAAGAACCTCATACAACCCCACTTCGAAAACATCTGAACTATCCCTGTAATGCAGTAATAGTAATACTGATTCACTCTGCAGTTCTGTCTAGGGATTTACATTCAGGAGATACCCATTAAGCATTCATATTAATCTTAAGTACAAGTGCTCGGTAAGAAAGATAAGCACATTGTTGCCTTAATTACTGCAAAACCAGTTAGTGGTGGCTGGTGGATTGAAAGCCCCAGGAGAAACGGACCAAACAATCCTCCTGCTCTGATACATCATTTGATGTTTTGTCATCATCCACAAGCATGACAGTGATGAATACGTTCTAGGAAATGATAATAATTTCTCAAAGCTCAATAAAGATTTCTTGGAGGAGCTGTGGGCTATGAATTAGATGGTAAAAAGATGCTTCCATCAGCAGAGCCGCTGATGAGAATCACCTCGGAGCGGCCATTTATTTACCGATTTACTTCACCTGAGTGCAAACACACACGCTAGCTCCAGAGTGAGATACGTAACCTACACACACACAGTAAACACACACACATATGTAGTTACTATGATAGAGTGTGTGTCTATCCGGGTCTGTGGGGCATAGTTTACGAGGTTGTTGTCACTGATTTAGTGGTGGGAGCTTGGTGACAAGACGCTTGTTAGCATTGGCGCTTGACCCCCAGATCCTCATTGACATGATGATTAATGGGTTTGTTGACGATCAGCATTTTAAAATCCGAAGTGCATAGAGACACAGTACATACATAGTATGTAAGCATATGCACACATACATGCCTGTGTATGTTTTTACAAGAGGAGATGTTCTGAGTTGATATTGAATGCTGCTGGAATAGGATGAGTAGTGCATGTGTAACTGTGTGTTTGTGTTCGGTTAGATGCAGTAGACTCACCAGCATTGTTCTCAGGACAGTCATTGTCAACGAATCCTGACACTCCCTGAAAAACAAAAACAAAGAGTGGCTGGTAACGTTAGACGTGATGTGCAAAGCCTAATTTTAAACAGCTATTTGTGGTGCTTGTATAAACTGGTGATGGTGTGTGTGTGTGTGTGTGTGTGTGTGTGAGCTGTCGGCGTAGACCTTATTATTTCAGCAGCTTGCTCCGGGGTCAGGTCATCGACAGCGATGTTATTGATCTTCACAAGCTGGTCGCCAGGGACGAGCCGGCCATCTGCAGGACCACCTGGACACACAAAATGTCCTTGTGTTGTCATGCCTGAGGGTGTTCAGTTGGCTGGGGTCGATGCCAGGCAGTAGCTTGTATTCTAGTGGTCTCCTTTCATCTCACAGTGACGCATCATTTTTCACACCGCTCTCCAAACCTAACTGTGCCACCACGAGGAGACCGGAAATCTAATCACTGTACATCTAATTTAGAGTTTATCAAACAACTGTATATTCCTCCGCCTAATTTAAGTGAAGCATTCTACCATCAATGTCACTGTTCACTTGTTGTCCCTATGTCAGCATCAAATACTAAATGGCTGCACAACTGATAACATTAGGGGCAAAATCTTCTCTGTGTGTGATTCTCTTCAGTCTTTAATAGACTTTCTATGACAGCCATATTTATAATGCATAATTATGTAATAAGAAGGCATAATGCTTTATAAAAATAATCATAAAACATCATAAAGCATTTTATAATATCTTATGAGGTCAAGTATCATGATACTTTAATTGTATTTTAACATTTAGTTTTTCTGACAAGGACAATGGTGTTTTATAATTTCCTCAGTGAAATGCATCATAATACATTATAACACAATTACAATGCCTTATAATCTGATTGTAAGTTATAGTATAAGCGGTCATTGTTTGCTTTTATGTTTTTAGTGTTGTTCTTGCATAGATTTGTTTATGATTATGTCTTTGTATAATGAGATGATTGAAGAAAAAAACCTTGTATACAGGCTGGACTATACATATCGATGTGCATAGAAGTTACTGTAGATGTTTGCAAATGGCGATGATTTTATTTTGCACATCCTATGCTCAACATCTTCAAATAAGTGGAAGATGATGTCCCATACTGTGCATATTTTAAGATGGTCTTAAAACAATAACCAGGTTCCCACATGAGGATTGAAACGAGTTTTCCTGCTGTAATCATTCCTCCTGTTCTTGCTGGCCATTGAAAGATCCCTTTTTAATCCCCCATCACTTACATTGGGAGTGCATTAAGAGGGGATCTTTTAATGCACAGAAGTAACAGGAGGAGTTACAGAATCAAACTCCATAGGCGAACCTATCGTTAAACTTCTCCGTGGTCAAGCTATTACAGAAAGAACTGTTTCCTAAGTGCATTAGTGGTGCTGAGATGGAGGTATGGCAAACTACGTGTCCAGTGCTTTATGCCAGCATGCTGAATATTGTGAGGATTTCATTTCACTCTAACTCTAGTTTTGTACATTTTAATTATGCAAAAAGTAACAAGACACTTTCTTTTCTTATTTAATTGATCTGATTTTATAGAATTAATGTCCTGGCATAAGCATGTATTTTTATTTTTGTGTACCATCACACAGGCATAAACAGTGTCACTGGCCTGAGTTTCCACCATACAAATGCTCAAAGACACGATATAACGAAGGCAATCGGCAGCACAGCCAACACTGTGGTTCTGACTGTAGACAGCTGACATGAATTCATGTAGGCATGTGCACAAATGAATATCTCCAAAGCTAAAGTGACGTGCATAAATTCAACCCCACATCCACCAATCAGTATATTGACTATCAATTTGATTATGTCGAAGAGTTTACTTATTTGGGAAGTCTCCTCATTTAGGAGAAAGCATGCAGCAAAAACATCATCATTAACCCGGGGAAAGCTCAAAGAGCATTTGCAAGTAAACCACCTGGAAGTCAAAACAGTACAGCCTGAAAACCTAGATCAGAATTGTAACAGCAATGGTGATCAGTTTACTGTACGGCATAATTCTGGTGAACTGTTGAGAGTGAAATAAAAAAAATTGTATCAAATTGATGATGTATCAGGAAGATTTGACGCATCATTTAGCCAGAAGAGATCTCCAATGAGGACCTGTACAAAAACACAAACTATCGAAGAGAACATTTTATCAGAATGAAGCAGGACCGCATTCCTAAAGTAGCCTTAAGATTGACTCCACCTGGGGAGAGGAAACAAGGGAGGCCAAAAACAACCTGGTGGAAAATTCTGACCTCAGAAATGAGAATCTAACTTCGGGGCTGTCACAACACAGGATCAGATGGAGGCAGAGAGCAGCAGCCTTATGTTCCACAGGGAACGAAGAGGATTAAGTAAGTCATATGCACCCAAGAACAAATGTTGTACCTTAAACTGTGTGTAATCTATGGATACTGTGTCAACTAGAATTATAGCTTCTCATAAACACAGACGTCACTCCTGTCACTGTCTCCATAGACGACTCCCTGACTTCAGCTTCCTATTACTGTCAACAACAGGATCTTTAGCATCAGGTAACTATGCAATACTGAGTTATTCAATTGAGATACAAGTACTTAATGTTGCATCCAGAATGAACATAGACAGATGCAGGTGACACTGATAGCTCTGAAAATGCTTTTAAATAAAAGGATTCAAATTTCACTGTCAAGATGCTGCAGCACGTGCCAGAGAGAAGGAGACAGAGGAAAGATTGACCCGAGGCTTTGTGGGGCCACTGGAGACATCAGCAACAGTGTGTGTGTGTGTGTGTGTGTGTGTGTGTGTGTGTGTGTGTGTGTGTGTGTGTGTGTGTGTGACAGGCAGGAGCAGATGGAGACAGAGCAGACTTGAGCCAGACAAGCGAAAGCGACGTAATCTGCCCCTGGACCTCAGGGGGATTCAGATCCTTGTGGCTCAGCAGCTTCAGTGGACAATCATAGGCTGAATATAATATACAGTATGTATTTAATGACTTTTTAGTAATCGTTTAATTTCAAACGGATGAGGATAGTAAAAACTGGAAGCTGTTTTTTGTGTGGATTTGCAGCACCTACAGTACAGGTTTTTATTGTAGCATGCAGTATATTTCTGTCTAAAAAACTAAATTTTGATATCCTATCTGCTTTAAAGAATATAAAATCCAGTGATGGAAACCATGTCATTGTCATTTACTCTAACACATTCTTGAATCTAGCATCTAGCTATACAGTCCAGCATAATAACAAGCTATATACTATATACACTTTAACTGGTCAAGTTCACCGGAAACCCTTCAGCTCAGACATTCGGCTTTGCTGCTGCCTTCAATCTGTAGTCGCTGTATAATAAAGGCTTTTTAATTTTTCCTTCCTCATTGTTGTTTATAATATTTTAGAGTGTGTGGATTGCCTTCCAATGTAACCTACAATATGTTGTATTTTTTGTCTCGAGAACTGTGATAGTAACTTCAGTAACAATTTATTTTGCATTTAACACTGAATACAAACAAATGTCATTTTCGAAAATTGGCTCATCACATTTGAGAACGGCACACTCAACCATGCAAACTATGAGTCGAGTGATGTGCCAATATTGTGAGGTAAAACATGCTGTTAGCACACAACACAATTTCAGTCATCTTTGAATGATTCACTGTGATTAGCTTACAGGCTGGCATCCGCTCTAAAAGATACTACATTCAGATTCAACAAGATAGTGTGTGTGTGTGTGTGTGTGTGTGTGTGTGTGTGTGTGTGTGTGTGTGTGTGTGTGTGTGTGTGTGTGTGTGTGTGTGTGTGTGTGTGTGTGTGTGTGTGTGATGCATGATTCTATTTTAGGAAAGTTATTGAGGGACTGAAGGGCCGCAGCTGTCAGTTAGATGTGACGACATATGGAGCAGCCAATCACCGGGGAATAACAAGGGCATTTAAGATCATGCAGCATGGATAACCAATAGTATCGCACCACTCTTTTCTACCATTGCTGTAATCAACACACAGGCTGAGCATCACTCATAACGGTGTACCGTCGTAGAATCGTGCAAAACCATGTGTTTGTAAGTTTTACATGACCAGTAGGAGGTGCTGTGCCATGAGATCCAGTGGAGGTGACATGTCCACCTACAAGTGCTGACACACCCTTATGTCCCTGTAAATGAATAAAGTACTCTGAGTAAAGCTTCCAAGGCACACCTTCAGCTGTATGTACATCCCTTCTCCTTTACTGAGACCCAGATCACACCCCGAACTCCAATCTTATCCACACAATAAATAACAGAAAGTACATTTGGCATTTGATTGAAGGAGGTTCTTGGCAACAGTATACAGCCTAGGAGGAAGTGCTGCCTGAGAGCTTCAATAAAGGGAAAACAGCCCTCTGCTTCAAAAGCTTTGTTTTGCCTCCTCATTATACTGAAGATGTTTTACACACACACAAACACACACATACACACGCCACAATATGTTTCTTTTGTGTGCTAGTGTGCTGTTTTTAAGCAAACGGTCTCAGCCTCCTTCTGAGTTTCCACTTTTTACAGCTCGTCTTGTTCACTGGCCAGAGGCCTGCAGTGGGCTGGCACAGCTCCACTGTTACATTTGCTGAGGAGACTTGCAAAAATAAACAACAACAGGGAGAAAGGGGCAAAAAAGGCTCTGTTCCTGAAAGAACAGCATATATTTGTATATATGTATATATATATTTTAACAGCCTACCACCAACTATGGCTTAGGGTGGTCCTGTCAGCCAAATCACATGCAAATGTTGTACACACTGCAATGAATTCATCATTTTCTGTCTCTACAAGCAAATCATATATCAATTAATTAGATGTGATTAATATGCAACGATGCTTAATAGCTCTTGTGACAGCACTGATATGAACAATAGCAGCGGGGCCTGTTGTGCAATAGACACTGACAAAGCAGACCAAAACACTGGAGAGCTTGACGATGGGAAACTGGCATGAAGAAGGTGATCTCCATGGGGGAAGAAGTCTGAGCTGGGGTTTGGGAGGATGAGTGGTACCTCATCTCCCTCACTGAGTAATGCTGTATTTCTTCTACTCATTAGCTGCTGAGGGTGAGAAGTGCTGCAGTGCTTTTATGGACAAGGGTTCTGTGTGTAGAAGAAACCATGTTTATTTGTCCGCACCTCTTTGTTGCTTTGCTTTTCCCCTCTTCTATGTCTATATTTCATACATCTCGTCGTACCTGGGGTGATGTCCTGCACCAGGATGGGGATCTGCGAGGACAGAGTGAGGCCATGAGAGTTGAGCTCCAGGTCCCGTTGGATCTGGACGATGAAGCGGAACGGGTAATTCCTCTGATCGGAGCCGCTGCACTCTGTTGACTTTCCATCCACTGCAACCCGGTCTCTGCCGATGAATTAAAAAACGTCAGAATCTTACCTTGCATATTATGTGTTTCAAATGCTGTGGCAGTTTGATCAGCTCTGTGGTGGACAACCTCATATTTTTGTATTAGACGAATTGAGACAGAACGAATAAATACAACAGACAAGCAAGATACAGCACAAATGATTTGTTATTTGATGGACCAAACTAATGCAGATGGCTTAGGGGGTGATTAATGTAGATTTCATATGATTTCCATATTTCCACACAGGCCCCTCCTTCAGTCTAAAGACATACAGGTCAGGTGAAATGGAGAATCAAACTAGTGAACATAAATAAGACAAAAACAGAGGTCTACCTGCTCAGAGAGTGAGACCTGCTGCCCAGGTCTCTGGACCGCCTGAGCCATCGACCCACCACCTGCTCCACCCGGCTGGTTCTACGGGATGGGGAGCGGCTCCTGTCCTGCACCTCCATTTACCTACCAGGGGACCAAGGTCAAAGGGGTTATTCATACAGTATAGGTGTTTATATGGCTCTATATTACCGACAAAATGTGATGAAACATGCCAGCAGGGAAATATAAAAAACATCTCAATGAAGGCAGAGAGCTCAGGTACTAACACTCTTCTTCAACGATAAGCAAACGTCACTGTTTTATTTCCATTTTAAAGAGAAATATGAGATGAAGTGAAATGTGTTTTCACAAGATTGTAATATCCAACTCCATCAGATCTTTGCAAACAGAATGCAAGATGCGAGTTCAACGCAGGAGTGAAAATAGCTTTTAAAATGCAGAGCTTCAGACTCACATTAGGCTTGGCCTCTGTGTCTTCGTCATGGGCTGGGGCCAACGATGATGTCACTTCATGCAGCCTAATAGGCACTTAGCCTGAGTTATGGGCCATTTGCCTGTTGCATTCAAGTCTCAGTAAACATCGATACCATAATTCCTAATTATCAATAATGATGGTGTCTCCTTTAAATGGGTCCCTGTTGTGTTTGCTGTGAGGCAGCTGGTCGTCATAAAAGGCTGAGGCGAGGCTCTGGTGGCTGGTGAGCTGGATGTAATGGACACTGGTCGCCTCTGGTGCCTGTCGATCTATTAATCCCTTTGTCTATAAAATGTTGGTGAATAGTTACATGAGCTCATTATAATATATTAAATAAATAGAATTTCAGAGCCCAGGGTGACATATTCAAACAGTCAACAGTCCAAAACTCAAAGATATATTTAATTCACCATGACATGTATTTGGCAAAGAGAAACATCAAATTCTCACATTTGAGAAGCTTAAAACAAGAGATTTGGCCTTTTTGGATGAATTAATTATCCAAATAGTTTTTGTCGATCTCATTGGGTGTCTACACAGTTGGGATCACATTCGTCAGCACATACTGTCCACGCCTAGAGTCTGTGCGGTCATACATTTTGGGCTGGAGACAAAGTTTCTGTTAAAAAAGAAAAAACAATAAAATACATCAAATAAATCAAGCTAACACACCAAATAAATGTATTTTTACATTTAAATGTGTATTTCATGGTACAGATCCTTCACATAAGACAATGCTGTTTGCTCTTTTGTGACTTTAACGAGGGGTTTACTGTTGACCAACGTTTATGGTTTTGTTTATTGATCTAGCATAGGCTCATTAAAGGATCTCAGCATTAGCTAGAAAAACAAGTATTTGCTCTCAAAGTCTTCCTTTCACTCACTACACACAACCAGCCTTCCTCCCAGTCTGATGACTGAGGCAGTCAGACATAGACTTGGTCATTAGCCGTTACCTTATACCCCCCTCACATCATCAAAGGCTGAATCAACTCGACTGTTAGTGGAAAATAGATACTCCTGTACTCGTGAGCATTCATGGAGCGTCCCCTCACTCTGAATGGTGGATTAAAAAGCATAACGGCCATGAAAGAGTGAATGAACAGATGAATGAATGAATCATTTACAGTAATGAAGTAATCAACCAATCAAGGTGAATGTAAGAGTAATGAATCGGTGTATGTATGAGCGATGGAGGCAGATAATTGAATGAACTCATAGATGGATGGAGTGAATGAGTGAATGATCTCAGCAGGCTTGTTGTGTCACTCAGTAAGCAGAGGCAGGAAGGGATCTCCCCCAGACGGACGTTGCTGATGATGGACATTAGCACCATCCATTAGAGAAAACAAGAGGGCGGGCAGGAAGGGAGGGAGGGGGAGTTAGGTGTCTGAGGAACGAATAGAAAGGCGAGGTGTCCGGTGCATCATCAGGTACAGTGTGATGGGACGAGAGCAGAGAAAACTGAATGAAAGGAGGACAGAAAACATAAAAAGTACGATAGAAGGTGAGAGAGGAGGAGGGCTTAGCGACGAAGGTGGCGAGTGACACACCCAGACAGCAATGCCTCCTGGGGGATCTTGAGTCATAAGCACATTATCCATCCATCTGTCTGTGAATATCACTCTCCTGCTTCTCTCTCTCTCTCTCTCTCCTCATATCTCTTCCATAGTTCACGCTTCCTGTTTGCTTCGCTCACAGTATCTCCCGTCTCAGGTTACAGAGACACAATCAGTTTTTGTACGGTCAGAGTAACCCAACTAGCTCACCAGCATGGTTATCTCACGAGTGGTCACATACACACATGTAAAGAAACGTAAAAAAAGACCTTAAAGCTCTGAAATCGTGGATTTCTCGAGGACTTACTTCATTCTTAGATTGTCAGGGATGGATTTCAGCCAAATGTCTGTGCATTTCAAAATGTCAGAAACACTGGGATGAAGCGTTCATACACATCTAATCCCCTCTAATCCCATCAACATGTTTCCCTTCTCAAGTGTCTTTGATTGACTATACTGATGAAGTACAAGCCAAGTGGTCCAGTGATCCAATCCACTCTGGTAAAATTGTGTTGAGACGGCAGAGCAATTCCTGTTCTGCAACCACAGCATTAAAGATGAAAGGAAATGTCGGCAGATTTTTTTTTGTCTAAAGGTGTAACATTAGAGCCTGCTGGGAATCTTATACTGTACTTCCATCTGCACATCAACCACAAGACAACTTGGCATTTTCTCAGCCTTAAACCTTTCATGGATATTCTTGGTGCATCCATCGCTGACTGTTATAGCTACTATCGGTTTCTTATAATGGAAATAATAGATTTTAAGCATTTTCTACTTGTTTAGTTATTGTTGTCTATTTTATAAAACAGATTGATGAGTCATGAGGTGGAATAAGAATAGGACGGCTTATGACTAGAGGGTTTCTTAGTTGACACTGGGACTGACAATTAAGTCACTTTAATACCTGAAGTTCTGCTCAGTCGAGGGTCGACTAGCACTCGATTATTTTGACTAATTGATTAGTTGATTTAATCGACAGATCAGTAAAACTGCATTTCTCCACAAAGAATTACAACTTTAAATATTTTGTTTACAAGAGAAGGACTCATATGTTTCTTGGACATAAGTCAGCATGAAAAAAGCTTTAAAAAATAACTTAGCAACTTGAGAAAGCCGCTGACTCCAGGTCAAAGGTCGCTGGGTCGGTCCGCGGTGGGCTGGTTGCTGATGAATGCCCTGCTTGAGTCTAAGTTAAAGGACTTTCTGGTGAACATTCCAGATTTTGCATGGAATCGGGCCGATGACAAGCATTTAGAATAACTATATATAGGTAGACCATCTTCTGGCTGATGGTCTTGTTTACTTATGTAGGTCATATAGAGGAATCTGTATTAAATTCAGACTGTTTCATAACCAGTTAAAAGTTTCTCACAGTAACTCTTAACATTCTCAAAGCTGGACTTTTACTTGTAATAGAGTATTTTTAACAGTCTGGTAGAACTGTTATAAAAGATCTGAATAATTCCTCCACTACAGTAAACAAGAGACAGACAGGTCATGCTGAACTAAACCGCACCTTATGAATCCATTTATCTTCTCCGGTGGTCACAAAGAGCCAACAAAGAAGGAGATGGTTTTGGGCGTCATTAGTCTGCAACTGCAAATGGACCACACATGTGATAAACAATGTCAGACAGCTAGAAGCAAGTCGGAAACAAGACAAGTTGTTCTGTAATAGTGGGGAGGGGCGGTTGTTTTGTGATTTCAATGTTTCACACAGTTCTTAATGATAAACTGACATAAACACAAAGATTAGCACAACAACTTTCTGATTGAGCTTCTTTTGGACAATTTGCACTCATGTTGATGTGCATTTGCATGGTTAACAATTAATCTTTCATAAATATATGGTTTGCTTAATGCTTACAAGACTGTTTCCCAAACAGTTCCCTAAATCAGCTCATTGGATGGTGTAAAGTTAATAGCATTTAGCTTTTGAATTCATGCAAAAAACATGTTCTATCACATGATCTTGGTCCGGGTTGCATTGAAACTAGAAATGAACCATCTCAAAACTGACGGACTGAGATCTTCCCTTTTTTTCTCGATCTATCCAATTGTTTGTTCTGCAACAGAGTTTGAACCAACCTACACAAACCAGACAAAATGGGTAAAACGCACCAGAGTTCAACACAAAACACTTTAGCTGTGAGAGCACCTTTAGCTCCAAACCAATGCTGCTGTGGCACAGTGCCATCATTTAACTACTGCACAGTTTAACAGACTGTGTCCAGTAAATAGGTGGGTACAGGACATGCTTCTCTAAAGAAGAGTAAAGAGCTGCTGATGTGTGTTACACTTATTATTTTGTGGCATAATTATAAAACTTGAAGATAAAAAAACATGTGACATAAACAGTGGTTCCCGACTCTTTAGGCATCATAGGAAAACGGGTTTAACCAAAGAGTGATCTTTATATCCGTGTGTGATTTAAATAGTTTTTCAACATTTAGACGAAATTTAAAGGAAACTTTTAATTATCCAGTAAAAAAAAGCAAAGGAATGAAACACTGATGAATATTAAACATGATTTTGGATGGAATAAATATATTTTTCTGTTTTCCAATGTTGTTAATCATCTTGCGAGGGGTCAGTTTGAGTGATTGTCCTGACCCCCGGTTTGAAAGCACTGGTTTAGGGAGAGGTTAAACAAGTGGAGGTAAGTCTCGACAAACAGACATTTAATCATTGCCCCAACACTTCTATAAAGCCTCTACAGCTACAGAATGTGCTGCCAGGTCTCTTGCATTACTTGTGACCTGGATGTTGTTGCTGGCAGAGTTACAACACAGCGCCAATCTGGCAACCCCACTGTGGGGACAGGTGTTAGTTTGACTGGATTCAAACTACATCCATCTATTTCTGTTCGACATTTTTTCGTTTCTTTAAAATCTATATTATCTAACAGTTCACATTAACGTATGTAATGTCTAAAAACAACTAGACCTATGTTTGTATTTTCAAACATGGAGGAATCTTAATCATTTGGTTGCTTGTCAATGGTTCATATCCCTTTGACGCATGTGCCAGAGTTGTGGTTACCCGCTAGAAGCAGATCCAGTTTAACGAGTCATTTAATTTCATACTATGTATCATATTATTTTTGTACTTCATATTTGCTTTCAGACAATCCATATCAATTTAATTTAGTAATGAAAGGCTGAAATTTGTACAGATTCTAATAAATCTAATTAAGATGTGAATGACCTACACATGTTCATGTTCATGGGTGTGTTACTGTGTCCACACCCACACAGTCTGGACAGCTCCACAGTGCTCAACACCAAGTCTCTTTGAAGTTGAATTCACAATTTTAGACAGACTTACATTTACATTTCAATCACAATGATTAACACAATAACCACATCTGCAGTTATAAACAATCAACAGTAAAAATAAAATTGTGGTTTCATGTTTTGAATGATTTATTTAGCAAAAGAATCCACGATAGCTTTTCAGCATTTTGTAGATCAAATGGTGTGAGGGAAAACTGCACTGTTTTCAGGCTGAAGGGAGATCGCAGTTGATTTCAGAGAGAGGGCGTTCCTATTGGCTGATCTACACATGCACATGCGCGTGCACATCCCTTAGATGAAAGTCTGATTCAACAGCAGAATATCATTAGCCAGCATTGGAAACAACTGGCTACACTGCAAAGCAACACAAACAATGAAGACAGACTTTTCAGAAAGAGAATCTGACAATATCTGTGTTTCAGAGATGGAAAGGAACTGTTACAAATAGTTAAGCCTTCTTGTGACATGATGAGGGCTATATTTTAAAACACGGCTTTTTTTGCCTTGCAGAAAAAATGCCTATTGAATTACAATGTTAATCAGCTTTTATCATTTTTTTTTATAAATAATTCAATTATAAAGTTAATATAATGCCAAAAGTAAACTGCCTACCCAAAGTTTAAAGAAAGTAATATGACAATATTGCAAAACACAGCACATTTTATATTTCCTTTTAAACTGTGGTTTGCTGATGGCACGACAATAACACCTATAATAAGTTACCACAGTATTAAACAGGTGCAGGTGAGGAAGAAAACCTTTGAAATTACTTAATTGTCAATTTTTAAAAACCTGAGCGGAGGTGGTTAACTCTTCCATCCAGGCAAGAGAGGCCAACTGAGGCTCTGTGCTCTTATTTTAATAACTCTCTGAACAGTCATCCCCATAATTCAGACGGACAAATTGAAAAAACAACAACATGGGTTTACTAGGAGTGAGTCAAGATGTATTGAATACAACGTGTGTCCTGTGGGAGTTATCAAACTCACTAAAGATCTGCTAAGATCTGCTTGTACGGTGAGTTTTCCTCACCTGACTGTGACCAACACAGCTGTTTGCCTCTACTTCTCT
Organism: Anoplopoma fimbria; assembly: GCF_027596085.1. NCBI lineage: Eukaryota > Metazoa > Chordata > Actinopteri > Perciformes > Anoplopomatidae > Anoplopoma > Anoplopoma fimbria. Next base: position 15,053,040 of record NC_072457.1, read on the forward strand.
CTATTGCCAATCTATAACATCTTTCTAAACTTTTTCTTTCACTTCACATTATGACAGCAGGAAATGCCATCTCCCAGTAACGAGGTGTCTTTAGTATGGATGGTTCCTTTAACGCTGAGGCTTGGGATGGGCAGGGGAAGCATTGCTGCAGAGAAAAACACACACACTCACAATGTGAGTAATGGGGCTGCAGCAGCACTTACTGTATACATCATCCCCCACTTCCACACTTAAGCTCTCTCTTGTACCTGCGTTCGTTTACTTTGTCATCTCCCTTTATCTCCTGTTCATGTGTGTCTCCAAAGTTTCAGCCAAACAAACCATATTTATTACTGAAAGAAATCGGTCACCTTAAAGATACGGTAAGATGTCTCTTCTATTAAAAGTACTGGATCTGCAAAACACTTCCTACAATATCCACTTGTATCACATGACACATGATTACCATCTTTATTGTTATGTTCTTGTACTAAATTATAAGATTCAATTTAAAATATTATAATAAAATCAATGAATTTGGTGAAATACTGAAAAGGTCAACATTGACTTGAAGCATGAGATCGACTTCATTCACTGATGTGCGTGTTGAAGTATTTTATTAGCCTCAAGCTAAATGGTCTCATGACTTCTCTGTAGTATAAGTAGGTCATACTGCCTGAATAAAACAAATAAAAAGATCTTGTCAGTGTCTAGAAATTGCATTTACCAGAGTAAACTAGAAGCAGATAAACATATTTTGCATGAGGCATGGTTGTGTGTAGCATATGCTGGAAATGAACAACTCACAAGTTGATAACCAACTTTTGCATAATGCTCGGAATGCACACACACACACACACACACACACACACACACACACACACACACACACACACACACACACACACACACACACACACAGACACACAGACACACAGACACACCAACGCACAGAGTAAGCAAATGGAATTAGCGAGTGTGTCTGCAGGGAGTTTGTGCGTCACACCCGCTGAGCCAGATTAGACTGAGCTTCACCTCAGCCTCTCAGGTCTGTTTAGGGCAACAGACTAAAAACTATAACAGAGGCTTTCTGTCTGTGGTTCACTACTCACTTTGCTCTCACGGTCTGTCTCTGTCTCATTCTCTCACACTCCCTTAATCCTTTAATCTTGTCATCTTTTCTTTTTGTGTACACACAAACAAACTCTGTCACAATTGTATTCACAGACTGACAAAAAACACGCACACACCTGCTCTCTGCCCTGCGTATCAGGGCTCCATAGAGGCCCCGGTTACAGTCCCGCTCTGCTTTCTCTCCGTCCATCGTTCTGCTGAAGAGGACCAGCGTGACATGTCTTCAACTCCTGGAGGCAAACACAGTAACAGCGTTAAGAGTGAAGAGGGAACGCTGTGGGGTACATTAGATTGTTGTTGTCTGAATCATACAGTAGAAATCATTTTGCATATTGGAAAATAGTCAGATTGGTGGATGGTATATCGACAGAAAGACGATGCAGGAGTATCAGTGTTATCAACGTGCTACCAATGACAGATTTTTGAAGCAATAAGAACAGATGGATCTGCGTTTGCATTGATCACGGTCTGTGTAACATCCGACATATTAGCATAACTACTATTTTTGCAATCTTGGCCTCCGTCCAGCATCTGAACTGTTAATTAAAAAGTCAATAGTGTTTTTTGAGAATGATTACAGTATCGCAAAACGTAATATGGCAATATTGAAGTGTATTTATATTTTAGTTAGGAGGTAAAGAGGTGGAAAGGAGAAGGGATGAGAGGATGAAGCACAGTGGAAGAAGAGAGAAAATGAGTAGAAGAAAAAAAGACAAGACCAGACAGGCCAAGCGATGAAAAAAGACCCACTTTGTCATCAGAGTGGTTGTTAACAGAGACGACGGCAGAGAGAAAGGTCGTGGAAGAGGAAATGAAGGAGGGAGGAAGAAGGGAGACGACATTCAAGTGAATAGAGAGGGGGGGGGGGGGAAGACGGAGAGACAGACGAGGCGAAAAGACAGCAGGGCTCCGTCGCAGCAGGATGGGCTTGCCTGGGCTGCTGGTGCTGTTTGTGGAGTCCCACTTGCCCCTGCTCTGCTCCAAACACCATCCATATTTAATGAAGCCCTTACAAAGCCCTGGGAAAAAGAGATGCTGGGAACTCTTCCACTCAAAACCTCACCCTTCGTTACTTTTTCCTCTTTCATTATTGCCCTTTCTCTCCCTCTTTTCTGCTGCCTTTCCTAGATTTTCTAAATACCTCTTTTTTGAATACTTCTTTTTGTTATTTTTAAAGATTGATCGTTTCCTGCAGGTCCTTCCGTGTCTTCAACTCCTTCCAAAGTACCACAGGGTGTCAAGCAAGCTCACATAAAAGCTCAGCATGTGGTTGCCAATAGAGTGTTCATTTTAGTCCTGTGCGTTTCAAACAGAGTGACTGCTCCTTCTTCTCTTAGAAAACAGGGCCGGGTGGAATCAGCTGTGTTCTCTCAGCCGTAAAGTAACAGCAGGCACGTGTGCTGCCGTTCTCTTTTTCCCCCTCTTGTACTCACTCACATTCAAAAAACAAACTGAGGCACATGCTCTTTGTGATGGTGTACTGAATGTATATGTCTATGTGCAACGACGTGTTTCATTCTATGAGTCTTTGTATGTTTTTATTATGTGAGTGAGTGGGGTTTCTGAATGTGTGTGTGTGTGTGTGTGTGTGTTAGTCAGAGTGCTGCGTGCATCAATAATGTATCTTGATAATGCAGCCGCTTCACTCTACCAGGAACAACTAACAGGCATACCGACGCACAGAGGAAGACAGAGAATGAGGAGGAAAGACAGAGAGAGAGAGAGAAAACACATGAGGTAGCAGAGAGGAACGATGGGAGAGGGAAATATGAGCCATAACTATATGGAGCAAGAAGCTGAGGATATGATGGACAGGGAAACCTAAAGAATATTAAATAACATATGTGGCACATCTGGGTTTCAAATATAAGTTGGCATCAATCCTCAGTGTTTTAACAAACTCTGAGAGGCTGTGTGAGCAAGAATGGTCAATGGACTGTACTTGTATAGCGCTTTTCTAGTCTTCCGACCACTCAAAGCGCTTTTACATTACTAATCATTCACAGCCATTCATACACTGATGACAGGAGCTACCATGCAAGGTGCCACCTGCACATCAGGACCCTAACTAACATGCATACACATACATACACCGCAGGAACAGCCTGCGGGAGCAATTTGGGGTTAAGTGTCTTGCCCAAGGACACGTCGGCATGGACTGCCGGAGCCATGGATCGAACCCGATCCTCTGATTGGAGGACGACCCTGCTCTCCACTTAGCCACAGCCGCTTAAGAAGATAATTAAGTTATCGTTAGTAACATTCACACATAAGGTGGGTAAGAACATATCGAAAATATAGAGTGCAATGTTTTATGATACGGTCTTGATTCTCCAAGACACATTTGATTGATTAACTCAGGCAGAACTTTATTTCATTTGCAAAGTAATGCTATGATTTTGGATGTTACAGGGACTCTTATCAATGCAAATGGAGACCCCACTGAACTGATTACTAAATAAAGTAAACCTTTTTTTTCTCACATTTTATACACAGTTTTACTAAAAAAGGTAGTTTTAAAATTGCAATATATTGCAATTATATTTAATCAGAACCACCAAATCATGTTACTTTGCATTATGCTACTATCGTATCGCCAGAATGGCGTCTGTTTGGATGAAATGCACCAATCAGGAGGTGAGGCTTTCTTATCTAGATACTCACTTGAAAATAAAGCTTGAAATCAAATAAAGACAGCAGTAGTCTGTGTTATTAGTTTTTTTTTACCTGGAGCTGTTTGTGTCTGGCTGAATAATAGCCAACACACAGGAGCCCTTTAGTTTATTTTGCTTCACATTTCTCAACACATAAGGCTCCCTCAGTCAGACCACATCTCCTGCTTATTCTATACCAAAGTATCATTGAACATGCCCTCCTGTAATGAATCGTCTGCTATTCAACATGCTCACCCCCACCAATAAGAAAGAGCTTCTGAAAATCACTTGCATATCTTGTAATATAATTGGTCTCCTCATTCTTAACCTACCACCACTCTCTGAGCACTGATCATAGCACACAACCTCTCACACAACCCAGGCTTCACCCTCCTCTCCTCTGGCCGCAGATACAGACAACCAGTCTGCAAAAAAAAACATTTTAGGAGGATTTTTGTAACCTTGCACGGCAGCTAGATTCTCGTGATGTCACAAGACCACGCAAGAATAGTTGGATCACATATCACGCTGAAATACATATCACACTGAAATACATCTTATCGGGCTTCGAGTAATGCCTTTGTGTCCGGTAGGCCAGAGCACGGACCAATCAGCATCCTGTGAGGAGCAACTGCCAGCTACGGGTGTGGCTTAAATGTGTTTTAGAGGTGATGGCGAAGATGCTGCAATAGCATCAGATATATCAGAACTTGACAGTATTTCTTCATTGAAAGCAGAGCAACGAAGGACACTGAAGGTTTTTCCGCAAAGGAGAGGATAGTTTCCTCTTCTCGAGACTCACTATCGGCTGCTCCACTGAGACAGCAAATATCTTCTGGGCCTTGTTGATGACCCTCTGAAGGGCTCTCCTGTCTGCTGCTGAGCAGCTGACATACCAAACAGTGACACAGTACGCCAGCAGCAGTAGAAGGACCCCAGCAGCTTCTCCAGCAGTTGCTGCTGTCTTTTCTCGACTACTGCTGTTGTGTTCAGGATGAGAAAGTTCACCGCCCTTTCAGTCTTTAGACTTCATCCCTATAGGCCGTCTCGTCTCATCCTGAGATAAGACCAGCCACAGTCGTCTGCGAACTTGATGTGGTGTTGGTGTAATGAGTTGGAACAGTCATGAGTGTAGAGGGCGTAGAGGATGGGGCTCAGCACACAGCCTTGTGGGGAGCCGGTGCTGAGTTTAAGGGTGGAGGACGGTGGGCGTTGAGGCAGCTGATGACAGTCTTTGTCGGCACAGGAATGTTTGATGCGGACCTCAGGCATGGTGGGATGATGGATGTGGATGGGGACACGAAGATTTTTGTGAAGACCTCTGAAAGCGGGTCTGCACCCATACCTTCAGCACCCTTCCAGTCACAGCATCACGGCCTGCAGCTTTCCTCCGGTTCACCGCTCCGAGCAAACGCCTCACATCATGCTCCTGCGCAGTGGGAGGATGTAGCTGTTGGAGGCTGGTGATGGTGTTGTGTCTGTCTCCACTGCTTTCGCCTCAGAGCGAGCAAAGAAACAGTGAAGTTCCCTCGCAAACAGGGCGTCGCTGTCGGCGGCCATGCGGCTGCTGGTCATTTGACAGCAAAGGAAAAAGTTGTATTGAAACGTTCACTGAACAGTGTTTATAATATAAAGAGAAATCACTATAGAAATATTTAAATATACAGTACGAGTCGATCAGCGGCTGTGCATCATGTTAGCCTCTTTTGCATTGCATGCATCTGTTAATGCTCTCGGTCAGCTTTTTATTTTTGATTCACAAATCTGTGAATTTACATATCTTTCATTCATTTTTGACCCAAAATAATGAAGTTGTTCACTAAGGATAGCAGAGTGAGGACGCAATCCACTTAGCAGCTCACATCGCAGCCAAACACACACAATCTTTGTGACCTAATGGCCTTTTCATGCACTTGACACAGGCAGTGTTTGTATGCATGTGTGTATGTGTGTATGTGTCTCTTAAGTCACACATGCCAACAGGTGAACTACACTACATGTCGTCTACATAACAGTTAAGTAATTCAAATTACAGTAGGGACAAAGACCAGACAGATTTCTAGGAGAATTTAGTTTTTTACAAGCGGTGCAGACAGAGTGAAGGTTGGGATTGATATGGTGCATTTCTCTCATTAGTTGATTCTTATTACTTAGCCATTTATATTTTATTTATGTATAGTGTTTAGTCTCAGGGAGTAGAAGTTTGGCTTTGACTCAGAGAACACATTTATCTTTGATCTCCACTCAGTCAATAAGGTAAATGGGTGTTTACGGAAGAGATGAGAATAGGATACGAGGTAGCCAATGCTGCAAACTCCATCTCTATTTATTCATTTCACAAATGCTTTTGTCAATTAAATAAAGGCAACAGCTTTGGATCATGAGTCTTCAGTTAGTTCCATCCTGTTAGTGACATATCCGTCTACTAATGCCAAGAGAGACGGAAGAGAGAGACAGGCATCAAGTGTTTGTCTCAGTGAGCCACAGACACACAGCCAGGGGCTTTACCGTTTAGTTGCTGGCTAATTAATCATCTATTTGCATGTGGGCTCTGGGGCTGGGTCTGCTAAATCAAGATCATTAATGAGTGGAAATGTTTTTTTCACATTGGCTTACTTCATTTCTCTTCTGCCAAATACACAGCTATAGCTGGCAATATGAAATATAGTTCCAAAGAGTTTTCTGGTTCAATCTTAATGTCCACTGGATGTATAGTGTGGCATTCAGGGTCCACTGTTCAAATGTCAACTGAAAGCATTTCTGAAGCTGAACATCTTTAGTCTGCAAAAACTCCAGAACTGTTTAGAGTTGTTTTGCGGACATTGTTTGTTTTTTACGAGCACATTGTATCAAAGATCAAACCTCATTTTTGTAATAACTGTACCACAGCCTGACATTTGGTATCTGTATTTCCTGAATATGAGTCTTACAAGGAAAATTGTGACATTCCTTCTCTTGTTTCACAGTTGGTCAGAGAAGTGACATAAACAAACAACAACTTTATGTCAATTGTCTACTAATATGAGTGTTTTTTTTAAATATTTACAGGTGAATTTCACCCTTCGGAGAAATGATTTGGTTCAGCAAAAATAGAGCTGTGGATCATCCTACGATTAATAAAAGGAGAGGACGCCTTAAACTCTGATGAAATATTTTTTATTTCACGATCTAAAGTTCTTTTTCAAGATCCTGAAAAAAAGGCAATGTTCTGAAACACTGGTCTTTAGAGCTTAAAATAAAAAAGAAAGAGGCTGCATCAGAGTTAAGTGTACGTCTTTCCCTTCTGTGCACTGATGTCTGCCTCTAAGCCAGCAACTCACTAGAATAAGAGTGTGTTTTCCTTCGGCTCTAGGAGGCCCAGAATCCCCAATAACACCTGACACATATCCAAATTTATAGAGGCAAAATCTGAACTTAAAAACAGGTTACTGAATCAGCAGGCAGGTGACAGTATATCGCCCGTCTCCTTCCAATAAGAACTGACGGACGGCCTCTGATGGGCCTACGGAACTAAAAGCGCTTAAAGAACTATTTCTGCTGTTGTCGGAAAACCCTTTAATCAGGAGCTCCAGACCGAAGCCAAACCGGCTGAAAGTGCTGTCTATATGGTAAAGGAGATTAAGGATGACCTAAAACCTTTTAAACCTCATAAGAGCAGTTACTCCGAACCTCTTTAGTTTTTAATTCACCATTATGCCGTAAATCAGGGCATGACAGAGGCACTTTTAAAAACTCCTTTGTAACTATTTCTTCTGACGCCTTAACATCCTCAAATGTTTTGAGAAGCTTTTTTTTTAAAGTAGCTTAAGTAGAGCAGAATTTTAGGTGTGACATTGAGTTTTTGGCTCAAAAGTTTAATGCGTAATTTGAGGAGACCACAAAATTTGACTATGCTTCTTATTCTACTATTGGGTGTGAAGCGTTGAGGCTCGGGACTGTGAGGAGGGAGCTGAGGGAGATGAGATTACGTCAGGTAAGCTAAAGCTCAACAGTGCACAGTTTCATGTCCGGCACTTTTGTAAACGTTGGTTTTGCAAAGCGCTATACGAATCAACTTTACTTTTATTATGAATAATGCAGCGTCAAAGGGCCTCACCAGTATCTCCAAACATCATCTGTATGTCCAAATGTGTGAGGCCACGATTGTGTGTGTGTGTGTGTGTGTGTGTGTGTGTGTGTGTGTGTGTGTGTGTGTGTGTTTTTACTGCAGGTTTTCGTGCATGCAGTTACATACAAGGAGGATGACAGACACACCCAGAGTTTTTCGCTCAGTATTAAACTTGACAAATTCGAAGCATCAAAAATGTAGCCGAGCCTAAAAATAACATCATAAATTAGTAAACGCTTCAGAACACAGCCGACCTCATATTCTTCTTCTTCTGTTTCAATTCTGCACTAAGTGTCATGGCTCGCTTTGTGTTCATGTGTCCTCGTGAAAAACACAGATATGAGTAGCCTATATACACTGTACACACCCACGGGACACGGGCACACACACACACACTTAACATGCACATGGAGTCAAGCCAGGTACAGCAGACTGTGACACTCATTAGCATGTTATAATGGCACCAACACAGTGTGCTGTGTTTCAGGAGGCTGAGGCATGATGCAGCAAAATATCTGAGGCAACATCATGACTGCAAAAATGTGTCAAATGCATATAGTAGTGTGTCTGCGTGTGCTTATTGAGTGTTTGTGTGTGTGTGTGTGTGTGTGTTCCTGGTTGCAGCGATGCATTGGTAACACACATTTTGATTTCACACAGACTACGTACTGTTAGTCTAGTCATCAATTCTTTAGCAGTAGTTGAATGTGGAAGATGACTGAGTCATTGGCTTTAAAAGGAGCCGGGGAAGCCTCAGTCTGTTTGTATCTCATCTGACTGAAGTGAGACATCTAGAGCTTTGGGATCAACTCCCTTCCAGTCTTCTCTGCACAATCCACGTCTCAAGAGTGTTACTAAGCTCACAATCCCTCTCATCAACCTGCCTCCCTCCTCCCTCTCATGGAGGAGGGAGGCAGGCGGACTAAAACAGGTACATGGGTGGTGGGTTGGTAACTATCACCTGTCTCCCCCTCCTAGCTGTGAGTGACTTTAGGGCAAAAAGTGTGTGTGTGACGTTCACTGACGGTCGGTTGAGCATTACAGGCAGCTAATTATCAAGGCTTTAATGATAAAATATGGGGGGTTTTTTGGGTCTCATTTAGGGCATAAATTGGAAAGCTACACCTGTCAAGCTTGTTGTCATTTCCAGTTTGTATTAAACTATAACCATCATATAAGTGAGCTGGTGAAATAATGAACACTTCTGAGCATTCTTTTTTTTTTTTTTTTTTGTCTATTTTTGGTAACACACGTCCGTCGTTTTGTCGAGCCAAAGCACCGTCATTTGGTTCGCTAGCTCGCATCGAGCCACAGGAGGGAAATAAATACAATTTATATTGCCATAAATCTATTTGGGGCCACTTTGTGTCTGGTTGTCATCCAGTCTAGTTGGCCGTGTAATAATAATAATAATAATAAGATAAGTCAGGTGTTAAGACCTTACCGAGCAGACGGGGTCTCCTCTCTAATCCGCCTCCTGAGCGCAGGGCGAACCGTCCCGACCGTCCTGGATGTGGAACAACTTCCAAAAGAGCCACACACAAAACAAAAGCCGCACCTTTCCTCAGACAGAGAGAAGTCCGTTAATCCAGAGCACCCGGAGCAGAGGCGGCGCGAGGAGCACGGCTCGAGACCCCCGTTAAGGTGCGTTTCATGAAGTCAGTGCAGGTGAGCGCGAGGGATGCGTACGGGCTAGAAGCACGCGGCTTAAACCACGGTAATCTTCTCTCTCTCTCTCTCTCTCTCTCTCTCTCTCTCTCTCTCTGTCTGTCTGTCTCCCTCTCTATCTCTCTCTCTCTCTCTTCCTATCTCTTTCTCTCTCTGTCTCTCTCTCCCTCTTCCTATCTCTCTCTCTATCCTTCTCTCTCTCTCTGTCTCTCTCTCTCCCTCTTCATATCTCTCTCTGTCTCTCTATGTCTCTCTCTCTCTCTCTGTCTCCCGCTCTCTCCCTCTCTATCTCTCTCTCTCCCTCTTCCTATCTCTTTCTCTCTCTGTCTCTCTCCCTCTTCCTATCTCTCTCTCTCTGTCTCTCTCTCCCTCTTCCTATCTCTCTCTGTCTCTCTCTGTCTCTCTCTCCCTCTTCCTATCTCTCTCTCTCTCTCTCTCTCTCTTCTCTCTCTCTCTCTCCTTCTCTCTCTCTCTCTCTATCTCTCTCTCTCCCTCTTCTATCTCTCTCTCTCTCTCTGTCTCTCTCTCCCTCTTCCTATCTCTCTCTCTCTATCTCTCTCTCTCTCCCTATATCTCTCTGTCTCTCTCTGTCTCTCTCTCTCCCTCTTCATATCTCTCTCTGTCTCTCTCTATCTCTCTCTCCCTCTTCCTATCTCTCTCTCTGTCTCTCTCTCTCTCTCTCTCTTCCTATCTCTCTCTCTCTCTCTCTCCTCTCCCTCTCTCAGTCACACATAAACACACGTTCGCATAAAGTTAAATTAGTGATGACGGGGACCTCGCAAACAAACGCACCACGAGCTCACTGTTGTTTGCACACCTGCATCTCTGGAGCTCTGAGTGACGGGCTACCTAAAGGTAACAGTCCGTTCATGTAAGACCACCACGGTACCACGGTACCACGGGAAGATAGGCTTCAGCTAATGTGGAAGGAAGGAAGCATACATCACAGCAAACTTACTGTAGTAGTAGGCATCAGTGTATCATTTCTTTCTAAAATTGTAATTCTGTATATTGTCAGCCCTGAATTTTTTTTAATTAAGTGGCCTATATTTACTTTCGATAGATAGATAGATAGATAGATAGATAGATAGATAGATAGATAGATAGATAGATAGATAGATAGATAGATAGATAGATAGATAGATAGATAGATAGATAGATAGATAGATACAGAGACAAATAGATAGATAGATAGATAGATAGATAGATAGATAGATAGATAGATAGATAGATAGATAGATAGATGGATACAGAGATAGATAGATAGATAGATAGATAGATAGATAGATAGATAGATAGATAGATAGATAGATAGATAGATAGATAGATAGATAGATAGATAGATAGATAGATAGATAGATAGATGGATACAGAGATAGATAGATAGATAGATAGATAGATAGATAGATAGATAGATAGATAGAGAGATAGACTTTTTACTGGCCTCTGTCGCCTCCTACTGGCGTCAATGTTTTACTGCCTAATAGGATGTTCAAGGCTGAATTACAAAACATTAAAACTGTCCAGGGGCCCCACGCCTCCAAGGGCCCCGAAAAGCCCTCAGTTATTATTATTTTTTAAATTTTGTTCAAATGGTGACATAAAGTTGTGTCTTATCAAATGACCACAAACGAGTTGACATACAGAAAACCTGCATCAGGTAGTATTCCAGTCTGAGGTCTGGTTGGTTCCTGGGTCTCTGTGCTGTGTGACCTGTACATGATGGGAACATGGAGGCAGCAGGGGCCAGACAGGACAATTTTTGGGCCCAGGTCCTCCAGACATGTTAACCCAGCCATGATTATAGACGATACAGGCAAGATATGTGGCAGTACATTAGACAGTGCACGCGGATTTCATTTCTACCTGATTAAAAAAACACTTTGTGAAGGTTCCTGTGTACACCAACATGCTCATGTCCAATGCTGTCTGTTATTCACTAACACTGCAGCACAGTCCCAACACCTGTCACTCAAATATGCAAAGACTCTTATGCCCAGAGTGCCCAGAGTTGTATGGATGTTCCTTATATGGTTGTATTTTCAGTGTTCTCTGGATTGTTTGTCCACACTAATGGCCACTAAACAATTTGTAAAGCAAAGTACAATACAAGTTAAGGTTGGGTCACGTTGTCAACACTGCAAATCAATGAGCTTTATGACAATATTAGATATTTAGGCATCATTGTTTAGAAGTAACATGATTTGTGAAGTATATAAATTTGCTATAATTAGCCAAAAACACATGAAAATTATGTTATTCTATCTCAATTGATTTTTTAGATGGGTTTTTTCTCAGAGTTTGTATTGATATCATAACACTGTAAAATACAGGATACCATGGTAGAGGATTTAATTCATATCGGCTGCCCCTTTCTAGAGGGTCATCCATTAATATGGTTTTGGTAAATTTCTTTCTATTTGTGGTTGTGCTGTGAAATGTTTGTGGCGCTCATGAGTTCTCTGATTACAGAAGTCCTCTCAGGATAATGGTAATGATAACAGAGGGTCAACTTCCTTCTATGGTCCAACTTGAGGTTAATGGCCGAGTTTCCACATCAGGCCACAAGATGTCAGTGTTAGACAACTGTACTGCTGCTCCCTCTCTCTGTCTCACTTTCATCTACACACACACACACACACACACACACACACACACACACACACACACACACACACACACACACACACACACACACACACACACACACACACATCCTAGTCTCACACGCAGCTTTAGCTCTTGTCCACTGTCAATGCTGCCTTTATTAATAATATCATAACCACACAGTCCACTTCCAGTCACTACTCAAGCGCCTTCATCCTGTCCAGGAAGCCCACACCACCACGCACGTCTACTCTAATTTAATAGAGATTAGGAAAGGAAACCCTTTTGTTGCTCTTGTTTCGCCCCCACCCCCTCCCTACTTGTGGTCGGTTTGATCTCTGTCCTTGGCTGTCAGCTGGTGGACAGAACTATTTTGGTTGGGCGCATGGGGATTTTCAGGCCTCTTGATTGTTCTGAGTCATAGGAATTGGCTCTACTTTTTCAACTGGAGGAGGGAGATGGGCTGCAGTGGGGGTAAAATCAAGGAAACCATAGTATTATATTCATGTGGATTGATGGGGGGGAAAAAAAGTGAAATAAAAACAAAACAAATTCAACACTCATTTTACAACATATAGAGAGAAAATGAGACAACAAAAGAAACTGTGTGAACACCAGTTTTTGCTAGATACACAGGAGAAAAGACATAATGCAAGTGTCAAAGGTCATGATGTTCCTCATGTCCCCAGCTTTATTAAAACATGTCTTTTCTTTCAAAAAAAATGTTTGCGACATTAATTGAGCACGCCATCAAGACCGTAAACCAGAAATACATTTTTCCTCTTGACCGAATGTCCCAAAGTTACAAAGAAAAGTCCAACAATCTAGCGTATTGACTACAGAACCGTGCGTACACACATTCTCATTGCTTCCTTCCCCTTTTCCTCTCCATACGGAGATGAAAAGATCTTTCATGTTGTTTCCTCTTGTTGCATTATTTATTGCCGTGTGGCGCTTTATTAGCTGGTTTCATCTCAGATTTTGCAGGCTGTTTTCTGGGAAAGCCTTTGAAATGTGTTTCTGACTCCAAACAATCCTTTTCCCGCTTTCTCTCACTTGCTCCAGTCGCCTCCTCTCTCAATATAAAAAAAAGAAAACCTAGATTTTCAAAGCGTTTTGAGCAACCCTCTGAAGCCAAAATCCATACAATGGTATCCTAAGGAAGGGAGATGTTGTTCTTGTTCCGTGGCTGACATGAAAGGAGAACCGAGGATCCACTTTGTCATTAGCCTTATTAGCATCATTACCGCAGTATGGATGAACTTCAAATGATTGGCTTGGAGTTATTTGTGTTATCCTAGAAGCAACATGAGTACTATTTTATGTTCTGTGTTGGGGACTGTTGCATATCGAAGGAGGTCGGTGCGTTTTGAAGAAAGCTGATGTGTTTCAGATGTAACCACTAGATGGTGGAGCTGCTCCTGATTCAGAATGAGACTGACTGGAAGTGGAGAATAGAAATGGAATTACTGGAAGATATTAGGGATTTTTTTGGGATGTTTTAAACCACATAATCATAGCTTAAAACATGTGTGCTTCGCTCCAATATTAAAAACATAAACAAGCCATACAAATTCTCTAAAATATTTTAATACGTCTACATATTTATCCGCCACCATATTGTCAGTGCCTTTCAGTAAAAGCTCAGGTATTTTCAGAGTGAAACAAAGAAAGAGGACAAAGACGGAAGCATCCAATTCAGCAGTGCAGTAAAAATTACAAACCTGAAATGATTTGGATGACTGCTACATCTTAACTGGATCTTCTAATTATGCTGTCATGGATATCATTGGTTCGTTTCTGCAGTTTATTTATTTTATGAGCATGTTGCATTTAGGGGCCAAGAATGTCCAACTTTATTAACAGCGGGAGCTTTCACTGAACGGCACAGCTCCAACCAGAAAGAAGAAGCTTATGGTTGAAGTTAGTAATTTTTAATGAGAATAAAAAACAGCATGTGTCAATCCCATCTGATTTAGTTCAACAGTCTAAACATGTAGATATGTACCTTGTTGATCTTGAATTGTGCAAAGAAAAAGGCAACCCCTGGAGAGGAACCCTACTTTGCTTGCTCTTTGTGCCCACTGGTAATAAGTGTTAGTGACATTAGTAGAATATATTGTAGAGTTCACATAATACGCCAAACATAAATTTATAAGTACATTTTCTTTCAAAACTAAGATGAAAAGGGTTCCAGATGAAGATGTTATCGAAACCAAAAAGAAACGGTCATTACTGTGTCCAATGGATAAATGGAACGGACAGTTTTCTCTCATCAGGGAATGAATATATGCAGAGGTATGTCGTACTGTAAATTACAATGAGGACAGAAAGATCTCCTTTGGCTGGTCGAGAGCTGAAAGCACCAGCATGACTCTAGAATCAAAGCAGCCATCACATCGGGTGAGAGATGAGATGAAGGTAAAAGAAGCAAAAGGCGAGCAGAGTTTGGATAGCATGTGAGCAATTGGTGGTAGGGGTTGAAACCTATGTAAACTTAATGGTTCAACGTTTTATTTTTTTCCCCTCCTTTTTCCCAACATGACTCCTTGCATCTTTATCAGGCAGCTCCAACCACTCTGGATGGTGGATAAGCCCAGCAGGCCTGATGTGGTTTGAACTCGTCTTTTATTCATTCCATCTCTACCAGTACCCACACCTCCACCATGGCCCGGGCTCTCCTGGCAGGCCCTAATCTCTCTCCCTAATCGGCTGCAGACGTGAGGCTTTGCCATTCCCCACAGGGCTGCACATGGGATATGGCCCAATGTTCAGAGAGAGTGTGGAGGTACTCGGTGCAACAATGGCAGAGGCGTTGTCACTTTCACGGTTCTGAGAACTCAGTGTGCCACCTTGCCTGTAGCCTTCATGATTTGGAACATCATGAAGGCTACAGGCAAGGTGGCACACATGCTACTGAGGAGAGTCTGACTCACCGGATGTAGACTGTCTGCCATTAGCCGTGAATCTAACACGGCATGCTACATGCTCTCTTCCACTATTTATTTTGCAAGGGCATCGCCGTTGCGTCCTGTTTTTTGCATCGCACAAAACTGTGGTTTAAAGAAATACAAACAATACAAAACGTTTTTTCTTGCATACACCAGAATGAAATGCTGCCATTCCTTTCATTAGCGCTGACACATCACTGTGGAGGTACGTCTGGCTATGCGAGACGACTGAGGAGAAGCTGAGGTCATGCCAGATCATGCCTGAATGTCAGCAGAATTAATGAACCCAGAGTAACCAGCTGATCCCGGCATTCAAGACTACTTGGGTCCAGCATCAAACGCAAAACCAGCACTTTGACTTTTTGAGGAAGTCTTCCTTAAGGTTCCCATTGAGAACCCAAGTCATAATAAACACACATAAACAGCTCTGTCTTTCATGTTAGCCTTATAAAACAGGAATAAATAAGTTCAATCCACTTCAGTGAGGGCCTTTGTGCAGAGGAAGCAGCTGGAGATGGCACTGGGCCCTGGTATTGTTTGCCAGCAGCTCCTTAATCGGACCATGGTGCCTTGCTGACGTCTCCTGGAGAAGCAGGCAGGACACGTCACCCACATTAAAAAGAGGTGGTTTAAGAATGAAGGTGCTGAGATGGTCACTTTGTAGTCACAGGTCTTTCCACATTAGATGCATATCTCTCTTCATTTCATGGTCATTATTGTTAATGTTTGGGATTAATCTCTTAATGGTACTAAAAGCAATCATATTACCTTTGATAATTTATTCAGAGTAAAAGAGAATGGAAATTGTGCATGTCTCGAAGGTTTACTTTGGACTAACCCCTGTTGAAAATGTACATTAGCGTCTTCCATTACCTCTTTTATGGGACTTGCTTTAGATTATTTCTGGGCTTGAATATATAACAATATGGTATTCATCTCTCTTCCTTCCTCTGCTCTGAGTTGGTGTTTTCTTGCTAATTCCGCCTCTCCCTTAGATGTGGTTCAAGCTATTTACAAATCCAACTTTTGGAATGAGTGTCCAACTCCCTTTCGTCTGGGATTAGATTGAAAAAAAAGAGAGGGATGAGGCAGAGGGAGGGAGCGAGAGACGGATCATAACACACACAATTCTGCTGAGGACAAACTTGAAAGGATTAGGGGGGAAAAAATACAAAATGTCCAGCAACTAATAAAAGTGCATGTTATTTGTTGTCGGCTACAAAGTGAGATCAGTGGAGCTTCAAAGGATATCTGATTAGTGCTGTGAAGTCACCAGATTTACTGTCAGGGAAAAGTGTGGCCAAAGAGCTGTATGGAATATTTACCGATATACAGAGCACTGCTTGGGTTCCCAAGCCAGCTGGCAGCAGATACTGAGAAGTAGAGAGAGAAAGTGTAGAAGAGGCCAGCAATGACTATATAGCTAGAAGAAAAGGGGAAGGTATGTTTTATGTTAAAGAATGTAAATCCTCAGAAGGAAATAAGGTGCTCATTAGTGCAGAGGCAGTGTGTGGAGCGGATGGAGTTCAGAAACTTTAGATGCATCACCTCGTTATTGTCATCATTGATATGAAATATGTTTTGATAGACAATAATCTCATTTTGCTTGCACTCCCCCAGATATATCTGTCAGTGATAGTGCTGCTCAAACTTGAAGGAGTTCAGTATCTCTCTCAAGAAGCTTTAAGGCCTAAGAGTGCTTGAAACCAACCACTTTTTACGAAATGTTAAAAGCCTACCATTGCGATGAATTGTACAAATTGTATAAATGTGCACAATCTGTTACAGAGTGTAACACTTTGGGGAACTAAATAAAAGTGACCGAAGTATTTGTGTGTAGCATGAAAAAAAGATCTTGAATTATTTTTTTTCTGTACATCTGGCATGTTTCTTGGATTTAACTTTTTGTCCAGGAAATCCAGAAATTAAGCTTTTGAAGCAGAGAAAGTGAGTATTATAAGGCACGAGCCACAAAGGCTTGACAGCGTGGAGACTTCTTGTGTGAGACACCAAAGCAGTTCAGCAACGCAGCGATCACGTAAGAAGACGATGGTGATGTGGCTGCTGTGCATATTAGAAAAGGCTCGAGTTTCACACAAAGCAGTGCAGCACGGCAACACATGCTAGCCTTATGTTTAAGAGTCTGTCTTCAATGCATATTGCTTGACCTTTACTCTGCCTCTCACACAGATAAGAATGGATGAGACAGGCAAAGAGAAAGGACCCTTCACTTTCCATCTGGTTGAGTTGGCGTGCAGTTTGATACATTAAACCAGAGACGTTAACAAACAGCCCTGAGCTGGAGAAGACCATGAGCATGTGATTACCTGATTACCTGGTTGTCACCTGAAGTCTTTTCATTGAAATATTTGGTAAACATATATCATTTTGAGAATGATCTCATCCAAAGCGCCACACAGTATCCCTGATGCAACATGGGTGGCCTCAGTTAGAACTGAGCTCCTTTACTGTGACACTGTTTGTGCCTTGTTCCGTGTGAGAGCATGCCTATTTAATGTCCTTTGTTGGCCCTCAGCAAAACAACAAACTGCATGGGATTATGTCGTAAAAGATGACTTGCAAGAGTTCATTTGTCCATTTATATTTGATTAATTGACCAGCTGAGTAACACAAAACAAATGCCTTTAACTGCTGTTCTGTTGATCCGAGTGCCACAAAGCACCATGTGAATACATTAGTCATCAACAGGAAGCTAATACTAATAGCTCCCAAGTTGTGGTTTAGAAGGACACATGTCGTGACAATTACCCAGGGGCTAGAGGAAGTGGGTTACTGGCAACACAATGCCCCAGACTGGCCTGATGTATCCCTGTCTGATAAACACTTTGGTTGGAGGAAAACCAAGTGTCAGCCGGATATTCTTTTGAAGTCTGTTTGTATTGTTTTTTGGGGGGATTAAAGGGACAGGTGGCTTTGTTGACGGCGGTTGAAGAAATGCAAAAAAAGAAGCTGCCATTTGGTGTCATTATATCCCCTTTCACATTGGTTCCCATCGAAAGAGACACGTACAGTATTTACAGGAAAGGCAAAGCTCCATTACCTGCTAGTTTAATGTTACCTAGAGGTAGTGAAGGGTAAAAAGACTGCTGGCCTTTGATGAAATAGAGCAACACTTAAGCCCCAGAAACCAAGGGTCTTTGATCACTTAACCTGATCTTCTTATATTTAATAGCAAGACCCGAGGAACAAGCTTGGGAACGGGCTGCACGTCCTTTGATGATCTGAACCGGGTTCACATGTGCACCTCCAGCAGAGAAAACATCACAATGTAATAGCATAAATCACGCAGCCAAGACAGGACTGTGAGAAGAGCCTGTGTGAATAGGTACACCCAAATACATATGGAGAATTTCACTTTAGATTTTGCTCTTTCAACGATACATTCGGCTTTCCTTAAAGAAGCTCTCATCAACATTTTTTATATTAACAATAAAGTGGAATTATCACCTGGATCTGCTGTTAACCTTTTAAAGTTTATAGCATTTAGCAACTAAAGATCCTGATATCGCCCCATAGGAGTTGGTTGAGACCAAAACGGAGCTAAACGCAGAGTGAATATTGGATTTACGTCATCATTATCATGGGTACACAAACATGACTCCAAGAACCAAGAATAATTTGTAGTGAAACAATGGGATCTCATGAAGGCGTAGAAATAGCACAGAACTTTTAAAGACATTACAAATATCATGTTTCGCATTTTAACCTTTTTTCGTGTCATTTCAAGCCACAGTGTTAATTGCTGTGAAGGTAGACAGAGACATCGTGGTTTGGCTTAAAAGAAGTGGGTAAAATACCTACAGAAACAGTGTTAAACAAGTAAGGAAAACATGTCACCAACGTAGTTTCAAAGTCAACAACACCTTCGGTTTTACACAGAACAGGAACACCGGTCGCCTATGTGAAAGTCCTGTGTTTGGTGGACGCATCCAGCTCCCCTCTGACCCACCACATTTGGTCTTTTTTTGTAATTTATATTCCGTCACTTGCACTCATTTCTGCTCATAGTTCTACATCACTTGCTCTGAGCGTTACATATTCAGGGGAATGGGTTTACATTGCACCTTGTTCTAATTTAATTGCGTGAACTGGTTTCAAAATACTTAAATCTTTTGATACACAGTTCTTGAAACTGAATTGGAAAATACCACTTTACAAATATCTTACTGACTTAATCTGAAATGAATATTAACCTACTAAATTAAGTGTTAGGGGCACTATTTTATAGACTTTATTAGTACTAATTCAATCAGGACTTTCTTATTTATTGGCCATGTTATTTGTTTTCTCCAAAACAAACCTGCAAAGCCAATGAGAATCTGTAGTTACTCTGCAGTTTGTTCTGAGCCCACCCCAAGTTTATTATTTTAAAATAAAATGCCTTGCAGGTGCTCAGAGAAACACCCCGACACATTCATACCACAGTATTTTACAAATATCTATCATTAAATCATCTCTGTGAGTAATGGCTCAAAAGTGGACTGTCTCCTCAGGCGTGTGCCAAAATCGCCAGATGGCCAGTCTGAGTCTGGCTGCAGCTCTGCATTTTTTCTCCTAATATATGTTACATCTGATTCACTGACACTGACCTACATGGCAGTGGGAGGACTGGAGGATAGATAAACCTCTTTTTCTGTATCCAAAGCAGAGAGAAAACAATCTGTGGCCAAGTTTAATGATGATGACAGCTTGTCTTTTATTTGAGCAGAAAAAACACAACCCACTGTTTAAAGTGGCCTTTGATGTAACTCAGCCTTTCTGACTTGTACCATTAAATTTAACACTGAGTACAACTTGGCATAAAACTCTTTTCTTTTTCTCTCTTTTTCCTGTTAGCACTGTGCTGTGTTCAGTTTGATAAACTTCCATCAAAGGGCATATGCTGATCCATCAGACATCTTATATAATCTGCGCTGCTCATTATTACTGTAATTTTCTTCTACTGGAGATATCAGCTGCTACTCGCGGCCTTTATAATTCCATTGGATTTAAATGGACTCCTTAGTGTCATGGATGGCTGTTTAGGTGGGTACAGAAGATGAAAAGGTTTGCCCTGAGCAAAGAGAGGCAGACAGAGTTGGAGAGGGAGGCTGATCTTTGTGTGAAACAGGCTTTGTCTTCTCACAGTTTTGGTTTCTTCTTACAGACCTGATTTATCTAAAGGCTGCAGTTGCGCAACAAGCAATTGTTCCAATTGAAGTTTATATCAGCTGCAAACATTATTATTAGATGAACAATAAATCAAATGAATATGGGTAATGTGTAGGGGGTCGCTTGTAGTGAAACATCTGCAGATAATTATCACTCAACTCCACAGTTTCCCTCAGCTCTTCGGAAATTTCAGCATCTTCAAGCTCATTGTTTTGGTTCTCTGCTGGTGGACAGAGAAGAGCATTTAGCAATTAAAAGCCAGATGTGTCCAAACTAAAGAGATGGCAATAGATTTTAGAAAGAATACCGTCATCGTTGTTGTGATGATTGATGATCAGGCTGTTGAGATTGTGCAACAGTACAAATATCTTGGCAATGTAACTGATAACAAGCTGATCTTTGAGCTTCATGTGGAAGCTGTGTTTAGCCCATCATTGAATGTACTTTTATCGTAAGCTTCAAAGTTTTAATGTTGACAATACTTTCATTAAATTGTTTTATTCCTGCTTTATTAAAATCAGTCCTCACATTGTCCTTTGTCAGCTGGTACGTGTTACTTACCCTCAAATATAGAAACAGGCTGCAGTGTATCGTCAGAGTGTGCAGCAAATTGTAGCCAAGACCTTGAATGACCTTCCTCATTTGTCCAAGGTTAGGACTTTGAAGATGGCCCAGTCAGTCCTGGCTCATCCTAGCCGTCAAAGGATAACATGCTGAAGTGAAAACACTCATTTCCAATATGGTCCTAAGATATTAGAAAACAAAGAAAACACAACAAAGCACAAGACATCCAACATAAAAACATGATCTTTTCCTCAGGAACTGGTGGAAACCAAAAACAGAGCTAAAAGGAATGCAAATGTTTCTCTGTATATCAGCACAATGTGTTAATAGGCAACTCGCATAACAAAACTCGGCATACTAAAATGTGATAATATGTTGGTCGTGTGTTCACAGTTTGTTTCCGCTTCCTTCTTTTTCTGTAATATGTATTTAGTTAATATTGTCAGGGTGACAGAATATGTTCTTTTGACATACAAAAATACAAAATACCTTTTAAACTTTGATATTCTGACTTAAGGTGAGGTATGAAAAACAACAAAACCATGATCGCAAATATTTCTCTTCATTTGTTTTTTCATTCTTGTTATTTGTAGGAACAGTTTCAACAAATTATAAAATCCCACTGAGGTTAATTTTGGGAATAAAACACAATCATTCAGAAATTGTAAACTCTTCATTACTTTGTATTTTAAGGCAAGACACAGTGTGGCATTTATTTGCAAGCACTCTCCATGCTGAACTGGGCACTCTTACAAAGTGCCATTCTGGGATCTTTAAAGAGTTGCCCAACATTAAAGGGAGGTAGCGGTAGCAGGTGGTGTGCTGGAGGAAGAGGATCTCCCTGTGGTCCCATTCAGGCCTGAGAGAGAGGAATGGGACAGGTGGTCAACCCCTTTAATGTTCCTAAGCTTTTCATCTGTGCATGTGGCTCTAAAACAGGGCACACTGTACACTGACCAAGAACTCTTTACTGGCAGACCTGTGATACAGTTTCTGCTGCTGTTGCTGGCCGTTTCATGTGGTTCCACCCCGCTTACGTCTGCAGCAGCAGGACTTTGTGCATGGCAAGGCTACTTAATCCACCAGTGACATGTGTATTGCTTTCAGTGTTCTGGACACGTAATGTTGTTCAAGCACTGAGACATTCTTTGTCACCTGTCCACGACAACTGGCAGCTGACTTATAACAATTTCTGTTCCTGTTTGTTCTCAGGTTATTCTTGGACAGACCTAATGTTATTAGGAAAGATGAAAGACTTGTTCTTGTAATCCTGGATATCAGAAACTATTCCAACTCAAACACAAAAAGAAGAACGCTGAATGAGTTGAGATGCCTCTTAAGCAGCCACGGTGTACTTGAGTATGACGCCAAGAGTCTTTCTGTCTGTCTTTTCATCTTTCCGTCGTCCCCTTCCGTATGTATGTATATATATATGTATATGTATGTATGTATGTATGTATGTATGTATGTATGTATTGTGTATGTCTGTTGATCCTTTGACTTTTTTGTCGGTTCATCTGATCGACTAATCATTAGACGGGTTTATTACAGAGGACCCAAGAAAGTAACCTGAGCCTGATGATTTGTTACATCGAACCATCTGAAAAGCTGTCATTGGAAACTGTTTGGAAAAGGGATGGCACTTTCAAAGAATGCCTGATTGAATGATCTAAATCTTTCCGAAGTGAGTCGGGAACAGAGCGAAAACATTTCTTCCATTGAGAACAACCTTAATCGTTGATCTTTGCTCTTCTTTCAATGAAGAAATACTCTCTCTGATACAACTGATGCTATTGCAGCGTCTATACTGAAATATGAAGGAGCCGCCATTGTTGATTTGAATGAACAGTCACCTGTCCACGTCATAGCGTCACACACAAAAAAAAACACTCTTTGGACTGGCATTGCATTAGTTAGGTCAATGTGTAAAAGGATCCGGTGCTCAGAAATGTGAGAGTTGTGTTGTGGAAACAAGTGGTGTATTATGGGGGCCTTAAAACACAGTGGTATCACTTTGCATAGGGGCTGCCCCTTGTTACGTTTCTGTTTGATGGATTGCATCATTATCCTCACATTGTTTTTCTAGGTGCTAACAGGAGGAACTGTCAATATGACCGTTTTGGGTTTCATGTTCTCAGGTCCCGAGAGCCACAAAGAGAAAGAAAAAACTTTGTTTTGGTCGGGAGTTGTTGAGGCTCATTTGTAAAGGGTCCCCTGGTGTGTTTGATGTCTAAAGTAGTGATGAATTTGACAATAGAAACAGGTTCCCAACAGCAAATAGGTCATTTCTTTACAAATATTTAAGACTGTAAATAAGGCTTTACTGACATACGGTTTAAACACACAGTATGTCAGATAATGCTACTGGTAAACCCTTATGGCTGAAACCAACAATTACTCTCATTATTGATTAAACTGATGATTATTGTCATGATTAGTCGGTAAAGCGTTTGCTCTCTAAAATGTCCTAAAATAGTGAAAAATACCCATCACAATTTCCTTGAGCTCAAGATTACATCCTGAGCAAACAGTTTTCAAAACCTAAAATATTCAAAAAATGCTTTAAGTAATTGAACTGTTTAACAATTAGACTATTATGTCTAATTTACAGTGCCAGAAAATAAATGCAATGCAAAACTTCTCTTTCTTTAAATGCATGTTGATGTACTCTGAGTGATTTTCTTTACCTTCAGGCCACTAAGTTTCTAGAAGATCCATGGTTTGATTACAAAGTTGGCCTTCATAGAACTTGAGTTGGCATTTTGCATCATCCTTTAACTTCTGCTGTAACGACATAGTTGATTAAAAGATCAGTAATATCACCCAAACCTTGTTAAACAAGAGTAAGTGGCATAATTAACAGCAATAAGACAACATTACCTTTTGCATCAATTAAAGGGCCACCACTGATTTAGTATTGTAATTTATATTAGAGGGGGATTTGCAAAAGAGATTACAACATCCTGATATTTTGAACCAGTATAGGTCAACATGCTTCATGCTACAGTTGCCATAATGCAGTCTATTGACTCTTCTCATCTGGTATAAATCCACATATTTTAACTCAATACTTCCAGTTTGTGTTTCTTTATGAATTTGTAATCTCGAAGGTAATCCTGATGACATCACTGTGACATCATCAGGGTTAGTTTCTCAGACTTGACACAAGAAAATCCTGAGTGGTATCATGAGTAAACTGATCTTAAATTTACATAATTTAAACTCATAAATCTGTGACTGTAGCTCCGACTCCAACTGTCGTCTTGTTTTCCATATCCTTTACACAAGCAAGGTGCACTGGCTTTTTCATTAGTGCCTGTTTGTTCATCCTCGGTAATGATCTCATAAGGGGCTTTTTAGTAGAACATGGTGCTCTGTGATTGAATGGTTTTATGTGGAGTCAAAGCACTCAGGTTTGCACAGCGGGACGCCACTTCAGATCACTCAACGCAAATCCCCGTGGAGCTCTGGGGGAAAAAAACATCGATTGCTGCACAGCCTCACTCTCCTTTTTTCCCTTCTTCTACCCCCAATTTTTCCCCTCTTGCAAAATAATCCACTTTAACCGTCCCACTCCATTTCCTCCCTCCCTTCCCCTGAAACCAGTGATTAAGTGCTTAACCAGTTTACACACAAAGAGAGATGTGTTTGAAATGCAAACAAATAAACACCTGGGACTTTAGAGGTTGTGTGTACATTGTTTCATGAGTTGTTGTGGCAGTGTTTAGTTCCAATTTACTTCATCTGTATGTAAATGTAAAGGATATTAGGCAGTTATAATTGTGTATTCCTATGTGGAGCACGATGTTAACGATTCAACAGTTTAATGATATTCTACATAAAGTCTCTTATAAATTATCAGCAAAAAAAAGGGTGAATAGTTTGGTCAGATCTCATTGAAGTGTGTCATTTACACCTGCAGGATGAATTAAGGCGTGGTAATGTTAATTATAATATTTGAAAGTGTTGCTTACAGTAGGTAGTCATGTATGGTATTTCAATTTTTATCATTTAAATAAACAATTTTCTTCATTGTTACTCATTAACTCATATATTATGGTTTTATTGGAAGCTAAAGTAAATCAATTGTGTTGAGGGATTGTGTTGCTCAGAGGAACTAGATTAGAGACCTACTCACGCAAAGTGTTTAACTTTAATTTCCATCCACTTGGGGGCAGCACTCATAGCAGAAGGGCTGGCCTCCACTGGAGAAATCCTTAGTCGACTAACAATCATACAATTTTGTCGACAGATTGATTAGTTTCATTAAATTTCCAAATCTGTAAAACTGAGTTTCTTCACAAAGAATCACAAAAGCATATTGTGTTTGGCAGAGATGTGCTCATAACTTTCTTGGAAAGTCAAACAGCATGAAAAAAGCATAAAAAATGACTAATCAATCAAAGACATTTTACTCAACTGAGATCAAAACAACTGATTAGTCATCTAATCGTAAAAGAGGGGGCCGCTCTACATAGCAGTGCTTATTTACACGTAGAGCATCATTACAGTAGCATTTGGAATTGTGTTTCATCTTCCTACACATTTAAGTCGTGAACCGTAAAACTAAGAATGAGCTGAAAGCACTCCTTAGAGCTGAGGGGAACTGTGCTGTTGGATGATGATTCCCTGATGGTTTGACACTATGAGTGACCCCCTTCCACATTACACATTGTCATTTCATATGAATCAGAGCAGCTTTAAAGTAAAAGATCAACTGTTTTGGATTTAAAACTTGCTCAAAACAACCCACATCTAAACACTGGGAAGGGTGAAAGGATGAAATCCCCCTCTTAAATAGTGGGTGGTGTTTTGGAAATAAACCAACTGATCTGTGCATCTGCTGACATGTCTCATTAACCACCCTCCCACACACACCCACACACACACACACACACACACACACACACACACACACACACACACACACACACACACACACACACACACACACACACACACACACACACACACACACACACACACACACACACACACACACACACACAGTGAAGATAGTATCTTCTGCCATCTGCAGTCCTGTGACATCACTTCCTCTCACACATACAGGCGCTGGTGGGAAATTGTACCACCATGACATCATGTAATGGTTCCAACATGTGCTGAGATGAGTTGCATCCAAACTGCCCGCGGATGCAGGAATGCAAGCTCAACTTTACAACAAAGTCAGTTCCTCTGTCCACCTTAACCACCGTGGCCTCGGTCCTGATTGAGCTCCCATTCATCTGGACTCAAATTTCATATTTTGACCAGATCCGGCCTTGAAATTAAGCCTTTTCCGAGCGTACTTAAGTAACGAGGGGCCACAGGGAGATTAGAGTCCATTTCCACCTTAAACTTTTGAGGTGAAACTGCACATTAATCCCCTTTATTTAATGATGTCATGATGACCTCCACGCTCACACTCTCTCTGCTGTTATTATCAAGTTGCTCAAAGCCTTAAGTCCAATAACTCAATATGACTCCTCAAACTCTTTCATCCTGCCTTAGGATCTTCACACATCTTGTATCCATCATCTGTCTCTCCCACACACGATACACTCCTCCCCTGTTCTCACGTTAAACAGCCCTTTCCTCACTCCCTCACTCCCTCACTCATTTCCACTCTCCTCCAGCCATTCGCTCATGTGAGATCCCCCCCTTTCTTTCTTTCTTCGCCATGGTACACTAGGAACTATTGAGAGCAGCCAGTTGTGTGCGCTGGCTGCATTTGTCTTGGCACCGTCTCAGGGTTCTAATATTGCCACTTCAGATTAAGTGTACTAGATGACTGTGGAAAGGGGGGGCTTCCTTCTCATGAGGCTGCAGCGAAAGATCAGAGGATGAGGGAGGAGATGTCCACTAATCCATCTACTTCATGACTCTTGCTGTTTTGTTACACTAACTTAAACCACCAGTCACAGAAAATTACTTGTGAAAGCTATTTACTGTACGCGACACATTTTTTGGTCGCATGTGTGGATAAAGCATTTTCCCACACAGGAAGTCGACTCGCAGAACGAATAGTGATAACGCAGGAACTGTTCCTAAAGCTTCATAACTCCTTTGGCCTCTTTATGGGCTGAACTTTCCCCTCTTGTAGTTGGCTCACACACACATGCTGTCAAAGAGGGTAATAGTCCTGCCACTCGTAATGAACTTCAGAGAAAGCAACCCCAAATATGTAAGCCGGTGTTTGTGTATGTGTGGGTGTGTGTAAACTGCTGTGCAAATGGGGCGGCCTTTGATGTCGCGCTGCTCGGATCGTCTTGTAGTTAGCCGTTCCCAGGCTGTCTGAGCCTGTCCTATTCATTCTCAAGGGCAGGACTCAGAGAGACAGGGACATGAGGGAGAAAGGCAGGCCTTCTCAGCTTTTCTGTCTTTGGTTGATGCCGTGAAAAGAAAACAAGCTAAATACTTCTATAATTGCTTTTGTGTGTGTGTTGTGGTGCTCATGTGTAAATCATACCTAATGGCAATGTAACCAGTCAAACATTTGTGAAAGCAACTCGGAACAATACATATGTATAAATAAGATCCCAGGACTTTTCAATGTCTTGGCAGTTTTTCCATTTGGTAGTTTTCATGTTAAATGTTGTGGATGACTTATAGAGCAACTGTATTGGTCAGTAATATCCAATCTCCACTTGGTTTCTCCTCCTAGTAACAAGATCCAGATTATATTAAGTCTAATTGGGTTTGGTAGAGTCCTCTTGTGCTGCCACTTGACTTGCGTCTTAGTTTCTAGTATGGGAGTGGATCAGAGCAGAATGGCTTTTAGTTCTGATCATGTGGTGCAATGTTATCGTCACAGAGAAAAAATGTGTTCAAGGAAAAGTCACATGTAGTTACTGTTGGGCATCATGTTGCTGTGGTGGTCTCTCTATTCCGATCTGTCCGGGTCCAGTGTTGGTCCAAAACTTTTAACAATGTTGTGTATGGACCATATACATATGCTTGTTTTGAATATTCATGATGTAAGCTACAACCATGCCACTAATCAATCGTTATGGGTTAATATGACCTATTCAGAGCAAAAATGTCTTGTAGTGAAAATAAAGTTTATTTTAAAACATGTTTTGAGTTTTTGGGAGGTAGAAGCCAGCTAGTTAGTCTTTAGAGGCACTCATCTGTGGCAGTTACAACTTGATCACAATAAGGACACACACAGAAATAAACCATTAAGTTAATAGGAAACACTACGTCTTTGTGATAAAAGCTGCCCTTCTATCTATCAATAGTTCACTCTATATTTTTCTCAACACTTTCATGTGTAGCAACATGATAATATACAGAACATAGGCTTCATACTAAAACATGTCCGTCCATCCTAAAAAATGTAACTTAAAACAAAATATTTTTTCTGAACCCTACTTAACAGTATGGATGAATCAAAAAAACTATATGAAGGGTTTCCCATTCATTCAAATAAGAGTTCCTTGTTTGACGCTGAAGAAGCCATTCTTGCTTCCTCCGTTTTGTCCCACAAGCATCATATTTCTCTTCTGGCTGACTTCCTCCTGTTACCCTCACACCTGGATGACATGACAGTAATTAATTACAGTAATATGGCATTTTATTTGGACCTCATGGCAAAAAAAATTACAATACAAAGAGTCAATAATTTGCATATGAAAATAATTATTTATGGGCCTGTTGTAAGTCTCTCGGTCTGCAATTCTGACTGTGGCCACTACTCCAAAATCACAGCCCAGCACTGATCCTGGGGGCTTGCTTTATAGTCCTGTATAAATCATTTCCTTTGAGGTCAAAGGCCACATATTTTTTCTCCTCACACCTTTCCTGCTGTCTCTCTAAAACAGCGCCTTTGGAAACATCCAAGATGCTCCTCCTGTGTCTGGGATGTGCTTTTAACATACCAGATAAAGCTTGTTTTACTGTGTGTGTCTGTGTGTGTGTCTGTGCGTGTGATTGAAGCAACCTGCAGGTGGAGGAACAACCAGTAACCTACAGTATCTCCAGCCTTCAAAAACCCCTTTATGTTCCACCGCCAGATGTGGAAAGAAGCAGCGAGAAATTGTGGCAAAGAGCCAGAAGGAATTGTGTCAGAAAGCAGCTTTAACAGGTCATTGTGTATTTTCACTCCTCTCTTTCCCTTTCTGTCTCGCCATCATTTTACTATTGCTGAAATTCTCAAAACCATCAGTGCACTTTTTGCATGTGAAGGGATGAGCGGATTGAGAGTAGGATTGGCATGAACCAAGTCACTTACAGCTCCAAAGATCCTTCCACCTAAGCTTAACACCATACTTTACATCTATAGTTCCTGTCATGCACCTTATCTTCTGATGGTCCCCGCCTGCAGTAAAATAGTCTGTGACCCTGAAAACATCCTCAGAAGAGTCAAGCTCTCTGACTGAATTCGCCCTCTAGGGGTGGAGAGCTGGAGCTACAGCAGCTGTCACCACAGAGGAAGGAAAGATGAGCACATCCACAACATTCAAGATCTCAGCTCATTTTCCACCCTCATGCTTTTAGTTTGGGATTTCGACAAAGTCATCTCAGATCTCTTCTTATCTTCGAGGCAACACATCTAGGAGATAAAAAGGGAACATTTACAGCAGATGGGCGAAGACGTGTGTGCACTCACACCACCATCGAGCTCGGTCAAAGAAACGATAGAGAGATCCAGCCTCACAAGGGCAACACATTAAGGCTAAACGAAGGTTTTAGTTCAGCCTGAACGCTGCTGTCTATCAGACGTGGACATTTCAAAGCTTGTAATTTTAAAGGTATGAAAAGATTCCTCCCAAGCTTTTCTGCCTGAAGGATGAAGCTCTCAGGAAGAGGGTCCCCTCAGGGATTCTCTATATCTGTTATCTCACACATACCAAAACACTCACACATGTTCAAACAC
Organism: Anoplopoma fimbria; assembly: GCF_027596085.1. Taxonomy (NCBI): domain Eukaryota; kingdom Metazoa; phylum Chordata; class Actinopteri; order Perciformes; family Anoplopomatidae; genus Anoplopoma; species Anoplopoma fimbria. The sequence continues at coordinate 15,082,755 of NC_072457.1, forward strand.
ATGCTTATAGGCACGCACGCACACACATACACACACACACCTCTTGTATGGAACATCTGCTAAACTATACTCTTCACCCTTCCACCTGAGCGTGAGTAATTTTTCTTCTATTGATATCCCATTAAGGCTCCACAACTTTCCCCAGAACAGATGTCAGGCGAGCATCACACCGATTGATGTTTTTAATAAAAAACGCAACGAGGAGAACGAAGAGGAGGATGAAGATGAGGAGGATGAGGATGAGGAAGAGGAGGGAAGGACACTCTCCTCATGGAGGAGAAACCTAGAGGTAGGTGTGTTACTGCATGTGTGTTTGTGTCTCACTTGGCAGCCCTTTTCACAAGTTTCGCCTCTACTGAAGTGGTTGGCGAGAAACTTTTTTTAAAAGTGCATTTGAAGAATCTCAGATGTTACAAGACGAAACACCCACATGTGTTTGTGTTTGTGTGTGTGCGCGTGCGTGCGTGCGTGCGTGCGTGCATGCCAGTGAGTGAGCTCAGATTGACTTGACTCTTTCACTTCAATCGCATCTTTGTAGGTCTGCTTGTGGATCCTATAAGCAAAGCGCAGGGGGAGAGGTTGCATAGCAGAGCTTCAATGGTTTCTTTGGCTGAGCCATAAGGGATCTATAGCACCAGCAACCTGACTGGCAGGCAGATGGGTGAGGATGAAATGATAAAATATCAGATAAGAATCTGTCAAAAATTCAAAAAAAATGCACCGGTCAATAATCCATGTTTTTACCTGAGCACCTGAACGAGCACCCTGAGTTTGAGTTTGAGAGACAGACGGAGAATGAACAAACAGAGAGATCATCAGAGTGTGAGGAAGTGAGGGAGGAGACATTCGATAAAACAGCAGACGCACAGAGATATAAAACTCTGAAACGTGTTGAAAGATACATTAAGCAAAAGGACACTCATTACTCTCTAAAAGGTTAGAAATCTAAGATAGGAGAAGAACACTCATACACAAAATGGTGAAACTCCACAAGCTCCCAGCTCCTCTCTCCTCCCCCCGCTGCTCATGTATTTACCCACCTGACAAATACATGTGTCGGCCCATCAATGAATTGAAATGGATGTGCGTATGAATAATAAATCTGTGGCAGCTGTACATTTTTAATTGATTCTTCCCAAGTACAAACGGCATGGAGATTGTGAAGCTTCACACGCTCCCTGAGGGAGCCAGTTTGATTTTCTTTTATCCACTAATGTATTTATTACTATTGAAGCAGGAATGAAACAGGGTGGGAAAAGGGATGTGATGAATATTTGACAAGAAGAGTTTGTGACGTGCAATATGTCAGTGAGGTTTCCTGACTGACAGTTTTATCCTGCTGAGCTTGTGTCACTTTCAGAAACTGCTCTGTGACCTCCGCCTTGTTAAAGTATTTGATATCCATTTATTTTTTATGATGGCTGGTCACATGAGAGGCTCCATCAAGTAGATAGATAATCTTTGAGAACTATGGATCAACATCATTCATTTTTACTTCTTTCCTATCAGAGAACATCCTGTATCTCGTATCATACTGTTCTTGTACGCATGCAAATCAGTTATGGACCATGACCTGTTAACACTGGGATCCAATAAAGGCCACATTTAGAAAATAATATGAACTGCCAAACAAGAAAAATGCTATTATTTACGCTAATTGTATGCCAGCAAATTTGAATCCAAATAATTAATAATAATGTGGCTGTTATCAGCTTTTCTATATTAGTAATAGATCACATGAATAGTTTTTATGTGAAAAGAAAAACACTATACACTACCAGACTGTCCCACAACACAACACAACACAACACAACACTAAACAGGAGACAGACAAAGTTAGCAACTAGCTGGTGAATATAGTGGAACATTTAGCAGCTAGAAAAGTCAAAAAATCTCTCTGATACAAACACAGGACTTTCACCCAGGAGACCGCTGTCTGTGTCCCATGTGAAAGTCAACATTATATATTATAAATACTCTGCATATATGACTGGTTTCTCTGGTGTTTTTTATACAAACCTACAGTTGCAAATTAATAAAACAATTACAAAAATCCCTTGCAGATATAGTAGAACAGTTTGTCAGGGTTTTGTGGGTCGATTTTTCATTTAAAGTGGCCTACACATGCTCAAAGAGACCCGTACTATAACATGATGCAACACAAGCCGCAGGGAAAATGTTCTCATCTGAATATTTATACAAATAGGAGAGGTCACAAGGGTAAGTAAGTAGCAAACATACATTTATAAGAAGCAGTTGGGTTGTTATCTGTTAGGTTTTGCTCTGTTTAATATTAATCTATATAGATTGACCCATCACGTGTCTATCTGCTTCATTTATGTGCAGTTAATTGCCCCCATGTCGCTGAACAGATGGTCCCATCACTTTACTAATTTCCTTCTGGGAGTCTGTGTTAATTCTAGTCAACTCAATATGTTTGTCCCCACATGGTGACGCATCAGACTGATAATACTGACAAGATCAGTCTTCACCTTCCTGTAATGATTTCGCCCCTTCTATCAACACTTTACCAATTACTGTCAGGCCCCCTACTTTTAGTGTTGAATGAGGAACAGCTGAAGTGGTTTGTTACATGTTTCAAAACCTGCAACAAACTTTAAGCGTTTGATATTCTTTAAGGGTGTCTCCCAACTTTTATTTTGTGCTCTCAATACATTGCAGGGTGCTAAATAAGATATTAATAGACCTCTGACTCTTGAGTGGTATCCTCATTAACTGGATATCAGGAAGCGTGGTTGAAAAATCCCAAGGAAAATCCCCACACTCCTATATTTGGTATGCTAAAGAGAATATTTGACTGTGAGTTGAGGGGCATAGTTTGTACTAATTACAACATGTACTTAAATTATGGCATTTCATCCAATAATAATGGAGGGGTGAGGGGTCAGTACACAGAAGGCATTTGCATAAACAAGTCATATGAGACAGTATGAACGAAAGTGCAGCATTTGCTATAATTATGTTATTTATTGTTTCTATATGAGCTGTAAAAGACATGCATTCCCATGAGAACAAACAGGACTTTTTCACCAATAAATTATTCTGTAATGTAATGTTTCATTGATTAAGCCACATTAAAACATTTCCAGCCGACTACTTTCTTACAGCTATAGCGAGTTGCTCCCTGCCCTATTGATGTATGGTGCCTCGCATCCTATTGAGCAAAACTGTCATTTAGAGCTTGTTATTGAGTTTTTCTTGTCAGTTACATGAGAGATAGACTGGACAAATGCATTCCCCCCTGGTTAAGTCTGTTCTTTGACGTTTACCCAACTTGTATGACAAGTAAGTGCCGTTATTTAGCATTATCAGCTGTGTAATTCACTAGATAATGATACCAAGAGAACTGTGACCTGAATCATTCTCATTGTACATACAATACATTCTGAAATTAGCTAAACTACAAATATAGCAAACTACAGAGGGTATGAGCCTCATGACTGTGGCAGTGAGCGGCAGACAGAGTGTCATTTTGAGGAAAGGAAGTGTTTGACGCTCAAAATTTCTGTGGGGACGACCCCAGTCCCTGGTCTGCGTGGCTACAGTAGGTCAAGGTGAAAATTGTGTTATTTGTGATTTTAATGTGGAACTTCCACAATGATTGCCCTGAAATATTTTCCTCATACTTTAACATTTAGAAAGAGAAAAAAAAAAATCCAACCGGCACAGAGGACAATGTGAGAGGAAGGACGGGCCCTGGGTCTGACTGATAAGGACAGATGATCAATATTATATAATTTAAAACTCCTGTTTGATTTTTTACTCAGTAATGTTATCATCATTCACAGGCGATACAGGAAAATGCCATCAAAGAATGAAATCTCCTTCCGCACACGTCCCTGGACCGACGCTGAGTTTAGAGAGACTGACAAAGTCATTGTGAAAGACTTTTTTTTTACATTTCCACATCGATGAACCAATGTCACAGCTCTAATGGATTTTCTGCCACTGGCATTGGGCAGACGTCTGATGTGCATAACTGTGATATAAAACTGCACAAAGGTAATTCTCTGCTGTTGGGACCGTGTATGACCTTGCTCTGACAAAACTATAGCCTACAATCCGTCTCGCCTCACCCATATTTCTATAACTATGAATGTCATATTTATTATAAGCGGAAAAAATGCAGTTAAATACTAAAACTGTGTCCTTAAATCCTACTTAAAAGTTTGTATTTTGTCATCATGTCAAGGACAAAAAGGAGTGTTTGTTGTTGTAAAACTTATTTCGGCAACAAGAGGCCATAACTCCATGTTTTAAACAGGACTACGGTTGAATTCACACTAAATCAGGTATTGGGGTGAACAACGCCAGTGGTTTGTGCGTGTAACTTGCGTTGCCAGAAAAACAAATGCAGCAGCCTGCGGCGAAAAGTTAAAACAGAATCAACTTTTGGTGAAGCGCAACCCGACATCATGGTGGCCAATCACATAACCAGCAATCCAAAGCTTCACAACCCTGCATGAGACACAGTCACTCTGTGTTAATGGGCCATGAAGTGACATACCATACTGCTGCACTACCCAGCGCTAAACTCTGCTGGGTAGTGCTGGGATTATTTGGTGTGAATTGTTACAACCCGGGTCTCAGGCTGCAACATGAATGGGAGACAAGACGAGTGTAAATGTAATAAATAAGCACATTTAACAGATACTATTAAAGAATAACATTAACTCAACTAAGCAAACAAAACAGCAGCTGTGTCAGCGAAGTAAGAGCCCAAGGAAGTGAGAGAGCGGCCATGTTCAGGTTGTGTGTCTGTATAGCTTGGACTCAACCAGAGTCAGGTGTGGCTAATCAGCTGATGATCACCTTCCTGAAAGACAAGGGCCGTTTCTCAATATGTGAACTTCTCTGTACTTGTGTCCTCGTGAACTTGTGAAACGTCATCTAGCGCGGCCCAAGTACTGTTCCAATACACAAGTTCGCATCCAGCCAAGTACGGTCCAGATACCCGGATGTGTCCTCGCTCCGCCCATTATATCGAGGATGCATCGGAGTAGACTTGTGTGGACTTTGGACAGCCAAGTATCCCAGAATGCATTTCACCAGCAAACAAGAGCCGACAGTAGCGGAGACGGCTCACAACTGTCAGTTATAACTGTCTAAATACTGCTGCTGTTCTGTAACGGAATTTAGTTTTAACATTTTTTTAAGCGAGAATGTAGTTGTTAAGACTTAAAATATGCGGTCAATTTATCAAGATAGAGCCTGTTTGAAAAAAGCGCCGACGTTTGTCGGGATATGAGAGGACCAGAGAGGAGACCGGGCGGTGGTGCTCATGTAGCCCGCTGACAGCAGCCTGATCTCGGCAAGGCTCCTCCAGATGTGCCGCTGGCTCCGGTGTCTCTGTGGTTGTGGTTGCAGATGTAACACAAAACATATACATATTAATATTTTAATATTTTCTAAATGAAAATGAAAAAAGGCAGGGTTGTGTTTTATATCATATTTCGTTTTATTGTCAATATATATGACTGAAGATAACCGGAGTAGGCGGGACCGACGAGCTGAGTTGGTGACGTCGTGACGTTGGTGACGTCATCAAGTTCGCTGCTGTTCCAATTGCAAAATGACCGTACTGCGTCCTCCCATCCTCGGGAGTTTGAGTCGAACTATCCAAGTATGAACTTGCAAGTTTGCAAGTCCATACTTGACCATACTTGGTATTGAGAAACGGCCAAGGAGACAGCAAACGGGACATAGACACCTACTGAAAAGGAGGGGTCGTCACAGAATGCAGTCTAATATGTAACTTACTAACACATAATATGTATTTTTGTCTTGTCCTTAAATTGTGTTAAGAGTGCATGTAGAAATTAAAACTCACATGGAAACAGAGATGAATGTATTTAGTCCTATTTATAAAATGGGGTAGTGGAGTATTGTAAAAGAAAGAAAATGAAAAAGTAAATGATCCTGGCAAAACTTCTGTGTTTCACCTGTTTCACAGATTACTTGTTTTGTTTTACTTTTCTTATTTTACCTGCATTTGAGTCATGAATACAAGGGAGACAATTTTGAAAACAATCAAGATCAGACTAAAAACAACTCAGGGCTTCAGTATGAATAAATGCATTGGATTGTTAAAAAAGCCACTGCTATGCTGCTACTTGTTGCAAAGGCTTCCTGCACCAGGACTCCATGGCTGCCTGGGATCCTAAACTCCAGACATGTACTGCTCCACCAGCAGCAGCAACAGTTCTGCAGATCTTCAACAGTCTGTGTATTGTCAGCGAGCCGGTTACGAAACACATCAGTCTTGCAGTCAGATTGTTCCACAGATGTGGGGCTGACTGGCTTCCAGCCTCTTTGATGTGACGCTGGAGTTTCTTGATTCCACGTCTGTCTATCTGCATTGGCTGACGGCGGAGGCTGCCGAGGGTTAGATCTTATTTGTGGAGCTCAGCGTAAACAAGCCGGTCGCGGCGGGCCAAGTCAACCTGACATCCAGAGAACAGGACTGTAAGCATCGCCGGGAGACGGAGCCCAGGCTTTCTGTAAGGCGCCGTAATCAGTGACTCTGAGATGGAATCGGTGCAGATGTGAGATGGAGGTCTTGCGCCATAAACAAAGGGGTTGGGGAAAGTTACATCTAATCTTTGCAACCGTGTTCTTATTTGTTACATTGTTGGGGAAACACTGGCGTCTCGGGAGGCCCTCGGTATCAGGCGGCAGAAGTTCAAAGGCGATGCAGGGGTCATGGGATGGAAGAAGCAGGAGGCAGGAGGGGATTTGGTTGGGACAGGGCTCTTGTTGTCCCCAGCTGTCCTGTCCATGCCCCCCCACCACCACCCCACCCCATCCAAAGGGCAGCCCCCAGGTCAGAAGGCCACCAAGAAGAAAGCAAAGAAAGAAATGAGGGGGTTCAAATACAGGCTATAGACCGGAGGAGTCTGGAGGAGGGATGGAGTCTGTGTATATATCAGTGTGTGTGTGTGTGTGTGTGTGTGTGTTTTGCGACAGCACACACTGTCATCCACTCCCCTCCCCTGTTCTCACACACACAGGGACAGCGTGACCAGACGTCCCTTTGGCCTCTGATATATTTATATTCTCGGAGCAGTCTCTGTTCAGAGAGGGAGACCCGCGAGATGCACCTGAGCAAATATTAACATCCTCCATAAGGAGCCTTTGATGTGCGGGGGCCAAAGCCCGGGGTCGGCACCCCTCGGCGGGCTCGGCTCGGAGCGCAGGGTCTGCAGAGTCAATAGAGGAGTGGGAAGATACTGGAGAGCAGACGGGTCAGACTCTCAGCCAAACATGAAGGCAACCGGACACATATAGGGGTCAGGGAAATCTGCATCCACATTATGATGGCTGTTCAAGTGAATTTATTTAGAGGTGTTACTCACAAAGGAAAACACACTCAGTGACCGATGAAATGCATTGAAATGTCAAAGCAGCTCGCATCACATACTGTGTATTTGACTGAACAGCAGAAAAAAAAAATGGACTCTATTGAACTTTTCACAGCAATGTTTAATTACAAAGGCCATAGTTACCACAGGGAATTCTGTTTCTCAACCCTTCCTGAACTAAGTTCATAAAACTCAACAGCACACACAAAAAAAATCCACAACTTATTTGAAAGAGGAAGAAAAGATTAACTTCCAGAGACTTAAGTGTCTTCGCCGCTAAATCCCTTTTCAAACGTTAGGAAAAGATTTGAGGGAAATAAATATATAAAGTCATCCAAGAACCAGGCTAAGTGGTTTATCTCCTTTCATCTTGCCACCGCTATATGAGGACTAATCCTGCCTTGTGTCTTCAGCGCGGAGCCGGGGCCCCTCTGAACTACATTAAATAGAATAGATTAGCTCCTCCAAAAAGTCACGAGGTGGCATTTCAGAATCCGCCTTGTTTTTTCGGGGCCACAGATAGTGGATGGCATGAGTCCGTATCTGCGCTCGGCTTTGTCTTTGGGCGTGTGGCTGACATCTGAACTCTCACCAGAGTGAAGAGTGTTTTTCAGGTTGCTGACGATAACGTTCCATTGATTGTCTTTTGGTGGCCAGATTTATTTGAAGCTTGAAAAAGCTGTTTGCAAAACACTCTTTGCGTATTTTTGTGTGTGAGATATGTATTTAGGGGAGGCTGTGTTTGTAGCTGTGTGAACAGCGAGTGAAGAGCTGATAAAACCGACACGAACCGTTCAGAAACCAGCATCTGCAGGAGCATTGTTCTCCATCTATTGGTCACAACGTCCATTCCTGCAGTCGAAGAAGACAGTCACAGCAGGAAGTGGGTTGTGGATGTGTAATGCAATTAAATGACTCCTTCATCTTGTTAGATCCGCTTCATTTCATTTGGTCTTACCAATTTGAAATAAGAAATCAGATAAGGTGAAACCGTCACGTGTTTTCACATCAAAACTGATGGATGACGATGTTCCCACTGTGTTTCCTCTTCGTCTCCTCACTCAGACTTCTGAGGGCCGCGGTGATTAGATCATCTCCAGCTCTCTACACAATGAGCTATTGTGGGGAGAAGCAGCTGTAAATCGGACTTGTCAAAGCAATCAAGTTAAGGCTGGATCAAAGGCTTTTACTGAATGCTACTACCTCTCGGTCTGTGAAGACTTGTTTACATCTGCTAATTTCTCCTCTTTCTTCCCAGTTGAGGCGAGGTGTGAGTTTATGGACAGGAGATGTCCTCATGAACTGAAATCAGCAGACGAATAGGAGCCAGACAGTTTATCTGAGGACATCAGTGTGTACTGTATGTTCATCGAATGCATTGGTTGTCTCGTACAACTAAGGAGGTGTGTGGGAGTTTCTGCAGATGCACTGAGTTGGGGGAGACATTAACAAGACTACAGCTATGCCAGAAATGCCCAAACCAAACAAGGAGAACTGAAAAGACGCAGGCTGCACACAGAGGGCTCCAGAGAACAAGGCGAGAAGAAGCAAAGGTAGACGCAGATCTCACCATTATTCCACTAATCTCTTGTCAGATCGAGGCCAAGAGCACAGATTTCCGCACGTAGAGAAGTGCTGTAACCATTTCAGGGGGGGTTTTGATTCGTTGAATGACAGGCTGGGTGATTGTTTCCCATGTCGTATTGATTAGGAGGGAGCTTTTATAAGCATGTCAAAATGCAGACAGCCTGATGCTATTTATGGACATCCATAAATCCCCTTCCATCGCTACACGGCTGTGGTACAGCACATGTACCCAACAACGATTATCTTCAAGGTTTTCCAAAACACAAAGCAGTCCGCATTAGAAGATAGAATAGTGCATATATGTGCATTCGGTCACAGTAGGAGACAGTCATTGCAGCCTCTGATGAGTTTATAGCTGTTAATTAGGAACTGTAAGCCTTTTTACCACACATGTTGCAGATTCATAACTCATACAGTATCATAAAGACATAGTTTTGCCTCTTTTTGCAACAGTGAAAATTTGTAAATATCTGTTTTTACCACTATACCTTTGTGTTTTAGCTAGTATTTCACCAATCATACCACTGTGTAACTTCAAAACTAACATGAAGCAAGCTGACAGCGGCACGATTCACTTACTGGCTTCTGCTATAACACCATTAGTTTCAGATGAAGTATTGGTCTGTTGGTTACTTAGAAGTACATCAGCAGTAATATAATGCATTTTGCCTACTTCTCCCTTCACTGATGTCTTTAAACCCAACTTAAGACCCGACTCTTTCCATTTGGTTTTCACAGAGAAGGACCACACACTTTATGATTAGAGAATAAGAAAAACTTAACTGATTTCAGATCGCCCCATATGTGAATAAACAAACAAAAATGAATCAACACAGTGGACATAGTGACGATGAAGAATACCTATGTGTAAGGTTGAAAACAGTTCGTGAAAAACTTCCCTAAGGCGGCTGTAACACCATCAAAGCTCCAGTCATGCCCTATAACACGGCATTGGGACTTGCCTGCTGTTCTATTTTGATTTGTGTAAACAGGGGCCAGTAGTGGACCTCTATCTGTCAGCAGAAACACATTTGAGGGAGCATCAATTGAGGGCTGGTGCCGAAGAGCAGGCCGCCTTATTTAATAATTAACGGAGGTGCAGTTCAAGGCACACAATCTGATGAAAGCGCCGTCTGTCAGGCGAAATTAAGCCCCTCTATCGTTCCCTTATTGTTGTTAGTTTAGGCTGATCTCTCTTTCATTTCTCAGCCCCTCTCTCCCTCCCTCCCTCCCTCCCTCATTCCTTCAATCCTTCTTGCCCCCACTCCCCTATTCTTATCAAAAGTTTGAGGTTGTCAATGTGTCAATTAAAACGAGCTGCGGCGTGTTGTTTCATCGCATGGTGCGTTTGATGTCTTGATATAATAGTGCTTTGAAATCTGTTTATTTTGCCTTTTGCGTTGCTCTTTCTTGAACACTCTTCTTCTCACCGGCTGGTTGGTATGCTGTGGGTTCCTCTTTTGTGTCTGTGAATTAAAGCGTGGAGGAAAATGCAACAAAGGTATGCAAGAGTGCCGAACATGTCGAATGCCGATGATGATGGGTTAAAGTAAATAAAGCAAAGTGCCGAAAGCTCCTCATGGCCATGTAGACAAGGTTGTTTAATCAAAAGACCAAAATATTCCCCATTCACAGGGACCAGCAGCATGTGCCAAATTGTTGCTCATTACATGCCTACAGTGTTTTCAAAATAAACTTCCATCTTCACAGCAATCTACTTATTAAGGTTTAGGCAACAAAATGACCTAGTTAGGTTTAGGAAAAGATCCTGGTCTGAGTTAAAATAACTAAGGTAGTGATGCAAATAAATCATCTTTGACTTCTTGTTTTACACAGGACCTGAACAGTGGTCTCCTGGAGGAAAGACCTGTGTTTGTCTTGGTGTCTGTCAATGTATGGTCTAGACCTACTGTATATGTTAACTGTTATGTTGAGATTGGCGCTATTCAAATAAAAATTGTGAAAGGTATTAGCTGGAATGATCAACCCACTGAGAGTTTTAGTGTCTATCAGTTTATTTTTTTGGCGCGAAGCTTTACTGTTGTTGATTCAGTCCAACGGCTCTCATCAACCTTGTTCCCAGCTCCACTAGGCGGATGTTCTAAAACATTTTTAAAAACTGAATCGGCTAACACTGATAAACGGACTCAAAGCTATCTGCACAGAACCAAATGCCAACCCGTCAAAGATAACAACTAGCTGATCAACATTGTGAAGCATTTAGCAGCTAATGAGAAAAATGTATCCCTGATGAGTTGGTGGAGACTCAAAAAAAGCTAAAAGCAGGGTAGATATTGAACTCATGTTGGTTGGAAACATGACTCTAAATTAATGATTATTCTTTATTCTTAGTGCTGTTGATTGTTAGCACATACAACATTTTAACTTAGAAAAAAATCAATAAGGTTAATTTCCTGCTTTTCCAGAAATTTCTCTGAGAAATGTACCTCCTTGTTTATCAGGCACTTTACAATCTCCCCTTTCCGTTTTTAACTGAGGCCCCTGAACTTATCTTGATTTTCCTTTGATACCTCATCATCTTTTGGCTTGAGTCAAATGTTTTATGGCTTGCCAATAATTGGGAATGTTTGAGACTTTTCCTTAAATATGTGGAGCAATTTGGTGATTTTAGGTGGTTATGTCATATGATGTCATGTAGGAACAAGTATTCTGCTTGTGCTCGAGGCATTTAAGACTGCAGTAAGTAAAACTTACTCGCTAAAACTGAACTAAGAAAATACTGTCTTTTTGTCTAACCACACATTCCATTTGCCGTACAGGACTCTGTTCTGATATCAGATCATTAGTTAGTGTCTCAGATGTTTTCATAACTGAGAGTGAAAGAGAAAACAACTAAAGATTGTCCTTTAGAGAGGAGCACTCACCTTCCATCACCACCATCCGTTAACATCAACTTGGCCCTGAACTCAAAGGCCTTAATCAAATAAGGCTTTCACCATCAGGGGAATAAACCTGCACCTCCTGCGTTCCAAAATGCTTCCTTTGTGTGTGTGTGTGTGTGTGTGTGTGTGTGTGTGTGTGTGTGTGTGTGTGTGTGTGTGTGTGTGTGTGTGTGTGTGTGTGTACTGGTGTGTGTTTGTTTCGTGAGTCTATGCACTCTTTGTTCACAGTACAGTATGTATATCTATCATATCCATATGCTCATACAGTACATTCCTCACCAGCCGCACAAAGAGCTCTCAGGCATATTTGGCTCCAGCAACATAAAACACAAGCAGAACTGACAGAAACAATATGTGCAAGTCTGTTCCTCATACCTGTACAGCAGCGTGTCTTCAGCATGATACCACGAGAGGGAAATGACCAGCAGATACTGAAAAGATTAATGAAACATTACTGCCTAATATAAAGTAATTCTCCCCAAAACAAAACAACAATAACTGAAGAATGCTGTTTATATCCCAAATTTTAATGTTTAAACCCATGTAATAACTACACCAGTTATCTCCTTTGGACAAAACATTCTAAACTAAAAGCCTGTGTGTGTTGTTTGCTAAACAGTGACAGTGAAATAGCACTCTTGATTATCAATCACCTGCACCTGGAATGCAACTGTGAACACACCTGTAATCAATAAGCCACTTAGAAATCAGAGCTTGAACACCATTATTAGGCTTGAGGTTTGCTCTATGTTGTGTAAGTGCAAAATACCGTATTTATACAGAAACTATGTTAATGTTATCTTCAGTTAAGGTAATTGTATTTTTTACTGTTTTAAGTATATAAGTAGAGATTTATTTGGTGTTTCTGTGTAACATCAAGATGCAAAAACACTTTTTTAGAAGACTTTATATAGATTTGAATGATTTTTTGCTTTTGCAAGAGATAGTTTTTTTTTGTATGTTGTTTTTGTTTTTTGTGTAGTGCTTCCTAGTTTCAGCTATTGTGTTTTAGCAAGCACAAAACAAGTTCTAGTTCATATTTTCAGTTTTTACTTTCACACCATTGTCTTCAGGTTGTGAGAGGAACACAGAAACGTGGGGGATTTCTGCTGAACAGACGATGTGGGCCTGACCGTGTGACTGTGTTGCTCCTTTTTAACTGCCCTCATGATGCTTCGTGGGAATTGCCGAGCTCACTTTGCAGAGTCATCAAAGGCCATGTTTAAAAAAGGAAAATCAGATTAGACGTACACTACCTTCAGAGCATGCATGTGATCTGTGAGCAAGATTCATGATTCACATGTGTAGGTTTCAACTAAGAGGCCATTACTTCTTATTATAGCTGCTGGACCAAAAGCACCAGCTGTTCAAAACTGACACTATAACTGCATCTTTAACATAAATTCTTGTTTCCATCTTAAGAAGGAAATCTGATCTGTACTATGTAAAAAATCTGAGAGCTGATTTTTTTTTTGTGTCAAGGTACAGGTATGTGTATATGAGTAGATCATAATGCTGATTTCACTCCACAGTTTTTAGCATTTAATTAGGTTTTAATTTTCAGATTATGTATCTGAATAACGCAACGCTTTATGTTTCTGTTTAGATCAGAATATAAAGAAATACAATTACTCCTCCGGGTGAAATGGCAAGATTTCCAATATGGAAATTCCCAAAAGGCTTCATTATGGACAGCCCAGGGGGAATTTACATTTCAATGGAGTAGTAGTATGATGTGGTATACATGCATTCACATAAATTATATATTACCTCATCAATGGAGAAAGAAACAGCCTCTGAATATTATAATTGCCAGAAAACTATAAAAAACACACATCTCAGCTGACGTACATAGTGTGTCTATAACACTATGGACTTAAAATATTGGTGCCTCTTGTTAATGCACACACGTCAATAGTCAGAGTTAGTTTAGGATCATCAACAATAGGTTTTTTGCACTAAAACGATAAGCAATACGACAAACATCAAGCTCAGATTAATTTTTTTTGAAAGAGGGAAGGAAAAAAAGAAAAGACACCAAAGATTATCATGAGCATGATCTAACTAACCTTAAATTAATATTAGCTATAGTATGCAGTAAAAGTAACCCTTCTGAGTTAACAAACATAACAAATATACAAATATATAGTTATTTATAGATTTACGCAACACTATGTGTTTTTCATGTGGAAAGTCTTGCTGTCTCTGAGTCTATGAACGTGAAGGGTGTGTGTGTGTGTGTGTGTGTGTGTGTGTGTTGAAGAAGGCGTACTGGTTAGGCATGAGGCCCCGGGCCTTTTGTTAAGTATAGGGGACGGTAATTAGGACGGACTTCGTCTGGGCCCAATGGTCTAATTCAGTGGTGCTGTTAACAGCCTCACTAAAGATCAAATGCAGTGCAAACAGATCAAAGAGAGCAGCGGACTGGTTTGAAAAGGGAAGCTGCAGCCTAAATTAATCAGGGCTTTTATTCTCCACAGTCAGGTGGCTGAGAGGAGACAGGTATGTGAACGGCATGAAGGCAACACCTGGTCAATATCCGAGGGTGCAGTGTCAATTAAGCTGTAACTGAGGAGTGTGTGTGTGTGTGTTTGTGACTGTGGCTCCACACACAAATCCATAGTCAGACAATCATCCAGTACTTGTTGTAAACAATCAAACAGGATTCACATTATCTAAGTGAGTCACCAAAAACATTGCAAAAAATTCTGCACATAAAAAAGGTAAGAACAGCAGGTTGAAGTTCGATCGGGAAGACTGTCTCTATTCTATCGATTTACAGACAGTTTGGTTAACAATTTGAAGATTAACCTGTGTTTTGTGTCCAAAGTAATTTGGTTAACCTGGAGGTCTGACTGATTGCGTTTCTTGCCCCTTCTGACTCCTTTTTAGCAATTATTTTTGCTGTTTTGAGATGAATCTCAGCGATTAACTTGGTGAGCAAATTATTTGTTTAAAACTTTCCCTAAAAACATGTTTTAAACACAATATCTTGTTTATGATTTCACAAAAAAGTTGAATAAACTAGTTAAAATGTTTTAAAATCACTTTTACTTCCCCTCCCTAAATGTTAAATACAGAATCTATGAATAAACAAATTTGTTTCTTTATTCATTTATTTTAATCATTCTCAATGTATTAGCCCGGGGTATCCACATCACATCACACTTGTGTAAATTGCATTCTTGTTTCCCCATTCAGTGAATGAATGTGCAATGTTTTATTTTTTTATTTTTTATTTCATGCATTAAGGTTTTAATGTTTTACAATGGTCACTTTACATTTTACGTTTTTACATCAAAATAATTCCCATTAGTTACATCAAGCTGTAAACTCCCTTTTTTAAACTACCAGGTCTTTCTCTTAAATTCAATTTGTAAAGACTAAAACACAGCGTCCATCCTAAATCGAGACACTGCTCTTGAACATTTCCCGTTGTTGTCACTCTTTATAGGTTCCCATAGATGATGTCAGTGTTTACTCTGTGTTTACTCGGCTCCTGCCTGAGAGATATCACGCCAGGCTACCACGTGGACTCGGGCCTGATGAGAGGATACCGCCGTCGTCGAGCCAGAGCCTCATTTAAGGCTAATCTGTTTGGCCGTGGAAAACAATGATGATGTCATCAGTAATTTGGCCCCTTGTGTGAAATATGGGGAGGGGGGTCTGGCTTTTATCTCTGAATTCCATTCCCCAACCCTTTTTTCACCGTTAGTTTCTGACTCTGTCTCTACAAAATTCCCAGAGATTCCCTCCTGGGATTACTGGAATTCCGTTATTGCTGCAAGAATTCCAGTCGTTTGTCCCCTCTCCTTGTTGAAAACACACACTGCTGTTTTCTTGAGCGCTCCATGTTGCTGCAAGATGACAAACAAGCTATGTGAAGTGACTAATGGCTGCCATGCATTATGGAGGCCTATAAAGATTAAGCTCAGTGCTAAGTGGAATCAGAGGGCTGTTGGGAGGTAATTACATGCCAGCCTTACGAACACCATGTTTATTTGGGATGCAGCCAAACCTGCTTTAGCTCTCCTCTTTGAACTGACTTAACCCCTGGCTGTAACCTGAGGGGGGATATACAGTATGTGATCCCTGCTAATGTTAGGCCACTGGACTCTTTTTCAATATCTACAAGATTACCTTGCGGATTTCGAATTTGAATTAGTTTCTTTTATAGCATATGCCAGAATCAGCAGAAAGCGTGACTTCTTGACCATACATGGAAATAATGAGATCCAATGGAGGTTCTGCAACAAATACCACCCAGAACCTCCTGATCTCATTACCTCTTTTTATTTCTATCACCTCCCTCCTGCTCTCTGCATGGGTGGGAGCTCCTCCAACGCTGATCTGACATCAACCTCCTTCTGTCACTTTAACCTCAACTGTTGCGTGATGAATTATGAAGTCAATGCGGGTGCAGTCAGACTGTTTTGTGTGACTAACATCGCCTGGAGTCGGCGAGGTGTAGTGATAGATGAATGGGAAGAGACTAGTGACAGAAGGTGTGTATTTGTTGCCACCTCCAATCTGTATGTATGAATGGTAATTAGACTGAAGGGTTTGGTGTTTATAACCGGGGAAAGAGGGTCAGGTCTGCTCTACCTGCCGACACTTTGACTGCTGTGATAGCACAGTAAGATGTTTCCCTAATCATTCCACGCATGTGCACACGCTCCGCCTTTACGCAGCACTGCACTCTGAGGACAAACAGATTGGGATGAATAAATTACACCATTCATTAACAGCTGCCCAGTCTGGGAACCTGATAAATGACGAGATAGAGCGAGTGGCGTACACAGGAGCTGAGCTAATTAACAACTAATCAGGCATTCATGAGCTGAATCAGAAAGGGGGTCCGGGGCTACGGTTGGTTGGAGCTTGGATGGAGCTCGCAGCTGTAACGCCGTGGCTCCTGCAGTCGGCAGCACACAGTTCAGAGCAGGAGTAGAAGGTTTGCGAGGGGGCAGGATAATCATAGCTCCATAGCCCTGTGAGCAACTTCAAAGTGGAGTGAGCAGCATGCAGGGTGCATATCAAGTGGACGGTGCAGAATGGGAGCTACATGGGGATGTTGTACAGTAGAGACCAGCTTACAGCTCTGTGATAGGAGAAAGAGTTTGGTTGTAGCTGTTTTCCTTGCAAGTGCACTTTAATAAGCGTTTGGCCTGTTGTAGAGGAAGTGTTTGTCATGCATAAAGGGTGGCTGTTCTTGTTTAGCTAGCTTGTACTGAAGAAAGGGTGATGCTCTGCAGTGTGGGATGGCATTTGTTTTCCCTATCTCTGCCTCTTTTTATTTTTTTTACTCTTCCCTCTCTCTTTCACTTCTGTTTCTGTTTAAGGTTTCTATTTCTCCATGCAAATGAGAGAAGCCACATTGATTTGGCCCCCAGTTTCATGTTACTATGGCAACACTATAAAAACTACAAAGTGCTTAAAGCACAGCACTTTTATCCCTGTGTCCCTCTGATCATCACAGGAAATTAGCATACAGGCAAACAGGAGAGCTCACTGAGGAAAGCAATTGTGCATTTGGAAGGCCGCGCTGGCTGCCTGAACAAAAATGAGTTGTTGTTTTTTTTGCAGGGGACTTGGTAAAAGAGTGGGAGAAAACAAGCTGAAAAAAAAGGAGACAATCATGAGGAGAATGTAAAGTTTTGTCAGGAGAAGGTTTCATTGCATCTCGTTAGTTTTTCTTACTGTTTGTGTCATTGTCATCCTATCAACATACATATACATGTGACCGTAAAAACACACAAACATGCACATATTCTGTCTCCACCTCTCCTTCTTTCAAACAAACACAGGTGCACATCCTTCCTCATTTCATCATCATCAGAGTGCTGAAGGAGAGCCGAGCAATGTGTTTCCTTCTGGCAATGTAAATGAGTGGGTATCTGCCTGCCCGTGTGATGTTGACTGTGCGTGTAAAGAGTGCATTTGTGTGTGAGAATGCGAGAGGAGAGAGGGGTGGACACCCGGGCCAGAGCACCAAAGGAGATTTGAAGGCCAACATCAAACACCACATCAGCTCATTACCCAGCACGGAACAACACAAACACATCAAAAACGCCTTCCAAAGCCCCCATCTTGACCGCCATTGCACCGAGCCATAGGAAGGCTGTGAAATACGCCCACCAGCCCCATAGATTTGATTTGCTGCTTTGTTTATCATGTCTCACTGAGCCGCGGAGACGGACAAAGGCTACAAATTGAGTTTGGAAGGCATGGCATGGAGCTACCAAAATTAGATTCACACCAACACCAGTGTGTAATGGGTGCACTTTCGCCATGCATGAGAGCGAGCCCAGACTACTTTTCTGCAGAGAAAGTAGACAAAAAAAAAGAGCCTTTTCTCACACTGGTTTCTGAGCCATTACAATGGTCAGATATCAATACTGTTTTCCAATTTTGCCTCCTGCATAAGACGGTTAGCCACAGATGAAAAATGTTATGCTTCAAACTGTCTCACTCACTGAATCTGTCTGCCTGAAGGCTACCCAGCATGCAATTCTGAAACAAAGAGGCCTCTTTTTGATTTCAACACAGCGTGACCTTTTTTGATTGGGTGAGATTGGTTGGCATGGAAATCAATACTGCGTTGTGCATTTGATGCAGCCTTATCTCTTCCCCACACTGTCTGCAGGTAGAGGCAAGGGAGGTTTGTGTGTGCGTCTGCGGGTGTGTGTAGGTGCACTAACACACTCTCGCAGCGTGTGGAACATAACAATAGTTCCTCTTCATGAAGTAAATTACTTTTGTGTGCCAGGCAACAAAGAAAAGCAGTTTGAAATGAGTCAGAGGACTTAAAATGGAAACTAAATCCACAGATTTGTTTTGTTAAGGTTTTATTGTTGTTGGCGGTTCGATCCCCAATTTCTCCTGTTTGCATGTTGAAGTGTCCATAAGCAAAAGGCCCGATATAAAAGCAATCCATAAACTATCCATTGGTCTGTGGTACTGGACATGGTTCAGATGTTGCAACAAAATATTTTCTCCCCGCTTTAGAAGAAAAAGGTCTGGTATTGTCTCCATTGTAGGCTGATTTTTGGTTCATCAGTTAAAGGTTCTTTATGGAAATGCAAAGCATATCTATTGCCTCCACATGACTCTCAACATGGCACGGCTGACCCGTGGGTTGCAGCAAACGACGCTAATAGTGCGAACAACCGCAACAGTGCTGACAGAGCTAATAGTGTTTACCTGAGGAGGAACCGGAGGGTTGGTACAAAGCTTACAACGCAGGTGGTTCTATGTTTTCAGCGGCAACCACCAAATTAGCTCAGTGTAGGCAGGTGGCCATTAGCAGCAATACCAACCCTTAAGTGGACATATTTGAATTGTAGAAACTTTTGTAGACTTACAGTATATTCAGTTTAAATCACACAAAACATATGAAACGAATCATTCCTGTATCATTGAAACTGAGTGCTCATACATAGTCTTGCATCTGATGACAAATGTATCTTTATGGTATTGTATCTCTTCTTTGTGTTAAGAATTCATACAAGCATTATGAGACATCTCAGAAGATGCTCAGTAGGTGATGATAAGCTCAACCTTTCAGTCAATGTTCAGTCAACTTCAAGTTGGGAGCTGATATTGACTGAACTGTGATGGTTGAGCAGCGTGTGATGGGAACCATCACAGGTGATTTAGTGGGACGACAACCTGGATGGCTGTTCTCTCTGTGGCAGCATCCTTTACATGCCCCAAGTCAGAGGGATCACATCAGAGTCAGTCCAAGGAAATTGAACTTAACCAGAGCTCAGCACCAACTGAATCCTAAATCCCCCTGAAAGACAAAAGATTAGTTCTTGTTATGCTTGTTTGCCAGAAAGTTTAAACTTAGCGACAAACTTTTCTTGTGATCAAACTGTGCCTTCAAGTGGATTGAAAATATAGAATCCTGTCTGCGTTTCAGAGTCGCCGTTATGTGATTTTTTTCCTCTGGGATATCTACTAAAAACCCATTTAATCAAAAGCAATCTACAGTCTTTTAGAAGATTTTTCAAAGACATTTCTTGAAAGGAATTGAGCAGCAGATAGGCTGATGCTCATTGTTGCAGCTCAAAGCTCAACTGTAATTTTCATATAGTAATTTGACAGTAAAATATAAAACAGTTCAGGGTGTTGGGTGGTAGACATGCTTTTGTGAAAAGGACTCGTGCAAATCAGTATCATGATAATCTACTAAAAACATCTATCTCCATAACAAAACATGATACATAAGGATAAGAGCTGTGTTTTTGGCAAGATCCTGGCTGAATCCAGCCTACGGGGCTACTTTAACAGCCTCAACACTCTTTTTTGTGCATATCAATAGCCACAGCAACCAGCTGTTTCTCACTGTGCACCTCCAAAAGGCACATCTGAAACCATTTAAATCAAAAGCAGTCACAGTTTCCACAGTGCATTATAGGCATTCCAGCATGGCCTTTCACTCCATGCCGCGTAGCCGCGCTCGGCAGGGGAGCACGGTATAAAGTGGGCACACAGCAACACAAATATGCGGCCCACTGCGCGTTCCCCAAAGGATGTAGAGACAGAGAGAAAACGAAAGAGAGAGAGAGGGAGAGAGAAAAAGCCGAACAACCCTCTGAGTTTCTTTGCTCCGGCTTCTCGGGTTAAAACCTTTTTCCCCGCCTCAGATAAGAGCCTTTCTTCTTCTTTGAATGCTTTGTCTTCTGGCCAGATCAGGGGGAAAAGGGAGAAGAAAGAGGCGAGCTGTCTTACTGGCACACCCCTGTGGTGGGTGCTCATACAAAAGGAGACAGAGGGAGAGAACAATGGTTGATGCTAGCCTATGGAGGCGAGCTTCGTTTACAACACTACTAGCGGCCATTTAAAGCTTCATTAAAGGATATTTTTCTACTAACACTGAATGAAATGAATCCCTGTAGCGACAAGTGTTGCTCTCCCTGTTGAGCTTACTGCAAATCAACACACAACTTTGCAGCAGCACGGAACCAAAACCAGGACCAAACCACCAAAGGAAATGTGAAGCTTATTATGGGACTATTTACGATCCATTTTGTAATCATTGCCATCATTGGACACCTTTGCTTGATGTATTGTGCTTAAACACAAACACTTACCACAAGCAGAAAGAAAAGCTGAGTCTAAATCCTCATAAAAGGTGCCTGTTCAGTTAACTTCCAATGTATCATGAAATAGACTGTTGCTATGGCTACATGCATTTTAACATACCATGCACACATTATAAACAGTGATTAAACTGCTGGCTGTAACTAATTGACTTGTCCTGTGCCACACCATCCAAAACTATTATCAGTTATCATGGTATAAAAAGAAGATAACTCTTCTTTGGGTAGCTCCCCATGAAATATACATGTATATCTAAGGATTTTCAGGGATTCCTGGCTTCTCAGGATCCATGTTTCATCAAGCATCACTGTCTTTTTTAATGAGAAAGGACCAGCAGAGGCACTCACTGGGCTTTACTGGAATCACTATCCTGCTAAGAACTCTATTAAGCAAAAATAAAATTATTTTAAATCATATGTAGTTATGTGCCCTGTTCAAGGGGCTAACAGACATACATTAACACTTTAGGACCACACTAACACCGCATTGACATAAATAACCGTGGTCTACTTGATCTGACACACCTTGTTTTTAAAGAGCTACTTGATAAAAAAATAAATAATAATAAATTACAACGCGATCTGCTAGCAAGGAGACAAATTTTTCTGTTGGATTTGTTACACAGAAGTCCACTCACCATTGAGCCTTCGCTATGCTCCGCCCCTTTTTTGTTAGCCGCTGATATACTGTCAAGCTGTCAGAGCTACCATGGAGCCCACACTGCAACTAACTGCATTCTTTGAAGAAATGCTAGAACATTTTTGGAAAGACAAAAAAGCGATTTCAGAGAGAAGCAGACAGAAGCGTATACAATATGCGTTTAAAAGATATATTTCCATAACATCACCACCACTTCACCTGGCAATCGAGACAGAAGACAATTAAATTAAGAAACAAAACTGTCCTTTACTGTCCTGTCGGTCTTTTTTCACTGGCGAATGCTACACTATGATTGGCCAGTCTGTGTTGAAGGGTGTGACAGAGCAAAGGGTTAATTTAACAGTGAAAGTTTTCCCTCAAAAACTATTTCTACAGACATTTTACAGACAGTGCTTTCACAAGTCAACTGATGAGTTTAATTTGGACCTCTTAACAAATTACTAATGTAATTTGGGCATTTTGGTACCGTCTCTTTCAGATAATATTCAATCATCAGTGAAGCCCCAGTAACAATATGATCGCATTGCCCCCAATATTATTCCTTAGTATTATCGGGACATTTCTGAGTTTGTGGACCTTTTCATTGGGCAGTCTATTTATCTGTCTAGCAATACATTGTGTCTCATGTTAAATTTGTACATTCTGGACCATAGCTTCGTAACACTCATTTCATTTATGCATCTTCAGCCTACACTGTCTTTACATAGAACATTAACAAATTAATTCAGTTCAGCTTTAGAGCCTTGAAAACAAAGATGTAACTGTCATCCGAGCACCTCTCAGTTTAAAGGAAAAAAGTGTGCCTTTATTCATTTAACTGACAGAAGATTCGCTAATGAGAAGTTAATTTGTCAGTTGGAAATGTTGAGAAAACAATTGAACTAAACATACAGTATATTATAGAGACAGTAAAACCGGCTGTCATTGAGATAAGTGTTCACAGTAGGTTTTCTAGTTCTTAATGTTTGATCACAGCACACAGAGGAGCTGTTAGGATTGACCCAAACATTTAAAACTCTCGTGTCGTAGCAATGGAGGATACTCGCTTGTTTTTTAATCAATGCTGAGTTGCCATTGTATCATTACATGAGCAGTGTGATATCTTTCCTGCTACCTGAGCATTGTGTCTTCACCCAGACAGCACTAAAAACATAAGAGACATGTTATCTAAGAAACGGGACAGCCGTGGACACTAAATGAGAGGACGGAGTGAGAGGTCATCCTTGCGTATTACCTCTCCAGGCCCTTTGACCAAGTTTAGGCCACCAGATGACTCCAGTTGTTGCCTCTCGGGGCAAAGGCATCCCGTCCTCACCCGGTGGTCTGCAGTCATCTCATCTTTCATAGAACACAGGAGGCAGGAAGTATCCACAGGGATCAACAGATGCAGGGGAAAGCCACAAAATGGCATCCCCCTGAGCCGGCCATGTGGCTTCTGCGATTGTAAAAACCTTTGAGCCTTAAAACATACAACACACAATGCAATACCATGTTCTCTGGCACTTTGAGGTTATGCCTCAATGACATTGACTTTCTCCAGGAATGTATTGGTGAAAATCAGTGAAGGGTGAGACAGCGCCAATCTGCAATGTGAAGGATTGCATGATCGGGTAACGGTAGTAACTCCAAAATCCAAGCGAATAAATCAGTCTCAGCGGTAAGAAAAGTTAGATTGCTCATTCAAACAAAGAAAAGTTTTTCTCCGTAAAGCAGCAGAGCTGGACAAATGATTTTAGAGCATGGACGGTGGCGGGAGAGAAACCTGCTGAATACCAGAGTAAATAAATAAAGTAAATAAATATGTGGATAATGTGAAGCAATTGTAGGGGTGTGCATAATCAGGGATTTGGAGGCTGCTCACACTGCTGCTCATCTTCTGACTACAAAACCGGGCCCGGTCTGCCCTAACCCTCCCCTTTCTCTCTCTCTCCCTCCCTCCCTCTCTCTCTCTCTCTCTCTCTCTCTCTCTCTCTCTCTCTCTCTCTCCAGCCGGTGATAATCTGTTCCAGTACACTTGCCATGAAATGAACGATGCAGGACTCGTAATGCACTGGACAGGCAAAGCCTAACAGATAACATAAGCCCCCTCCTCTGCCCCCCAACCCAAACCCCCCTCTCGCCATTACCAGCCCTCATCCCCTTCCACTGCTATAACAAGGCCCCTCCGCTGTAAACAAGAGGAAGAAGATTTGGTTCATTAAAAGACGAGTTGTTTTTCCTTCATCTGATATATAATATCTGTGGCGAGCTGTCTCGTCGCTCTATGCATGCGTAAT
The DNA here is from genome assembly GCF_027596085.1 of Anoplopoma fimbria. Classification (NCBI taxonomy): domain Eukaryota; kingdom Metazoa; phylum Chordata; class Actinopteri; order Perciformes; family Anoplopomatidae; genus Anoplopoma; species Anoplopoma fimbria. The sequence continues at coordinate 15,106,671 of NC_072457.1, forward strand.
ATTTCATCTTGACCTGCGTGACCTTCGCTGTCATGCGTACAATAGGAGGCGGTTGTTGTGGGTTTTGTTCTCCTCTACTGTTTATAGTTGTGATTGTCATTTAGCTAATGTATGCACGCATATATACACATGGGCCTTGAAGAGAAAGCCTTGCAGAGCTGACAGTGCTATAGTCTATAGTCTCTCGGGGTGGAAGCAAGAAGCCTGTTTTGATGGCAATGAATATATAATTTTTGTATTATTTTTCGCTTTTCTTCTTTTTTTCTTCACCGTAGCTGTCTGCCTTGTAGTCCTCTCTCTTCCCTTTAGATTCTTTGATTTGGCTTTGGTTTGAATGTCATACCATCTGGATGAGTTCACTCTGGATGAATCTCTCCACAAACGCTCAAATAAATATATAATCAATATTCCTCCATATGTTCATGTGCTTTACTTTAAAACCACATATATGTCACTCCCTCTTAGTCACTATGATAAGCATCATATCTCAAACAGGAAAAACTGGGTCTAACAGAGAAGAGGCGGTGCTCTTTCATTTCTACACAACGGCCTAATACGTTCAAGTAGACACAACGAAAGCAGAGTTTGATGCTGTGCAGAACTATTTATTGTGGCACTATAATACGGTGCAAGAAACACTGATAACGAAAAGATCTCCAAAACGCTTGTTGAATTTTATTGTGCGATTAAAACTGTCGCCCTCAATCAAAAGAATGCACTCCTCCAAAGAAAACAAGCTGTGCCCTGCAGCATTTCATTTGGAATCTGTGTAAATGCAGATCAAAAAAACTTTACGAGGGCGAGGAATGTATTCATCTCTGTGAGCGACAATATCTTGCGACTGTTGATGGGGACCTCCATGGCAGCATGTTTGACAGCAAACAGCAAACAGACCCGGCTGTGATCGATAGACTCCCGGCCCTTGTCTTTCTCAAGCGCCTTGTGGTTTTGGAGGTTCGGAAACTCCGCCACGAAGCAGGGCCCTCCCATCTCGTCTGAACCAAACATTGTCCGGGTGGCTCCTGCTCCCATGCTCCTCGCTCGCTGGAATGCCGGCTCGCTGAGGATGACAGGGTTTCCTAAGATCCGACCAGGACCTCTCTAATTTGGGCATCCACTCCTGCCACTTCCCCTGACCAGAAACCATTTTAAATTGGTGGCCACGTAGGAGCTGGCATTCCCCTTTCCCTCCTTTTTTTAATGGTTTGTTCACTTCTGCGGCTCTTTTTTGGGTTTGGTGGCTCTTTTCGTTCTATCTGTCTTCCACCTCTGTCTTGGCTGCAACTAGAAAGCAAATTTATTTCTGCGCTGTATCATTGTCCATCATAATAAATAGTTGGCTTCACGTACAAACACAAAACCCCACCACCAACACCATCAATGCCTCTCCACACACACAGACGCTATCAGTGACAGGCACAGCAAAACAGCAGCGATGTGTTAGCGCTCTCCCAGCTGTGTGTGTGTGTGTGTACAAGCAGGTTGTTCCTGCCAGTGAGCTCTGAGAGAGTGACAGACCACCCACCTGCTCTGGCTCGTCCTATTGATGTCAGTTTGGCGTCAGTGGGAGGGCAGCTAATGGGATTTCACTATCAGCACCTCAGTGTAGCCACCATGTCAGCTCTCCCTCCTCCGTAGCGCTACACACAGTCAGGCAAGGTAAAACTGTTGGGCTCAGATTGCTGAAGACTGACTGTGAAAGGACTAAGACGTTCAAGACAACATAATGCCGTTTTCAAAACAGACATTGGAAAGCAGAAAGTGACTCACAGGCAGCGGAGGTACTGGTGTCCCAGAAATAAACCAACCTGTAAGTGAACAGTCAAGGTCACCTCATCATAATACAACCTGTCCGGCAGCGCAACGCCTCACTAAGTAACGTTGTAAAGTAATACATGTCATTCCTTTTTTTCAATAACAAGTAGCGCAAGGGATAAGGATTAGGTTAAAATGCAGTTGATGAACTGTCAATAGAGGACGGTACATCTCTCTAGTGATGCAAACGTTCAGTCACCATACAGGGCTAAGCTAACGTTAGCTTTTGCTGGTCAGTAAATACTTCACATCTATTGGCTGGCTGCCTGTTTATGCACAATGTCTTGTCTTCTATTTCTACACCTGTTAAGTATAAGAAGCTTTAACGTCTGGGTGTGGAGGATTTGTTTATTAACAGAGCTAAGTAGAGTAGAGAGTAATGAAAGTAACTACTTTTCCGTTGAGCAATTAGTATATTCATGTTATTACTTTTTCAATGGTTATGATATAAGGAGTAATTGAATCCATAATTGGCAATACTTCACTTTAAGTTCATCTCTTTAGTATTCACAAGCAGCATATAAACTCTTAATGACTGGTTTATGACACATTCTAATGTAGTTGTAAAGTAATGAAAGAAAATATAGTATAATTAGTTAGCATGTCATCTTAGGAGAAGTAACAGCTGACAAATACTGTATAAGAAACAATTTAAATGTTCTTAAAGCTATGTACAACCACAATATAGTGTTTAATACTCCAGTTATTAAAAGCTATTACACTGATTCTAAATTCTAAATTGCCAAACACTGCTGTTTTGTTACCCTTTTGATGCAGATCATTTGTATTCATGGTGCCTTTCCTGTCAAACTGTGGTTAAGTTGGACATCCTATTACTTGTACTTTGTGGTAACAGATTGAAAGCTGAGCCGGTTGGCATTATCGTGTGCACAAATAGTAAAATATAACAGTATAAAACTGTCACAGTCTATCAGTGTTTCGCTGCCACATCCACACAATCCACAGGCTGAAGATTTGTGATTGGTGACTAATAAGTTCAAGTTGTTAAGAGGAGTGTTGGAGCTGAGCGATCCTAAAAGAAACGAGTACCTCGTTACTGCATCCCGTCACTATTCCGTCACCTGGCACTGTCGTAAAAACACTGCACATTCAAAGCCTTGCCTTACTTACTCTCTCTCTCTCTGTCTCTCATGTAGTACTTTTTCATTTTCCAGCCTTCTATGGCACATTCTCTGTCTTTCAAAGTTTACAACTATTGTCTGAAAGTTCACACTTTTAGTTTGGTGGCAGCGTTGCACATTCTTTTCTTCTCCCTTTTGGTTTTTTCTTCCTTTTCTTCCTTGTGTGTTGCTCCACATCAGACATCCAGAGAGGGGCCTTTTGTGTCTGACTTTGCCCCAAAGGCAGTCGTCTTGCAAGGCAGATTAATAATTACAGAGTACACAACATCGGGGAAAACAATTTCAACATCTTTGATGTCAAACATGAGAGAAACCAAAATTACAAAGAAAAAAAAGATGACGAGGAAAGGTCTTGAAAGATGGTCTTTCTTTCTGTCTCCCTCTCTCTGCAGTATTTCCTGTTATTGTTGCTTTCTACTGTTTCGCAGTGCATTAAAAACATTAAGGAGGACTTAAAAGAGAGAGGCGTCTGCCCCTGGAGGGCCATATTTGAGAAGTGGCATGGCAACTATTCATTGTGACAATGTCACTGAAGATGAGAAGGAGCTATATATAATATTTCATAGGATTTGATCCGTCTGTTTACATGTTGGGGCACATCAATAAACTCATGAGATGTTTGTTTTGTGAAGCATTAGGATAAATAGAAACCAGGGCCAAATATAGGAGGACAGAGCTGTCGTGGCCCTGAGTTATGATTATGGGCTGTAATTGAAAGGTTGAGGGTGCTCTTTCCTTTGCTTCGCTGTGAAACTCCCTATAACTGAAAAAGCCATGGATCATTGGAATGAGAATTTACAGTCTCTCCTGTCTTGTACTTTACCAAACCAATACTTTTTTTGTCTTGTATAATACAGAGTGATTGGCCTTGGGCGGCCATCCAAACACAGATGACTACTATCCCCTTTAATAATAACATTGAATGAATATCAACAAATCCCAAACAAAGCGACCACAACCACAACTAAAATTCAAATATGTTTCCTGTGAGATTCTAAAAATCCCTTTTGACAAAAGCCAGTCCTTGACTTGGGCTTTATTCTGGATTTGCTTCTTCTGTATCGTGGTCCTGCTCGTGTATTTGCAGCTTGTTTTAGGATTATCAACAACCAGTTCTCAGTTCCTAGTCCTCATCTGCTTAAAAAACCCAAAACAGCAACAGAAATGTTCGTTGTCTTTGTGTTATGAGCGACGGTGTTGGGAAGCCTATATAAACTCTAGCTATGTGAGGAAAGTAAATAGCGCACCTCGCATGAACAGTTTCGACCAGAACTGTACAAAATAGCCTCTTCAGGCAGGGAGGAGTTACAGCAGGAGTGTATTGTTGGACTGACTTAGTTTATGATATACCCAAACTGTACATGGGCAACAGTTAAGCCTGATTCAGACAGGATTGGGTGTTTGAGAACACATTTCGACATTGCAAAGCAATTTTAATTACTAAATTACTAATCACGCATTGAGTTTGGAAAAATCATGCATTCATTGAACTTTGAAAAAAAGGTCTAAAAAAAAGTAGATTTTCATAGAGGCGATGTGTTACTCTGTATAGACAGAAGAGATAGTAGTCAGCTAATTCTTTAAGCTTGAATTTATTTATTTATTCATACATATAAAGAAGCACAGAAGGACTGTATCATTTCATACATATTTCAAGACGTTCATAATCATTCTCCAAATCACGTTCTCAGGGTTTGAGAGAAACGACAGTGTTGGCAGTATCAGTGTTACTCATAGCTTCTCCACTGCAGATATTCTGGATGTGCTGCAGTGAATTTGACAGGTGTCAGTATGGAAAGACTTCTCTTTTCTTTAAAAAATAAAAATACCCGGTAGTGTAACAGTGTGTGCTTTAACCGTGACAACAGGAGCTGAGGTGTCGAAGCTAAAACGACACACAGGAAAAGCCACATTGTTCTTGAATCGTGTCAGCGAACTCCCTGTTCGACGGATGTTGGCGCGCCATCGCAGATGTACAGTATTTGCTGAAAACACAACAGCCATCTGGAGAGGCTGTGGCAGTTTTGATGTGTCTTCAGCTTTCTTTTTTTACCATATCTGTTTGTATTTGAGAAAAACAACAACATAAATGTATTGGAACATCCTGTCACATGGAGTCCATCTGATTGCAATCTGTGACGGGGGTGAACCGGTTCATCACCGGCTCAGCAGAGGCTCTGGGTCAAGTCTATGCATGTGATGACTTGCTGGCTGCAGTCCCCAGCTTTTATGTTAATGAACCAATTACAAGCAAGTTGGGTTTGTTTAATGGACAGGATTCTGTTAAACTCTTTTCTGGTGGCTTTACAATATCTGGAATTTAAACCAGTTCAGGATAACTGATTAAATCTTTTCATATAAGCAATAGCAGAGACATAGCTTTGCCTCGGGTTTTGTTCCACCACTGTTTCTAAAACAATAACTGGCTCCAGTGCCCATCTCTTTGTTTAACACACTGTTAGAACATTTTGTCAAATGAGCACAAACATGTCATCAATAGTACAAATTAGACACAACCTTTTCATCTGTTCTACACTTAAACACATCACAGCTGTTGAGTTCACTTAAGAGAAACTAGTTGAGTTTAAAGCTGCAAAAATTCTATTATCATGTCAACTATGAAAAAAAATAGATTTTGTGTAAAGTGAAAAGTTTTTCTCACAGTGACAAACCCTTCAGAGAATATTAACCACATCCAGAGCTCACCTCATCTTTACAGCGCTGTTAACATATTTCTGCTAATCAACCCGGTGTTTACTAAATCATATATATCTGAGCAATTCTTTGATTTTGTTCAGTCGAACCCGTCACTGATTGTTTGCCACAGCATGCTTTGACTGTCAATCACACTCTTTCCTCCACATAGTAGACTTACTTTACTACTTTACTAAGGTAAGTAACATGCAGCCATTTAGCTTAACTACGATCATGGATCATAATTTGGGATGTAGTGGAGGTTATTCCAAAAGGTAAGGTTGTGTAAAAATGCATGTTTTCTTCTTCTCATTTTAGTGTATCAGGAGTTTAAATGGGTCGCTAACCTTGGTGTTAAAGGCATCCCTTTCTGAGGGTCTTTCACATTAAAGTTTTTCAGTAGTCTTTCAGAAGTGTTAAAACTGAACAAATCGTATTTACCACAGTAAAAACCTTTATAACTGTTCTGATAGCAGGGCTAAGATGACAATCAATAAACTGATTGTCTTTTAGAGAAAGGAATAGTAAATTATGAAATAAAGAATCTTTAGAATTTGATTTTATCTTTTAAAAATGGCACCTTCTCCTTCTCAGTTGTCTTAATGGTTACCCATTCAGTTCAGGGTGACATGGTTGATGTTAGGGACTTTCATGGTAGCATTGTCAGTGTGGTTGTTTTCTTTTAAGTCATGCTTTGTAAACACAAAAGAACGCTCAGCTACAACCTGCAAAGCTCCACCGATGTACTGTCATTTTTATACTGGTTGCATGTCGGTGAGGTCATTTGGTGCTTACCTCACCTGACTTTCAACTGCACTGTTCCAACTGACTAAACTTCAAAAATAAAAAGCTCATATAAACCACTCCAGACATGCTTGGTGTGATGGCACCCGTAGTCACAGGGCTGACGTGAGGCAACAGTGTTGATGGGAAGTTTACAGGCGGTGTGGGCAGCTGTTGGCTCAGCAGGTAGGGGCAGCAGTGAAACCACATGGAGCAGGTGTGTGTTTTGGGCGGTTAGGGAGCTGACGAGCTGTAGCAGGTGGGGAAGAAGAGGATCCAGGGCTCAACTGTGAGGGTTCAGACAGACACAGCGAGGTCCATATTAACATCACGACCTCTCACACCTTGACCACTTCTGTCCTTTCGTGGTCTAATGACACATCAAGGTTCAAAGCAAAGATATATTTATCCTCAATGTGCTGCTGGTATTCAGTGTTCAATCTGTACAAAGAGGTAAAGAACTTTGAGTATTTATGGTACACTTTGATTATAAACTCCCTTTTTCAAAAGTCTACATTTATATAAAAAATAATCATTGATAATGTGTTATGAATATATTCTTCAGACTTGCTTCTGATGGAGTTTATTTATATATATGTGGTTTTCTTGAGTTGCCCCTGCACCACTTAAGCACCACACTGTAAGTGTAAAAACAATGTTGAACACTCAACAGGAATATACGTGAACCGCTGAATACAACTTTCTTCAAAGTGTTTATCATGTATTTAAAACAGAAAGATACAGATCAAACTTAAAGGTCCCCTCCGCACATGTTTTTTAATGGGACATATCTCGCTAATTTTTTAAAGTGTCTACTTGTATTTTAGGTTTCTACTAGAACATGTTTAAATGCTTTAATGCTCAAAAACATATCTGCTATGATTGGCTTACGATAAAAATATGGTACCTTTGTAAAGTTAGTTCTCAAGCCGTGGCTGGAGATACTCATATGGGAGGCGGTATATTCTAATGTTTTTGGGTTTATATGCACTCCAGATACCCACATGTATGTGCACAATCACGGAAAAAGTGAGTTTTACATATGTAAGATGAAGTTGACGATGAATGAAAACACTGGAATTCTGAATAATTATCTGGATCTGAAATGTTTTTTCTCCAAAGAAAGTTCAATTAAGTAGTAAAAAAAAATCCTCAAAAGCTAAATACTCCTTCTGCCTTATTGAAAAAGACATAATCTATGACTATGCAAATGTATTTTTGCTTAAAAGTTTTGACCACTGGACATAGAAAATCTTCTACTCTCTAGTCTATTCTCAGTGTATGTGTGCTGGAGGATGTGTAAGTTGTTTATTGGACCATGGCCTCCAGAACTTGTTGAGATGTCGCAAAAAGATGTTCTTGTGGGATTTAAGGTTATCTCAGAGAAATATTTCTTCAGCAGCTGAATGGTTTTAAAACATTGCTCATACATCATTCTGCACAGTGAAGGTCCAACATCCAAGTTAAAGAACAATGAGCTGAGCAAAGGAGGATTTTAAAAACGAAATGTAATTTGAAAATACACTCGACAAACTGGAGGAGTTTATATCCAAGTCTTGTTGGTCTTTTTTTTCCCAGTTTCCTCAATGCCATTCTACAAGCATCATCTGTTTCCAGTAAAAGAGAGCATTAAAAGAATATATAGATACGCAACAAAAATTCCACTTGTGAAAGCTGACATAAACAAGTCGACTTCCAGCGGTTTGGTTGAGATATAATGGGGGCAACGAGGAAATGTGTCAGCAGTGTTAGTCACACTGAAGCTGTCTCAGACTGAAAAAGATCAAACTGAGGCACCACTGATTGACTGCAAGCCTGACATCCACTCCCAAGCTGTGATTGCAAAATTCCTGGTTTTCCCTGTAATGGCTGACGAAGACATTCTGCAAAAATCCCACAGAGGACTCAAGGTGCAGGGGGGGGAGATTCTGCCATCCAATCAGATGCATGAAAACATGGCTGGATCTACAGTAAATGCAGAAAACCTTTACTTCAGCCCACGATCATGATGTAAAGGGATAATTAGTCTTGATAATTCGACCTCATTTCCTGAAAAAAAAAAGTGTGAAAAAGCAGAACAGAAGAGAAGAAAAAAAGACCCATAATACTGAAACAAACAACAGAGATGCAGCTGCATTCAATTTCCTGCGGCATGCTGTTTCTATCACAAGGTCTTTTCAGATGCACCAATTGAGCCGAGGTTGGGAATGGCCATGAATCTAAACCAGTCTTTCCCTCTACGTTTGGCTTAATGAGGGCTACATGTAGGAATGTCGGTTCTCACCCCACACCTTTTCCCTGTGGGCTTTTTTCAGAATGATAAGGAGGAAACAATGCGTTCTTTAAATCATTTTCCAACTGTTGTGGCTAAAATGAAAAACAGCAAATATTTCAACTGTGAAAAAAAGGATAGAAATTCCTACTGATATCTCAAACTTCCCAAATCAGTTCCCCGTTCATGTGCGCAGATCTTCCGCACTTTTACTGCAGTAATAATCTCCACCCCCAAAAAAGTGGGACAGTGAATTTTTTCCATCCATAAGCCTTCTGAAATGATATGTTCCATCTGGTTGCAAGAAGGTTTTCTTTTTTTGTATGGCCAGATTAAATTGCAAACATCCCTTCATAATTATTTCAAAAAGCATCCTGTTTTGAATAACATTGTGCTATGAAGGAAACTGCACGCTGGTAAACAACAAATGGCCCTGCTTTTCCTATTAGAGGTCTTTATATCAAGTCCAGAACCTGTTATTCATAAGATCACGAAGAACGCAATCGTTTTGCTCTCGATGGTGAAATATCAGCGGTACAAAGAAAACCTGTTAGAAGACTGTTGAGAGCATTTGTGTGTATCATATGTCCCTGGACCTCATTAGCTGGTGTCCTTATTAAGAGTCTCCTTTGCTATCCCCTGGAGAAGCCCGGTGTGAATCTTCCCATGTCCACCCCCCCCCGTCTCTCGCTCGTTCCCTCTGTTTCTCTCTCCCTTGATATGCACTTTGAACTCCCCTCAGTCTCCAGTCCCACATCAAAGCTTTGATAGAGGCTTCCTTTTTCCAGATCTCAAGGCGAGGAGCTGGCTTCATGTGCATGTATGTAAGAGTGAGATGGCCACAACAAGAGATAAGGTACCCACTATCAATCTTTACGTCTGTCATAACTGTGTTAGTAAGCCTGGTTGGATTCCATTATCACCTCTGGAGTCTAATTCATCCCAAACATATCACTATATCTAGCTGTTTTCCAATCTTACTTCTCACCAACTGGAAGTACTCCGTTTGGTAAAGGCAAATGGTGATAACATGGACCATATAGCCGTTTTGTAATTTGGTCATGATCAACAGAGTCGATTGCCATGCCTTGAATCTTTCTGACAATGTCTGTGTACTCCCCTACCGACAGAAGCCTTCAAATCTCGTCGTCTTTCTGGTTTTACATTTTTGTTGGTGTCTTTGTGTAATGGACCCTTTTTATTCTTCACTCTGGGATGTTTGAATTCTTCCGGTTGCGTGCTAGCCACATGATAGAAACGTCATCAACTAGCCCACCCCCCTCACTGGGAATTCTCAAGACGATGAACGGCTCTGTTCACACATGGGCTCAATCTGACATCACATGGACTCTGTACTCGGGAGCTGGAAGGGTGAAGTCTGTTTAACGTCCGGTTTAACTGATTCAGATGTTTGCGTTCCCACATAAAGCTCTTCCAGGTAATGTCTAGATAAGTTCAGGGTAGCAGTGCATGTGTGAAAATGGACCTACGATAACATACTGTGTTTTTCATCCATAATCCAGAAACATATAAAACATGAAGCATTTCCTTATTCATTTCTTGTCACCATCGCCAAATATGCCACACGTACAGTTTGTGGCAATTTGAAGGGTTACCACTTCAATACTTTTCTACATGTCAGGGTTTTAATAAGGTCAGAAAATAAGAACAAAAGGTTGATTGCGCAATTATAATTAGTTTTATACACACCGCAGATGGGTCTGTGAGACGTAAAGCAATCATGAGAGTTAAATCTGCTTTTCTCACTGTCTACCTATTCTGACATGACAGGTTTTTCAAGTTTTTTATACAGCCACTAACAATCACTCAACATCCTCAGATTCTCCATGTTTAAAAATAAAATGTTTAAATGAAGCTTAGCGAAAGTTCAGTCAGGAAGACTAGCTTTACACTCCTGTTCATATTGGTGGGGCGTTCACGTAAAATTAACCAACCAGTTTCGGCCATGGTTTCCTTTAGCCAATCACATCGTTGCTCTCAGAGTTTAAAAATATGCTCTCTGCTGCGGTCACTTGTCATTTCAGCATATTGCAGACATGACCCCAGTCACCGCCAGTCGTCAGCACAGGCAGCATTAGGATTGCAGGAAGTCCCTTCATCGTCAATCGTGGCTGTACCTAGACTGTGGTCGTGCCTCCTGCTGTGGCCCTACTGACACCCACTGCTACTACCATTTTATTATTATTAGTCACATTACTATTACCTGTGCCATTACGCATATTGGCTTTGCTTCCACCCTGAACCCCTTTTTTGCCTTTTTCCTTCGTTACTCTGCTACTACTCTGATTATATGAATCATTATGTCATATACATTGAATGTGTTGTAACTCTGTTATGTTGTTCATTCTGTACACATGACATCTATTGCATTCTGTCCATCCTGGGAGAAGGATCCCTCCTCTGTCGCTCTCCCATAGGTTTCTTCCTTTTTTCTCCACGTTAAAGGGTTTTTTTAAGGGGAGTTTTTCCTGTGCCGATGTGAGGGTTCCGGGACAGAGGATGTCACAAGTGTACAGATTGTAGAGCCCTCTGAGGCAAATTTGTATTCGTGATTTTGGGCTATACAAAATAATCTGAATTGAATTGAATCATAATCACCACCACCAGTGTCTGGACTCCAGGGGGATTGTGCTTAGCTGATCTCAGCGTTGGGCCCCTCTGATATATGGCTTGGCCATGGAGTCCAATAGCCAAAGACTTTGTACTATTCATTCTTATGCATGTGTAATAAATTATTGTTAAATTTTATTGAAGTCTCTCCTAAATGAAATGTGTGTGAGATGCTCCAAATGGAAAAACTACCCTCATTTGAATCTGAAACACAGAAAAGTGTTTTGGATGTTTTATTAATGAATCTTCTGGGTTTTTTTGTGACAATCCATTCTTCCTTTTTCTTTGTTCCCGTACTAATGTTATGGGTTATTTTTTTTTTTTTTTTTTTTTTTTTTAAATGTTTGAAGGCCTACATTGTATTTTTTCTAGAGCGGTAAAAAATGAAAATAGGAAATGAAAATGTTTTAATGGACCCCATGCTGATGATAAAAATCGCCACCAATAATTGATGCCACAAATACAGTGTTTGCATTTCATGCTGTGTATGACAGGATAAATAATAGCTAGAGGAGCAGGCACGCGCACTCGAATATTTAGTGTATTCAAATGACTGTTAACATTAGCTTTTTCAACATGGAAAAAAGCTCCTCATGCAACTGTGCAACTGTGTCTGCAGTTCTTCTTGTGAGCCTGAAATGCCAACCTCATGTCAGTGTAGTCGAAATAGGTCAAGCGAACACACACACACATACACACACATGCACACAGATAGATGAATTACTCAGTCTCTTTCATGGCCTTTGTAGATGGAGGAAGCGGATGCCGATGCAAAAAGATCAAAACCCCTCTGTGCGAGAAACAAGTGTCCTCCTCCCAGCAGCCGAGCAGGAAGGAGGAAAAGCCGTTCAACAGGTTTGTGTCACTCCTCTAAATCTGCAGCTTTGCACCCTGTGTCCTTGGCTGCTCCATCCTGCCAGGTATCTGTTTTTGGATCCTTTCTTTGTGGAAAAACGTCTTTGCTACCCGCACATCAGTTTGAAACCTGCTCTTCTTCTTCCTGCATCTGTGGAAAACACAGTCAAAGAGAAAAATCAATGTATCCTCAAGCAATAAAAAAGTCAATAGCTTTCATAGAATCTATATTTAGTGCGGAGTGAATTAGAGATTCTCAGTTCTGCCCGGCTGCAATTTACGAGATAGATACATTTTTTCCACATTCATTTATTCATCATTCATTTTTTCCTGAACTCTCGCTTTGTGAATCATAACTCTGTTAATGCATGATTTTCCATCTAACTCGGCATGTATATACATAGGCCTGGGTGTGTTTATGTGTAGGAGGTAGTGGTGGAGGAGGTGCCAAAGCTAATGTGCAGGTATCAATTATCTGAGCAGATTGAGCGCTTGTACCAATTATTATGTTATGCATTTGCCCAGGTCCATTCCCACTTTCATTACACAAGCTATAATACACCCTGGACATATCTAATATTAGTATCACCTAATCTTGATTAATAATCTTACCTCATTTCGCTCTGTGATTGAAATATATCATGCAGATGACGCTGTGTAATATATGCAGAAAGCAGTTCTATTGTTTGGGGGTAAATGGTTTCCTTTGAAGGAAGAACTCCTTATTAAAATCCTATCCCAAGCATTATCTCGGTGCCTGTGTGGTTAAACATGTATACAATGCAGCAGCCGCACTCGCACTGGATAAAATGCATTAACCAATCACCATCAGAGAGCTGCAGCAGGAGGGAGTCCCTAGCAACAGCTCGATACCTGTTGGCCAAATATAGTCCTTATGGCATCTATTCCAAGCTGCAGATTCCTTCTTAACATCAAATACAGCACGTCTGACAGACTATCACTTATCTCTCACTGCACCATGAGCCTGATACAGCTGCACAGAATTGGTGAGGAAAAGAAGAAGAAGAGTGAAATCATTTAGAAACTTTTAAATGAAGAAGCCCCTTTGATAGGAAGAGGTCCAGGGAGGGTAGTCTGCTTCCAAATTATACCTCAGATCTGAAGCCAGTTTATAATTTCTTAGTAATAAGTGTGTCAAATTCTTGATTGAATTTCAGCCAAGGCAAGTTCAGGGCCATGTACATCTGTGCAACTTTTTGTGCCATAGGTTCACACACACACACACACACACACACACACACACACACACACACACACACACACACACACACACACACACACACACACACACACATATATAAACTTATTTTTATTCTGCCTCTGGGGGCAAGGGCCAATATTTAGGATGACGGTTATCCGGGGCGAAGGCTTCCTGTTCCTGACGCTCATTGTTTACAGTCAATTTAGCAACTTGAGATGCAAGACCCAATTGTTACACAAGTGGACAGTTTCTAAGCACATTTTTTGCAAATAAAAAGCAAAATCTGGACTGAGATTGTATGTCAACCACAGCCCGCTCAAACGTGATTAGTAGATACTACTGAGACTACAAACAGAAACCTGAACCTGAATTTAGCTCACTTTCCTTATTTTCAGAAAATACTGTCGATACAGTATTGGATGGATCTCCAAAACCCTGTTCATATACTCAATGACAATGTTGTTGTTTTTAAGTCCAATGTCAAGGTTTTTTTTATTCTTGCTTTCTTTGATATATGTAAATGGCAACTAAAGCATGATTTAGGTTGTCGAAAGATAGTTATGGCAGACAAACCATGGTTAGGGTTAAATCACTGGACACAACCTCCAATCTCCTGCACGACAATCTGACATGCTTCACACCCATCCACTACCTTGAACTCCACTCATTGGCACTAAACGTTGAGAATGTGTGAGATGCAGAATTGTCCAATATGAACAAAGTTTCAAGGAAAATATAAACTTAAATTAACACGACGTAGGCACATGCATTTTTCAGATAGTTGAATGATAGAAGAATTCACATGTGCTGAATTCATAAACAGGCACATGTGGCTTTTAGATATTTTATTTAATGGAAAGAAAAAATATATATAAATAAATAAAAAGTTAGAACATATATGTCACTTTGGCTCTTTTTGTACAGAACTTATTGTTGTCAAAATCACAATGTACTCTTAATAGTTCTCTTAGTTATTTTTTACCCTATTGGTAGGATAGCCATGCAGATATTTTCTGTTTTTGTCCAGTTTTGAGACCTAAAAAATCTACAAACCTATAGCTAACAACATATTTTACAGGAACTGCTTCCTGCTGCAGAACAAATGAAAATCCATTCACCTCCATTATATTGGCGTAGCTGCAGAACTACAAGCAGATATCTCAAAACCTTGGTCCATAAAACCAATACTATCTGCACAGCTCATGCTCTTTTGTGAGCTGACCCTTTAACCTATGTTTTTAGTACAAACACTGGCCAAAACGTCAAGAATAAGTTTTAACAGCTGAATGTGCAGGCTTTCCCGCCCTACCCTGCTTCACCCTAATATAGTTCCAAGCTGCAGTCATTTGTGGTCCTTCACTGCTAATAGCATCCCCTTAAATGAGCTCCCATTTCCTCATCTCATCTGAGCCCAGCATGACCCACAGATAGGCCCTTGTAAATTCTCCCCCCATCTGGCTCCTTTTAAGTCTATGTCAGACTGTCCATAATCGCTCTGTCAAAATGGCATCCCGTCACCACCGCTTGTTATGAGGTAGCGCAGAGTAGGAGGCTGAGACATACCAGAGTCTGAGAAGTCTAGCGAGCCTGCCAGCCCCCTTCATGTAACATGAGGAAATGAGTTTGTGTCAGGACTATTTTAGAGTTGCTTTGAAGTCTTATTTTGCCCCCCTTTGCCTCCAGGGGGACAGCACAGAAAGGAAAGGGGGGAGGGGGGGCTGGGAGGTACAATGTTAGGAAAACTTCCGTAATGCCCTAATAACCCAAAATGCACTGCTGTCTTGATCTCACGCCCGGGTGGTCAAATCACAAAGAAATACATCACTAGTTAGACATGTATGTCACTGTGTCACAGACTGCACACCTTTTTTTGTGGTATGATTTGTCTTTTTATGTCAGCTGTGTTCCTCTCTGCATGTGCTTAGGAGAGTTTCATAATCCTGAGGCCTTTATCACTCTTTTTTATTTAAACATTGTTTTACATTTTGTTTTCATAATTGTTCTAGTCAAATGTAATTCTTTTTTCAGCTTTATGCCTAGAATGGTGTTTTGTGAATACATGTAGCGGTCTAAGAAAAATGACAGCATATTGAAAAGTTTTCAGTACAATATATCTGTTGATATATAGCATCAACAGAGTGCAACAAAATCGATGTTTAGCTGCACTCTGTTGATGCACAAGCATCTAAAAAAGAGACACACACCAGTTGAAAAAATTAAACAGACACATCAAAATCCCACTACTGAAAAAGACATATTGTTATCATCATATTGTACAAATTCATAGATCAATAGCCAGAAGAGGGTCTGTCGATATGAGCCGGGAGCGTAGGCTCCTCAGTGGAGAGAAGGGGGGAGGGGGATATTCCTTAGGCGGACCAAACAATGATTTTTATTCACTCTCAGGCAAATACAAATGTGTACACACGCTAGGGAAAATCTTAAAATTGCTTCACACACTGAGGCGTAATGCATTAAAAAGTAATAAGCCTATTACTGGCCAGTCAGCAGCACCTTGACCTTGAACACAAGTTTTTGGGGGCAGTAAAGGGGCCTTTCTTGTCTCAACACCCCCCATTTACCTCTTTAGCATCAGAAGCAACAACAGTGAGAAACTGCAGTGCAATAATGTCAACCCAACGTGAATCCACACATGCGCACATGCACACACACAGCCACATGTAAACACGGACTCTTTAGTGAAGATGGTGGATGCCTCCCACCCCCTGTTGCGTCCGGAGCGATGTTCCTGGAGAGGGGACAGCGAGAGGGCATCCCGCAGTGCTGTTTGAGCGTCCTTGCCAGCGCCAGACAACTTCACTATCCCTGCCCTAGCAGGGGGTGATAATCACATCAAGCTCCCCTGACAAGAGGCATTGAATTCAGCTCCGGTCCCCTTAAGAGTCTGGCATCCAGCAGTCTCTCCTGAACATGCTGCTGACGTTACAATGGGAAGGTTTGTGTTTCCATTTTTTCACTCCGTGGCATTGCTCTTCTTTTATTTTTCCTCTTTTTTTTCCTTTTTTTTTTGCCGGCGCCTTCAAAATGTATTTGGGAACAAGTTTGGGATTCCATGTCACTGGGGCGAAAATCTGAATTGGCAGAATCGAGCGTTACCGCCATTGCCCTGTGAAAAGTGTTATTGTATTGGCGCCTTCTGTTTGTCATGGTGAATTCTATATAAAATCTAGCTTTTGTCGTTCTTTCCTGAGGAATAATTTGGAAAAGTTTTCATGGGAAATTGCTTTTTCATCTATGTCATTTGGAATTTCCGTAGATTATCTCCCGCAAAACAGTTCTGTAGTTACCATTGCAACGGTCACAGTCAGTGACTTTACACACAGAATAAAAGGCTTAATACTGACACACTATGACTACGTTCAAATACAATCAAGCTCTATCGCATGCTGGGCGGTGCTCAGGAAAAAGGGATGATATCACTTTAAGAGGTCCCATACCAAGCTCGATCAATATTCGCCGGCTCCTCTGGTTAGCAACAGTATTATGATTTTTTTTTCAGTTGTCAGCTTTTCTCTTTCCATACTCATGCTTCCATGTAATAGTAATGTACATATATTTTGATGGTATCTCATAGCACAGTCTGCCCTATCCTTGTGGGAAATGTTTACGTTTTGTGAATACCCAATATCGGTTCAAAAAGGCTATTTTTGGAAAATGTCATCCACTCATCAAAGACCACTCATCCTTTTTTCTTCTGAAATCCACCAAAACAGATGAGAACCACAGTGGACTGTTTTAAGCAGCTTTGTGGGCCTGCAGAGCTCATCTGCTACCCAGGGTGCCTGGCTTCCAGCAGCTACACCCCATTCATCACCTGCTTTCAATGGCCACCACCAAGCCGCCTCCGGCTACAAGGCCAGGTAGGGTGCCGGGTGCTGCACAATGTTTGGGGGATTAACGATCAAAAGAAAGCGGAGGCTAGGGCCCAACATCCCGGCCCGCCATTCACTCCTAGCAGGGGAGGAGGGCTCCAGCAGTGGCCAAGGTCAACGTCTCCAGCTCGGCAGGAGGTAACTGGGAAAGAACCCTGGGAACCAGCCGCCTGCTCTGTGCTAATCACGGGCTAGCAGGCTAGCAGCACAGCAGGTGTCTCACCCGCCAAACATTCATCTGTTTGTGCCGCTGATAGCATGGGTGACAACAAGATAATGGCTCGCTTTTACTTTCCTCTCACTTTCCCCCTCTTTTTTCTCTTCTTTCCTTCTTTTGTTGATCTCTTTTGCTCTGTTCTTGCCCTATTCTGTGGGATTTGGTTTCCGTTCTTTGAACTGAACTGTATGCTGAGTGAGCAGAATGATAAACTGGTACAAAAGACTTTTTAGTCTAGCATAAATTGTCTCTGGATTTTCATGGGAAGGATGTGGGTAAAAGTGTTGGGGTACAACGACAAAGGGCATTTGAGGATACAAAGTTTATCTGAAGTTACCATGGTTTTAAACAGCAATGCCCTTTGTGAAAATCTTTTTTCGTGTGGAACATGATAATATGCAGAATTGGCTTAAGACATTTGAGAAGCAAACTTTTTTTTGTTAGAGTTAGAAGTCCCTCTTTGTATTTGCTTTCGCCATCCTGAATCGCATGTGACGGAATAGTGAATATGGCCATCGTTTTAAGCTGATTTGGCGTCCTGTGGTGCGAGACATTGGGCTGAGAAACCCTGATGGGACAGCTGGTTATAGACTCACAGATTGTGTCGCTCAGTGCCCAATACATTCTTCGAGATCGCAAACTGGCAGTTTAGCTTAGCCCGCTAGGTCCGACAAGGGGGGAAGCGAGCAGTGAGGTAACGATGATGTAAAATGAATCGTTGTCGTGCTCCAGTCGGAAGCAAGAAAGCAACCTCCCCGCAACCCCACCCTCACACAAACACACCCCTGTTGGGATATTGGCAAGTTGTCATGACGACAGGGATGTTCTCCTGATGAAGTCTCGCTCAGCGCTGTCCAATCAGATCGTGGAGCTACAACCGCAGCGTGAACAGGGGAGGACGCACCTATTCCAGTTGCACAATGCTGAGAAAGGACAGGCGAAAAACTGGACCACCAACGGGAAATTGGCAATCCGGGGGAGGCTGTCAATGGGCTGCCATGGTTCGACAATACACAAACAGCGGGGGTCGTGGATACAGGGGCTGCCAGGTAGGGGGTCTCCATCAAGTCTGAAGCTGTTGGAGCCGCGATTCTTTGCTGCTATCAATACAAAGTATAAATGCATTGTTTTTTTTCGCTGTTTGCATGCAGTTATTGAACCTTGCATATAATGTGGCTTATATGTTGTTTCGGGATGTTGTCGTAGCTATCGGACGGCTTCAGGTGCACTTTACCAAATCTGCAAATCACTCCTGCAGGTGGTTTTTACAAATGTGCAACAACCGCAAGAACCACAACAATAAGCAAAGGGAAATGATGTGGAAAGGGTGGAAATGTCATGTAGCATTAACTTTAATTTAATTTTGTATTCGTTTCACTGCGGGATGTATACCAGGAGTCGGAGAGGCTAAAATACAGAAACTGCAGGTAGCAAAGTGAATGAAAAACTCTCCTGGTGTTAGTTTGATTCAGGCCTTTTATTTCAAACACAGGGGAGGATTTCTCTTTTCATTTAGCTGCGGGCTGACCAAAGGAGAAGCAGAGGCTGTTTGTAGCTCCATGAAAGATGGAGGGCTTGGTGGGGGCGCGCTCTGTTTTTTTTTCCAGACACTGCAGGTAGCCATTATGGTCAATGCTCTCTTAAGCTTATTACTTAAACCCATTGAATTGTGGCTGTCTACAATTGATATTCAATTTTTTCTTTTAACTGTTGGCTAGCTTGTAAGATGATCATGATCTGCATATAATTCCTTTAATATTTTTTTCTATTTTGAGCACCAAACCTCTTCTTACCCCTCCCTCGCTCAGCTCCAGTCCCTCTATCATAGGGTCTCAGTGGGATGCCATTTGTCAGACTGACCCCCAATAGAGGTTGTGTTTGACTCTTCAAACTTTAAATTTAAATGTAGGTTGTCAGCATGGCAAAACCACCTTTATTAGCTCCTGGCTGGATATCAGCATGATTTTCTTTTTGAAATGTTCTCTTTAGTTGGACATTTTTGCTAATGTCGGCTCCACAGTGTGATGATCAGCCCAGTGGGATGGCTTTGGGCTCATTGTGTTGGTCAAAATACCAGGGAACCACTAGTATATGATATTTTAAAGACCAGTTGCATTTGATAATGTCAAACCATATTTCATATTGGGAAGACATTTTGCCTTTGTTGTTGTTTATTTTGACCATATTTGTGTAATTCAGATCACTTATGATTGGTTTCACACAATGCAGACTTTGAAATCTGTAGTGAGGGTGGGCCTCACTAACAGTGAGCACAACTAACAAAATGTTTTATGCAGTGTTGGTTGTTGTGTATGGTTATTTCAGCGGCTAACAATTGGATAAAGAATTACAAGTTTTGAAGTACTTTATGGTATAATAGCAGGCCATATTTCATGCTAATAGCCAGTCTGCCGTTTTCAACATGGAGTTGCAAAAGACCCAATTTCTGATTCCATATTAAAGGTAAAACAGTGAATTCTGAAAGTTGGCTTCAGTCACATACCAAGCTTAAATTAAGACACGGTCACTTTTTAAAGCAACTCAGCATTTTGGATCCAACCCAACCAAGCGAACATACTCTCACCTTATATGGAAGAATAGTATACAAGGTCAGGTGAGTCAGTTTGATATAAGATACTCAAGCCATTTGGCCTGAGCAGATACTGTTAGGCAAAGATGCCAAAAGAAGCTCATCCTTCAAGCTGATTGCACAGTTATGTTATTTGCGATGGCATCAGCACTGCTCAGAGCACAGAGAAAATATGTTGTACTTGTATAACCTTCATGCAACCCCAAGTCAACTTCAATACAAGCTAATGGCAGCCATAGTGTCTGTGCTTTGTTAGTAACCTTGAGAATGAACTCAAGCAGAGAATCAAATAGTTTACTAAAGTCATAGCTCTATTAACCAGATTTTGAAAGTGACGTTTCGCTGTTTCAATGGGCTTTATATGAATTATGTTAACAAATATTCATTCATACTTATCTCCTATAATGAGCCTCACTTCATGCATTAAAGCATCTCAATGGGCGTGGATATCATTTTGCTAAAGACACAGTCATCTACATGTCAAACAAGTTAGCCCAGTGAAAAGTTGCTTTTATGCGGTCACTTCCGAGTTGGAGGGAAGGGGTTTTCCCATTGCTGTGAAATTACACACCACAAATGTTCTGGGGAGTCTGCGGACAATGATGTCAGATTGTTGCAGAGCGAGAGGGTTTGTAGGAGGAAAACCGCTGAAGTGAGATGATTGCTGTTCTTGTGATGCAGATTAGTAACATTTTGGTGGCTTGGGTCAGATGTGGTTAGTTCTGCACCATCCTGTTTACTTTCTGACCTTGAGGTTTGGGAAGATGTTAAGAGCATTGTGTCCACTGTGAATAGTGTGGTTTGAACATGAATGATGTGTTGAAAGGAGAGAATCAAAGACATGTTTACATGCAGGATTATTCCTTTCTTACAAATGTCATTAGTGTTTATTAGTTTCTTGTTTTTGTCTTTGCAAGTCCCTTTTTTCCAAAGATACGAAGTGCTGTAAAAGCTGGCTGGATGAAGATGTCAAAGAAGCCACAAAATCCCTTGGGAAACCCAACGCAACCTGCCTGGAATTCATTTATGGCATCATGTAATCAGCTGCTGCTGTTGTCTAGATAAATCACCATTTGAAACATGCTAAGAAAGAGGGATAATACGCTGATGTTTCATGGGCTGCAATCAATCGCCAGAGACACATGTGTCACTGAATGTCATCTTGTGGTTGATTGGACCACCCAGAGGTGGCCCATTAAAGGCCATGCGGTTTTCATTGAAGAAGTTCCAGGGTTGCACCCCAAAGGCCGTTCCCCCTGCCCACCAACCCCGCAGACCCTGATCCTGTGATCTATGGCTGGGGTCCCCTTCCGCAAATTACTGCATTTGAAAAGAACCCGAGCATGGACGAAAAAGAAACAAGGCCCCCAAGACTGCTCCTGAGTAAAATGTCATTTCCAGCAGTTAGCCTGCATTCCTCCTAAGAAGGAACCAGATCTAGAACAAACCATCTGATGACAGTCATACAGCAGACACTTCATCGTTCACTCAGACCCCAGGTTGGAAATGTCCATTATCACCATGTGGAGATGGGGGGAGCGATTGTTGCAAATTAATTGCCCATCACTTGTCAGAGGAGTGCAGAAAAATAGCACTGTGAAACTGTCTTTTTTTTTCAGAAGCTGTCAGCTAAGGACAATGAAAACATCCCATTTCTTCCCCACAACCCTACATCTGATTTAATAGAGAGAGACGTGGACCACAGACAGAGCTGTGAGAGAGCGTACAGCAGCGATGTGGTCAGGTTGTAAACACACAGACATGAAGAGGAAGAACGGGATTACAAACAGGTTTGATCTCCTTGGGGCTGTCCAGGCCGGCTGACAGGGGAGGAGGGGAAAAGATAGGAGGCGGGGGAGCGGTGATTTTATTCACTCCTTTTATTCACTCCTCGCCCGTCAACTAGCCCTCTCTTGCCGGCAGCATTGTCATTTGGGCTGTCCGGATACAACTGAAAGTCCGGCATTGAAAGAAGCACTACAATGAAGCAAGAGACAGACTAACAGGCAGACAAATGCACCTGGAGGCTGAAGTCTTGGAAAACAGCTGAGACCCACCAATTTGTGAACAGCACAATTTTCAATAGAGTCATAACGTTACCCTCCTCCCCATATCAGTCTCCCTCTGTTTCTCTTTCTCCATTCTTCATTATTTTGAAGGCACTGAAAGAGAAGCTACACTAATTTCCCCCTTTGGATCTCTTTTGACCATCCAGAATGGTCAAAGGAGAGCCAAAACCTCTGTTAATGCCAAACAAATCAAATTAAATTTCTTATCATCGTTTCTTTTTTTTCAAATGAATCAATCACTTGTTTAAATTCCAGCGAAATTGAGTTCCATTTATCTTTATCCAGTTGTAATATTATCCTCTTTGTTAATTTCTTATTGGTCTCGGAAAGACAAGGCATAGGCAGATCAGGAGATAATGATGTGGGCCTTTCTTCCAGCAATGAGGCCCAATGTGAGGATGACACGGTCTAAAGATGAAGAACCGTCCTCCTCAGCCAATTTAGAAATAAGGTCTGGCATAGCTAGAAAGTGAATCATGTCCTTCAAGTTAATGTGTGACATCTAATATCATTTGTGGCTAGAAGGCAGAAGTCTCTTCTAAAAGAGTAATTGTACATCTGCAGGAATAATGTGACCAATCAGTAAAATATCATCTCCTTTACACACTTAGTATGTGTACAAGAGGATTCGCTGGTATAGTGTGCTTTAAAGGGATAGTTCACCCCTAAATTAAAAACGCATATGTTTCCTCTTACCTGTAAAACCATGTATCAATCTAGACTGTTTTCGTTACACAAGATAATCTGGATTATTTTGATTAACCAGGTCATCATTTCTGGAAAGAGACATTGCTTTTGAGTAAAACGCGCCTTAAGCACCCCAAGATGAGTGCCATATAGTCCCATTATGTTCGAGAAAAAGCAGACACCTCTGAAAGCATGCAACTGACACCAAAACAATATAGATTGACAAATAGTACTACAGTTAATATTTGATTTGATATTTTCGGTTGAACTGTACCTTTAAATCCATCGTCGTTATTGTCGCTGTTGTCCAATCAAAAATAAAAAATAGCTCCTGGGACCCGAAGATACAGTGTCTGGGACAAATATAAGACCGTAGGGAAACCTATCATTACATATTTAATTAAAATGTTCATGGTTTTAACCAACTTGTCAGCTCCAAGGCAAAGGTAGCGGAGCGGGATGTAAACCCCAAAGAGTGAAACCACGGCCTAGTAAAACGTGAAAACAGTCTGACCGTTTTAAAGATGTAAAACCCGCCGGAGAGTAAATATGTCACATTTTAACCTGGCAAAGGTAAAAACCTCTGTGTGTGTATGTTTTAGTACTGCTTCATAAAGATGTAGTGTGCTAACTTCATAGATGCTAATTGCGATTAGTGTGCTAGCGATATTAGCACCTATTGCTTGGTAGCAGCAACTAATGTTATGCAGCTGTGTGTTGCTAGTATTTCTTGACGTTTTACAGTTTAAAGCTCAAACGACCTCAACATTAGCAGTAAAAGAGCTTTGGGATGAGTAATGTGACAGAATAAAGTAATGTACACTTGACAGAGAGAAGCAGGAAACACTCCTTTGACTCTACAGAGGAGTAACTTTAGAAGAACATCTGTCATTAGCTGCTCTGAATATACAGCTCCCCTACTGTTCATTCATTACATATTGTACACATCATCACGATATCTCAACCATCATAATTATACATCAGGTGGTTGGTCAATGATTAATTCATAGCGCTTATATTTAAACAGAATTTACAAACAGCTTTACAATTTACAACAGCAATAGAGTGCTGCAGGGATGACTTATTTTGTAAGCGAACCCAGAAGTTAGCCTTTCTCTGGTTCCCTTGACAAAAAGCCAATGAGAGTTTTTCATTTTGGATCATTGCACAAAAATAATCTCTGTGACAAACAAGCGTTTATGATACTTTTGTGTTTTGTTCAGCAAGTTATTCTTCCATAGTAAACAACACAATTATAATTTCTGAAGCGTAAATGCATTCGACAGATGTAAGAAGTTGTTGTAAGGCTAAAAATGAACTACACCACATGACTTCAGGTCACCACCACTCAACTAAAGGCGGACTATTGGTTGGCATGACGATGTTTATAGTCCTATTTAGCCACTTTTGAGAAGCCGACTTTTTTAAGACACGCAAAAGCTTCAAATTTTACGAGTGGTGTATTTACTGACATATTTTATGTTAGAACAAAACCTTAAAATCTCTTAAGCTTGTGTCATAATATACCTTATTTCAAGCATCTAATCAAAACCGATTCAAAAACACATTGACTTCGAGGCAAGTGAACTGGAAGTGAAAAAATGCTAACTCATTTCCCGGTTTTAGACTCACTCCTGCATAACTCAGTTGGAATGATTAACTGTTATTTTTTCAGCTCTCTAAATTATATTAATCACTGAAAACTGCTTTTTAAATAGTCTAAGTATTTGAATATTTAATGATTACAATTCACAGATTCCCAACACACATGTAAGGTTTTATGTGCCAGCTGTCTAAAGAAATCTGTTCGTGCAGATGATAAAAGACTGAACATACTGTATGTGTATGCATTTTAATTAGATCCCTTGATACTATAACTCTACAGTAGGTATGCTATCATCACACCAAATGCTGCCCCATAATGTAGTACACCATATCTTATTATGCCATTTCTGTACCATGTGCTTCATGAGTTGCTCATGCAACCACTGTAGTAAATGCAAATCTGCTTCTAATATAAGGCCGAGCCCCATGATGGGTTTGTAAGCGGCCATGATGGATCTCCACAGAAAGAGTGGAAGGGAATGACAAATGATGAGGTCCTGTCATTCAGTGCAGACGCTCAGGCTCACAGAAATGCACACACCAACATGGGCATGCACATGCACACATCAAATAGAGCTGGAACATCTGTCAGACACCGGACCAGTGGTTTAGTTAAAAGATGAGGAGGGGTCTGGTGAACGCTCTGCTATTCATTTATCTCGCATTGCTGCCCATTGGTTTTAATTATGGTCCGCTCTTTCAAGTTAGAAATAGGCATGCTTCAAAAACAGAACTGTCCTTTTTGTGTTTTAACATTGTTTCGGTGGGACTTTGTGCATTGGGGGTTTGTGTCTGTCTTTGTGTGTCTGTGTGTCTGTTCGTCCTTTAGTCTTCATCCATCTGTCTATTTTGCATGTGTGCACACAGTTTTGTAATTGATGAGCATTTATTTTGTGCGAGTGTGTGTGCATGTTAGCGCGTGCTTCGCCATGTATGCATTGAGTTGCGCTGCCTTATTTTTCCAGGCACAGCTGCAATTGGACTGGATTGATGTGTCACCCAAGCCGACACTTTAAAGGGCGAGGGGGCCTGGACAGACGTGGTCTTACTAGTATACCAGATGGGGCTTTATGATGAAAAGAGCGTAATCCCCGTCCAGGCATCACTTCCATCGCTTGCGCACTACAAAGCCATTCAGCTTTTTTTTTTATTGCAAGGAATAATCTTTTTTTTCTACAGTCCCAAACAGAGCTCATTTTTTTTTTTTTATGTTTCTTTCCTTCTACTCTTGCTTTTACTCGATTTCTATCTTTATCTTCCCCTTTTCATAGCCCTCTGTTTCTCCCTCCCTCCCTATCTCCTCCCCACCCCACCACACACTCACCCACTCTCCCTTTGCTCTTGAAGACTTGCAAATGTGGCATTAGCTAATATTCAGAGAGCCAGGCAAGCAATCCCTTTTTATCCGCCAGGGCCTTGCTGATTGAGCTACAGTGTGTGCATTGGAAATGAGTTCTGCGCTGGGGCCGTCGAGCCCCATGCCTCTGATTGGTATTCAATATACATGTCACTGCAGGACATGCTAGTTTGGGGGCTACTGGCTTACTTTCTCTCTCTCTTTCTCTCTCTCTTGCTCTATGTCTCTATGTCAGCCCCTCTCATCCTTTCCTAATTCCAGTCATAGAAAACGCCTTCCTTTGCCACTGTCACTTACAAAGAAGACAGCAAATTGGTCACAGGGGCAATTAATAGGCTGGGCCAGGCTTGTACTGTAAACGTGGTTGACATATTTTATTTTTTTTACATTTCTGTTATGTAGCATGGCTTTGAGACAGTTCATTACATCTGAATGTATCCCCTCCCCTCACTGCCTGGTAAAGGGCCACAGTAGGTTTTGTATAAGGCTGTCTTAACATGGAAGCTTTATTGTACAATAGAGCACAGAATGTAGGTCTTGCTCTAATTGCCCACCCTCTCCCTCACTACATTTAATGTGTATATCTCTCTTGCATAATTTCAGTAGCAAAATGTAATCATCAAACATAATAATTGGTATTCACATGGCTCACTTTTGCATAGTATCTTTCCATAATCAAGTAACTATATAAGTGCATGCCTGCAGTGTATATCTGTGCCCTACTCTCTATATTCCCTTGCCCCTTTTACAATAAGTGACTCTGTTTTTTCTTTTTTTTCAAATCGAGAGCGTATACATCGGGTCCTCTCTCATTCTTTCAGTTGCCTGTTTGCCTCGTTCGTGGAGCTTCACTGTGAGCACCAGGGGAAAAGAGGATTTCTTTCTGTCTTAGGCTTACATCACACTTGCAGAAAATGTCAGGGATTGGACCTGCTTTTACATGAGGCGTAGCATGCACGGAAACTGACGAGGCAGAAGTGGTGTGTGGTCTAAGCACAGGTTAGCTATAATATCCTCACTGGGACTCGAGCACTTCCATACGCGGGAGCACCTTATGTGTATCAGTGGTGGATTTCCTACTGTGATTACAAGGAAACGTTAATTACATTCAGAAATAGAGAAGAATTAACTGGCATTTAGAAATACAAGCCATACGTTTTCTACGTAAAAGCATTTTATAAATAAAGCATGAGAGACTTGAGAAGATGCCTATGCGATGAGAGCGCTTCACTCCATCTTAGTTTTGTGGGAAACACATGAACCTGTTTCCAGTTCAAACTTCCTGTTCTACGCTCCCTTTAGAAGAGAGAGAAAAGGGAGAGTGGGGTGTTTTTTAGTGTTGGTGGTGAGTCAATACTCCTCTACAGCCCAAGACACAATCACTCCTCTCCTGCTGAAATCTAAGGGCCTGTCTAGTTGGTTCCTTCTTGTGGGCCTCGTTCCAGGTTTGCCTTGGCCCTCTTCCAGGTGTGGGAAGTGAAGTGTAAACAGTTTACAGATCTGCTGTGGCTGGGGAGGGCCAAGGGCTTTAGCTGGGAGGAATGTAACCTGAACACCACTTCACAGAGAGGCAACGCTGCAAGATGGAGCGTTCATGCATATTGTGTCAGGGCCTAACAGGAAACTGAACCAGCAGTTCAAGGGAGAGCCGGCTGGTGAGAAGGCCTGCTGACGTCAGTGATCATGAGGGGGGTGTCTGTCAGAGGAGGCCGCTTGACTTTTGCCCCATAAGCTATCACTCCTGATTCTTCACAGTTCATTGTAGCAGTTTTACATCAAATAGGTAAGCATGCATGAGTTGTGCAATGTAGCGTAGAATATAGCTCCCTGCGTAAAGCATGGCCATCCTACAAAGCAGCTCGATTATTGATTCAAAACCATTCCCTTATTAATCATTCATCCATGATTCAGTGCATAGTGGTGCTAATTTAGGATCTACTTGCAGTTTGCTGTGTGCAGTAAAGGCAGTGTGGCAAATTATGGCATGAAAGCAAAGTAAAGTGTGTAAAAGATTATGAGGTTTTAATATTTTAAAAAGTTATATCCAAAATATCCAAAAGTGTTGCATGCTGCATACAAATAGTGTCACTCTGTAGTGTCTTTAATTAGACCATCCCTGATTAGTTCTTCAGATTTTGGAAAGGTCTTTCTGGAGCCACAGAAGATATTATGCACAGTTTTCAATAAATGAGTAGTAGTCCTCCGAGAAACTGAACTTATTGTGTGAAATGAGTTCCCCTTCCAAAATAATGGCGTTGCTCTGTGAAATGTATCGTAAGACTTTTTGTTCTAGTGTGAAAGGAGGGTTATTGGTAACCATAGACTGCATATAAGAAGTGGATTTAGTAATCTAATTTTATAGCCCGAGCCATTTTTTTTTTTACAACGAGAAGAGACACAAGAGGTGGCGCTAGGTACAACCGAACGCTGAATTAGACATTTTTAGGCAAACAAATGGTTACAATTAACTTTTATAATTAAAAAAGTTCTAAGACAAAAACACGGACAAATCCCAGAATTGACAACCTGTCGATCACAAATTAGCCACGCCCTTAACCATACCCTGCTTTATTGTCTATTTCCACTCCAAATGGGACCATAGTTTATCAATGAACATCATGCTGTATTGAGGAAGACTTGAAACTTGAGACCATTTATGTTCACAATGTTTTCTGAGGGAATAAATCAAGTGAGAAGTAGGGTCATTGTCTCATAGACATGTGGACATTTAGACTTTCTTTTGCAAACAGGAGGTTGCTGCTTGATGGTAGCCTGATCAGTACAAATTGCCACTTTGTTTAAGGTTGTTTTGTTTTGTCAGAACTACATAACCTGTATGGAGTAACTTCTTTGCCGTGGACTTTATTTTCAGTCAATAAAAAAGCTGTATCTTTTTTCACAAAAAAATGAGAAATATGTGGATGTAAGAGTTGCTAGATCTGTAAATTGATTTACAGCAACATGCGTTATCCACACAACACATTTTTATGATTGTAACTATGCAGCTAGCAAGCAAAAATGACATCTCAATTCTTAGTCCTGCTTACAAAGCTTTGATTGGTTAAATGATTCTACACCTGTCAGAAAAGGGCACAACACCAGACCTCAACGAACTACAAAATACAAATCAGAGCTGTGGGCAGCAATTCAGAAGTCTGGAGCCAAGCTAGGTTCGTGGTTTTGGCAAAGGACTAGCTACGTGGCCAGGAAATATTGGAAACTGCATTTTTATTTAAATATGGCTTATTCAAATGAGATTTTGCATTTGTTTATACCTCCACAAAATACAAACAAGCAGCAAATGTACATGTTCAGTCCTGAGACGGTCAAATCACCTGTATTCATGAGCGACATGCTCTTGCTGTACATCGCTGGCGTATTCATCATGCATGTTTAAAATCACCTGGTGTCACATGATGTGGATGTGCTCCTTCTGTTGTCTGTGAACGCATGCAGCTGAGCCTGCTGTTGCTGTAGCACCGAAACTCAGAGCAGGAAAATGAGTTGCTGGCAACAAAGAGCTTTGAGGAAGTAGACACGTATCTCCAAGGACACATACCACCCAGCAGATCAAAGGACCTAGAGGACGTTTTTGATGGGGAAACCACACTGCTTTTCAAAGCATTGTAATCCTGCATCTCACTAGCCCAGCAAGGCCCATGATAGAAATTCTAATACGCCCGCCTGTCAGCTAATTGAAGCCTCATTGTGTCCCTTGGGGGACAGCAGGCTAGTCTTTGGAGAGCATCTTTGTCCTGCTGCATCCTCGTCGTTAATTATTATTCCTCAATCACCTCCTCAATAACACTGTTTATTGTTGGAGTGTGTTTTTATGTCTTGTCACCAATCTTTTGTTTTGGGAGAAGACACTGATGTTTGACAGAGAAAGAGATCACAGCTATCCACATATTCACTTATATCATATCAGTCTACCTTTAGGGATGTTGTGCGCTGGCTGAGGAGATGTTTGGTTGTCAGTGTTGTGCATTTGATCATGGGGGGGGATTCAGAATGTGTACCTTTGTTAGTCTGCATAACAACAGCGTATATAGTAGAGGACACGAGAAGGACACGTGAAGAGATTTTGCTAGATGTTTGAGAGTTATTGTATTTGGCAAAGCTGGATCATTGCATATTTTACTATAGAAAAGACTCACACACGCTGTCAGAGGAGTCCTGTCATTCCAGAGGCATGTCCCCCCTTTCCCCCCCGAGACAGGCAATCTTCCAGACAGACAGGAAGTCAGCCCTGTCTGTACGAAGTTCGCAGAGAGGGTGAAGTGATGAGCGATGGCAGCCGATCTGAGCTCAGCCATGTTTGCTACACATGGCAGATCTGGTGTGCAGTGTGGAGTATACACTTGATCTTTATGAAAATATACACAGCTCAGCATATCATGTGTTTATCAGAGATATCTTGGCAGGGATCATATTTGAAACGCACAAACAAGTGTATGTCTTCCAGCTTAACGTGTCTGTTTAGCCAATGAGGAGGGGGTGATGCTGCATTCTGCAGACAGTCCTGACAAATTGTGTCTTGAAACCCTGACGAATGGTATCAATCGCACCGATATCATGGCATGTCTGCAGCTGAGTCAGCCCCAGAGCCCTTTCTCTGTGGATGTGGATGATACTCCAGTAGTTGACACTGGCTCTTGTTTGGGTTCAAAGAGCAGATCACCTCCCTCATCACGGTTCAATGCCGTGGCGCACAGCGTTTCTATAGTTTCCCACTCTGTCTTTGTGACCTCCTATCTCCAGACCAAATGACCGGTTAGGACACTGAAAGGGGAAATTGCGTGCATTCCTCCATAATCGTAAGAGGTATTTAAATTTGCTCTCTAAATAATTATGTGGTCCAGCCGGGAGCATCCAATGAATTTTTCACAAAAGCACTTTCTGCTATTTACATTCCTAAAATGTAATGCGGTTTACTTATGCAGCTGGACGGCCCCAACCAAAGCATTCATTCCTGGGGACCAAGTGCAGGCAGAAAAAAGGAGGGGGGCTGAGACAAGAGGGGGGGGGATAAAAAAGTTCAAAGCGTGCGAGGTCAAGCTTGAGGGTCACTCTCTCAGTGCCTTTTCACTGCCTGCGTGAATACATAACCGCCAATTGACTTTCTAATCGGGTTTGGCCTCATAAAATATGCAGTTTAATAATAACGGTTATCATGGGTCCTTTTTTGTTTTCAGCCTGTGTTTGAATCTCCAAGCATCTAAAGTGAGCTGTGTATTAAATAATGATGGGGCTGCTGCTGCCTGCTTCCTTTTTCCTCTGAAATACAAAATGACAGCCAACCATGTCCCTCTACCCCTCGCTCACAAAAAAGCCCTTTCCCTGCTGGATATCCTCTGATTGGATCAAAGCTCTGACCTGTGTTGCTAGGTGACCTTTCCTGATACCACCGGTGCCTCCAGAGCGGGGACCCTTGCCGGGGCACCTGAGAATTACCTCGACGGTGGCATAGTCGGCGGCTGTCACCGAGCCCTTGTCTTTTTGATGTCACCTCTGACACCAGCCTCTGTAGCGATCTGACGCCCTTGCTGGGCTGTGAATAATAGAATATATCTGCCTGTCTTCCACCACCGTTGTCAACCTGTGCTCCCTATGATGAAATGCTCCCGTGCTTATCTTCAGGGGTTATGTGTTCTTCCTGTCTGTTCCAGGGCTCAAAGTGAGGCGTCCGCGGCCAGCCATGGGAAAGAGCTGTCGACAAGGTGGCTCAGCTGGCAGTGCCCGGGGCTCCCGGGGGGCCGAGAGCCGCCTGAAGTGGAGAGTCAAGGAGGCCGGAGGATGACAAGGGACAGCTGGAGAAGCGGAGGACTCCTCACTCTCTGAGCAGACACGCAGTCAACAGTGAGAGAGTGATTGATAGGAGGTAAGGTTCAGTGTCCTCTCATTTTCCATTTGTTCAATAACAAAGCTCCCGTAGGACTCATTGCACATTTATTTTTTTTATTTATTTTTTTATGTATGAAGCTTACTGCAAGTGCCTTATTATAAGCATGTGGCTCTTCATTTGATCAATGAATTTTTTTTAACTCTCAAATGCTCATGTTTGTTAATATCCATGTTTCCATTTCATAGTGAACTGTAATATCGAGTCCACAGCACTCCCCTTTGCATGAACCTTTAGCTTTCAATTACTGCGACCGGTCTAATCAATGACGCCTCGTCTGTCTTAACCGGATGCCAGTGGCTGCTGACAGACCTCTGGCCCATCAGGCTTACCTCAACGATCTGCAGAATCAGATTCCACCGCTACTCACAGCTGTGTAGGAGGTCGAACCTTTTACATGTTGATCCCTGCGAATGGGGTTTTGAGGATTTGGCAAGTGACGATGCACACATGGATGGATGGATGGATGGATATATGGAGTTTGTAGAGGGTGAGGTGCTGTGAGAGAGCTGTGGTTTGGCCCGACGTGACGCTGTTTCCGTAGCTGCTGTCAATCCTCCGATTACCCGACACAGGGCTTATCATTGCCAGTTGGCCTATGATGGGACGTTTTTATTTTTCTGCGTTTAAATCTAAATCCCCACTAGGTGCATACGCATTGTTTTAAGGCATATTTAGGGAAGAGTTCAACCACTGTCCATGATATCAGTTTTTATGGTAAATCAGTGTGCAGGAAATAATGATCATGGTTGTTACATGGTTGATCATGGTGCTCCCAATCAAAAGCCACTGTCCTCATGGAGCACATGTGTGTGTCAGGCTTCATCTGCTGTAGATTATTGTGGTATGGGAATGTCTGTGTGTTTATCCGGCCCCCAACATTTTGTCACCATATGTTACCCCTCATATCCTTTTGATAATTGTAATATATTCTGTGCATGACCCATCAAATATGAATTTGATGATTTTTTTTTTTTCTTTACTTATCCTTGATGGAACAAACCATAATTCATAAGAAAAGAGCACTGTAGACTACAAAAGAAAGAAACGTAATCACAGTGATGTTACTTATTGTTTTGTAGACTACGGTTTTGAAGCCTTGAGTTTGGCGTTTTGGCTGTTTTCGCAGCTAGAAGTGTAACGCTGAACACAACATTTTTAAGCAATCAAAATGTTACAATTAACTTTGATAAACCGAAAAAACACTATGTGAAAGAGTTGTAATACTAAAACCTTGACATCCACCAGACTGGACAACAATGTGGTAACGTTGGTAGCCACAACAAGATAGCCACGCCCTAAAGCATACCCTGGTTTTTTGCCTATTTTTCTCTAAATGGGACCATAGTTAACTTAATGAGCATTGTGCTGTATTGAAGAAGACTTTAAACTAGCGATTGAGACAAAAAACTAATGTTTACAATGTTTACAGAGGTAATAAATCAAGTGAGAAGTAGGGTCATAGACTTCTATACAATCAGCCCCCTGCTGGCCATAAGAAAGACAACAAGTTAAGGAACTTCAGCATTGGCTTCACTATTCAGAACCGGAGGTTGCTGCCTGCCTGCCAACCTGCTTGTAGAAGCTCTGAATCCACAATAAGCAAAACAAATAAACCAGGTTTATGCTCTGCTCAATACCAGTGTATAGAAATAAAACTAAAAAACTCTTTCCCTCCACCACCCTCTATCTCCTTCCATTTCTACCTCACTCTTTCCCTCCCCCAATCTTTCTACCTACATCTCCACTCCCTCCCTCAGCCCCTCTTTCCGTCTCTCTCTAAGCCGGTTGGAGATACATTCCTCATTCCTAGAATGCACACACAAATGTTCAACTCTCTGGCGTCAGCACTTCTTAAAAAAAGGCTACCGCCACCCCTTCTCCAGCTGAAGAAAAATCTGCTAAATTCGCCAAACCCAGGAATGTATTTTCTTTAAAACAAGTTTGTTTGAAGGGATTTGGAAGGTGAGGGAGGCAGTATCAGAAGTGATCAGACCCAATAGCTCAACGGCTGCACAGTACAAGTATTGGAGAAGCAGAGAATGAGGATACATTACATCTGCTGTGGGCACACATATACGCAGGGTGGAGGTTTTATTTGGCTGTAGGACTTGCTAACAGGAGTTTATCAGTTGGCTAAGGAGAAAGCTCCTGTCTTAAATCCCTGTTTCACTTCTTTTTAGCTTGGTAGATTGAGGAGTAGTATTTCTTCGTGTATGTGATACGATGTGTATGTGATAAAAATGTTTATGTGTGTGTGTTGCCTCTGCCACAAGCTTAAGCTATCATCCCTCCAGTCCACACGTCTAGATTTATTTCTCCCTGGTCAGCCTCCAGGAGAGGAAATTACCAACCACAGGAACACGGGACTACCTGGAAGAAGCTTAGCGTAACACAGTCACCTTCCACTGTCTTAAATGTGACCGGCAAGCTGGGATTGAAAACACAGAGCTACATTAT
Organism: Anoplopoma fimbria; assembly: GCF_027596085.1. Classification (NCBI taxonomy): domain Eukaryota; kingdom Metazoa; phylum Chordata; class Actinopteri; order Perciformes; family Anoplopomatidae; genus Anoplopoma; species Anoplopoma fimbria. The sequence goes on from NC_072457.1 coordinate 15,140,865, forward strand.
CCCCCTCTAACCCCTTTAGACATGGCCACATTTTCTATTCTTCACCTTGTCCGTCCTTTTCTCTTAAAGCTGTACTGGTCAATATTTTCTATGTTAACTGTTGTAAATGTCGGAGTTGTGACTTAGTCATAGACCCTAATGCATTGCCTTGTGTGACTTTGCTACCAGTACTCTAATGAATGCTGTGGGTGATTATTAGATATGAAAGTAGGCCTTCTTACCACTTTGAATGATATTTTTATATACTTGGCAGATTTTTACTACCTCCAAGTCTGTTTCACACCGCCAGGGTTACCGCTGAAAGATTAAGGCTAAAATTGTCATAAATACCATAATTTCCCAAATAGGATAAATAAAGCGTCTTCTATTCTATATGCATACATCCAAGCAACACATTAATTTAATGGAATACATATATTATATTATTATATTATATATTATAGTCAGATTCACACAGCTGGCAATTTATTGTCCGCTTTGGTTGCTGCAACTCTCTTGCTTTTAGGCCGGATAAAGTGTTGAACTTCTTCGTATTTGTCTTATATTATAGTGCTCTTTGTTTTTATATATGCAGCTGTGCTGACAGCAGACTTGTCCATGTATGCGATTGGTCATATACTGCAAACACTGCTCTTTTTATGTGAGCGCATAGCCTGATTGAGAAACCCTGGAGTGAAGAACCACTGTCGTAGGACCGCTTAGCAGGATTGGGATTGTTACGGTTATTTAAGTCAGATAATAAAATGTACCCTGGGTAAGTTGAACTCGCATCCTAGTTCAGACCCCAGGTGAGCATGAGTTCTGGTGAGTGCAGGGCTAATGAGCGACAGGTGAAACTAATCGGGGCGGGGCAGACATTCAAAACTGTCAGGAAAACACACAAAGGAAGGATGTACAACGAATTGAGAGAAGAGAGGTTATTTACAAAATAAAACAGGCCACACTCAACATGAGTGATATGAATGAAACAAAGGAAAAACATGAAGTAGGGCAGATTATCACACAACAAGCATGAGTACAAGGACAGTTCTGCGGATTGCTTGAACAAAAAAATCCTGTCTCATGATGATATTACGTCTTTTCCTGTGTCACTTTACACTACTCCTCGGGGAGTCCTCATGGAGAAAATATCTTGCAGTGTGTGACCCCGTCGCCAGTCAAACATGTAGTGTCAGAGCCACAACAATTTCAAGTCTCCTGACTACAAGACAGCAAGTTGTGTATTGTGAACTGTACAGCGATCTGAAGACTTTAAACGTCCTGTCGTGTGAACTTGGCTTAAGCTGCGCTTAACACAGGTGAAGAACATTCCACATTTGCAACTTATTGTCACTGTTTTGACCGTCACTCTTGTCGGTAATAAGACTTTACTCCATAACTTCATTACTGAAATCTGTGACATGGTTCAAAGAAGTTCAACAGAGGACACACAAACAGTCACCCAGATTTTAATCAAATCCCTATGTTAGTTAAAATTATTTAGAAAAGAAAATGAAAGCTATTGGGGGAATTATTACTCAAATTGTCTAATTGTTTTGAGAACCAAGTTGTTATAACCCTGAATGATCCTTAAACACCCAAGCCAGGAGTCTACGTAGGCATTTCACCATCGGGCAGTAACAGTAGATGGTGTATTTTGGCAGACGCCTCTCTCCCCCTCTCTGTTTCAGCACTTTGTTATCCGTCTCATATAACTCCCTGAGGTTGCATATTATCACCTAACAGAGTGAAACCAGGAAGAAATGTATCAATCAATATCATCCTGTGGTTTCAGTAATCCCTGCCTAAGTGTAATAGGCTGCAGAGATCCACTCATTCTACGAGCTGACTCAGTCAGATAAACAGACCCACCAGGCCTTTTTGGTTGCTCCTCCCTCGCTGCGCTGCCCTTGATCAGCCCAGGGAGGTGGATGCACACGGGGACCACCCCCAGATTAAAAGAGCCCGATGCTCCCTTGATCAGCTGGAATGAACTGTTGCAGGGCTTTAAAAATATACAAACGCACCGAGACCTGCATATGAACATAATTACATGAACTCAAACAAGAGGCAACATCATATGGCAGAATAATATGAATCTAATTTGATGACACACAAGAATACACACAAATTGTAATAGCCATCCATCACTGAATGTGTGTACACATTTACAGATACATGTGTGCAAACGCATAGCCAAATAGTCACACCTGCACATATTTCAAACAGAGACGTCATCAAAACATTAAATATCTATCCCTGTTCATCACAAATACACCAGCACACAAAAAAAGAGACAGAAAAGCCCCAAAAAGTTAGAGCAGGAATGACAGCCAGCAACACATTCAGAGGAGTAACCCCTCATTAAAACCAGATCCACAGTGGTGTGTGTGTGTGTGTATTGGTTTCTCGGGCCACTGCTGGTGACGAGGTATGAGCCGACACCTTGAAGTCGTGATGTAGCTGATGAGTCCGGCCATTCACTCAGTATCACCACAACATACAGTAAAACTCCTTCTGAGACACTTCCTGTCAATCTCCCTCCGTCTTTCTCCTCCTCGGCTGTTGCCATGGGGGTGCAGGAGGGCGACGGAGGGCGTTTGAAGGCTGGCGAAGAGAAGGAGGGGCTGGAAGATGGACGGGCGTGAGAGAGAGTAAGGAATGGGGACAGTGGAGAAAGATAGGGATGAAGAAGAGTGAGGAGTGAGCAGGGGAAAAAAACATGGAGAATGAGGAATATGAGAAGAAGAGTAAAAAGGGGAGGAAGAAACCAGAGAGAGGGGATGGTGGGTGTTTTCTTCTTTTGTTGTTGTTTCCTTAGAAAATAGCTTTAGACCCTGTGCTTGGCTGATAGCACAGTTACTGGCACACGAACACACATTATACATGCATACACACACACACACACACACACACACACACACACACACACACACACACACACACACACACACACACACACACACAAACACACACTCCTTTTGCTTGCTCTACATGGCAATCACCATGGTAACGAAATGTACAGAACACAACACATCGGGGTGGGATATTTTTAAGTTTCAAAGGCATGGAAACAACAATAGGGACGACAAAGGGAGGAAGAGATGAGAACTGGGGAGAGAGAGTAAGAGAAGAGATGAAGAGAGAGAACGAGAGTTACGGCAGTCTAAGTGCAAGCAGATGGATGTGTGAGTGTGTGTGTGTGTGTGTGTGTGTGTGTGTGTGTGTGTGTGTGTGTGTGTGTGTGTGTGTGTGTGTGTGTGTGTGTGTGTGTGTGTGTGTGTGTGTGTGTGTGTGTCTGTCCAAGGTCACAGCCCAGAACCATCTGTATGGGGAAAGGGGAGAATAAGGGACGGGGGATAAACGTAGGAGGACATGGTGTCAAACACATGAAAGGGTCATTTCACCCAAATTACAATTTTTACATATTTTCTCATTTACCTCTGGCGACATCTATCCTTGCAGATAGTTTGTGTTTCATTTGTTGAAGTTTTGAGGTGTCCAACTTTGAGATTTCTGCTTCCACTTCATCATAATGGAGATTAATGCAAAGTGTATTTGTAGGTGTAAGCATTGTGAATTTACAATTACTGCTTGCCTTTCTTAGAAGCCGTGATTTTTACAGTTCTGTTGTGTCTCTGTCATCTCCCACTCCGCTAGTGGCCTTAGTGTCTCGAAAAATGCAGGGCAGGCAACTGGTAACCTACGCTGTGTCGTCCTTATGTTAATATATATAATATATTTCCTGTATTAAATCATAAAATGACCATGATATGTCATCAGAGATTAAGGAAACAGACAAAACTGAAATATTGGCTCCTCCACTAACAATGCTACAACCACTTTATTCTTAAATTTCCATTCCGGTGCATAGTGTTATTTTGTGTTGTGTGTTTTGTGCCTGTGTGATCCCGCACACTAACCATTTTGACAGCACGGGTTGCCAAATAAGAGTCGCAAACACAACATGCTGCAGCTATGAAGTCTAGCAAACAAAGTGGGTTCTAGAGTTTAGCCTACAAAAAGTAAAACTAGTTAAATCGGTCTAGTAAAGACAATTCTGTGCCAGTCAAATTAACATGCATGTGCCTAACGATGGTTAACATGGCGCACAGCAGCACAGGCAGAGAATAATAAAATATGGATGAATCCCAAATCTGTGTGTAAAACTTTCGTACTAACGGTTTAAGCACAGTGACGCCCAATGTAAGGTTAAATTGACGCATTGGCATTTCCTCTTCTTATTCTTTTCTTCTCTTCTCCATCATGTGAACTCTTTTTCCATCTTATCTGACGATGTCCATGTGTTGCATTCACATGTGTGGGTGTTTGGGCTCAAGCACACATACCTGTACATGTGTTTGCTGTGGCTTAAGTGCAAGCATGTGTGTGTCTTTGCGGGTGTTTGTGGTTATGTTTGCCTGTGTGTGTTCTGCCCAATAACAGCTCATCCCTCCTGTCTGGGTGTAGATTTAGGAAGGACAGCTGAGTTCATTTCAAATTGAAGCAGGTCGGAGGTCACACACTGGTGTAGCCTGTCTCTTGTACTCAGACCACCATCTAGCAGTTGCCAAATAAATCAGAGTCTTGCGGGGTGGTTTGGCGAGCATGACATACCTCCCTCCCTCACACTCTCTCTTTCTGCTTTCCATCCCTCTCTCTGTCTGTCTCTGTTTCATGCTCTGTCAAAACCCATATCCAAGCCAACAGCAACCCATAAAGCCACATCTGGCCTACCTTTACCCACTGGACATGAACCACTCTGCCAAATCCTTTCCCTTATCTGTGGCACTTTGATAAAGATGTAACTTTCGCACAAAGCTCCAGATCCACATACCTCTCCTTTCTTTTCTACATGCCCCTCTAGCGTCAGTTATGTATGTTTTAGGGTAAGCGTGTCAGTTTTCCATGCAAAATAAAATTTAATGTAAACTTCCACGTTCACAGGAAACATACAGTTTCTGCTTGTTACATGCATATGGTCTCTTTACAAAATAAACCTTGAATGTAGGTTTACTTTGTTTTTAGGTTTACTTGGTAAGGTTTAGACAACCAAAATAAGTTTTGTAATTTGTGAAGTGAAGTGAAGTATGTACATTACGTAACAGAAGTAAGGTAAGACAAATCAACATTGACTTCCTCAACTCTACTTCTTCAGCAGATTTTCTCGCTCTTCACACAACATCAGCTTCTCTGAGTTGAAACCAGTGAGAATGGGTTGGGTTAATTAATTAATGAAGTTTGGGGATATCATTATTGTATTGATTTGTGTCTTCTATATGTATCAGACTATCGAATCCAGATGTTGTGAGTTGTGCAGTAGGCATTCATGTAACACATACTGCAGCTTACCTACATGCGCTCACATTTGCATATGTGAAGATAAAGTGTGCGTGCATGTTAATGAGTCGTTACATGCTGTACACACCAGAGCTCAACTTTGGCATTTCAGCCATCGCCATCTTACTTTTTTGCAACCAGTGAATGTAAGTGACCATATTTGGCTTGCGGATGAATGTCTCCATGGTAGAGACGCTGCACACTGCTCTGTTAGCGACCTGTCAATCAAAAGGTAGCCACAACCTAAAGCATAACTTGCTTTATCGTCTGTTTTACTTACATTACATAATTTACTAGATGAACAGCATGCTGTATTGAAGAAGACTTTAAACTAGCAATTGAGACCATAAACTCATGTTTATTATGTTTACTGAGGTAATAAATCAAGTGAGAAGTCATTTTCTCATAGACTTCCATACAATCTGACTTCTTTTTGGAACAGGAGGAGTCGCCTCTTGATGGCTAGTAGAGCCAATGCAAGTTTTAAGGCACTTTCGCAGTATCTTCACATTTCAGAACCAGAGGTTGTTTTCTGTTGTTCGTGGTACATTGGGATGCACACGTTCATTGAGTTTGGATTACTTTGTGAGTGCACACACAGACTGTACAACAATTTAAATGGAATCAATCTCAGACAATCTTGTTCAGGTAGAAACTTGGATATAGTTTTACTGTCCATACCCATGTTTGGAAAAAGCATTCGTGTAACACGTGGACCACGTCTGGATTTAGTCAGAACAGAAAGTGGCACCCCACAATTCACTCATGCATCCTTGTTAAATAGGTGGTGCTGGATGCTTGGTGATGCAGTAACTACTTGAACTCTCTAACCACAGTTAATCCCTGGAAATGTGTCACAACTCCACTCCTGTCCGATGACTGACTGCTAACGCTGTTGAAGAGCAGTCATGCTCCAAGTCAGCTCCAACAAGACAGTTTTTGCAAGAGAGCACACATAAAAATGAACATTTCCATTCAATCACGAGGCCTCATGGTGAGCTCAAAGTGCCGAGCGGAAGCCCTTCCTTGTGTAGATCTGGACTGAACTGACAGAAAGGAGGCGCAGAAGTCCCCACAGGTCTCAAGCTTGTTCATAACGTGGAGCCTGTGACTTCTACCATCCTCATTTTTTGGGGAGTAATGATCCAAACTGAAGACGACAGACCAGCGCTGTGTGCAGCTGCAGATATGGCAGGTTGAGCTCCACATGCGTGTGACTTTCACCATGACGACGTGCCTCAAAAGATAATGTGACGATCTGTGTGTTTTGCTGCCAGGTCAGCCCACCACCTCCACCACCTCCACCATCCCCTCCCAACCCCTCCTCCTCCTCCAGTTCCTTCATTGCCGCTGTAACTTATTAATTTCTGTCAGCTGGTTTTCCCTGCCATTTAGAGATACTACCAAATCACATTATGTCTGTCATGGATTATGTGTAGAGGCAATACATCTCCTTGAAGAAGAAAGGAGGAGAAAAAAAAAAGATCAAAGATGTTCTTACAATCACCTCTAAGTGAATATGGGAGGTGAACATGTGTGTGTGTGTGTGTGTGTGTGTGTGTGTGTGTGTGTGTGTGTGTGTGTGTGTGTGTGTGTGTGTGTGTGTGTGTGTGTGTGTGTGTGTGTGTGTGTGTGTGTGTTTGCATCCCACACGTGATTTATGGTGACAAAAATGCCTTTCGCTCCACTGACAATCAATCCCCACCCCATGTTATATAATTATCAGGATTATTAATCATTAAATACTTTTTTGAAGCTGTCACTTTGTAATTACCTCAGCAAATACAGGCTTGAAGAGAGTTGACTGAAGTCTTCCAGTTGGACAGCCCTGGGAGAAAATGAGAAGTGACAGACCACATAACACAGCGTGGGATGTAAATAACTTTTACCCCCCTTTTCTCTCTCCCTCCCTCTCTCTTTGTCGTAGAAACATGGATGAGACTTCAAGGATTTTGAAAGAGAGAGAGGAAGAGATGAGCCGAAATGAGAGAATATCCCTTGCTTTCATCTTTAGAAAAAATCTCTGACATCCTCTCTCACTTGCTTTGATGAAAGTCTTTGGTTTTTTGGTGTTTTATCCTCTTACACGAGGTGAATGTATTAGAGTCTGTGCAACACGCACACACATGCGAGGGTTTTGATGAACACTGGCACGCAGTGATATCATTTTCTCACCAGAATGTGAGTAGGTGGCATCAGGAATCTTGCTGTTTGTGTGTTTGTGTGTGTGTGTGTTTGTGTTTGAGGGACTTTTCTCAGCGCCAGTCGGCGTTGGAGGGCCTGAATTTTTCATTCTGCGTCCTAGTCAAGTACAAAAGATGTATTCTACCCACCGGCCGCTCAGCTTCGTTTTGTTGTCCAGTACTTACTTCACCACCCCTGTGTTCTTTGAGCTCCCAGCAGGTTGTTACCGAGACAGCAACACTGTTGTTACAGCAGAATGTGTGTGTGTGTGTGTGTGTGTCAGTGTGAGTCCAGCATTGATCACTGAAGAAACACTTCCACCCATCGGTATGTTTGGTGGTAAATCTTTGAAATCTTTTCCTTAAGTAGACCTAGCTATGCCAGAGAGTACAAGTAAAAGTACTGAATTCAAAATGGTATTTGCAAGAAAATATACTTAAAGTACCAAAAGGTAAAGTACCCATTATGAACAACGGTCCATTTCAGACTAATATATATACAATGATATATTATAAATAGTGATGCATTCATGTGTAAGCATCACTAATGTTGCAGCTGGTCAAGGTGGAGCTAATTTCAGCTACTTTATATACTGTAACGTAATCCATGATAATACATCATCATTTATTAGATTAACATTTTGTGTTAATAATGTGAATCTGCAAAGTAACTGTTAACTAATGTCGTCAAAAAGTGGAGTAAAAAGTAAAACTGAGGTAGAATAAAATGTAAGTAATTGTAAAGTACAAGTACTTCAACATTGTACCTAAGTATAGTACTTGAGTAGATATACTTACGTTACATTCCACCACTGACATTCAAACACACACACACACACGCACACACACACACACACACACACACACACACACACACACACAGCACATCCTTTCAAGCTGCACCATCGTGCCTCTGGCTCTATACCACCAGTGTCTCTCTCTCTCTCTCTTCCTCCCTTTTCTCTCTTCTTTCTCTCTCTTCCCGCCCTCCTTGCACCTCCACCTCTCTGCCTGGCTCGAGTCCAGCTATAGATTGTTAATTATGGTTTGTACGTGATGCGCCGTCTTGCCTCCAAATACTACAGCAGTGTTCTTTGGCAGACATCAAAGTGTCTGTGTTTCATTCCATGGGGATTAGTGATGGTAGTGTGTGATAATGCCCCTCCCTGCTCGCTGAATTAAACGCCCATGGCTGGACGCAGGTACTAGGAATCTAATGAACACACACTCACAGGCGTTCATACACAGTACATATCATTAAACAAGAGGGGAAAAAAAAAAAGATGCAGAAACATGACACAGGAAAATAAATGCACATGTTACAAACAAGAGCAAGAACATGCTGCAAAGAAAAACAGCCTCATTTAAGAAAAATAACATTCATCGTCATGATTAAACTGTGGACTACACATCTAAGCAAACTCTCATTCCTTTCATCTGTCTTTTCTCAGAAAAAAGAAAGCTGTATGTTGGTCAATATGCCCACAGAGATCCGCAGTACATTGACTGTCCTTCACTCATCCCTCATCTTACACCCCCGTGGCAAATTGGATTTTTAAACGGCTTGTTTTTGATCATTCCCCCGTCCTGATAATTGACTGTGGGTTTCTGTCTCTACTCTGTCTGCTTTCCTCTCCTTCCACCAGCAAACTTAATGAAACTAGGATTGGTGAGAAGAAAAAGAAAAAAAACATACAAATAAAAAGAGATCTGTCTCTATAGCAACTCTCGCCATGATTTGTACAAAGGACAAATGACAAGTGTTTAAAAGGGCTGCGGGGCGTTTTAATGTTCAGTTTGTGTTTTTTCTCTTGTCGACTGAGAAGGTCTCGGGAGACAGCAGGAAAAACAGCCATGAAAGGAAAATTACAGAGACAGACAGAGAGAGAGGGAGAGGCCGAAGGAGAGAGAGCGATAGAAACTCGTCCTTGGTGATCAATGCTTGTTCTATTGTCTGTTCTGCTTCTTTGTCCACAAGGACGAAGGCAGAGGAGAGGAGGCAAGTGATGCATATGAACAGTGTTTAGACCCCTCATACCACAAGCTGGGAATGAAAGTACCTGCACTGCTGCTAGCATGTCGGTGTGTCTGTGTGTCATACAGGACATATTGAACTGAACTTATATATAATAATATTCTGGCATTTATTTTTTGCTTCAATGAAACACTTTAAGTCATTTTAGAGCCTAAAAGGATAATTCCAGTCTATTACGACCTGGGTCTTACTTTTGTAATCTTCGCCATTTACAAATGTAATAAAATTGTAATGATAAAGTTAATTGATTAGAGCTGTGATCACTATGACATCGCTAAAAAGGACAGGGTGAAAAACACAAGCGGTTAGAAGATCAGACAGTAATCCTGTGCAATTAGGACATATTTCCGACATTTCAGATGTTCTAACTCTCTAAATAATTCAGATTCAGCCTTGATTATCGGCTGATATTAGCTTATGACAGATATATTGGTATTCAACCCTTTAATTAGATCCTATTCAGCCAGTAGTAAATTATTATAATTATATTGAGCATATGTGCTTTGGCTAGTGATGTGAAGCATATATTTATTCCGAGAAAGAACGTTAACATAGAGCCGAACACTTGCTTGAATATGAAAAAAAAGGCATAAAAGAGAAAGCTGTGAGCCTGTTAGGCCAAGTTAGAGTTACTGTGGAAGTGTAACCTGCATCATTTATGTGATTATTTCTGCTCTTCACAGGCTTTAAATGTGTCTTGCTTACTGACAACACTGTAATCCTCCCGTCTGTTTGTTGTCATGACATCCCCATCAGTTGAATGACATGCTGCTTTGGTTACACAGTTAATATGGTGTGTGTCTGTATATATATATATGTGTGTGTGTGTGTATGTGTTGGGGGGGGGGTTAAGACTAGAGAGAGAAAGATACAGACAGACAGATGGACAGAGACAGAATCACCTCAACAGAGACAGAGATTTGACCTTTATTTGTCCTTGTGAGCTGCTTTAACAGGACACAGTGGTAACGGAAAGAAAGTCACAGATAAGGACGGCAACAACAAGAGGAAGAGAGGGAGTCTGAGAGAGATAGTGAAGGAGGCTGAGATGAAAAAAAAGGGCATACAGGAATAACAAAAAAAGAAAACACCAAAAAAAACAAAGAGTCTTAGCAGCCAGACAAATACCTCTCTCCACCTGTAATCACCTCCTGCAGGTCAGCTTCTGCCTCACCTCGACTCGTCACAATCCCCCAACTAACACCGAGCCAAGCCATCAAACGGCTATCTCTCCTTCTACCTCCCCGTCCCTCGTTTCTCTTCTTTCTCTTTACACGGACTGAAAAAGACCTTGATGTTTTTCCAATAATTGGCAGCAGAGGTTGACTTTTTTTTTTTCTCCACCCACCCTCCCTCTTTTTTTCTGTTTATCTTTTTCTCTCTCTTTTTTTTTTGCTCTTCCTCTTCCTTTAGAGATGAATACTTGGCCCGGGATCAAAGGCAGACCCCAACCGACCACTCTGGCCACCACAAAAAGTGCGTCGGGTGCTGGCGTGGGGCCAGGTGCTGCACATGGCCACATAGCCGGGGACAAGCCATGCAGATGGGGCCTGCAGCGCCCATGTCGCCTCCACCCCCTACTCCTGTTACCAGAGGTCAGTGGCTAAAGTATCAGAGCGTGTGCTTCCTGTCAGATGATCTAGTCTTGTGCGACTCACTCCCTTTTTGTCTCCATACGTCTTTTTTTCTTATATTTGTGTTTCTCTCAGTTGATTTGTTTACTTCCTGCAGATGCCTTATCTTTGTTTCTTTCCTCACCTATCGCACGGCTCTTCTTCTCTGACTCTCCGTGTTCTTCTTTGCTGTTTCCAGAGTGAGATCCGAGAGAGACTGGCGGGCCTGTGCAGCGGGAATAGAACCAGCTGAGGTAAACATCTTTCCCCCACGGACAGCACCGTGTTTAAATGTTTGAGAAGACCCGACTTGAGTTTAGTCAAACACTTCCCGCTACCCTCAACAGTCCTTGTTTAAATATATAAGTGTTGCAGCCAGATACGATGTCGCCGGGGCCAGTACAAATAAATGGAGGTGGAGGACACAAAAAGTGGGATAGATAAAACAAATGAACAAGCCCACATAGTCCAAATATATATGCAACACCCAGCTTGCTTTTCAATTCCTTCAACTGACACGTTTGCAGAATTTCTCTGAGGTCAGTCAACATAATGTTACTGAGACAGAACAAGATGGTTTGACTCTTGCATTATAAAAAAGAGTGATTCACTTCACTACATGTGATGGGAAAAGACCATTGTGAGAATTTCTTTTCACTGTGCTCATCAAAAAAACTTGGATAATATGTTTCCAATATAGTTTTCATATGTGTTACAGTTGGGGGAAAAAAAGTTTATGGACATAAGAGCACACAGGACACTCCCATACAGCCTGGTGAGTCTCTGGATCCATGTTGTTTGGACATACCTTTATCAGGCCTTACAAGGTCTTTAAGGAAATCAGCCAAACAGTCCGCATTTTGTTGCTTTCTGTAATTCTTGTTTTTCCTTTTAATTTACTTTTGCCTCATCGTATGTATTTAGTACTCTTACTATCCTGACCAACTTACAGAGAAATGCAACAGCAAAATATTTGATCAAAAGTGAGATATGTTATAATATTATTTGGAACCATTTTCAACTTAAAAAAAGGTTCATGTAGCGTCCAAATGTCTGAAACCAGCAAAACATCCAGGACATAAAGGAGCATATATACGTTTTTGGGAGAGGGGAAGAAAAAGACAACAGCAGTATTTTTCCACACTCTGCATGCTGTCATGCATGAATCCCCGGCTTCGGCCATATGTTTAAGATTAGATGTACTTTTTTGTTAGACGAGAACACAGTCAACAAAGTTCTGCTGCTTCCCCGCTGGTCATGAATCAACTGGGCTGTCCACACCCTCTCCTTATGGTCTTAATTCTATTAAGCACCAGATAGCAGCCGTCACACGAGTGAAGAATAACACAACATTTACACTATGAATGATGGTATTAATCATATTCTTCTAAATGTTTCTGGATACGTATGTGTTATATGGGTGGATAACCTGAAAAGAACACGATGAGGTAAAATTGTATGTGTTATGCAAACGTCAGAGTCTCTCTCTCTCTCACTCTCTCTGTCTTTCTCGCTTTACATTAACTTCTTGCCCTATGCTAAAGCAGCACAATGCTAGCTGCCAAACTGCATTGTAGTTATCATTTAGTATGAAGACTCCGCGAATAGTAATCGCAAATTATCATCCAAAATCTAAAGCGGCCTTAGTTGATTTTTTGATCACTAGGGGGCAGCAGATCAAGCTGGAAACACATATTTTCATATTACTTTATAAATTTGATGGCTAAAATTTTAGCAAACAATTGACTATTTACACATAAAAAAAGCAACACAGCAACATTAGTATCAATTTGAAGCTGTGCTCTGTCCATATGACAAATAAGATATTCACTCTTGTTAAAGATCTGTGTTGGGCTACATAAACAACAAAATATTTATCGCTTTAAGCTGCTAACTTCTCCACAATATTCACCGGCTAGTTGCTAACTTTGTCTGTGTGCAGGTGGGTGCTAGGCAGTCGGTTAATCAGAACACTTTTAGCGGAAATCAGCTGACTGTGTCTGCTGAATATGGATACTTCAAACCAAAGCAATGATCAACTAAAAGATGTCTGTAGAGTTGCAGATGGTAGAGAGAGTGGTAATTTTCTGTGGGTTTGTAAAACATTTTAATGGTGCAACTTTAAAGGGATATTCTGCCTCAAATCTGTCTTTTTAAGTATCAAACACTCACCCTCTGTTGATTTGACATACAGCTAAAGAAGGTTTGTAGTTTCCCCCATCATGGAGAGTGGAGTCAACTTAGAGGTATGCCTTACAATGGATTTCAGTAATGACAGGTTGTCACTGTAGAAAAAGTATATCATTAAAAATATCAGACATGCAGCATATTCCACTTCCCTGTTGTTATTATCATTTTTTTATATTTAACCTGAAGGTGCATTGGTCTGCACACTAGAAACACTGACTCGCTGCTCTTCCATTGGTCAAAACCTTTCTTCCCTTACTTCCTCACTGGCCTGACCCATTTGCTTGTCTGGATGCCAGTTGTATTTTTATTATTTACTCCCAGGTATCCTGTAACAATACATCTAGCTAATTAATCTGTTCACTTCTTTTTATCTTCAGTATATGTGTAACTCTAAACTAGTTGGCTTGAGGGATGACAATGTGGTTTTATTAGGCTACATTCTCATCAGCTTCTCATTCCTTTACTTTGCTTTGAGTGATACATGTTAGCATGCTAATACACTGAGCTAAGATGGTGAGCATTGCAAACATAATACCTTCCAAACATTCGCATTTTATTGTTTTGATTAAGAACATTTTAGCATGCTTTAGCTTTTAGCTCTCGTGTCAGTCCAGTCTCACAGGGTGGTTAACGTGGTTGTTGGGTGTTATTCTGACCCACAAAGACCAGGTTCCCTCATGGGTGCAAACCAATATACCTGTCTGCTGAAGCTTGACAGGGTCATGTGTTAGTTTCAATATTGTTATGCTGCAGAAGTGAAGTTTGAGGAGTTTTTTTTTTACTTTTAATTCAATTTCTAAAGCTTCATCACAATATAATCCATTTCAACAAACATGAATCAAAGCTGACTACAGCCTGTTATTTAATACTGCTGCCTCTCATGCTGACAAGGGGTGAGTGGTATTGGATTGAAACTGCCTCATGATGTACGTCTTCAGCAAGAGTAGGATATAAACATTTAATAACATAATCTGATCGTTACTAGGCTACATAACTGCAACAAATACACCTTAAGTCATGCAGTAAATGCGAAAGATAACAAAACATTAATCTACCTGTGATAACAGTAATAGGAGATAGTGAAGATTTGGAAAGATTTGATGCTTTCAAAAGACTGTGAAAAACATATAGGTTTCTGTGAGTAAGTCCACTGTATGTAATTCAGGTAAAGCTAACCCCCTGCAGTGTCGAGGTAAATAAAGCCAACTTAATAAAACAACATGACAGGCTTAATGTGACCATTATGGAAAAAGCAGTTAGTTCCAACCCAGATAATGGCCCATTTAACACAGAAGGCTCACTAATTAGAAGAACAGAAAAAAATGATAATACAGTTACCTAAATGGGGTCAACTGGTTGGTTGTTTAGCTTCAGTGGTAACTCTTTGGCTGTTAGAAAATTATGAGAAAAGAAGTCTGATGTTTTTCTGTAATAATGGGCATTATTTTCACTTTTATGTGTTCCTCCTACAGAGAAAATAGGCCTGATCTCTCCCTTTGTGGCTGCTCCAACTGCTCACTTCCACCACCCACACAGCACATTTTCCCAGGCAACAATGTTCCTCCAAAGTTTACACACAATAAATAACGATATGCCCAAAGCAGTTAGCAGTGGCCCCGCTCTCCGTTTCCTGGCTGGAGTTGAAATGAAATGGTAATTTTGACTTGAGGAGGATTTCAAAGGGATGGCCTCTACTTTTCATCTGGGTGCATACCACGAGCTCGCCGACACATTCACGCTGGGATTTGAGAAAAAAAAAGAAAGAGAGAGAGAGAGAGAGAGAGAGAGAGAGAGAGAGAAAGAAAAAAGCAGAATTTTAAGTTTTTCTGTGAACTTCCTTCTTTCTTTTTTCTGCCATCTCCCCACAGAAAAAGAGATGTAACATTGCTGAGATCTCTCCCCCAGATGGACAGCGTTTATATAAACAACCATGCCCGGTTCAGGGAGCATTTGATTGATGTGTCATTGTCTAAAGATTGTTTCCAGGCATTTGAATAGATAATTCAGAGTATTTGATGTAGACATTTTTCTTCAAAGGTCAGTTGTGGGGGAAGAGCAGGGGTGTCCTCTATCTCCCATGCTATTTTTGCACCGAAGGCTCCAACTCGCCTGACGGCTTCTCACGGGGGAGATTGACTGACACTTGAATCGTCCTTCTGCTCAAGATCACAAGGTGGTTTTCCGAAACCCCATCTGAGATCTGCTCGCTATCTCTGTTATGCAAAATACCTCTGTCTGTCAAACAAAAGACCATAACACTGTGTGGATGTGTCCTGTGCCTATTTGTTTTTCTAGGTCTGCCTACAGTCTTGCAGTGAGATTGGAGCAAGACCAAAGATGCAGCGGGCGGATTGGCCAAGAACTCCATTATCTCAGCAACAAGGAATGAGAGAAGGAGTTAAAACACCCAGAACAAGGTCTGTCACACACCAGCCGCACTGGCTCCTATCTTCCCATGTATATAACATCTTACGCCGCACAAAATCCAGTCTGAAAATCAAAACAGCCTCCCACTTTGTGCAGTATCTTATTTCCTACATCACAGCGCTGACCCAGCAGCCACAGCAGTATCGAGGGTACACTTTCCCTGAGTCGGCCGATCACATTCCATCGGCAGTCAGCCATGAGGGAAACGTCCGGGTGACAAAAGCAGGGTGTGAAAAAAAATAAAAAACCCACAGTGGTGTCTTCATTATCTCGTAGCTCGGCGGCCCGTGATCGAGGCCAGGGTTAATTGCTGTTGATTAGACGTCAGTACGCATGGCTGAGTGAGCCCACAGATCTCACTGAGGGGACCACAGAGGGAGAAGAGGAAAGGATGAGGTCGCCCGCAGACAATGATGTAAAATCAGTGTCAAGTGTTCCTCCTCGGTGGGTTTAGCTGTTTGGGAAGCAGATAAGGAATGTAGATGAGGCAACATGTTATCTTACGCTGTGTGTGAGTACTGTGGCCCAGTTTGCTAGTTGTTTCTTTGTGTAAATTAGGAGTTGTGCTAAAAATTTGAGGTTGGAAACTTATAATGCCATGAAGAAAAATAGGTAACCGGTTGATAAAGTTATACTCAAACATGCTTAATTATTTTAGTTATCAGATGTGTCGCAGTTAATCATTTTTTATAAATAAAGATGTTGGTGTGCTGGTCTCCGGTCAGTCCACCACTTTGGTCTGGATTGAAATATCTCAGCAACTATTTCAATTGTTTGCCATGAAGATTTGCACAGATCTCCAAGGTGCCCAGACAATGAATTCTAATGAGTTTGTTGTTCTTCAGACTTTTCCTCAAGCGCCGCCACCACCAGGGCAAAGTTCTAACTTAAACTGTGAAATACTTTAACAGCCCAACTTTTAGCACGGATGTTCATGGTTCCCAGAGGATAAACTGTACTAACTCTGATGTTCCCCCAATGTTTCCTCTAGCACCATCGTGATAACTGTGATTTATGGGTTTCAGTGAAATGTCTAAATAATTATTCAGTAAATGTTATGTACAAACATTTAAATTCCCCTCAAGATGATAAGAGGAGCACAGCACTTGGGTTCATGAATGAATGCCTAACGTGCTAATGGCACTAATGTTTCGTGCCAATTAGCAAATGTTAAGGTTGTAAGACACTAAACTAAAATGATGAACATGCTAAACATTATTACTGCTTCCCACCAGGATGTTAGGATTGTCTTTGTGGGCATGTTAGCATGCTGATGTTAGCATTTCATTAGAAGCACCAGTATTTCAAGTCCCAAGTCCACTGACGCATTGACGTTCAGAAATTCACGCAAGATTTAAAGCCCCAAAACTTCCTACTCATGTGAAATGCAAACTGCCATCACAAAGACTTGAAGACTGTTGCTGGTATGTCGCCAAAATGATGTCTGTCTCCGTTTGTGTGTAATAGATAAACAAGTTATTTTGTCAACCCCTGGTTGTACTTTTCTTTAAAGCATGATTTGTATCGGTCTGTTGCTTTTGTAGCCATAATAATAACGACAATAGAGGTGCTTCAGACAGAGGCAGGAATGATAGGCAGACAAGGGAGGGCAGGACGTTGCAACCTTCACACCCAGCTCGCTTTTGTTTAAATTTCCAAGATCAAAGGGTGCATCGCTAAATTCTTGCAGCTTCCCCCAACGTCATTCGCTGTTTCGGGGAGGCAAATTATTGTGGTGATTACAGTAGCTGTACACAACCGGTGGAGCGGGCCAAACAAGGGTCCTTGTAGTGACTCTCAATTAGTGGTGTGACATCTAAGCACCCACTGTCTGAGAGGCATCCCCCAATAAGAGAGGCTGTTTGGGCTGATAAAGTGATTTGGCTTGCCGGGCCCTTTCATCTGCACCGACAGCGGGGTATTTGAGGCTTCTGGGTATTCTCTCTGCACATCCTCACACATTCCCTTTATTGTGACAATAGCACCACTGTGTTCAGCGATTCAAAGAGGCTATAGGCCTACTACACTGTGAACAACTTGTCATATAGAAGTGTCACCATGATTTGGGTGTTTCTATAGTTGAAATTAACAAGGATAGAGTAAAAATTGCAGGCCTGTATGGGGGGGGGGACTTTAAATTATAATGGAATCATATACATTATATTATCAGTTTTTCTTTTCCCTTAGCAGATGTACTCGTAACAGTTTTTAGATATCCCACCATTAGCAGTATTCTCATGTTGTCTGAATATTCAAACACTCAGCCATTACTGTATTCGACGGCGGCGTTGTTTTTTTGTTTGTGTGTTATTGAAAGCCCCAGTGAGTTGAAAGGATAACTTTGCCTGTGGGAAGGACGGAGCACCAGAGGATCAGGTTCAGCTCTATTTCTGATAACACTTTGCATTCTGCAGGCACCGGTGACAGCTCTGATGCCTGGCGTTTGATTGTCTCTTTCATGTCTTCCTCACTCCTTCAGTATAAGCAGCGAGGCCGGGATGGAGGTGAAGCGATGGCCAGTGGACTAACACAGCAGAGAGAGAGAGATTGAGATGTGATGCGTTTCTGCCAAGGTGATGAACAGAGGCACTGGAAGGATGTTGGTTTTTTAGACACTCCAGGTTCTCTTTAATATGTAAAAGAGAGGCCTTGGTGGTAAAACTACGTCATGTATAATTAGCATCACGCCAGGAATCTATCTAGGAGTTATACTGTATGTGTTGGAGAAGAGCTGGCTCAACATGAGGGTTGTTGTAAACCATCAACCTTTTAGAAGCAAGCATCACATGAAGGATAAGTTTAGTGATAGTCTATATTTTTCTTATTGTCAAGAAATCCAATGACAACAAAAATAACAATAATATGTAATAATGATCTTACCAACAAGTCTTGTATCCAAAACCTGATATATCTTATTCCCAACCCAGTCACCAGATTCAATTTTGGCATTGTACGTTACTGCAGACAACAGATACTCGTATATGACGTTTCTGAATCAAAAATACGTTTCATATCAACAATTCAAGAACTTATATATCAACGTTATAAAGTTAATCGCTAATGCTGCTTTTGGCTGTTTCTTAAAAATTGCAATACAACAAAACATTCGCATCTACTTTTAGGTTTATGCAACAAACCTTGCTTAGGTTTAGTAAAAGATTATTGTTTATGTTAAAATAAGAACTTTACTTTTGGTTTCACATAGGACACAAACAGCAGCCACCTGGTTGAAAGTGTAGTTTTTCTTTGACCCAACCAACCACCCAAACCTCTGCTCTTTGCAGATGATAGAAACACATTTGTCATATGTTAAAAACAAACATAATCCAGGAGAAAATCGGTCCCTCAATCTGTTTTATTGGATTGCAATTTTAAGTTTTCCTCTTTGCCATGGAGCTCCATTGTTTTCCAAAAACTATTAAGACATATATATGAGCAACATTGTTTCACTGGCTGACATGTTCGTTCATTAACATGAACATGCCCAATGAAGTTCATTTAAAGTCTCAAATACACTGTTTTGGTGCCTTAAATACTCAATATAGCACCAAATCTGTAGCTGAAAATATTCCCCGAAACCTACTCCATATCCTCCTGTTTGTGTAACATTTGATAAAAAAACTACAGTGTCCTGCAACTAAGGGATTTGTTTATCTTTTTTACATAAATTAATATTGGTGCCCAGTTTCTAAAGATTTAAGTTTGATTGAGGGACAGACTTTCAGGTTGATTTGGGGATTTATTGAGAGTAAGAAAATAAAGAATATTGTCAATTTTACCATTTAACTGCTTTTAAAGGCTTTGATTGTGAGCTCCGCAAGTTGAAGCTCAAAAACAGTGTTAAGTTCATCACCGCAATGTTGTTGGTTCTCAGAGCTCAGTACCCGAGTGCACATCTCACTCTCTGAAAGCAAGTTTCTAAACCTGCAACGTCCCTTTTCCTATAGCTTTATTCCACTCTATGCAGGGCATTGTGTTGACCTGGAAACAGCTATTCAGTGCTGTGAGAAAGAGGCCCCTGAAACGCTCCCTCTCACTAAGAGAAACATATAACAGTATTAGATCTAGTTTAATTACACAGGGCCTTGCGGATGGGCCCCTCTTTTCTTTCGGCGGTGAAAATGCTTAGCGTTTGTTGTCGGTTCAAGGCTCTCTAAAAGGATGTGCTGGCATGTGTAGGGTTCTGGCAGAGAGGAAACTTGCGGTGGGGGTTGGGGAGGGGGGGTGAACTGTTATTGTTTGAAAAGCGTGTAAGCGGCCTTCACAACACCGCATCCACGGAAATGAAGCAAAGACAGCGAGAGAGAGAGAGAGAGGGAGAGAAAGAGGCAGAGAGAGAGAGACCAAGAAAGAGGAAAAAAAAAAACTCTTGCGCAGCTTTGACTGACGACTTAACAGGCGAAACCGAATTTGTCTTTTGCTTGGAGATGTCAGATGCCTTGCCAGTGAGAGAGAGAGAGATGGAAAGAGGGAGAGAGAGAGAGAGAGAGACTGAGAGAAAGCACACCACAGAATATCTCCTGCGTCTTTTTTGCCCTCTCTTTTCTCCTCCGGTTTAAGACGGCTCGGTGAATGCAACAACATCAAAGGCCTAGCACTCAGAATGTACATTGTTGTTCCAGTAACCACATGAAACAAGAAAGGGAGCGTTGGAGAAAGGCTGAAAAAGATGGAGCAAGTTTTTTTTTTCTTTCTTTCCTCGTACATAAATAGGGAGCTATGGAGGGAATCGGTTTAGGAACGGTAGAAGATTAACTCTTTTATCTCTTCATTTCAAACGTCTCCACATCCTCCACATGCTAACAACTGTTAGGATCTTCGTGCCTGACCAACACCACTACAAAGCAGAGGTGTCTCCTGTATTAGGACACGTATAACTCCTCCACAATAAGGGCTCATGAGAGCAGAAATAGAGCCGAAGAGGAGGTTTACGTAGCCTCAGTCCTGACTCATTGTCATTAAGAAAGCCCTCTGTAATCGCAGCTAAACTTAGAAAGCATCAAGCTTTTATTCCGCCGCCGACATTCCACATGCGTACAAAAGAGGAGCATAGCGAAAACAGTCCCAAACTTGTGCCTCAACGTAACAGGCTTTATTCCTGCCTGCCCCTTATCTTTACACTGAGACCACCCAGGAGCAACAAGTCAGTTCTCACCTTTTTAGAGTGCGTGCGTTCGTGAGGGTTTGTACTTTATAAGCACATGTGTACGCCTGCGTCTGTATACAGCCTTGTGTTTGTGTGTGTGTGCGTCCGTGAATGAATGTGTTTTTCTGTGTGTGCTTCTACCTCCCACCATCTGGGCCCTGTTTGGAGAGATTTTCTGTAAAAATCACAGTCACGCCGTGGCAGGATTACCACTGTGAAAAGCAGCACCTGGAAGAAACTCAGTGCTCCTGCTCCTTTTCCCTCAGATGCTCAAAGAAGTTTCTGGCTTCCCAGCTTGAGGCGCAGGATTTGTTTTTGACCTACATGGGCGTCCTAGGCCTCATGTTCCCTTCAAAAAAAAAAAAAAAAAAGCAAAGAACACCTCTCAAATTCACACTAGGCTACATCCAGCAAGGTTACAGTATCACCACATTACCGTGGATAAACAAGCGCATGTATGTGTGCGTGTGGGGATGCACACCAGCATGTGTGTGCATATATATCATATTTCCATGGTTTTTTTTTTAATGGCAGGCCAAGGCACTAAGGGCTGATTATCCACACTGAGATATAAGCCTGTGAATGAAAGAGTTCAATAATCCCAGATGGAAATTGAGTCGGAGCATCTCCACAGAAGATTTCCCATTAGAAATAATCTTAGTCCAGGATTAGGCACAATTAAAACTGTTTTGATGTTCCCACACATACACACGCGTAATGTATCCATAGTTACGGTATTCCTCCATAGAAATAGAAATTCATTATGTAGCATTATAAACTATGTTGCACCTTATTTGTATCATAATCACTCCTGTAACTTTGAGCAGAACATCTGGTGATAATTGCTTTTATGTCAGCTGATCGACCGCCTCTCAAAATGACCATTAAAGTTCAGCCAGATGCCACTAGGTGGCCCGAATCTGAGGCGAGGCCCTTAATAGTCTGATTTAAAATGTTTTTTGGGTCTTCAAGATTATCTGACACTTTCATTTTAACCCCCTCTGCTCTCGGTTGAATCTCCAAAACTATTGACTGAAAAGTAAAAATACATTTTGAACTCATACTGCTTCCCATCGGCAGACACCGAGCTGATACCAGTGTTGAATAGATAATGTGTATATTTCACTGTGTGGAGGTGACTGCGATCATTCTTTAATGTGTAAGGCAACATCAGGCTTGACTTAAACATTGTTTACTAACTTTGTAAAACTAAATGTAACAAATAAATACATACATATAAATGTCCTGAATTGATTTGTATCAAAATAACGATATCCGATACCAGATTGGCCCGTTGTCACCGATACCCAATCCAGCTATGTGAGTTAGTATCAGACCGTCATCAGATATTAGTATCACCTTATAACACCTGATGGTGGAGCCAGCAAACAATCGTATATGTTGTCTTTTACAATTTATCAATTAATTAATGTGTGTAAGTGTTATTTATTACTATGCCATGATGTTGCTCATAGATGGAGTATCGGGGAATATTGTTGAGTATTGCGTGTAGCTCCTAGCTGGAACCGTTGACTCTCCTTCTCTATAGTTGGAGTTGAATATGGTGTCTAAATAGATGCCCTGTATTCAGAGCTTTTCACTGAGAGAATGTGCCTTTTTTCAGAGTTCAAAATAACCACAATATAGCAATTTAACATCTCAGCTTGTCTCTCTGGTCTTGATCTCCTTTTTTCCTTCTATTTCTATGACTGTATATGTTTTTCTAAGAGTGTGTATTTCTTTGAGCTGTGCCATGAACACACATACAGTCTCCATTCATGTCCCCCAGCCTCTCGACCCTACAGCCCCAGCGTCACTGTAACCATTTAGCCCTCCGCCCTCACTCTTGAACCAAAGACCCTCAGATTGGTGTCTGGTAGTGTCGGGGTCTAATGTTGGTGACATCATCCTTCACAATGAGTCCACTGCCACCTCCGGCTCCACTGTCCATTGTATGCCTGACAGTGACCGGCCTTGTTCTGGCGGAGGACGGCGCTGGCGTGGCACGCTCCCCTCTGTAAATGATGAAAGAGAGCGAGAGGGTCGTGCTGAAAGCGCGGGCCTTGTTTGGCCGACCGCGCTGGACGCCGGGCTGATTGGAAGGCGCCTTTTCTCCCCTGACAGTAACTTCTGTGATCTGTGGAGATAAAAAAAAGAAGAAGAAAGAATGCGTTTGATGTCTAGATTTGAATAAATACCCTGATGTTAATCGTTTTACAGCGTTAATCACATTTGACGATAACACAGCTCCTTGTGTGTGTGTTTGTGTGTTTGTGCGTGCAAGCATGAACAAATCTATTCTGTGTGTGTAAATATGAGCCAGACATGGTATATATGTGAGGATTTATTGTTCTAACTGTGAGTTTGGAGGAGCGTTCGCGGCTCTGATGTCCAACACAAAAAAGGCTGTCCTCTGTCTCCTCTGCAGGCTTTACATTTTTATGACACTCCCATGTTTGTTTTGTCTTAATGATGTGGGTCTCCTTTAGTTAACACAGGGGTGCATGATTAAATCTTCACATGTAGTGGCTTAACAACATGCAATTAAAACCCCGCCGTAAAGAGCAGAACCCAGAAATACTTTGATAAATGCACATTTAAGAGACGAAACAAGAGAAGTTAGGAGCGTCTTTGCCGTTATTCGCTGGTGATTGAATTTGCCGTCTCAGTCGTCCTAACCTGTTGTACATACTGTACATGTGGATGAACAGATGAGTGGAGATAGTTTGTGTTTCCCGGAATTCCACAGGGATCTACATCTGGAATGGATTTTTTTTTTCTTTTTACTGCGTTATGAAAGCTTCGGGCGGCTGAGCTGAAAGCTAAAATGAACAGCAGCAGCTCACATGTTGTGATTTTTTACCCAAATTCTCCGAGTAAGGTAGCCTGGAGAGCCGCTCCATGGTGGTAAACATGTAAGCATCTGGCTGCGATATTACTGAGCTTCTAAACAACTCTGATAAACCGAAGCGAAAGAATATTTTTAGCCTCGACTGAAGTTTTTTTGTTAAAGCAGATGTCTTGTCCATCTTTCACAATTTGTTCTATTAGATATTGATGTGTGATATATTTGATCTGATGGGTCTGTTTGATCGTCTGTTATACCTTTACTTGCTGAGACAGTTCAGCGTCTTTTGTGATGTAAATTCAACATCCTATAGCCCGTGTCCTTTGAAGGATGGGAGAGGCTCAGACAGACCTAGACAGAGAATTTTCTCAGGAATTCACCGTAGGTGTCACAGAGACAAAGCTCGCCCCCCCTCCCTTGTCAAAAAAGAATCCTGCTCGCTGGCACACCATATGGAGAATTGTCCCAATTTCTTTTTCCTTTATATCAAATGCAATGCGTTTCAAGTCGAACCTTTTGTAGCATATACCACATGCGATTTGGGCTCTTGTGCGGCGACGCAAACTTTGTGACTTTTTGATATCTCGGTGAGTGCTGCCTGACAAGTTTCTGTCACTCACACTTTTTTACCTTTTTTTTCTCTTTCCACCAGCAAGCATATTTTCTACGCCATCGATTGATTAGCATACATCAAGCCCCTGTCGTCATGGCAAAACTTCATTTGAATCTTCAGTACTTTCCCTGTGTCTTTCAACCAGCAGCTGTCAGCCACATCAACACTAGACGCGCTCTGC
The DNA here is from genome assembly GCF_027596085.1 of Anoplopoma fimbria. Lineage (NCBI taxonomy): Eukaryota > Metazoa > Chordata > Actinopteri > Perciformes > Anoplopomatidae > Anoplopoma > Anoplopoma fimbria. Next base: position 15,165,420 of record NC_072457.1, read on the forward strand.
GCCAGACAAAGTTAAATTGAAGCACACTCTAACACTATATATAGATAAAATGTCACGTCTTTCAAGAGACAAGGCACCCTCGAAGTCGTCAATACAGAGCGCTTTATCATGGGCAAAATAACTTTGAAACTGCAGAAGAGAGTAAAAGATGAAACGATTAGTCTCTCTTCCCACTTTGTGCTTGAAAGAGGGAAAAAGGCGAGATTATTCCAAAGTGGGTAGAAGCGTTTAAGGGGCTCGCTTTTTGATCTGCCTGTCCGTCAACGAAAACGAAGAGCACCTCCTGATGCTTCTGATCGTTAGGTGTCCTCAAAGTGTCTCAAAGTCTCTTTGTTATCGCTGAGTGCGTCGATTAAAGGGAGGAATATCATTTATTCATTTTGCCATTGAGCGAAAGAAAGAAAGGATTCGGGAGCTTAGCGTTCATTTTCGTCAAACTCTCGAGGTGCGGTGATGAAGTCAGCTTTCTTTTGAGAGCTGAGGTGAAAAGATGTGGAGTGAAAGTTTTTGCTCGGCAAATTTTGAAAGGCCCCATTGAGATGAAATAAATAGTGATCAAACTTTATTAAACTTTTCTTTTAACAGCACCCTGTAGGACGACAGTTCTGACAAGCATTTTGTCTAACAAGGTTTTACTGATGGTCGCAGCTAATACACAAACATATGCCCATCACCACACGCAGACACACAATCTCTCTTTCTATTATATGTATACATACATACATACATACATACATACATACATACATACATACATACATACATACATACATACATACATACATACATACATACATACATGATATAATATAATATATTGTGCATGTTTATTGGGATATGTCAGATTGGTTTTAAAAAGCGTCTGTACGTGCCGGGTTCCTAATCTCACCAGAGGACAATGCCACGTTCGTTGTCTCTGTTTTCCAAACACGGTATCTGATTCTTTAACATGCCTCTCAGTCCCTTCCATTCTTTCTGTTTCAGCTTTTTTTCTTTCTTTTTTTTCAAATACTCAGTCCTGTTGCGAGGTGTCTCTTAGAAGTTGAAAAGTCCTTTTCAAGCCCGAAGTTCTTGCCGTCTTCACTTTTCAACTGGCAAGATGAATATCAGTGGGACAAAGCACAGAAAAGGAAAGGCTTTTGACAAGACTTCTGAAGGCCCAGGAGCTCGTCCTGTCTCTCCCTTTTGCAGTTTTCCCATAACTGGCTTTCTCGCGTGGCTGCTAAAAAGACACCGTATCAAATGCAAACTGAGAAGTCACAGTCTTTCAACATACATCAGTGGGGCCCTTGTGGAGATGCTGCTCTGCTTAGGTTTTTCACAACTTTTGAGAAATTAGAAATTGGTGCATTCTCTCTTGTGTTATCAGAGCTGCTGACAGTAAGTTCATGTTCTGTATGTGCAGAGAGACGATGCCATGAATACATGACCCAGAGCAGAGTCGAATTTTAAGGTGCAACTTGTCAGACTTTAACTTCCACAGTATGATGTGATTTTGTATGTCATCTCTTTTATGAGAGACAATGTATTTCTGTCATGAAATCACAGAAGTGGTGTTTATTTTTCTATATTAAGCAGACCTCTCTCATTCATAAAAATATGAAATGTGGGTAATGCAAGAGGATTGGATGAAAGGACTAAAACAACATAAATGCCCAAATAGTTTGTTTTCTCTTCATACAGGCGTGAGTTTCTCTTTGTAGCTTGTGCTGTCTGGACAGTCTGTGTTGGACATTTGAAGTCCAAACAGTCAGTGTTTCGTGTTCACCAAGGCTGGGGGGCCTGTGGTTTAACACTTTCAAGAATCACTTTGTGCGGCGGCATCGTGGGGCAGCCTCAAGAAAAACCTGAAATAGCTGAAACTAGACCTCTGTGCAAATAATCACCCCAGGCCTCTGTAAACCATCATGTTTATGCATTGTAAATTGTGAAAAGGAATGCTTTAACATTGTGTGGCATATGTATTTCAAGGCTTTGAACATTGGATGGTATCCGAATTTCACCCACACAACCACAGGCTTTTGCTCTCGCCTTTTGACTGAAATATCATTCAGATTCCACTGGGACTAAAAAAAAAAAGAAAAAGCAACCTTTTTTGAGGCTGCCTAAAGAATGTCTCTGAAACCATTCCCAAGCTGCTTCCATGCATTTAGCTATCACTGCCGCAGGGTCAAAAACCTTCCACCAACTTCTCACTATTCTAAGTTTTGCTTTGGTGACTATGCTTTTTTGAAATTACACAACAGGCTTTGAAAGGTTTGTCTGAGTCCTGACTTCAAAAAGCTTCTAAATCCATAGAGGCCACATTATAATCCTCCACTAAAACTGGACATGCAAGGTAACAACAGAGCCGCTTACATAAACCCACAGTGGAAACGCATTTAGATGTTGCATCAACCTGTCCTCCACCTTTGAAGGAGTTTATGAGAAATGGTTTTGGCACGAGTGCAGTCGCCACACCGGTTATCTCTTTGCTTTCCTGTAATTTACCTCATTTGTAACACACCTTCTCCTTTGATCTGTGCTTTTGAAACCTTGTCTCGCAACCTGTTTATCCACTGAGTCCTCGAAAAAAAGACCGGGAACAGACTGGGTGATGGCATGACACACAGACAAAGATGCACCCACTCCTTGTATCCTCAACAGGTTATATCACCTTCAGTATGTGTCAGCTCAAATAAACAGACACAAATCTTAGAGATTGGGTGGTTCTACTTTTGTAGCTTCTCTACTCAAGCGTAATTTACTTATTAGTGTCTGTTGAAATACAACTATTTGAAATGGTCCAAGTGACTCCCAAATGCCCCATATGTAAAGGATATTTGGTCAGATTTTAAATTAAAATTCACTTTTTTTTTTTAAAGGTGAGGAAAACTCAACACGTCAAATACGGCAGCTTGGTCAGTGGACGAAAGCTTCAAACTATGACACTCTACGTACCCTTCTGCCTTACATGCATAAACCATCTTTTCAAAATAAACTTCCTTGGTCGGAGGAAACAAGATGGTAAGGTTTAGGCTACACTACTACTCAGTTAGTTTTAGTGAAACATTCAATTCAATTCAAATTATTTTGTATAGCCCAAAATCACAAATCACAAATTCAGCCTCATAGGGCTTTACCTTCTTTATACATACAATATCCTCTGTCCCAGGACCCTAACACTCTAACAGGAAAAAATCCCCAAAAGGAAACCTTTAACAGGGAAGAAAAAGAAAGAAACCCAGTAACTTGACTCCCTCCTTTAACTTTAAAATGTTTTTGTTTTTTAATGTGAATACATGCAACATTTTCTGTTGCTTTAAGAGGAACCAACACATATAATAAAACCAACCCGTGTGTTGTCAGTGCCATAAATACACAGTCACAACTGGACTTTCATTCCAGTGTGTTTATAATCGACATGAAACAAAAATGAACTGTGTTAAATCAACACACAATAAATCTCCAAGCCTAAATTGATCTTCCGTGAACAAGGGAGGGTCTGGACATGGCTCCAAGACAACAACTGTCAACATGGCAGGTACAACAGGCATGTCAGGATCTCAGAACCTGCAGTCATGCCTCTCCTCCGGCTTTGATCTTGCTTCCTCGGCCTATACAAACACATTCATACACTCCCACATGAGCACATGTATGCAGTTACATACACCCAGGTGAAATCCTCTCCTCTTTGTGAAGCATTAAGGTGATTTATACCGGGCAGAAAAGCAAGTAGGGTGACATTTTGGAACTTTGGAGCTCTGAGGGCGCTTTGAGAGGAAATATGATAAGTTATGTCGGAGGAATGTCTTAGCAGGAATGTTGAGCTCTCACCTCATATGTGTAGCGGCTGAACTCTGGGCACAGTAGCTTATGCATTCCTGTTCATTTGACAACATGCAGCCAGTATTTTTTGAAACAGTCCATATCAGAGATTATCATAAAAGCTCACTGGGTCACAGAGCCAGCAACAGATGAGCTTCAGTGTGGGAACAACCTGTAGATTATGCAACCTTGTAAAAGTCATAGTTAAAGTTATATAACATGAGAGGATTTGTAATATGTTTTTTTGTTAACTTGTAAACAACAACTCTTGTGTTTGTTCACTACAGGCGGCGGCTAATGTTCTGGAGGAAACATCACTGAAATAGAGCTCAGATGCAGCAATGGGTGAGTGCATGTTTATGGCTTTAAAGTTGGGTTGTGTTTGTGGTCACTTGAGTGTAATATAAGGCTTTCATTACAGCTTTCAGACAATTCATCTGCATTGTGATTACCTTGAAAAGTTTGTTTATGGTAGGGTGTCACATGTCCAGTGTCTTGGTCCTGCTGTCAAGCCACTATCCTCAAACTCAAAAATTCTAAATTAAAGGATAATTCCACTTCATTACAACACAGTTTTGGTCATCGTTTTTATGTTCATCATTTCAGGTTTTAAACAAACTTGGCAAAACTTATTTGAAAGAAGAAAAAACTTGATGAACAGTAGAATAATTATCAAACCTGGCCATTGTAAATATAAATCACACCTTACAGATCAACTTCTTGGTTCAACTTTGACCTTTAAGTTGTCATTTTGGGCTCTGGGAAATTATAAATGAGCAATTAATGCATTAATCAAGATCATCATCATCATCATCAAACACATCATCGGAAGATTATTTGATAATAAAAAATTAATAATTAGCAACTTTTCAGATGCATTTATGTTTTTATCCCTAGGTTAGATAATCTGGCTAAACTCCGTCTTTTCTACAAACCTGTCTGAAGGTCGTCTGTATTTGTTATAGGGATGTTGCCATGTTCCCAGATCGTAGCAATTGGTAAATACAAAGTTATCAAAACTGATAGAAATGATGGAGAAATTATTCTTAAAGTATAGGGTAAGCTTGGAATCTGGAAATGGAAAATGTGCAGGGGTTGTGATTAAAAGGGTTCAACACACACACACACACACACACACACACACACACACACACACACACACACACACACACACACACACACACACACACACACACACACACACACACACACACACACACACACACACACCATTAGTCCCCAGAGCTCCAGCTGCCCAGGGCTCTAAAGTCACGTTGTCCCAGTGTGATTGAAGGTCCAGCTGGTAGACCAGCCCTTTTGATCCCTTTCCCTTTTATGAGAAAGACAAACAGCTCCTCGTCGTCACCAACACTGGAGTGATTGATACACACACACACACACACACACACACACACACACACACACACACACACACACACACACACACACACACACACACACACACACACACACACACATTGTGATCACAGTTAAGCACACACATGCATGCAAACGTTCATGTGGGGATCACAGACAGGCACACGTGCACGAAGACACACACACTTGCATTTTCTTAATGGATGCACACTGTAATCACTCTGCTAATGACCCGCTTGAACTCTGAATGAAACCCAGAGGGTGAGAACAAAAGGTGGCGAGAGAGAGATACAGTTTAAACCATGCAGTGTGCGAACAAGGCCGCAAAGCTTGTTCATTATACAGTTTGGCCAACTGTTATGACCCTGATATATATAATGTATTGAGTTTATTAGTAATACGTGGCTTTATAATGTATTTAATTTGAATTTATTGTATTGATTCAGGCCTCAAAACACAACCAATTCCCTCGTAAAGAAACAAGTTCAACCCTTAAACTAAATTCACTGTAAATATTGTGATATTTGTTAGTTTAGTTAATATTTAGAAGCTGCAAACCAGAGAGCCATGTTTCTATTTGCAATAAAACCAAGACACAACCCATGTATCTGGACATCACTGACAGTCTTGGCCCTCATAGAGACATCTATGTATCCTTCATGTGTACATTTCTAGTCCAAAAACATAAGACGATGTTTTCTTCCTTTAGCTGCCAGACCAGCATCTCTTGATTTTGGAAATCCTTGGTTACTTGCTGTAATCAATGCGCTGCACATCTGCCTCCAGGTTTAGTCCTGGTTGTTGTGTCCGGCTGGTGACAAGCTGCCCTTGTTGCGACCCATTCACTTCCTAGTATTATTTATTTTGTATATTTCCAATGTGTTTTGTCTTGGAAAACTGGGCTTTGTTTTGTATTCTAATGTTAAAGGATTTCTCTGTATGGGGTTGAAGGGTGAAGAGATCGGGCTATGTGGACCTCCTAACGCTGTTAGAACGACCACATGAGATGAAGATGAAAAATGAGGGGTTCCTATTGTGTGTGCCTTCTTGAGATTGCTTGTTTGCTTTCCTCAGTTTGGTTTCTCTTCTCTTGTACTGATTCGCTTACGATGATCAGCCAATCAGAGTGCTTTCTCGATGTGCTGAATTTGCCGAAAAGCCGCCAACACGGGCAGCCTCATGCCAACTGTGCGGGACACACCCGACGTTGGTGGGTCAGAGCCTTAAGACAAAGTGACTTGTTGGGATAATTTTCAGTTGCTACAAGTGAAACATTTATTTTAGATCTGGAGCAGTTGGTCTTCAAGTAAACACGGTTTATTTTAAAAGTATTTTATCTTATAAGCACTGGTTGGCTCCACTAAACGCACAACAGGAACAATCATGCTGCGATTTGGAGGCTAATATCCAACCAGGATGTTTGAAGTGTGGATATCCAGTGATTGGTTTTATTTAATTGTTCCGTGCTCCTCTCTTCCCCTTCGGCAACCTGAGGGAACAATAGAGGTGCAACAGTAGAGAGAGAGAGGAGGGGAAGAAGGGAATGTGCTGCCGGGTCTACACTTCCTGGGTCTCCGCTGCCCCAGAGGCTTTTCAGGGCCTCCTTACATGGGAGACATCCATACGTGGGATTTGCATGAATCTGGCTTTGATGGGATCTGCCTGCAGCTAAAGTGCTGAGACTGGGCACTGCTCGGAGGATGAGGTAGATCTGCCGCTCAGAGAAGGGTGTCAACTTTCTTGTTTTTTTTGCGCCACAGGGCGTTAGGATGTCTGGGTTTGTTTTAGACAGCTAATATGTAATGATAATGAGTGTGACACCGCAAAGAAGAGTGTCAGACATGTACCTAATGTGCTGTAAATGGTAATTTCACAGTAGATATATAGAAGGAGCACGGGTAGGATGAAGGACAAATGCAGACAGAAACTAGAGACTACAAATAAAGATAGAAATAGAGTAAAAATCCAGTAAGGCAGACAGACAGAGAAAACAAAGTAAAATCGACAAAGAGATACGAGTGAGAGAAGGACATACGAAGTAAAAAGGACAGAGGTAGAAACAAAAAAGATGAAATGAATGAATTGAGATACTGTGAGTCCTGGGGTTCAGCTCCTTTTTTCTTTTCCCTCCCTCTTTCTCTTACGGTAATCCCTCCAGTAGCAGTGAGCTGTTAGGCTCCTCCATAAATCAGCGTTTGTATGAAATACCAGCGGGAGCCAAAGGTCAAAGGAGAAAATTAGCAGCTGTCTTTTCCTCTCCTTTCATGTTAGCCGCGGGGCTAATCGCCAAGTGCGCCATCAGCCTCATTTCCACTTTAAAACAAACTCCCCGACAAGCAGGGGAGGAGCTGTTTGCCCGCGCTTACATTTTATGGCACTGGATTTTATTCTGAGGGGGAGGAGGAGGAGGAGGAGGAGGAGGAGGAGGAGGAGGAGGGTGAGGTGGGAGGGTGAGGGGGGTCTCTTACTCCTGGCTTTCTGTCAACCCCTCTCTTTCTACACTCAGTTTTCTTTTCCTCCACCTATCCCATCCTCGTCAGGTGTGGGAGGGCAAACAGTGGAGCGTGTTCTTCTCACACTGCTTTGTTGACACATTTCAGCAGCGCTGGAGGAGCAGCGATGATTGGCGGCCTTTCCCTCCGCTTCACTCCGAGGTGGTGCTACTCATTAATAGGAGAACTCTGGTGAACTCTGTCGACCTTTTCACTCTCGCGGTCTCTGTTATTCTCCTGCCCTGCTGTTAGGACTTCCCAATTTTGAACTGGATGTGGCGTTATTGGTTCATAGTAGAAGGAAGGTTTTTTTATAGTGTTATTAAATTTGCTTAGCAGTGACGTCTATGAATTCTAAGAATAAGATCAGAAAATGATGCTATCTTCCTCTTGCTCTGCCCTCTTCTGTTCTTCTGTTGGTTTTTATTTTTTTTTAAATTCAGTCCCTTAACACAAGGAGGAGAAATAGCTGAAACATCAGTACGGCATAGTTTGACCCTTGACCTTACGCCTATATATATTAAGGTACAGTCGCCTTAAGCTTACTTTTGTCACTTCAAAACAAAGTGCATTAGTGTTTCTGTTGGAGCACATCCACTTGGTCAAAGTTGAACAATGACGAATTGTGACCTGTGAATATGAGGAAGCCATCTAAAGATCCTTTAAAAAAGAAAATATATGGCTGTTTGTCGTCCGGGCTTCAATTAAAGAGAACAGTAAAACAGAGCAAATATTTGTAGGACGTAAATGCTATGTTACCATACCTGAAGATTGCTGTTTGCATTGAACGTATGAATTTACATGCTCAACCCCGACAGTTGTTTTCTCATGTTTTCACTTTTGTCGCACAACGCAGTCGTTTTTTTAACGATGCATACATGTTTTAATTCAAGTTGTGGTAGCTCATTAAAGTTATATTGTAGACCATGAATATCAGCTTTTTTTTCTATTTATTTTGAAGTACTTTTAGGTATATGAGTGGAGAAGACAACAGCAATCTTGTTCCGTTCCTTTGAGAATGATTTGTTAACTCCATGATGTTGTTCCTGCATTTCAGCAAACATTTGCATAAAGTTGGACCGTTCTCGGCTCCCAAAGTCAAACTGCGGGACATTTTTGGATTCTTTGAGTTGTGTGTCCAGCTAGCACGTTTTCTTTGATTCATTTTGTGTCTGTGCTCTTCTCACTGGTTTGAAATGGGTGGGGCTCGGTTGGAGAAATGTGATGCCGCGTACTTTTGAGCTCCAATTAGGACTTAGCAGCATTTGAATCAGAACCTGATGAGAGTTTGTTGTTTGGTCGCTGTCAATAAGATCTGATCAAAACAGCTCACTTTTGCACGTCAGTGCCAGTGAGTCAAAATATACTTCTAACAATCATAGCATTTTTTTAAATAAACTTCTGTCTTCACAGGAAGTTAGATTTAGGCAACAAAACCACTTAGTTAGGTTTAGGAATAGAGCGAGGTTGACTTTAACTGACAAACGAGTCACATGATTCACAACTCATGAGACTCAGTTTACTTACCACTGCCGTGACAAAAATTAAACATTACTTTTAGTGTCACACACAGAGGATCACTGACCAAGCTGTGTTATTTTGTGTGTTAGAGGTGAAAACGGTTGAAAGTGTTTGCACAGGCTGAGCAATAACAGAACATACAGGCTTCACAAATGTAGTGCTGTGCTGATAACAACAGATTGTACAGGTGTTTCTATTATTGTTCCACACTTGTATCTTTGTTTCTTTGTCTGCATTTCTCTTCCCTTTCTCTGCTGTTCTCTTCTTTCAAAACCTCAACTTTCACTTGCATTATTTCTAGCATGACAAGTAAATTGTGTTCCTCGATGAAAGTGTTGTTAAAGTAAATCGTCATGGAACAATAAATGAATAAAAGAGGTAGATTTATTTTAGTTTTTCACTTCAATCTGTTTCTCTTTCTTTGTCTTCCTCTCTCTTATTTGAGCCTCATCCCTTTCTGTCTACTTGACATCTCTCTTCTTCTTCTCTACACCCTCTCACTATCATTTTTTTATGGCCTCCGCAATGACGACAGCAACGTCCTTTTGGACTCAAGAATTAACTGATTAGATTTTGGTGGTCAAAGGTCACTGTGACCTCACAACCGTCTCATTCTCGTCAGCGCGATATCTCAGGAACGTCTTGAGCTAATTTCTTCAAATTTAGCAATAACATATATGTGCACTCAAGGATGAACTGATCAGATTTTGGTAGTCAAAGGTGAAAGGTCAAGGTCACTGTGACCTCACAAAACACTCTTTTGGCTCTGACTCAAGAATTCAGGTTCTGACAGTTTTACACACATGTCTAAAAGGAAAAAATGATGAAGTGATGACATTTTTGACAGCGGTTTATACAATAAAAACTGTGAGGCGGTATTTCTAGTTCTCTCTGTGGGAATGTTTTCCCTGTGGGTTGTCAGAGCAGTCAGTGAGGTGCATAGCAGCAGTGCTTTGTTGACGTTCCTCTTTTGCCTATCTGCTGTGCTGTGTGTTTTGAAACTCACCCTCCCTCTGCACACCTGCTGAGTAGCTGCATGACACTGGGAAACATCCCACAATGGGGTCAAAACACTTTTATCTTAGTTTTAGTTATGGATTTAGAAACTCTCTCAGGAATAAGCGAACAATACGCAGCTGGCCAGAGCTGAGGTCCTTCATGAGCGCTCCCTTTTGCTGTATCCGGGACTTCCTTTACTCACAGTAGGTGGGTTTAACTGCTCATGTTGTAACAATATCATAGCCTCGCAGAAGAAAGTCAACACACGTATATGTTTGAATCTTAATAAAAGCAAACAGAAGTAGGTTATATGTAACATGCGTGGGCATGCACTTGAGTGCTAGTGCGCACATTATACACTTATATGTGCTGGGTTTTTTTTAACCCCATCGTCACTATCTTTGCATATACAGCTTGTACAGACACACAAGGTTTGTCAAAAGTGAATGACCGTTCTCATGTTTAGTATCTCAATCTTAATCCTGAGGCTTGAGTGTGACACTAAGTAATTGTTGTTGCTTTCCCGACATTTTCTTACTTACTAACAATTTACAACTCTTTCAGTCTTATACAATGTGCAAATTAAAAAAAGAACCTGGTAACATGGTAACAGATTCTTACTAAGACTTTAAAAAGTTTTTTTTTGTTTTTTTTCCACTCAAAATGTTGCACAATATGAATATCACAATTTTTTTTCTTTGTAATTGCAGTTTCTTAGTATGAGATACTTTCCGGGACTGACTGCGAGGCATAGCCTTAAAAGTGTATGACTCACACCAGAACCATGAGACTCTGCACAAGTACTAGTTAACTTCCTTGCGAAATACAATATTGTTGTTGTGCACGGGACTTTGAATTTTCTGTTAGGTCTGTTGAGTTATATTTACTGTGCAGACTATACACAGTAAATACTGTGAAAAAACATCATCCCTTAGACACGCACATGCTACTTTCATGCATATTATCCTACACAGCAAACGCATCAGGAAAGAATGAGAAAGAGTGTATGTGTGATTTGTATGAAAAACCATGTCCTATGTAAACAAACCATGTTTTAAACAATGAATAGGAGCCGTTCTTGAATCTAATCAATTAGAAGCTGGCGGAGCAGAGCGAGATATACACATAATGTAACATTTAGGATAAATAACCACAACCCAGCATCACCACACATGATTGGCAGGTAATCATCTCACATGCCAAAACATCCAGTTGACAGCTTTGATTTTATAGATTTTTATGACAAGCATATTTGTTTGCCCATGTTTCATCGAGGCAATTTGTATCTCCATGCGTGATAATCAGACATTCATGTTTCTACATTTCTGAGCTATGATACACTAAATATCTTTTTCCAGATATTCAGTTTTTTTTTTCTAAAGAACTTTGCTGAACACGCTCAAACAAAAAGAGTCTTTTGTACAGAAATATAATAAGATATTGTTTTCAATGGGAAAGATAAGTGAATGTTGCCTTGCCCCTAAACTATTTGGGGATAGATGAGTATTACTCATTTTTCCTGATTTATCAGCCAAGTCCTTGCTCTGAAAGCAAACATTTCCAAGCAAACATTTCCAAGCAAACATTTCCAAGAAGACATTTCCAAGTTTTGTAGTTTTGGTTGTTTCAGCAAGTATCCCTAGGAAATTTGCACACATGCACGATTTAAGTCCACGGCCATGTTCAGTGCATAGACGGTCCAAAATATGGACGTAGTCTCCGTGATGTCACTCATATGTTTCTGGAGCGCAGTTGTTAAGCTCAAAGTGGGGTGCTATGGTCGTTGTCATCTTGGCAGTGACGACACAGCCTAACTCTATAAATAGGCAAAAATGTGGATATTGGTGATAAGCAGGCGCCCACCTGTCACTCAAAAGTGGCCTCGCCCTTAATGATGCCTAACTTTAAGCCTTAGAATAATGTAAACAGATAGGTTCTTTAAAGTTCACCTCCATACAGTTGTAATGGGATTGTTTTGTACCAGCCTCAGGTGGCCATTTGAGGAACTGCAGTTTCTGGTGCTTCAGCATTGACTTCATTTCTCAGCACCAGAGTTTGCTGCTTAGTTTAGTGACAATGCAGGAAGCAGTGTGCCTTTTATGTAGCAAGGTGGAAAGCACAGTTGTGTAGGTTGGTTTTGTGAATGGTGTGTAGCGAGTCCAGTTTTCATGTGTGAAGCCAGGGTTTGTGTTCTGACACAGAACTGCAACTGAGGTTACTTTTTTATTTAACCTTAACCACAATCTTTTCCTAACCCTAATTTAAGTGTTGAGTTGCTTTACCTTATCCGTAATTTGTTTGTCATAAACATGATTATTTTCCAAACCTTAAACAGAGGTTGCTGTCGTTGTCATGCATTCACATTATATGATGAAAAACAGCGTTGCTCCACATAATCCCAAGGTTTATAGAGTTATCCGATAATAACTAATATAATCTGACAATAAATTTCTGTCACTGAGATTTGGGCCCACTGTCTCTATTTAAAGAAGATATTTGTCTAATTTTGGATTATTACAGCAATGTATTTGAGACACTTCCAGTCTCTCTCAATTTGTACATGTTTACCATTTGAACAGTTTCATTTGTAATCCAGAGACCAGTTATTTTGCAGTTTTGGAATTAATAGCTGCTTTGAAAATTCACATATATACTCTGACACTTGTTTTTAAAGCTGACACAATCTGCTAATTGGCATTCAGATAAATTTGCCTATGTAGCTACCTTTATAATAGCGGTCCACTCACTTCAAGGTTAGGGTCTGTGTTCATGTGGTGTTTGCATTATTTTGTCCACCCTTTTTAATTCATGGTCCTATCAACCTTAAAACCTATGGGTGTGAAATTTGTTGTTTTGCCCCATGAAATTTTTTGTGAAAATTAGTAGGAAGCAGCTCGAAGAGGGATGGGCGACATGATGATAGAAAACCGGTTTTACAGTGATGACAAATCCTGTGCATCAGTTCACACAGGTGATGAAATACATGACTGGTTATTGCTAACCACACAATGAATTGTTTGTTTTTTGCCACAGAATCTGACTCTGTGTGTGGACACAGAAATCATCTGCACTTCTCTGTTGGAGGGGTCTGAAATGGCAGGATGTGGATATATTGATATATCATTAGCCGGCTCTAAAGACTGTAAAACAAACAATGAACCGCTGTCCCGTCTGTGTTTTTGGTTTTATGGTGTCACTGTTGTCTGTTGCTGCTCTCTTGTTCAGAACTGAAACCGCTAAACAAGGGATCATTTGATCAATGGGGAACATTTCATTTGCCTTATCAGTGCATGGATTTGCTGTCAGGCGGAGCCTCGGACAATTAACCGTTGTCAGTTTAAACCAGCGTTGGTCTGTAACAAGTTTTGTTCAGCCTCTAATGGGCCTGACCGTTGCTTCATATCAAGCTTTTTTCTACATCATTTGTCTGATGCTCATTAAGGAAGGCTGACGGAGCTCAAAGTGATCACACATTTCTCTCGCTTTCGCAATCAGAAGAAGAATCACTTGGTGTGTCAAGCATGATTAATTGACAAACATCATGAATACACATGAAATTGTTTTAGTAGAATTACTGCAGAAACAACTGACACAGTTATACAGAGCGTACTCTAGATTATGTTTGGTGTGATTGTCATTACACTATAAAAATAATTTGTGATAAAAAGTTTTCTATTCTTTGTGCAGAAAGGTTGTTGTTTTATAATCGTTTTCAGCTGTAGATATTATCTTTCACAGAGCAAAGACAGACACACACACTGTCCGTCTGTACATGCCGGCTTGGCAAACATTGGCTCACATCAGATAGGGTTTCGGTTACCACAAAGGTTTGCCGAGCCAAAACGGATTAGGCCGAGCATCACAGACATTGTTTCTATACATTATTAAACTTTTAAGCCACCGAAAAACAGGATTGTAAGAAAAAGGAGTGGTTGGAGAGAGTAATTATTCGTCCTCAGCGCTCACACGCACCCCCACACCTTCTTTAGCAAATCCCTCACTCAAATTTAAAAAGATGATTTTTTATCTTTTTATTTTGTTTAACACCTCACACGATTGTTGTTGAGACTTTTGATATATTTAGTCTTTTCCCAAAGTTTAAATTAAAGTTTATTTTCTCAAATTGGGCTGTTTAAAAGGAATGGTCTTAACAAGCCATAACAGGCGGATGAATGGCTGGCTTCTCAAACTTTAAGGGTGTTATGCACCATGTCCGACTTCAAAGCCCGTCTTAACTCCACACTTTAATTGTATCTTCTTCAAGCCTGTCTGCCTGACCGCCATCTGATTCTGCTGACAACTGCACTCCTCTCTTCTTCATGCTCATCCTTCTATCTCCTCACTCCTCCGTCTCCGTGTTTCTCCCCCTCCCTTCTTTCCTTTAGCTCTTCTTAAGTCTCGCCGCTACAAGTGTCAACTCAAGGCACAAGCAGTAAAATATTTTTTTGAGTGTTGACATCTTCCACTCACCCTTAAACTCATGCAAACAGAATGATGATATTTGCCCCTCTTTTCCTCTCTTTCTCTCTCCCCCGAATTTATTTTTCTATCGCTTTTTTTTTTCTATTTTTCTCTGAGCCTACAAACAGACATTCACGCTTCTCTCCATATGGGCTTTAATTTGCCATTGTCCCCCAAGATATTCCTCGCTCAGGCTTGAGATAAAGGGATAATCACTTCAAAGGGAAGCTAGGGGGGAGACTGCCCCCTTCCTCCCAGCTGAAAGGACAAGTGGACAATACGCTAATTGAGAGGGGGAACTGATCACAGGGTCTGTTCAAAGGGATGCCTGGCCACGCCCCCTCCTCCCTCCGACGCACTTAATTTTATTAGTGTTTATGGTGATGCTTCAGCCAAAATTATCACTCAAACCCACCACAGCCTTTGAACTCCAAAATATTGGGTTATTTGCAATTAGCCACCCTCTCCTCTGTTTTTCTGGGCTTTTTTAGCACAAGAGCAGGATTTGAGCGGAGGAAGGGTGCGACAAAGCGGCGTGTACAGAATTTATTGTTCACATTGTGGGAACATATACTGTGGACTGTGATGTGATGCAAATCCAAATGGTTTTTTTTATGAAAAAGTGACAAAAAAGGGAGAGAACTACTGATACACTATCAAAAATGTCAACAACAACTATCAGAAAGAAAGACATTTTTTCTAACAAACCAATCCAACACACTACTTTAATTAAACTCCTCTATCTGTTTCCATGTATCCTTATGTGACACCTGTACTGACAGAAGTGTAATGCATACTTTCTCTGTGCTTTAATGCAGGCTCTAATTAAAGAGGAGCTTCATTTCCAAAATGCGGTGACACAGCAGATGCCTTTAATTTCTTCCCAACCACGAGCTCTCAATTAGCCTCCAGGTCACCCTGTTTTATTGGTGCTTCTAGCAAGTCAGTGGCGGGCACTCTCGTCCTGTATTGTGCTTTTAAAGCGTTTGGATCTTCCTGTGAAATGGTTAGGGCCCCAACAAAGGGGTCAGGGCAGGGTCAACATCAAAAAGGGGGCTTCTTGTGGCTACTTTACAGCACCCTCTCTCTTTTGTCCCTGCTAAGCACAAGAGTGGGCATTCAAGGGTCAACAGGTGTGGTCTCATGAGTTTGCCGTCTCATGGGTTTTGGCGTCTCATGACATTTTGAGGATGAATTTTTAAAAAAAAGCAACTTGTATTTTTGGTTGATTTCTTTGGTGATCATAGCTTTGTTTGTAGAAATGCATTAAAAACAAACACATCCTCAATAGTTGAATAGTCTGATCTTTAAATGTCACTAAAAGCAGACTGAGCAAAGCATGAACAAAGATTCCGGCCTGTCAGCAAAAAACTAAACTGACTCCTATTTTTTCTTTTGCAGTGATATGTGCGGCCTAATTTAATTTGAGTGATGATAACGTCTTATCCTGAATGTGAAATATCCTGCTTTTAAGATTGTCCTGCACTTCAAAAATTACATTTTTATAACCCCTTTATATCTCAATTCTTCTTTCATAGCTGACTTTAAAGAAGTTAGTGTTCAGATAACGGTATGGCTACACATTTTATTGCTTTAATTTGATCCCCGCCGATCAGCGCAGTGCCCCTTGAACGTCACGATGCGAACGCTGCTGACCTAATTCGTGATTCTGTGTTCCATCTCCCAGACAGCGGGCACTTCCTATTGGAAAGTGTTGGAAGTTTTTTGTGCATTTTGGGTGCTGGATTGTTTGGATTTGTGGCAGTAATGTTTGTTTTACACAGCCCTCCAGAATAAACAGTGGCTATGAATTAACTCTTCATACTCTGTCATACACATACATGTGCACAATAAACAGAGAAAGAGAAAGACACCCTACTGTCTGCTATCAAACGGCTTTGTGAGAGCACCTTGCAGTGAGAATCTCTTAAAAGATTTACATTTAAAATAAGCTGGACTGAATCACCAGACAAGCTCACAGCATGCAGGAAGTGGTTGGCAGGATGTCAATGTAATCAGCTAGACTCCTGTGCTATACCAAGAAAACAAGAAAGGCTTGCTATTGTGCATATTTGTAAGAAAGCTGGAGTGTGTTAAAATTCCTCAGCAACATGTGTCAGAAATAAATGGACAAGTTGGCTGCATGATGCCGTGAGAAAGTATTGAGCATCTTTGAAAAATAATAAAGGTCTATGGTCAGTCCGTATTCGTACTCCAAACCATGTGGCCAAATGTAAAGATTTGGACAAATGGACAAAGATGCTGACACAACTATAAATACACATGGGAACTGCTACACAGCATGCTTATTCCGCTATGTATAACTCAACATGAATTAATCACCACTTGAGGAAGTTGGATTCCATTAGTTTCCTTGTCCCGGACCATTATGAGAGTTTTGTGAATATGAATCGTCAGACTTATATAATTATATTCTCCTTTAAAGTTGAATTTTCAACATCAAAGGGACAATATAGCCTTTGAAGTACCATGGGATTGGATCACTGTCTAACCCACTCTTTAAGATTCTGTCACAATGACATTAGGGAAGTCATGTGAATTAAAAGACTAGAGAACAGCTCTTGCCTTTGCTCTCTGTCCAATTTCAATCAAAATGTCATGCTGTGCCATTTTCCCTGAACGTGGAACTGGCAAGTGTGTTAGGTTGACATCTTTGTGGCTAAAAGCCTGTGACTAATATGTCAAGTTTTTGACAGTTACACTCTATAGGATTATCAAACCAGTGCTTAAACTTAAAGAAAATGTTTTAAATCATTGTGGACATTGTAAAATTACATTTGAACACACAGTCTTTACTGTCGCTCCCCTTACTCTGGTAATTCTGTAATTAAAATGTAATATTACTTGAATTACATGAGGATAATGCTCAGAAACTCCCTATGATTTGTACACCAATAAAGACATTAGAGAGCAGTATCTTAGCTGTACAATAGGAGATACATTCCAGCATGAACTGTAAAAGTATTGTAAACCCCATCATAATGGCTCCTCCTCAGCTATGTGAACACACTCAACTCCCTCCTGTCACTTGAGGCCAGAGGCAACAAAGTATCGCTGTTGTTTGCTTTGCGTTTCTATTGAAACTTTGTGTAGTAACAGACGGACTGTAGGAATAATGCTATTGGCGCGGCAGATCACTTACTTCTGACGCTCCAAAGCCTCGGGGAGTTGGCTGGAGATTGCTTGTCTTTGATAAGGTCCTGGCATACACGTAAATCCTCTCCCTGTCTTGAAAAGTTTATTAAAACGCTAACGAGCGTCTAAACGCACTAGGAACTGTTGAGCTGACAAATGCTATGATGTGTAAGTGTTTCTCTTCGTTTATCTTTATTCCAGCGCGTCGTATTTAGTTTTATTTCATTGGTTGCTGCGAAGACGAGACGCTGTGTTTTTTATGTATCTTCCGGGACCAGGCCAGCGGTTCTTTACTTTGAAGTCCACAGTTAAACCTTCAGCCCAGTTGGTTTAGAAACAGCCCCGAGGATTTACACCGCCTGCTGCATGACTTCTTGAAACACTACCTGGGGAGGGAAAAGTCGAGCGCAAAACGTTCCTGTCCTTCATTCGCATCTGTATTAAAAAAAAAAAAAAAAAAGTGTCCAGTGGACATAACAGGGCAGAGGACAACACCGAGGCGGTCAGCCTGTTGTTGGACTACTTTACTTTAACGTTTTCAGCCAAAAAAAAAGAAAAGAAGAAGAAGGAGGCTCCTCGGCTACATGGATGGTAAGTTGTAGGGAAAAGCTGTTCCACAGGCCCCCTCTCTTGGCCGCTTTGATGTGCTGCTGCTGAGCTTTGAAGTTGAGAAATGCGGGCTATGTTTCTTGTTTGTGGGCGAGAAATACGGTGAGATAGATAAGAAGCTTATGTGTGTGTGTGTGTGTGTGTGTGTGTGTGTGTGTGTGTGTGTGTGTGTGTGTGTGTGTGTGTGTGTGTGTGTGTGTGCTGCGTATGAATGTGTAGCTCAGATAAAAAAAAAAAAACACAGAATATTTGTCGGGTGGTGCGTCTTCTAGCTGGGAAAAAAAAAAAAAAAAAAAGTGGGATGTATTCTTCAATCGGAGCCCCCCCTCCTCTCTCTCCACCTCCACCTCCTCTTTTTTTTTTTTTACCTCCTCCAGATTTTGACACCCCCGATGATCTACATAGAGGACTGAGCCTGCCTACTCCGAGGTCAGTTGTTGAATGGGACAGGCTACATCAAACTACAGCGCGTGTTTTTGCTGCGAGATAGGACACATGTGGCAACGACGGAGGCTTTAAATAGTCCGTCGTCGCTCTTCTTCTTCTTCTTTTTTTGTTGTTGTTGTTGTTGTTGTGCTGGATTACTGCTCGGGAGAGTTTGGGACCGTGTTTAGACTCTACTGTGGACGGAGGAATAGTTCAACTTTTCCACGGGGTTTTGCTCTGGTTGGATATGCACTGCAATGGTATGTTTTTTACGCACGCTTATTCAGCCTTCCATCCACTGGATTTTTTATTTTTTAGAAGCGGTTCTATTATGCTGTGGAGTTACATTGCCTGGTGAGATTGCATGGATCACGATGAATGATTTGTGACAGACAACCTCACAGTTTATGTCGTATTAGCTGCGGATCGTTTAAGGGAACAAGTCTCTTTGGATTCGGCGCTAAAGGTTCCGATTAAACCTATTCAGCTTCTGACTGAGTTTATATATATATATATATTTATATTTATATATATATTTATCGAGTATTTCTGCCGCGTTAGTAGTTGAGACACGTTACCGGGCTACGGCTCTCATAGTGTCTTGTAATAGCCTATCTTGGGCAGAATTAAGGCGATTGATCGCTTACATTTACGCACGAGATGAGCGACTTTTCCCCGCGGAGCTTTTTTAGCCCCTCGTACATTAACTACGTTTAAGGTCATTGTGGTGCAGATCAGATGCATTAACACTCGGCGGTACATTTCTGGGATGGCGAGGACAAGTGAGGAAACGATTCTGTGTGTGTGTGTGTGTGTGTGTGTGTGTGTGTGTGTGTGTGTGTGTGTGTGTGTGTGTGTGAGATGCAGACAGGGGTAGGGTACGGTCGTCCGAAACAGATTGGGAATTAATTGGAGTTGAAGCCTGTGACATGGACTCGTTAGGAAAACACGTGTAAGCCACAGTTGTGAGAATGCGTTTTCTGGTGAAGAATGAGACTGTGTGAGATGATTACTCTTGTACAACAAAAAAATGTATTTTTTGATGTGACAGATCAATGCACGCTGAGAATGTAGGTTGATCTCTCATTTAGATTATAAATAGATAAATGAAACGAAAAGCAGCCTTTCATATATCCTTTTCTCTGTGAACCCGGCGAGGGTTTTTTTTTTTTTTTTTTTGAAAGGGACTGTTTACTTGATGTCTTTCTTTGAAGTTCAGCAGGATCTGGCTTTGATTAGATCAATACTTTGTGTTTCAGAGTGAAGAGGAGCTGAGAAGCTCCCCCGCTGCTTTTAGAGAGTGAGGAGGATTAGGCTGGAGCTCAGTGGAGGCACGACGGCACTCTCACACGGCAACCGGAGCTGGAGCCATGAGCAGGGCGCTGACGGAGCACATCAGCAGTAGCTTCCGAGAAGATGCTCCTCGTCCTCCGGTACCGGGGGAGGAGGGAGAGGCGTCATGCTACAACCCCAGCAGATCTGCCAAAATGAAAGCCCAGAGCAAGCTTAAAGACAGCCCCGCCACCGCCGCCGCGCCTCCCGGCTCCACACCGCGGAGGAACGAGGATGGACTCGGGGAGCCAGAGGGCAGCGCGTCCCCGGACTCGCCCCTAGTCCGGTGGACAAAGTCCCTGCATTTTCTCCTGGGCGACCAGGACGGCGCTCACCTCTTCAGGACCTTTTTGGAGCGGGAGAATTGCGTGGACACTTTGGACTTTTGGTTCGCCTGCAACGGCTTCAGGCAAATGGACTTAAAGGATACCAAAACGTTGCGAGTTGCCAAAGTTATTTTCAAGCGGTACATCGAGAACAACAGCATCGTCGCGAAGCAGCTGAAGCCCGCCACCAAGACCTTCATAAGGGATAGTATTAAGAAACAACAAATCGACTCTGCCATGTTCGACCAGGCACAGACGGAAATTCAGTCCAACATGGAGGAGAACGCTTACCAGATGTTTTTGACCTCTGACATATACCTCGAATACGTGCGCACGGGCTGCGAGAACGCGGCGTACATGAACCACGGCGCTCTCGGCAGCCTCAAGCTGATGTGCGGATACCTTCCTCCTCTCATGGAGGAAGAGGAGTGGAGTTGTAATGACCTGAAGGCGAAAACGTTAGGGTCTGTGGTTGGACTGTCCGCGAAAACCCTGAGGGCTACCGCTACCATCCGGACAGCTGCAGAAGTGCTGGAGAATAGTTGCAGGTAAGAGCAGCGCTCACCGAGAGGATGCACGCCTGTGTCATTACATTTTAGTGCGTGTGTTGTTGTTTTTTTTTGTAGTAGTAGTAGTAGTCTCTTGCTTACTCTCATTGTGATTCCTTCATTAGTTTTAACTACAGTGAATATGTGGCAGTTGGCAGTTTTTTTCCCCACAAATGCGTAAGAGAGAGATAAAGGCACTTGATCAAAGAGTCTCAGAGGAACATGCCTGTATATTTGTGCCCTCCTGCCTTGCAGTTAGTCAAGGGGGCTGGAGGGGTGGAGGGGCGGGGTGGGTACAAAACATCAATGGATCTGAGCCTTCCTTTTAAGTAAATGGTGTCTTGCAGGCAGCCCTCTGCTGGCTTGCCCAAGTTTCCTGTGCTTTGAAACCCTTCCTCCGGTTCAGGCACAGATTCAGACACCAAACTCTCACGTCTGTTAAAGCTACATGAAACAGTGTGATGCTATTGTAAAGTTATGCTCTTTTTTTTATTCCTACTCCAAAGCCATACAGTTATTGTAAACTATCACAAAATCTCTTTGACCTAAATAAATGTCAATAAAGAGTTAAAAGACTTTTAAGCAATCGCTTTTGCCAAGCGGAGATATTGTTCTCTTGGTCAGAGATGAAAGCAGAGCTGTTGCTTCAAAGTTCGTCTCACACATTGTCCAACAGCTGAAATCGTCTCAAGCCAGGAACATTTTCAAAAACTAGATTTTATGCATGAGCTTGCATCAAAGGGCACTTAAAAAGTTTTTCACTCAACTACTTTGTCGGCACATCTGGACGCAATTGTTACTTTGGAGTTGAACAGTGTCTTGATACTTTTGTTTGACTGAAAAGATCAGGTCATAGATAATCCATACTTTCCTTTTCAAGTTAACTAAACATTTGGTGAGACTGGAAATTAAAAAATGATGACACATAATTTTTAATAATAGAGTAAAAAAAACAAGACTGACTAATTCTAATAACTCAACCTCTACACCCCCTTGAGGATTTTATCCTACAGATGTCAGATAACATCACAGCACAGTTAGTCATTTTCTTGAAAGGGCCCATGTTGAGCTAGGAACCAATAAGCACAAGGTTTGTTGACATGTGGGCATCTCCTGGTTTCCTGGTGTGATCCCCTGCATTCTTGTTTTTCACTAAAAGAAAATTGGGAGGGAGAGAGCCCCCTCTTTCTCCCTTTCCGTCACCCGCGCTTCCCCCCTGCCCCTCACCATCTCTTTAGGTCAACCAATTTCCATCTCAAACATGTGGAACTAATTTTGCCACTGCACAGATTCCTTTTTTCCTCTCTTTTTTTTTGAGAAACCTCCAAAGCCCAACTCCAAAGTGATAGAAAAACACAACAACAAAACATCCTCAGCTCAGTTCCGCAGCTTCAACCACCAATCCCACTTTGCCATAGATTGTGTGTGTGCGTGTGTCTCAGTGTTTTTCTTCCTCTTTCTTTTCTATCCAGCACTTTTATCTCTGCTTTTTGAAAAAAGAAAAAAAAAATCTGTCTGACAGAGACTAAGCATGCTTTGGAGAGAGACAGGGAGAGACAAGAGGAGGGGAAGGGGGGAAGACAGGAAGGGGGGGATCATGAAAGAAAGAAAAGAGATGGAGAAAGAGAGCGGGGGGTACAGAGAGCCCAGCTGTGCTAAATACCTGACTCTTTGCGCGGACCTTCCAAAGGTCAGGTTTGTGCTTGGGGCCTACGGCTTTAGTCATGCTGGGGTTCTCCTCTCAGCACTCCCGGCAGAAGGCATTCTCATAAAGAAAGGGGCCCTCCTTCCCCCTTTCCCTCTCTCCCTCCCTCTCTAAAGCTCAAGTTCCCCCTTCCTCTTCTTCCCTCCCTCTTCCTTGTCCACCCCCTTCACTACTGAAACAGGAATGCAACACAGCAGGAGAGAGTAGAAAGACAGAGAGAGGGAGAGACTTTAGAAAGGAGAGCAGGGTAAAGGAGGGGCCCCAGACTGGATGATAGAGGGAGGGAGAGATAGAAGTGGGAGAGCGTGGAGGAGAAAACACTCCAAGGAAAGAGAGAGTGGAGTTTCAGAATGGGGAAAAAGTGCAGGAGTACGGGCCTGGCCCAAACAAAAGGGTGTGGAGATAGCACAAGAGGGAAGAAGGGAAATGCTGTTGTTCATTCATACACTGAAAGGCTGCTCACTTCAGCCACTCCAACCTCCACGCCTCAACCTCCCCCCAAACACACAACCCCTGCATGTGAGGGTGGGGGGGACATGAAAGAGAGTCGAAAGGAAAAGAGGACCCATACCTCCATCTCTTATATTGTTGTCACATTCCTCTGGCCCCCAAAAAGTCTCACGAAAGTGACCCTAATTACAGAAATCTAAAGAAAATGTCAACAAAACACGTCCAAGCTGTCACATTGGCTTTTTTTAAATGTATAAAATGAATAACAGGAGAGAAGGAAACACAGGAAGTAAACTTTATCCAGCTGTCAGATATTTAAACTGTCTTACTTTCACACGACAGCCGACAGGGACATCACATTAAATGAATTCCTGGGTCTTTTGCAGGTCCCACCGTCGAGGAGACCCCGCCAGCCCCTACTTTGTCAACTCCGGCTACATTTTTGCCCCCGCCACCAGTGCCAACGACAGCGAGATCTCCAGTGATGCTACGACGGACGACTCCATGTCCATGACGGACAGTAGTGTGTAAGTGTTTTTTACGTTGTTATTGAACTCACAAAGTTCATTGCTCAGTTTCATTTCAACCCAGATTATGTAGCAACTTTAAAGGGCTTATTTCCGCTCAGTTGATCCTGGCCAAAGCTCAGAATTTTATTGTTTCAATAGTATCTGAACGTGCCTGGACCAAAGGTTCAGTCAACACCTTTCCAGGAAAAAGTCCAGGGGTGTGAATAAAAATATTTGGCATTGTAGTCCAACAGAGTCAGCTTTTTCTTGGGGCCAGGGGACTGCACTGTTGTGAAATAATGGTCCGTAATGTATTTTAATTATCCTCTATGATTGACTCCAGGTAATTCTATTAATGTGTAGTTGTTACGGTGGCCTCCAGGGAGACAACTCTGGGAAAGTCATTATGTCTGAGGACCTTTTGAAGTTTATTCTGATGCGTTGCAGGCTGGAGAGAAGGGTGAAAAAAAAGAGAACGTCTTGATGTGGGTGGGGGCGTTGCCTCATTTTCCTCAAAGTTGAAATGTATCTATCCCACCCACCCTTCTGCCACAACAGACTTGTTTTTTTCATATTATCTAATCGCTTTTTCCCTTTGAAGAGCTGGAGGAGAGGGGGAGGGAAATGGCCATTCGGGCCTCAAGACAAACTCATTGAAAAATGTTGGCACCAAATGAAAGGAGGCTTACTCACATGGTGGGTCGGTTTCCTGCCACTGGCCTCTGCGGCGTGCTGAGATCATGTGTCTGTGAGGCTTTCACAGGGGTTACTCATTTCTAGACCTTGGGACGAAGCATGAGGAACTCCCCCTGGCCAGACTAGGGCACCCCCAAAAACAAAATCACCTCACCCTCCCAAACCCGCCACAGCCTCTCTCCTCCACCCGCCACAGCCAATGGCAGGAGTGGTTGGGCTCGAAGTGCAAGGGAGTGAGAAAATAAAGTGCATGGAGTATAAAGGGCTTAACTGAATCGCTTTCAGCCTATTGTTAGGTGAGGGGAGCTTAGGGGGATAAGAGGGTGGCTGGCTGCTTTGAAAATGACTTGCACAACTGAATAGGAGATCCCCATAAAGTAAGGGCCCATGAAACCATGAAAGAGCCCACGGCTGTTTTCCCTTTCCCAACCTGGACAAAGCACCCAGCCGTCACATGGTTCGCCAGGGTGGAGACAGTTTGGATTGATAAAAAACATAGTTAGTGAAGTTGCAAGCTTTTGTGATGTGTTGCCGCTAGGTTTGGGGGTTCTTGTTAGCGCTCAAGTTCCTCTGGGCTGTTGAGTTTCACTTTTGAAGAGTTTCCTGTGTTTCTTCCTGCACCTTGAGGGATGATGGCTTGTAATCTCAGGGGGGCAGTTTGTGAAGCATTGATTTTGGTAGTTGGCCCCACCGACGAGAAGCTTGCTGCAACACGGGTGATATCGGCAGCTTGGCAATCCGGAATCTGACTCTTCCCGACAATGTCACTCTGAAATGTGACGTGCAGAACTTGTTAAGGAGAATACAGAAGAAAAATAGAGTCACTGTTGAAGAGCGTCATGTGTGAAAGTCATATTCTCTTAATAGTTCCCACCATGGCCTTTGACACAGCGATCTCTCCTGTCCTTGAGACCCAGCTCTCATTTCTCTGCACCTCTAAATTGATTTTCATAAAAAATGCAGCTTCTTCTTCTCTCATTTGAGGGAACAATTTGATTAGTGTGTCCTTTTACAGTGGTTAAAAGGCACACTGAGAATTTGAATCTCATTTCCCAGATAAAGAACAAGAAGAGGAGGATTTGGGAAGGGGGGGTGGAAGAAGGGGTGGGGGGGATTTTTTTTCTCTTTTTGCTTATATCTTATTTATGGATTTACTTGGACGCTGGGGAATGCTGCTGCACCAACTTCAAACATTACCTTATCTTACAAACCAGCCTTTTGATGTTGCTGAGATCAGAGGCTCACAGCACAGTGCTTGCCAAACGAAGATGGCAGCGGGTGCATATGTGCATGAGTGTGAGATTTCAAAGAGGCAGCAGAAAAAGTAGCGTTTGGGCTAGGTCAGACACTTCTGAGCAGCCAAAACGGCCAAGATAATTGGCCCTGCTTAAGTGGCAGCTGACTGGAAAAGCTAGCAGACGCAGAATGAAAGATGGAGGAATAAATGCTAAATTGTCCGGAGACTATTTGAATTCCTCGCTAAATCTCTATTTTTATATTAATGTATCAGAGCTACAAAGCCAGCAGAACTTAAGCAGCATTTGCTAGCCTGTTGAAGTTTCCCTTTCTAATCGGCTACTGAGTTCAGCGCTAATTTGTCTGCTTTTTATACAACCAACTGTCAGAGTTGACGAGGACTGATGTAATCTTATCGGCGAGGCTCTTCTTTTGAAGCCCGCAGTGGGATGTTTAGCATATCTCTACCATTGTTCTGCTGTGTTTTGTTATGTGTGTTTTTGTTGCCTTGGCTTCAAGGGCTCTGTGGCCTTTTGATTTAATTTAGATGTAATGTGCCTAGTGGGTGGCTACTGAGTGGTGTCGTGTCGGTCACTTCAATGATGAACTCTCTCCTAAGGGCTCTTTCTCCACAAAGATTGGCTAATGGTGCTAATGCACCAACAGCTGGTGTGGTGGTATTGTGACCTGCATGATGATAAATAACAACCACTAGGTAACCAACCAAATGTTAACATGTTATATCTTTTGTTTTTTAACAGAGATGGAATCCCTCCGTATAAGCTGGGCACTAAGAAGCAACTCCAGCGAGAGATACATCGCAGTGTCAAGATCAATGGCCAAATAACGCTACCCCACTTTCCTGTAAGTCCTACTTCCTTAAGTTCTACTTCCTGTCTCAGTGTTTCCCTTTTTTTGTAATCTGCTAAACTCAAACTTTTGCACGCTGACAGACAACTGGGTCCTGATTCCCTCGAGGAGTGCTTTATTTTTTCATTTTTTTTCAGAGCTCATGTTGTGACAGAATACTATATTTCATTCCCCAGCTCATTTTCATATAAAAGCCAGGGTAAATGAAAGGCAGGATTTGCATACCACTTCATTTCTTCTGCTGTTGTTTCAACCCCCCCCCCTCTTCTCACTTGCTTCTTTAGGGCTGTAAATATAAACTTGTGTTGTCATCTTTGTATTTCGCCTCAGTTACTTTAGTATGTCACAGAGCTTCCTATGTTTTAATCGTCAATGATAGCTGTGGTTATAGCATCGGCAATTACTGATACGGTGTTATTGGTAATTATTAGATTCAACATTGAGATCTCTCTTTGAACGGACTTAAACTACAGTTTAACCCACAGCAAATGAATAGGAGCCAAATCACCATTCAATTCCACTTTCCTCTACTCCCACACTGGTATCTGGTTAGTTAGTATTTAGGTCATACGGCGTATGTGCTTTGAATTCATGATTTTGTTGACCTGCTGAAGCTGTTGTTGGAAGGTTTAAGGAACTGGGTTATATCAGATTGACACAGGTTAGGAGGTGGGTCTGTGAGAGGATAGAAAAGAAACGTAGAATTCTTTTGTCTTCATATCCAAACACAGGTATGTGTATATGGAAGAGTTGTGTGTTGTGTGCAGGCAATTGAGTCTGTTCCGCCTTTTTTCTCTCTTCCTCTCTGTTTTTTTTCTCCCTCTCTCAATCTATCTCTTTCTCTCTCTCTCTTTTCCTTTCCCACTTGCGCTCCTTTAATGTCTCCCTCCTGATTTGGAGATGGCTCTGTCTCCCATGATGCACCAGCCCCAGGCAGCGGGGGCCCCGTGCAGGGCTGGCGCTCCTTTGCCAGCAGCTCTGCTTGCCTTTCTTCTTCTTCCCTTCATCGAGTCTACAAAGAGATGAGAGGAACAACAAAAAAAAGAGTCAAAATCAAGAAAGCCAGTGTGCCAAATAACAAAAAAGTAAGAAAGGGAGAGAGAGGAGCCGGTGCATATAGTTAAAGAAAAAGGAGGATAATGTGACTAGAGTACCTCTGAGCTGCCCTGCATGCAGCCGGGAAATAAATTACTACTTCCCCTCAGATCTTCCCAGTATTTGACTCCTCTATCCTCTCCCTCCCTCTTTTCCCTCCTTCTGTCTCTCTCTCTCTCTCTCTCTCTCTGCCACCACTGCCACTTCGCTAAAGCACATCTCAATCCTCTTTCTCTTTTTTCATGCTGTTAATTTTGTCCCCCTCTCCCTTTTTTTTATTCCCCTCTCCTCACTCTCTTCTCTGTCGATATCTGGCTTTTATTCGGAGATTTAAAGCCGCGTGTCCCTCCCACCCCTAGTGTGCGTTTGATGTTTGACAAGGGCCCTTTGAAGTTTGCTGACTTCAGAGGCTGCCTAGCTGATGGCTTGGTTGGGCTACAGAGGGTGCAGGCAGGGGGCCTCCCCTCCGAGCAAGACCAACTGCTACCCCGCCATCGCTACCCCCTTCTCTCCCCCTCACCCACCAGCCTGGCACTGCCAAGGGCACTGGGCATGAGAAGATCTGGGGAGGGACGGGTGGCGGAGAAGGTTCAGGTTAGCTCGAGGGCAAGGGCATCTGGATTAGGCCTTTTGGAATAGAAGCAGGCTTTTTTGGAACAAGATAGGACGGTGGATTAATGCAACATATTGCATCCATCAAAACCACTACGCGGTTACACACACACACACACACACACACACACACACACACACACACACACACACACACACACACACACACATACTAAAGTGTCCTTCCCCCTGTGTTGTTTATCCTGCAGAGGACACATCGGCTGCCTAAGGAGATGACCCCCGTTGAGCCCTCAGCCTTTGCAGCCCAGCTGATATCGCGGCTGGAGAAGCTGAAGCGAGAGCAGGACACCATGAGCTCTTTGGAGGAGAGGCTGCAGCAGATCCAGGAGGTACGGATGTGCACACAAACCTGTCCTCAACAGCCTGAAACTTCCACCCATATTAAGCATGGCTACCACTTGGAAATTCTAACTTGTATCCAAGTTAACTCGGGACGACGGTTCCATATTGCACTACAAAAGCCTTTATGCCAGCTTTAGTATGTCGAAGAACAGGGAAAGACCAAGGGATTTGAAAGTCTGTGTCTTGGTTTAGCTACTTCTTCGCTTTTCCTCTCTGTCCTCCACTCCTTCATCGGGAGGAACTTTCAAACTTATGTTTCTAGACACACTTGAAGCTCCTTCAAATAGTTAGCACTTAGATACTCTCCAGTGGCACGTTTGCTGAGTATGTGTAGTGCCAGTCTCTTTGTGCAGCACAGGCACACTCTGCATTATAGATGAAGCATACCCAAAGCCTGTTAGCGAAGATAACAGTGCGGCAAAAAGGAAAATTCAAATCAAGTTATCCAGGCGTTTGCTCTCAATGACTTCAGAGGACGATAGATATAAGTTGGTGTAAGTTGAGACATAAATTTCCTCTGCTCGCTGCCTTTCCCACATGTGACTGTGTATGAATGTTTTCTCAATTGCCTCAACTTTTTTTTAACCCTTTTCTTTGCCTGTCTAGGAAGAGGAAAGGGAGGAGAGCGGTGACCTCACCAGCAGCACCTCCCTCCATCACCCTCTGCTCCCGTCTGGCAGCCAATGCGAGGAAGACCCACAGGCGATCCTGGACGAGCACCTATCCCGTGTCCTGAAGACACCTGGCTGCCAGTCACCGGGTGTGGTTCGGCACTCACCGCGCTCACGCTCCCCAGATCGGACAGATGCTCTGGTGTCCTCTGGCCAAGGGCCCTTCTTTGGCGCTTATCCTGGGCCCGCCAAGGTTCTGATGACAGGCAGGCAGTCCACTAAGCACATCCACCACCACTACATTCACCACCACCACGCTGGCCTCAAGACCAAGGAGCAGATTGAGGCTGAGGCGGCTCAGCGCGTGCAGTGCCTCTGCCCTCCAGGGGGCGCCAATTATTCCGACTTCACCCCTGCGTGAGTGTAACTTTTGAGCTATGCTGAGACTAGTTGTCAATTAACCTTTGTACGTTAGGTCTTAGTATCTTAGATTGAAGGTACACTGTTCTATGGTCCTAACTTGTTTCTCCTTCTTACTCCAGTCGCTGCAGCACTTTGTCCAGACGACCTATCAAAGCCACAGATGAGGGCGTGTCTTCGCCACGTCTACCCCTAGATGCCACCGACCGTTCTCAGAATGTTTGGCAGTGGATCCTAGAGAGTGAAAGGCAGGGCAAGCACAAACCACACAGGTACGTTTCGCTCAGGAGTCCCCACATCATCATTTGTGTCTGGAGTTCCCAGCTCATGTTTTTTTTTTTATCCTAACAGCACTCAAGGCCTAAAGAAGTCCAACCCGCTTGACTCCAAGACTCCGCCCGGTCGTACTCATTCCTCTTGGGGTGGAGGCGGCATCGGCAATGGGGCTCACCTCCGTGGCCACCACCCAGGCCACCCGTTCATCCAGGACCCGGCCATGCCGCCCCTGCCCCCACCCAACACCCTGGCACAGCTTGAGGAGGCCTGCCGCAGACTAGAAGAGGTCTCCAAGCCACCGAAACAAAGGTACACACAAAACCGCCGACATAGTCCCCATCCTCCACATTTCTTTGACCACATTAAGAATAATTTGTTTTGCATAGTCCAGTCCAATTTAGTGGTTTCCCCTCATTTTCATGTGATTATTGATTAGTCATTGGTGTCTGTTATTTCAACAGGCATTCAACAGGAGCCAGCAGCCTTCAGAGAGACAGGAGCCATCCAGCAGCTGCCTTCCCCGCTGGAGGCAGTCCGCTAGCCAGCCCCGGACTCCAAGTAGACGAGTACGTTTTTTTCTTTTCTACAGCTCAACCTTTCTTAATTTCTCTCTCAATTGCTTTCCAGCTTTTTCGCTCTCCACATCTCATTTCTCATACACTTAAGACACTTTTTTAAGGTTTCCCTCTCTCTCAAAGCTTGTGTTTTCACCCTCTTCCTCACAGATTTTTCTCGCTCTCCCCTTCAAAGAGAGATGTTGTGAGTCAGCATAGCTATGTCTTTGAACTCCTCTTCTCTTGCTTTTTAATCATTTAAGATTAAACATGCTTTAATACGGAATCCTAACTACCCACCCGTCTCCCAACACACACACACACACACACACACACACACACACACACACACACACACACACACACACACACACACACACACACACACACACACATACACTCACCACTGGAACCCAACAAAGATGTGTTAAGTAGCCCCTGGTAGCTCACATTTATCAGCCCCTCTTTGTACATTTGTTGTTGAATGGGTTGAGTGTTTGATGTAAAGCTACAGCCACCTGACTGTGAGGCCTCTTTTAGTTTTAATTGGTTGACCCCTTGGGTGAGCCAGCTGTCTGTTGGCATCCTTAATTAACTATACAAAGATTCTTTGTCTACAGTCAACCATTTGACTCCTTCTCCTACAAGTGCAGTTGTTTTAAAACCAGTTTATCATTTTGCATTTTCAGGTCTAAGGAGCTAATGGTCACCTACTTCTTCTGTGGTGAGGAGATTCCTTATCGCAGCATGATGAAGACCCACTGCCTCACCCTGGGACACTTCAAGGAACAGCTTAGCAAGAAAGGCAACTACCGGTAATTATGAACCCCTGACAACAGCACACAAATCACAGCAGACTAGCTCATACTCGGATAGATGTTTTTTCACACTCTGTTAGAATGGGGGAGGTGCTGGAGCCGGGTTAGTTATCTGTGTATGTATGTGCATTTGTTATTGTTCTTGTATATGCTCGTCTGCTGAGTGGCAGCGTGAAATACTGAAACACTATATCCAGAGCTCACAGAGAGGGGGGGGGGTTCTGGAGCAAATTTTTTCCCACATCTGGTACTGATTTCCATGGTAAGGCAGCCTTAATAAATATGGCTTTGAAGACTGGGCCATTTTATTTTGTGCACAAAGACCATTGCGAGGCCTTCAAATTCCTCCTCCACACTATTGCATCAGGCATTAAAATCAAATGCCGCGAGCACCGTCTTCTGTTAATGACTGATTGCGGTTAACACAGCAAAAATATACCTCCCGTCAATATCAGAAGATGAAGGGAGAATTCCTAAACAAAAGAAGGACTTATTAAGTAATTTAACACATAACATGACATTATAACCAGGACGTCTAGGTGTAATTAAGTAACTGTTCCAGTGCTGCATAGGATGTATGCCACTGAAAAGACACAGAGCCTGCGTGCCCATGACATCAGCGTTAGGTTACAGCCACATCTGCTTGTTAGGCAAGAGAGGAGGCCTGCAAACAAGTCCTTGCACCACTGCTATCCCATAACTCTTCAGCGAGCGAATGAGAAGGGGGAGGTGGGGATGAAGCGTCTGGCTTCAATGGCAACAGAATGTGTGGAGTTGGTTAATTTGGACATGGCAGCGGTACAGTGGAGAACAGTACGCTGCAGCTCTGCCAGACAATATTGGTGCCAGATGTTGCAAAGAGAGAAAAATCCTGCCACATAAAACATGTTCCAATAGCAAGACTTCTTCTGTCACTCTCTGTCTCACTCTCTGCAACAAAGTGATGACTTTGAAGTATTTGTGGGTGCAGTCTCTTCTGAAAAAAAATCCAGCTAATTATATTGAGAAGTTAATGCATTTATTTGTACGTTTCTACTAATGGAGATTAAAAGGCTAAATCCAAAGCTTTTTTTGTTGTTGTTGTTGTTGTTGTGGAAGCTTTGCTGAAATGCCATATCATTGAACCAAGCCGTCACCCCTCCGTCACATCGCTGCATACTTGAGTAGAAAGTCTTGCAGCTGCGGCATCGCAACCTCCTCCTTCATTTGTGTGTAATTACAATCAACACATAAAACTGTATGTGTACGTTTTTGAACGCCCCTCCTTACATGTGTTGTTTGACTGACTCTAAGCTGAGCGATTGCTCATAAAACAGCTTTTTTATTCTCCCTTTTTTCTTCGGGTTTTTTTTTGGTATTCTGAACGCAGGCACACATGGGCAAAATGAGGCATTTTTCCATTACAAAGCTTATCATTAAATCCCCTCCCGCTGATCTTTTGCTGGGTTGAAAGTAGAGAGGAGAAATCATTAGGAGCTCCAGGAGACTTCACAGTCACTGGGACCAAGCTAACCCTGGGAGTTATCTCTGCTTGAGAGAAGAAGAAGAGTGGGCTAGCTAGGTGACCTGTGACCTCCAGGAGACTGTCGGAGCGGTCGCCCCCCCTCCCCCCTAAAGCCCCTCAGGCTCGGCCCACATCCAACCTATCACACCCACTCACCGAGCCAGAGAAGGCCCTGCGCTACGCTCCCCCCCCTGCTTTCTTCCCTTCCAGCTCCCTCTTTCTTCCCTCTGTTCTCCGCTGGTGATCGGAAAGCTGCCCGAAGTGTGTGTGTCTGTGATGGCGAGTGTGGATAAGAGAGAAACATAGGGCGTGTTTATGTGCGAGCAGCGGAGTGTGTTCTCGCAGTCACAGGCAGACTCTCAGGCACCTGAAATGCCGACCTGTGTGACAGAAAGGCCCTTCATTTGACAGCCAGCCCAATTAGAAGCAATGGAGACACAGAAAGGGGGGGTCACTGCTGGAGAGAGAGAGAGGAGGGGAGGCCTTAAGACAGCCTCTAATTAACCCTTCAACTTTAATAAGACATTGCAGGACAGATAGGCATCTGTAGAATGGCCGGCAGTGGATGAGGAGACAAGCACACATGGATGAACACACACATACACACATACACACACACAAACGGGCTGTTTTCTAGCAGCTGGAATTATCACAGGGAGTGTTTAAACGGAGGGTTCAGCTCTGTTTGTGCAGCGGTGTGATGTGGAGTCAGGCTCTGCCTTTGAAGTGCGCAGGGATGGCATTGAAGGCTATGACTAAGTTGTTTTGCGCAGGATCCATTTCTGGCTCTCGGAGTGTGTGTGTGTGTGTGTTTGTGTTTGATTTGGACTAAAGGGAGTTGTGCGCAAGCATGTAAATGGAAGTAGTTGTGTAGGTGCCTCAAAGCGGTTTGAAACACGATGAAATGCATCAGATGCACTCCTGCTGCCACTCTTGTCAGTTTCCATTTGAGTTCATTTTTTTGGTTTGTTTCACGTACACCTACGCTCAACACTTTCTAATCACGGACCTCTCTCTTTGTTTTTATTTCCTCAGGTACTACTTCAAGAAAGCCAGTGATGAGTTTGAGTGCGGTGCCGTGTTCGAGGAGGTGTGGGAGGACGCCAGCGTGTTGCCCATGTATGAGGGCAAGATCCTGGGCAAGGTGGAGAGGATGGACTAAAAGCCACTTTGTTGCCAACCAACCAACCAACCAACGCCCTTCCCCACCCAACCAAAAGCTAAACTTTCCCTTAAGAGAATTGAGCGAGAGACTCTTTGTAATTAACAAAAAACACTCTGGACTCCTGTTTTTGTTTTTTGTTTTTGTTTTTTCTTCTATTTCTTAATATTAAGCTAAACAGAGTTAATATATCCAGCACAAGAGGAGTGATTGAAGGAAGACGAGCCAATGAAGTATGTCGAACCCAGAGGAGGTGCCGCCCCTCCCTGACTTTATCAACCAATCAGCCTTAGAAACACAAGGGAATGACATGAGAGACTTTAAAAGACCAACACAAGGATGATGATGATGATGATGATGATGATGATGATGAAGATGATTGGAGGCCAGTGGGGGGGAGACCCCGCCTCTTCTTGAATATAACCACTGAAGATATAGAAGACTGTTTTGTCGTGATGTGATGAGAGACTGACGGTGCGTTCACGCCAAGTGCAACGGACTAGCGGGCGCTGAAGACACGGCGCCACCAACCTGCTCTTAACGTTACACTCCAACGTCGTTACAAAAACGTCTGTACATGTGCATATACATACATGCATATATGTATATATACATGTATTATATATATAGATGCTTTTTGTCCTGAGTTGAAAGTTTTTAAGTATTTATTGAAAAAAAATCCAACCCACTCTTTTCCCCTGTTTTTTAAAACCTGTGTCCCCCCCCCACCCCCACCCCCTCCCTATTCCAGCCAATGGGCAAGCTGCTTTGAATGTGGAGAATACTGGGGTGATACTGTCAAGTGTTTGTTTTTGTCTGTTTTTACTTTACACAAAGGATGTGACACTAGCCTAGCACCTCCCATCGCCTTGTAGCCCTGTCTGATCCAAACTGACAACCTTAGCAGTGGTCTTGTCTGAGGCGCACTCCCTCCCTCCTCTAGTCTAATGGTCAATCCCAGTCTTATATGCTGCTGATAATTTGTAATGTTTGTCACACTAGTATTCCCCCCCTCCCTCGTTCTCCCCCCCTCTCTTTTTCTCTCAGTCCGGCGACAGAGCTCAATCTTTTTTGTTGTGCCTTTGTTTGCAAACCAGGCATTGCACGAGGGGAGGGGGGTAAAAAAACAGTTGCAGATACACACAGAGAGGAGACCTGGAACACAAGCTGTACCATCTAATAATGGCAGTGTTTACAGCCCGCACACAGAAATAACTTGTGCTAACAAGAACAAGTTTGGGTCACTGAGAATGACTTCTTCGAATGAAGTCAGCTAGTGCGTCAAAAACCACACAAAAAAATGAAAGAAAAAAAACTGAACATTGAAGAATTATGGCTCCAATATCCTATGAATGTTGTTACAGTAACATCGTATATAGCAGAGCTCCTGTATACATTGTAATTATGCATTCTGAAGTATGGATACTGACACATGTGATGCACAAACACAGTACAAACACACACACAAACAGTATACAAACAGTACACACACAGTATCGCTGGTGTTTTATGAGTACAGCACCTGTGCCTACATGGATGCCATACCATGTGCTACCCTGTTTCAGGGTTTTAATATATATCCCTTGGTTTTCAGAAGGGTTTTATGTTGAAAAGATATTTTTATGCTTTTAATAATATCCTGTAATCATTGTTATTTTGTTTTGTTTTTACACCACAGCCTTTTTGTTTTTGTTTCATTATATCTAAACTGTAAATTATACATTATATAAAGAGTTTCATTTAAAGATTTACATGGACCTATAATTATTGTAATTATTGAGAGATGTAGCCTTTATTAAAGTTTTATATTTTTCAAATGAATGCTGCTGTGCCTGGATTTTGCTTCTTTCATGATTGTCCGTAATAACCTGTCAGTCGTTTTCACTGCACTTCTGATGTCATCATGACGCGTGTTTATTATATCAGGGTCTAGGAGAACAATTGATCTAAGTGAAACTGGAATAAACACGCAGGGTGCAAACTATTCTGAATATCTAGTTTTACAGCACTGACGTTTTTTATTCACTGCCTCATCCTCAAAACAATGCGGAGTTGCGACTCAAGCTGCAAGATGTACGTTTACTGCCCCTCTGAATGTACGGATTCTTTAAATTTGAATTCCGACACAACACATGGCCAATCTTTTGTTGTCAAACTCTTGATACAGATTTGGGACAACTTATATTTACAAATATTCAACCATACGCAAATGAATGGACGTTGCATCTTGTTAGCACAACAATAGCGTCATGCTGTGAAACAGTTAATATTGATGTGTGACAATGCCATGGCTGGATAGCTAGTTAAACTTGTTTTCAAACAAACTTTCAAATGATATTCATTGTTTATTTAACCTTATGCAATGATAATGACGTTATACCTCGCTAGCTTAACTTCAGGTTTCCGGCTAAAGTTGAGCGGACTTTATCCCCTGTTGCTAAGTCGTATCTAAGGGTCGTCCTATTAACTGGAGTAGTGACCCAACGTTTCCATAGCATTAGAACTTTATGGGATGGCAACGATTGTTCCAGGTATTAGCCAACCCCCAGGTGTTACCAGGGATTGTAAAACGTTTTGATAGCAAAACGCAGGAAAATCTTCATAAATGGCAGTGTCAAGTCAAAGTCATGAGGAGAAGTCACCTGTCATATCATAGGGTAGAAATCATGTGCAGTAAAATCTGGTCTGCACGGGGCGAAAGGCTTTTTAGCTGGCGCACAATCATAGACATGAGGATTAATAATTCATGTCACTGAGGTGTCTGCAGGGAGGGTGTTGTAGTTGCTTGCTTTATGGGTGAGATTCAAAAGTCTGCAATTATTGAAAATACAATAAACAAATGGCCGCCATTCATTTGAGCATACCAAAACATTTTGTCAGGCCCATTGCACCCAAAGAGCACCTAAGTGGGCGCAAACCCCTTTATTTCATAGCTAAAGACCGTGTGCTGCCTTCCTTCACTAGGCATTGGTGGCAGTGCGGATCTCTTGGAGGCTGGTATCGTATGCAATGTTAGGTGGAAGCAGCAGAAAGGAAAAGCAGACTGAATTTATTTTTCTACGTCTGTCCAGCGACTGTTCTCATCGGATGTCCTCCATAGCGCTCTGATGGTGATGGCTCTGATACTGCATGGCAGTAAATCCGATTCGAGCCGGAGTAAGACTCAACTGTAGAAATCCACTTGGAATCGCATTTCAAACCAGTCAAATCTGGTTTAGATCTGATTTTCAGAAATCACATGTCTTGGCCAACTAAAAATACAATATCAGCTGTTTAATTGTAAATGCAACACTTAAGCTAAATGATGAGAAATATTAAATAGTGAAAATCACACTCCACACCACACTGCTTCACTGAAATGATAGCCTATCTATTGAAAATGACAGAATTTGCTAAGTAGGGCAGTATGGAACCTGCTGTTAAATACTTACAATCGTTTTTCTTGACAGTTACCTGCTTTCTGTATAACCTCCATGTCTTCCTCAGTAATGAAGAACATAAAATGTTAGAGACGTCACCAATTGAAGCGGTACAGTAGCGTAG
Organism: Anoplopoma fimbria; assembly: GCF_027596085.1. Lineage (NCBI taxonomy): Eukaryota > Metazoa > Chordata > Actinopteri > Perciformes > Anoplopomatidae > Anoplopoma > Anoplopoma fimbria. The sequence goes on from NC_072457.1 coordinate 15,202,898, forward strand.
TGCTACGATCACACCCGTCGCAGATTGAAGGTGGAGAGTTGATTCTTCATTTGAACCAAATGATTAATGAAATAAGTCTTATTCCAGTCAGGAGTTTCACAACCTTTATAACGTGTCTCTGTGCTGGAATGAATAAGTTTAAATTTCTGAATGTAAGCTGTTAATTCACTGCGTAAACAGAAATCACTTAAAGCCTGTAACCTTCTGATGTGTTACAGTCCCTCATCGGTTAAACGTGCTCCTTCAGTATTCAGCACTGTATACAGCACTTAAATGGGAGACATTAAGCATGGAAATGGGGGCATGGGCTAATTGGTCCTATTAAAGAGCAATGAGCACCAGCGCATACTCTCTGACAGTCAACACAAACATTAATGAAGCTCCCAGCATCCCCTATTAGACGGCCTAGCCATGTTTACCTCAATTATCTGACTTTATTTCAGCAGTGGGGGAAATACTTCATTGGTGGGGAGCGCTCGCTGTCTACAGCGTGCAGACTCCCTCACTCACTCGTACAGCTCACTTGAAATTGTTGACATAAAAAAAGCTTGCAATTGGCGAAAAGCAGAGGTAGCCGCGTAACAAAGATAACAGAAGTCATTACTGACAAGCTTTCACTTCCCACAAAATGATTTTCTCATTTCTTTCTCCCCTGGTAGCTGTTCTTGGCAATATGGCAAAAAAAAGAGGAGGAAAAAACAGACAAGCCGCCAATGCCTGTCACATCTATGAGATACTGTAGGGTTTTCTCTTTCTTAAAGCATATACGGACTCCTTTTTCACCTTACCATTTTTTTTTACTGCAGCCATCCCTGAGCAGTTTGTATTTCTCACACCACAAATAGCAGATTAATTTCCCGGGCTCCTTTCATCAAAAGGTACAGTGTGGTGAAACTTCAACACATGATCAATGCATTACATACCCTCCAAAACCTTAAAAATCAATTCCTCAATGCTTTTAACTTGACAATGAGGAGGGTTTAATCGGGCTCATCCGGCTAGTTTTCTGTTGAACTGTGGAACGGGGCAGGTGTAACCTCCACCCTTCTACCCCCACCCTTCCCCGCCTCCCCCCCAACTCTATTTTTACAGCCTCTTGGGGGCTCCGGCTTTGAAGGGAAACCTATCCAGGAAAATTGCTTGCATTTTTCCCCACCGTGGCGTTGATAGATGGACATTGACTGTCGCATTCCCTCTCTTGCACATCAGGAGCCCCCCCCCCATAGTCCTCTCTCAGCCTTTCTGTGGCATTCCAGTCCTAATAGGTGCTTTGTTGAAGTGCGATGCAGGTTATACACAGGTTCTGAAGTTCCTGCTTTCACGGAAACATGACTTTTGACTCCTCAAACTTAAATTTGGATTTGAAGCATGACTTTTTATTTTATTTTATATTCAACTTTATTTCAGACACATAGGTCCATATAAACTAGTAAAAAACTCTAAAACAACCACAAATAAATACAATACGACACGAGAACACGAAGACACAGGTATAGTATTTGCAGTACAAAAATCACCAATGGTTATAAGACATAAAAACATCTGTTCCAATGTTTCCACAAATAAGAGGAATACCAGTCAAGGCATTTATGATTACATTTTTTGAGTCAATCAATAGACGTGTGCATTTGTAAATATAATTCCTCATTACAGCATGAAAAGTGGGAACATTTCTAGTCACAAACATATGACTTGCACTTGTCCATCTTGGGAGTTTGAGCAAGATTCTAAATGCATCATTCTTTCACTGTGTCTTCTCATCAATGGTGAACATTTCTGTGGTGTAACTTTGATTTCATTGGCAGCGTACACTTTTTCTCCCCCCCCCATACACCCCTTATGTCCCATACGCCGCTACCTTCATCCCTGTCTTTGCTCCAACAGCAGCATTCATTTCTCCTTTGCATTGTGTTAATTGGCATAGCATGGTTTGGGCTATTGTAAACATGGCTGTGTGAGACTGGTATAAAAGAGGCACCAGTCACTCCCCAGGCTAAGCTAGGCAAGCAGGGGCTGCTGCCTATTGTGCCGGCGAAGCCTTTGTAGATTTGCAGTGGGCCCCCCTTTTTAATCGCCTTCTCATACACCGCTCGCCGACTCGCTTTGCATATTTAATTGCCAGGTAAAATCATTTTGTCGACAATCCGTTTAATTATTTGATTGTACAGTAACCGTAAAGAGTGAGCGCAAGGAAGAGGAAGGGATAAAGAGGGATAGAGAGGAGAAGAGAGACAGAGAGAGAGCAGCAGGCAGCAGAGAAAGAAAGAGGTCTGTTGCCAGAATAGACATCAAAGCTGTGCCTTGATGTTGATGTTGAATGGGCATTAATGGTTTCTGAAGGCAAGAGATTGCACAGAAAAAAAAAGAAAGAGAGAAAAAAAAAAATAAACCCTCCTTTTTCTCTGACAATCCCGCCAGCAATCTCAGTAAATGCATAAACATTGGGACCCAGTGCCAGATAGAGGGGTTGAACAGAGAGAAAGAAAGTGAGAGCAAGAGAAGCTAGTTGGATCGTTCACTTTCATTTCCTGTAATGACTGAAGGCCGAGTTACAGACAGAAGATGGGTCAAATGGCCCGATTGGAGGCTGGCAGTGATTACGAGGCTATCGCCATGTTAAACATTTAGGTTTAAAGACCAGAAGACTCCAATCAATGTCTGTTTACCCATCTGAAGTCACAAGGACATCAAGGAACAATACATCAGGTTGTATGTCATTCTCAAAACCAAAACTAATAGCATGTTCTAATACATTTTGCAACACTTTACATGCATGTAGTCTTCTGAGGAAGCATTGTGCAAACTTATTTTGGTCCAAGTTTTGGATAGAGGCCTATTGAGGTTGTACTGTATCCTAAATGCAATCAATAAGTTAAAGCATGAGCATAGTCCAGGCTCGATTTTACTCATAGCACCCCGTAATGCTTGTTTTTTTGAGTATGTTTTTTAAATCTGTGATTTTACTAGTATCTAAAAGTATTGAAGGCCTACTGCGCTAGATTTCAAACCGTACCCTTAACAGAAAAAAAACTCACAAGAACAAAAACAAACAAAAGTCAGATGAAAAAGTCCTGATAACTAACTAATCAGCAGCTGCAGCAGAAAAGAAGCTGCAGGTGTGTCTTTAGATGTTAGCGTTCATGGCCCGAGTGTTGGGCTAGCACCTGAAGCACAATCAAATTAATTATCACATATAGGTTGAGTAAATTTAGCATTGTCTGAATTTTGTTTCTTTTCTGGTTCATCCTTGTTAGGCTACAAAGCCTTAGTATTTTGCACCCTGGGAATGAGAAAAGGCAGGTTTGACGGGGTATACTATGGGCTATATAACTTGAATTGATGGATTTTTTGGGGGGCAACTTCGAAAGATCAGTCAAATAAACCCACGCAAACATGGCTAGCAGTGTGTGTTGCTAGGATATATTGTAACCATTGTCTCCCATTGTCTCGCTAATGTGTAGCAAATCATTTATCATATGCGGTAAAGTTGTAATGGAGGATCAGAGAAAAATGAAGAGCTGAAGAGTTGGGGTTTAATTTGCTGTTTAATCATTTTTTTTATCCATTTTTATTGATTCATTACACTTATAAATGTACTTGAATAACATTTCAAATGTACTTAAATAAATGCATTGGAACCTTAACCCAGTTCAAACAAAACCAACCATGTCTCTATAACCATTATGTTCTTCGTATAGGAACATTTCGTCACCACAGTCGACTCATAGTAGCATTCATGCAATGGAAAGCATCCGTTGGTATGCACAGGAGAAAGTTTGTCGTTTCACTATGCACTAGTCGGCAAAGACAAAAAAAGCTAATATGAGAATTTCCTCCACAGGATGGAAGCGTGTGATACGGCATTTGCATTCTTAAAGCGAACCCTAAACAGTGGATGCTCTCCTCTCTCCTGTCACCAAACACCTGAGCGCTGTCTCGTGTTTCACGGTGTGTGCGATGGGGCTTGGCATTTGCGTGTGAACAGTCCAAGCTGAGGGCTTTAACTGCAGCTTACCTCTGAAACTCATCCAAAATCACCTTGATCCTCTTTTCGGCTGGCACTGCTGGAGATCTCTCTCTCTCTCTGTCGGTCTCTCTCTCCTGAAGTCTGGCTGTCTGTCTCTCTCACCCACTCTCCCCTTCTCTGGTGTTGTCATTTTTACTTATCTTTCCAGCTTCCCTGAACTATCTTGTTTCTGTCATTCTGTTGTGAGGGTGATGTGTATGTGGGTGTGAGGGTGTATCTGTTATCTGGAGGGAATATCTAGATTCAACATAACCTTGACTAGCATGCATGCCTGTTGAGAAAGTACATAACTCCTTTCACTGTCATTGTAAGATGATGTGCACTAGTTGTGAATTATAAATAGAGATTGAAATAGACATTTTCTTTCAACTTTTGATGGAAACTACTTATTTTTCTGGATGCAACATTGTAAATTTATAGCCAAAAGACGTCTGGATATTGAGTGACTATCAGCCATGCAACAAAAAAAAATACACATTTCCGGGAAAATACAGAGGGCTTTAAGAAAAATGGATCTGTACAAGATGTTCCACCTGCTCTAAACTGTGGGTCCGTGGTGATAACGTAATATTTTAATATAAATTTGATAGGGTTAGTATTTAAGAAATACTCGCCTTCAAATCTAAGATGCAATCCTGCCCCAAGACAACTAAAATAACATATTATGAACAATTTTTACAATAAAAAAGCAGCTTGTTCTGGAGCTTTGAATGCTTCTGACATTCTTCCTCAGCAGATGGAAGTGTCTCAGTTGTCATCACGCGGCCTAAGTTTGGATCTTTGGGGGTCAAGGTCAAGAATGAACTTTCTATCTTAAATGATGAATCAGGGAAAGGGGCTGCCGACGACCCCGGTACATTTACATTTGTTTGAATGTTGACTAATGCACATTGTCCCTTTGCAAATAAAAAATAATTTAAATTATGAGCAGATTTCTTGAGAAATTGTGGATAACGTTGATTATTTCATGGCTGTCCAAACAAACTTAGATGCAAATAAAGCACATAGTAGCTTTCTAGCTCTCTCTGTCCTTTTTGGACAGCTATTGTTCATTTATTTTGGGAGCATCCATCCATCTCATTCCCTTTCTCTTTACCTCTGCCAACTCAGTGTCAGCAGTGGATAGGCATTATCTATTTTGTCTAACTACCCCCCTGTCGGGTCTCAAACCACCCCCAAGGGAAGCCTGTGTTCTTTGGGCAAGATAGCGATTTGGGCCCAAACCACTGTCAACAAGGGGAACAATTTGGCTGGCAAGGGCCGTATTTACAGATCGGTGAACCACAGCTCAATTTAGCAGTGTTCTTTTGTCAGTAAACACCGCAGGACGGTATCATTCTAAGATCTCAAGAGGAGGAATAGAGATAGAACTATGCCATGCGTCCCAAAGTTGGTCTATGCCGACTACCGCTCGGACCGCCATTGTTTAGAACTTCAGAACGGCCAAATGATCCGATAACACGTGTTTGTTGTGGCAAGCGTCTTGGTCCACATTCCTCAGTGACCCAAAGGAATGCAGTACCTCGAAAGGCTTCGCCTGTGGCCTCAGTTTGGAGGACGTGTGGTGTATTTTGAATCCATCAGACTCTTGTCTTTTTTTTTTGTACAATCCTGAATATTGGGAGCGGCATTTCTAAAAATACAATGATTAAAGCGTTGTGGTTTTTCACATGAATGCTCCGACCAAACTCCCTTCGGGCCGTTGTACACACACAAAGTACGTTAATGTGTCAAGATATGGCAACTTTCAGTCTTGTTAACACGTTGGCCCATATTACATTGCGGGCAGCTTGGTATGCAAACAGAGAACTGGTTTGGAGTTTGGGGTCAGAAAAAGGCTTTGAAGCTAAACATACTTCTGTCATAAAGTTATATCTGGGGCAGATGAGACCAATAAACCAGCTCCACACTGAAGCCCTTGAAGTCCAGTCATGAGTTGGAGGCAAGTGGGAAAACTGAAAGTCACTACAGATAAAGGCTGCTTCTGTGATTTTGGTTGCCTTTTTTTTTTTTATAGCCAAGCAGTTCCTTTTAAATATGTTTCTTTGCTTTCAGTAGTGCAAAAACTATATAATAAGATAACTGGGATAAAGACAGAACACAATTCTCATTCAGACATCATGAAGCTGTGGTTGGTCTTTCTTTTTTTGGGTGTGGATGTACAACATTGAGCTGGCTGATTTAGTTTAATTATTGTCATATGATCACTCCAGTTTATCATTACTCTGCAACAAATTGCAGAAGTAAGATTGTTTCAATACTGCTCTTGCTGTGCACATAAACACCTACACATTCTGATGCTGCAAATTACCCTATTGTTATTTTGCTTTTAGCAGGTTAAATTCCAAGAATTTAGCATCGATAAAGTAACAGTTTTAATTTAAACATGATGAGTCGCAAATTAAAGCTCAGGCTGATTAAAAAAGCAGTTTATGTTCCAAAAACCCAACATGAACCACCAAGAACCTGCAGCAGCGTCCAGACATTGTCATCCATACATGGTGTCTGTCTTGGGTGTGGCTGCCACAGACAGTATTGAACCCAGCTCTTTTTTAGAAACTGGGGAATTTCTTTTTTTGCTTTTATCCTAAGACAGCCATAGTGCTTCAGTGTTGTGCCTCACACATACCTTCAGGTCTGCAGTCCATTCCCCAGACGGCTGTGGGAAATGTGGTGAGGCCACTCTGGGTTTGGAGGCCTCCCAGGCACCACAGGGATAAAAACTAGCCTCCGTCATATGACGCAGTCATGTGACTCTCAGGGAAGTGGAGTTCTATGAAGAGGAAAGGGGGGAATAGAAGATCATGAATTCTGTCAATATAATGATATACAAGAAATCCATTTTGCATACAGTATTTCATATATTTTATTTATTCCTAAACGGTACCTTCTTCCATCTCATGTCTTTTGTTTTGCATCTAAGATGTAAACTAGATCATCATTTAGTGACTTAAATGAGCTAAATCTTCCTTTTATCTGTTTTTCACAGATTTTCAACATCCAAAACAAGTTAAACCATGCCAAGTGTTTACACATGCCTAAATGATCCTCAGTAAACCACCTGGTTTGTGGGTGTGTGAGCCCTCCAGCCTGACTGTTTCCCATAGAAGACACTCTGCCTGGCAAAGCTCGGGGCTTAGCCGCCATTGTTTACTCTTTACCCACAGAGCCCGGCACCTGTTAGAGATTGAGCTGTACACAACCCAGCTGCAAGCCATTTTCATCCAACACCCAAGAAGATAACTACCCCTGAAGCACAAACATTAGGCTAATCGGCCTCGATGATGGGAAGGGACTAAGTTGGATGAGAAGGTACAAAAAGTTGTGGGTACAAAATGGCAGCCGCCAAGTGAATCTGTCCGTCTCCAAACAAGGTAATGGACAACCGCACAATTCAGCCGTCTCTTAATGAGTGCTGTAGTAGCTCTGTCTTTCCTTGTTTGTGTTCTTCATCTCAAATGCCACTTATCGATGGGCCAACATAGCCCCCCTGGCACGACAGGAGGCCACCATTGTGAGGAAATGGCTTCACAGTCTGCAGGAGTCCACAGCAGCTCCTTTTTTTGTTGTTGTTGTTGTTCTGGCTCCCTGTCGCCAGCTTGTCCCTCTTCTCCTTTGCTTTTCACACACAGGCAATTAAGTCAGTTTCCCAATTCTGTGATCCCCTCCAACATACTTTGTTCTTGTTTTTTTGTTGTTTTCCTGTTCCTCAGCTTTTCTCCCTAACTCCCTCCTTTTTGCGGGTTGTTTCTTGGGTGAGGAGGTCGAGGCTGGGGGCGGAACAGAGAGAAGAAGAAAAAATGAGAGGGGGTTATACATTTGCAGCTTTATGACTAACCACATGTGTTTCTGGGTCTTTGTATTTACATGTTTTCTCATGGAAAAGGGGGTGGTGGAAGGGGATGACGGGAGAGGAAAGACAGGCATATGGTTCTTGTTTGTTGAGTTAAATTCAGAGTCGGTCTGTTTGTTTCCTGCGATGAGCAGAGGGAAATACGTTCTTGTAATCATCTTCATATTTGACTCCTCCCCAGGCACTGGTTGGACCTTCCTTGAAATAAGATATTCACATAAATATATATAAACAATACATAATACACATACACACACACATATAGGCTACTGAACATAAAAATAAAAATACTTTCTCGCGTTAGAGGCAAAAAAGCTTTAATTTTGTTCTTCATGAAGGACATTTAACAAGATTTTGTGAAGTGAACATCTTTGCTTATTAAAAAGTAATTCACTCTTCCTCCTTCCCATTCTGTTTCTCTCTCTGGCCGAGGCTCAATAAGGGCACACTCCCCTGCTGTAACTCTTAGACTCCGAACGCCTCGGGTACCTCAACTGCTGGCACTGGTCTCGCCATTATAAGGCCTTCATGAGAACCAGAACCAGGTACTCTGCTCCCCCTTCTTCCTCTTCTGTCTCTGAGGTGTGCCAGCCCCTCACCCACATGAGTCAGTGGTTGTCCAATTGCCTTGTAGGGGTAGGAGTGGGAGTTGGGTTGGGGGGTCATTCCATTCTCCTTTGCACTCCTTTGGCTTGTAATCTGCTCAACACTAGACTTTACACACACTGTGGGAAGTATCGCCTGAAATCCTCGTTATTTCCACAGATTGTGGGAGGTTTTGTGTAAATTTATTGGATGTGTTGGCCTTGTTTTATATAGGAGGAACTCCACCCTTAGATACACACTGTAAAATATCATCAATCAGTAATTCCAGGTGTTATTTTGTGATGCAACAGCAGTTTTGAGGTTGTGTGATTTACTCTTTTTGTATTTAGCCACTTTCTCTTGTTTGGTTAATGATTTAACTTTCAAGAACCTTAAACCAAACCAAACGTCTTGGTTAAAATGTAAATATCTCTATCTCTTTAAATAGATTCCTCCCTGTGTGACTGGTAAACATCAAAGCACAAATCACAGGGTCAAAAAGAAACACTTATTCTTGTTCCTGAGGGATTGACACCAAATTGCTTTGTTTTTGTTGTCTGAAAAGTTTTCAATTTGTTTTTCAAGTTGCTTGTAGATGAAGTGGAAAATATCTTGACAGGGTGTTGTGTCATGTGTTTGGACTCACAAAATATATCAATCAGTGTGGTGGATTTAAAATTTTCTGCTTTCGAGGTTTTAGAATGAAGCTTTGAATTTCTGTCGTTATATTTTATATTTCCATCATCACCCTAAACAAAGAAAATTAAGATTTTATATTATTCTGGTTATGTAAATGTATTTTATTTTGCAAGAGCGCCAAGTTAATACGGCATTGGGTTGTATTTGAAAGGCTTAATGCCAACAAAAATGGATTGAGGCAGAATATTTTATTAGATTAAAACATGTTGTGGGTTGTGGAAATGATTGCATCTGTCTTCTTTCTATACATTTTGTCTTATGGACTTTACAACGCTATGGAGTTATTGGAAATGTTTGGGATCACACAAGTCAGAACAACGCAGCCACCACTGTAATCATATTCTACTAATAGTATAATACTAATAATATTGTGGAGTCTGGTCTTTACCTGTAACTGTGCCGAATTACATAATGTATTGATATGCCCCAATAAAGAAAAGCATTCAAGCGTTGATTTAGAATTGTAAAGTCAGCTTATGAATGAGGTTTTGAACTATTCGGTTCAGCCCTCACACAATTTTTGAAAAACCTATATTAGCGGCACATGTCATGAAGCTGATGGTTATTTTACGTGTGCCCAACACTTTGCTATTTTGTACAAGTTTTGCATTGTATTGAAAAAAATAACAACCTTCCAAGCAAGGATATACCGTACATTGCATATTGCAGTGTTTTCTGTCACACATTGTCTTTGTGCTCCCAATTCAACTGTAAAATTGTTATATTTTTTTTAATTCAGAATGCATCAGTGTTTGAAATTATTGTAAAACTTTATTTTAACTTTATTTGGGAGCTTTATTCAGATCAAGTAGCTAATAATTATAAAATATAATTCAAGTATAGGCCTACAGATTTAGCCCTTTGTATAATTAACTATCAATAGTTCTTAAAACCTCTAATGTGCAATAGTTTTGACATTTTTTGTTTTGTTTTAATGTAAGTGAAATTGTATGGACCTGATTTGGAACCAACCTGGGGCTCAAACGGGAAACATGATAGTGTCACAACATAAGTCTGTGCGTAAGCAATGCTAGCAAATCACTTTTGTGAAATGGCCCTGACTGACTGGAATTTTTTGTATGAATATTTTGTTAACGGCATCTGGTAAGTGGAGCGGGAGGGATGCTAGCTAGGACAAAGGACCAGAGTGAGTGATGACAGATGAATGTATCTGATGTGGAACAGATGCAGTACCAACAGATGAAAAAAAATGGTTCTGAATATGCAACCTCAACAATGCTCCCAGATCCATTAATTCCTTTGTTTGGATTCAATGTGTTTAAATTCATGTCAAAGAGCAATTTCATTTTCATTATGTTATGTGAGTTTTGAAGCAAACATTTTTGACAAATACATGACCAATGAAATGTGGCGAAGCAAATAAAATGCTATTTCTTTCAAAAAATTACCAAAGGAAAAAACAATACTTATATTATTTTTCAGTAATTCCCTAGCAACCGACTGTTGCAGTTCTCATGAACGCGTAGTGCGTGGACATTTAGTCCTGCAGCCCTTGAATACATACTCATCTGTGTTCATTATCGACCAACCATTTAGGTAAGAAAGTCACCAGTTAACACGGTGACTCTTTAAACTGAATCACCTGGCCCTGGTGGGTCAGAGATAAAGGGAGAGAGGAGGAAGCACCAGCGGTGAATGACGGGAAGAGGATGACAGTTGGGTAGGCGGTCCTTTAATGTGGCCCAGGACACATTCGCATACACACTTCTGAAAGAATGTGGCCATATGCGGCCCAGACCACCTCCGAATGTGGTCTCATCAGATCTCAATGCGTCATGGGTGCATTCACATCTGTACCTGTCCACATGTTACTTGATCACCAAGGACGCATCTTAATACCAGGTCTTAACAGGGCCTTTGATTTTCTGTTTTTGTTGGGTTTTCACAATACATTTTGGCAACTGCAATAGCCTAAATGTGTCTCCATAACTTTTAATTGCATTGCATTAAATAGGATTACTCAATTTTGGAGGAAAAAACACAATCTTGGTATGCGTGGCCTCTGCACAACCCTACACAACAACCCAACCGTCTTTACTGTAGACTTCCTGCCACTGCAGAGGGCGATAATGTGCAGAAAGGCAAATATTTGAACAAAAACTAATAATTGCAATATGTTATATTCAAGCAGTTTGTTCAAGATGTCTTCTTGCATGATATTTGATTTTTATTGTTTAAGGGACTCCAATCAGCGTTAAATTATAAAACAATAGAGTTATAAGACATGTCAGAACTCAGCCAAACTTCAAAGAGACGTGTTCATTCAAAACAGTTCAGCACCAAATGAGTCACAGACTTTCTCTCAGGAAGGATGGCCTGTGTTTTGTCGAAATGGGACATCGAAAAGGCAAACAGATTATTTATTCATGTGTTGATTTGGTGGTTGTTTTTGTCCCTCTTGTCACACTTCCATTTCAAATGTCAAAGGACCTCATTTGGGTTGTGTCAAAATGCCCCACGTGGAGACAGAGAAGACGTTATCACGGCGATCACAGATTGAGATGGTAGATTCAGAGGATCCCAGTTTAGTATTAGCTTTAGCTATAAACTCTTTGGAATATGGACCAAGTAAGGAAAAATATATCCTGCTGCCCACCTGGGAGTGTTGAAAGGAAGAAATAAGCAGAGAATGTGCAGTGAGCGGAGGTGGGAGGTCATGTGTGATGGTGGACAAGTGCAAACCAGGAAAGCGAAAGAGAAAGATAGTCAACATTACTTTATTTTGCCTGGATGTAGGCTGATGTAAACAAATGCAGAGCTTATGCAAGCTTTTGATCTTGTGAACCGTGAAATCTTCTCGGAGAAAACAGGAAAATTAGGCCTCACTGCAGGGAAGGAGGAGGGGCGCAGCAGGCAAGGGCTCATGGGAAAAGATATTTAGTCTGAGATTGGGAGTTCCAAGCTATTAAATGAAACGTCCCCCTTCTGACTTAATTTGATACAGCTTAACACTGTTTCCCCTCAAATGTTTAACCCTGAGGAACTCATAAGGATTGGTATTGGTGGAATTATTGTTCCCTCATCAAAGTGGCAGAGTTGTAATCAAGCCCTTTGTAGTTTAATTGTCTTCATTCAATGGCAGGTCCTCATGGCGTAGACCATTCAGCTGGGGCATACTGTGGATAACAAGGCCCCAATAACCAGATGATTAGTTCATTTTCACCATAGATGGAGCTCATAATGATAGATACGGGAATCTGTGCTGAGGCGTTGTTCTTTTCATGTGAGGAACCCATTGAGCAAGCTGATTTTCATCAGACGGCCACATTCCCGGCCCCAATTTTGTTGACATTGCAGCAGCGGCTCGAGGGGGTGGGGGGGCGGTGAGAGGCGGTTGGGTGATAAAAGGGGATGGGGGGGCTACTTGAGAGACAGAAAATAAGGAATCAGTTGCTCTGCCCATGAGCTGCACTTTTAGTTTTTTTTTTCTTCCCCCCCTCACGTAGCTCCCTGGTAGGATGTCTGAGTTTGGTACGGAGGTGAGCAAGCTTCCCTCCCTCCCCCCTGGAAAGCTTGTGCCCAAGAGCTATCCATTTGAACTTCAATGAGAGGCAGCCTTCTTGTGAGGACTTGAAACAGGCATCTTTGGGAGGCTGTTAGAAGTGCCCGGGCATGCCTTCTTTACCTGATGTGATGTGAAGCCCACTTTTGTTTGATGATTCCATACTTAGATACAAACTGGTGTCCTTGGCTGGAAAAGAGTGAGAATAGGAGCAGAGAGGGGAAAGGAGGATTAACGGTATAGCTGCATCTGCAGCACACCTGTTAGGGGGTGTTGTTGAGGTACAGCCAAGAGAGAAAGTTTGTTATGGTCCTTCTTTCCAAGATGGCCATGAAACTATTATTTTCTAGCACAACTACACATTAAGAAAATTCACAGTCCTTCTGCTGTGCAAACATGCTTTCTAAAGTTCAGCCTAAAGTTCAGCTAATATAAGGCTTTAGCAGTCTGACAGAAAAATCAAGAGGGTATTTTTCCCTCACATGTAGTTTATTTCAGTAAACATAAAAAAAATTTTTTTTATCATTCAGCAAGGAAACTGGAAAACAGTATAGCTGAACAAATAGCTGTCATGATCGTCCTTGGAGTTCATAAATACTGTAAAACAGCCAATGTTAGGAAATTCAGAGGGTTCATTTGGTGGAAGCATGTTGTTGAGGTACTGGTGGGTAACAGATCCATGAGTTTGAAGGTTTATCAGATGCTAAATTAGCAGTTTACTATGAGACACAATTTTACAAATCTGGAAAATTATCAGGATGGCAATTATATTGTGAAGTAAACAGTAGCATTTGATTGTCCACTGCAGCGTCCATGGCAGGATTCAACAAATGCTATTAAAACATTTATTTAAAATGATCAAATGCAGCATCTGCACTCTCTTAATGTTAGTGTAGAACCTAGTAAGGCAATGTTCTCACATTTCACCTTGATATTGCTCATGTTTTTATACGGATTGTAGGTTTCATCCCATTCAACTGCTATAATTGTGCAAAAGTGCAAACAGCTTCTGGCGTCAAATAACTAGTAACTAATAACCTATATCAATCAGAACTTTTGCCTTTAGCAGTAATTTGTTGTATTTCATGCTGTCATATAGACAGACAGGAGTGTGTTTGTGTGTATATAATATATCACTCAATCATATACATGCGTCACTCTTTATTGTATAGTACTTTTCAAACAAACATTTTTCATACAAACAAGAGAAAGGGATTGAGGAGACGCGTTGGCATATTGAAAAGCCCCCTCTGTCTGTCTCTCTGTCTGTGTGTGTGTGTGTGTGTGTGTGTGTGTGTGTGTGTGTGTGTGTGTGTGTGTGTGTGTGTGTGTGTGTGTGTGTGTGTGTGTGTGTGTGGCTTCTGTATTCACTCTCCCGGCTCCTGGCTCCCTGATTGCTGCCAAGCTGTTTCACCTGCTCTAAGAAACACACCTGCATTTCATCAACTCATCATCAATGAGGCTCTTCACACATCCAGTGTCAGATCACTGTCTCCTGCTTCCCCATGCAAGCTCATCCTCGTCTAGCTCGGTTTGCACTGCACCACTGTCACCATTGGTTAAATAAATGAACCTTCTTACCCTCACCTACGTCTTGTCAGAATTCTGCATTTGGGTCCTAACTGCTTGATCATAACACCGACTGGTCCCATTCAAATGACTTGGGAGGCATGCATTTTTTTTCAGTTGGTCAGCCTTGCTCTTGACTTCTGGAGCCTTAAATTAGCTTTGCTTTGAACTTTTGAAGACTGAATTTTATCCCTCATCTGTAGACTGAAAGCTAATTTTTGCCTTATTTTTTGATTCATACATATTTGACTGCTCGTGCAGTCTTTGTTTGTGTCCATTGACTGTACATGTGTTAGCTGTATGTGGATCGTGTTTCTATGTTTTTGTGTCAGATCTGACTGATCTCAGAACTAACCTGTTTTCTATGACCCTATGAGGTTTTAGGAAGTAAATTCATAAAGCTTCCTGAATCAGTGCAGTTTTGTTCCTCAAGTTGGACATCTTTACATTTTATTATGCCATCTCTAAAATTCCCTGTACAGACTGTCTGAACATAAATGTTGATGCATTGGGATATTTTCACAACCCATGTGGAATACGCTGACAAATGACTCTTTCAGCATACATCTGACAGACTGTATCTCTATCGTAATCTGGTGTATGTCTTAACATCCAGTCTTCACATTGTAATTGGATAGAGTCATGGAAACTTCACTATGAAAGTTTCCCTATTTCCACATTCACTCCTCCTATTTGTAAATCCATATGTCTTCAGTTCAGTCCAAGATTTCTCTACCAGATGTGGTGGATTCTTTAACACTCAAATATCCCAAATTTCACAACACAATTTTTGGCCTCAGTCTGAGCTGGTTTCTGTGGTATGATAATATATCAAAGGTTTCCCAATCCGAGTTTGTTTGCCTCTTGAAATGCAGTCTTTGTCTGTGTGCTTTGTAAAATCTCTTTTTAAGAGCAGAAGAAGTAGCCCTAGGATGACAGGCATCATGTTAAAATGGCCAAGTAGCAAAAATGTCACCAAAAAGCACATTCTGCATTACTTTTGATGGAGATTCGCCTTTGAACAAGTTCTCCTTTTAAGATCTTTTCATATCATAAAGAGAGAGAAAGGGCAGAAGACAGCAGACAAAAGAACCCAAATGCAGAGACTTCAGTTCTCCCTTGAAGATGTTAAAATTAGTGTCTTAAAAAAAAATCAAAGGCTCAACATTAAACGCCGAAAGAAGCTTGAAATGTCGACACTGCAGTGTTTTAGAAAAAAGGACAGAAGATGAGAGATACTTGCAACAGACTTTGGTGTCACTTCAAAGCTTTGACTTTAAGAAAGTGGGCTAATATAATACTGATAGGAGAATCTTTACCTGGCTCTGCTGACCTCGTCTGAGGCTTCTGACAGTCCAGCCACAGATCCTGGGACCAGGTCTTCACACCACAGGGTAAGGGGGGCTGCAAGGGTTCGTGGGTCGAGGGGGCTAGGCTTGACGTGTAACCCTGGAGGTCGTCTTTGGTCTTTCGCTCTGTGATGGCCTCTTTCTTCTCTTGTTATGCTCAGAAAAAGATGGCCGCCTTTGAACTCCACAGTAGCTATAGAAACGGCTGGAGTTCCTCCACTTTAGCGCTCGGCTGTCAGTGTCTGACTGGGCCGTCGTGATGGGCCAGCATCATTAGAAGCCGGCACACACAGGACACACATTGACACATTTGCTGACACAGGGTATATAAACAAGGCCCTGTGAAAGTGTGTATGTGCGGGTGTGTTTGTTTTTCGGGGGGTAGGGGGGTCATTTTAATTGGCTTGGCCTACGACCTTACAAGCAACAGAGGCCTGATGTGTTTGGACTACTGAGAACTCACTTTTTTTCATGTCTCACATTTAAGACTTTGCTAACAAAATAAAAACTTTCACATCTCTTGTTAACGTTGCTCGCTCAATCAGGGACAAAAACTCACGGCAGTGCAGTTCCTCGTAGTTCGACAGGAAGTCACATTGGTAAAAGATCAGAGGTAACCATTCGCTTTGTGACATAATTATGATAGACAAGATTGATAAATTCATGAAATATTCCTATAAGCCCTTGACATCTTCAGCCACTTGTGTTCCCTCACAAGCCGGCTAAATCATAAAACCTTTCTCCTCCTCTAATTTTTTTGTAAAGACTTTAATTTTCTCGTCTGTGGAACTTCAAAGAACTGACGACTCGCAAGTCCACATCCCTTCGAGCAGTCCGCGAATCTCCATTCTTTCATTTCGACGGCCCCTTCAGTAAATATGTGCAATCGCCCCACTTTTCAAACAGATTCGTTTCCCATGTATTTATTTTAAATGAATATTATTAGCTGGCCTGGCAAGAAAAGGTTCTTATGCTAATCCACAGGAATCGCAGGCATTTCCATTTAATGCCTACTTATGGGCCATTCTTTAACGACTATTTGCCTCACAGTCTTAGCAAATGAGCTCTGCACCCCAGACTCCTGTGCTCATAATTTCAATGGAAAGAAGATCCCCCCCTCCCCCCTCCCTCCCCTTCTTACTTTGATCCCAGAATGTTTTTTTGAATCTGCTGGTTGTGTATTCGAACATCAATGGAGACGCGGTTGCAAGTGCCTGCTTTCATTATTTTTCGCAGAGATAAAACAAAACAACAGAGGGATGGGAGGGGAGGTGGAGAAGGGGGAGAAGGCATGATGGGAGGAAATGAGGCAGAGTAGGTGACTGTCCGGGATGAGCCTCGCATTGCCGGAGAGACAAAGTGTGTCAATGTGGAGTCACGTCCTTATCAGATTGTGCGTCCTGCTTATTAAAATCGCTGACCTCCCTGCCGACCCCGCCATAGCTCTCCTCACTGTAGCTCTCTGTCTTTCCGTACAGTCTTATCTTCGGGCTTTCTGAGTAAAGAGACAGAGATATCTGTGTCTGAATTCTTTCATATTTGGGGGAAGGTGCTGCTTCAGCTCTACTGCAGCTACCAGTCTCCGCTATATTTTCCATAGACCACATGTTTTTCTTCACTATAGGACATTTCCCATTTTGACTATTCCCATCTTAGTGAAGCTGGTATTCCTGGTATTTTACCCTGAAAAAAACGAAATATCTGAACTGCCCAGGCTTTGTCTTTGACCACTGTCATTCCATTTTGACTATTCCCATCTTAGTGAAGCTGGTATTCCTGGTATTTTACCCTGAAAAAAACGAAATATCTGAACTGCCCAGGCTTTGTCTTTGACCACTGTCATTCCAAGGAAGGATTGAGATAACTTATGACCTTCGCTTTGAACCCTCTGTCCACCTCTAGCGTGGCATCCTGCACTGTGACTGTGGCGAATGGGGACCGAGGCATCCCACCAAGGTATAATGAGTGATGGGGCTTCTTTGATTCCTAGAAAGCTTTCATCTTCAGTCAAGGTCTCTACTGGTAGACTGCACTTTCTCTCTTCTTGTTCTTCTTTGTCTCTTGCCTTGATGTTTGACGGTGAAGATGGAAGAAAAAAGATCTTTAATATGGTCCCTATCTGATTACGGCTCTCCTCACTGTGAGGCTCACATCACGCATCCCTTCTGCCTGTGTTCATGGTTTCATAATTGGGATACCATCACTGAACCGCAGGAACCAATTTTGCCTGTTGTCATCGTGTGTGATAGAAAGTTAGCAAGGCATCCTTTTTTTGCGTATGCAACAGTTCAAAATCATTATTGCTCCGGCTCAGAACATCCCTCTGAGAGAGGCTTTTTGGGGGGCTCTAAGAGCACAGCAAGTCACTCGGAGGCGAAAAAAAAAGATTGCAAGAAATCGTGGCGAAAAAAGAAGCAAACTTGAAAGGAAAGCACCAAAGAACGCATTTGTTCTTTTCTTGCGCTTGCACCCTCAGTCTAGGGTTCTAATCTCTTATTGTTTCAGACCCAAACAGAGACAAAGGAGTCGCAGATCAAAACAAATGACTATCAAGCTATCAAACAAGCACCACCCTGCTATGATTCCAAACGCTGACTGCGGGAGAGAGAGAGAAGAGAGTCGGAGTCAGGCGGGTCGGTATTGTTTCCAGTCACTTTGATGCAGAACTTAAAATGCTGGCAAAAATAAATAAATAAAAAGGAATCAAACGTCTGCCATGAAAGAAGGAGAGAGGAAAAGGAGGAGAGAAAGAGGGGGCGGCGCAAAACATGCTAGCAACGTTTGCATATGTGCGCTCGCCTTTGTTTCATTAGCGGTCCGGCTGATAACCTTTATTGAGCCTGATCTGGAATTAAACTCGTGGACCAGCGATGCTTTGAAGCTACAACTGGCTCTTTTCCTGTTTGTGCTGTAAACGCAGGTTGTGGCGCGAAGATAAAGCACTTCTGAAGGATATTAGGACTTGAAAGTCCCTTGGCTATTCACTGGTACATATTTGATGTTGTTCTTTTGCTCCTTGGCTAAATTAGCATATCTCTTTCAAAAGCCCCCCCACCCCACTGACAAATGTAATCCTCTGCCATCATGTGTTCACTTAAAGTCATGAATGATAGAAATACACTGTGTACGCCACTGACACATCAAAGTATGAGAACACGATTAGCAACGATGACTCCGGTTTGTTCCCCCCCCCTCTCCTCTCTTTCTTCCTCAACATTGTAATCAGCGCCCGTTTGCTCCCTCCTGTATTTTTGTCTCTTTCATTTCCGAGTACATCACAGCCACTGTTTCAAAGTCGTCTTACCAGTTGCGGTGGGGTGAGACGACCTTTGCCTCAGTTTGTTCATTTTTTTTACTCAATCTCTCTCCAGAAAATGTTATCACCATCTAATTTTAGTAGCGATCATGTCGTCTCTCGACAGCTCTCTCTTATCACCGCTCCTTTCTCTTCCCAAATCAAGTCATGTGCGCTGGGTGACAGGGCAAATGTGCCGCACTACTGTAGATGAGCACTAGTCTGTAAGTTAAACTGCAAGGCACATTCCCTGCCTCATCACAGTGCACACATCAAAACAAAAGGCAGTGACAGCCCCATTGTGATCTATTATTTAGCCCCCTCCGTATTTGATCACTGGCGCTTGCCATAGTGATGATCATGCAGATTAGGCCTGTTTCTTCCAGCCGCCCCACTAAACACCTTTGCTTTTATTGCTTTCGGATCTTCAGTTTTGACTTTCTCACAAATGTTGAGTATGAGCCAAATATGGTGATTTGTCAATAATAATATGTTTCCAAAGGAAGGTTAGGTTTGGTAGCAATACATCAATAAGTTAAGCAATATGTAAAACTGCATATACACAAGGTATACAGTCCTGAGGCATTTTTGTGAATGTGAATTGTACAACTAATGTGTTTGTCAGTCACACATGAATTTGGGCTGATAGGAGTATTAGCTTGCTGGTTAATTTTTTTTATCTTAAATCGGATTTATTTGCCTATTAATGTACTGCAAATTAGATTTTTTTTTATTATCATGACTTTTGAAGAAAGGTGTGCTTCCTTCCAGGATGGCAGTGGTTTCTTTTTCCTCTTTCTACTGACACTTTGGCATTTGAAACTTACTTGAGATGGGCTATCAATCACAGTCTGTATAAACATTTTTTTAACAGCTCTCATACCAGATGATCTAGATGGATGACTGTCGATGTCCCCGGAGTCTGTTTAGAAGCAAAACTGCCTTGTTATATTATGCACCCTGGGAATAATCAACAAGATGAAGTTCATTGGTAAATGTTGCCTTTGTAACACACATTCAAACAACACATTCAAAGAATACTTCATGAGGAATTGTTTTTAAATAGACATGAGTATATCCTTTAAGTTCCTATGTCATTGGGCTAAATTTGAAGTTGAAAAGTGACCATGTGGTTGTGACAATGTGTTAACTATTTTATGTTGTAGCCAAGTTCCTCATCTTTAATGATAATATATCTCAAGAGACCACCTGGTTAAATAAAAGGAATTGCTTTCATTACTCATGAATCATTAATTCATTACATTTAGTTTGTTTTACTCTAACTTGCAGTGTTTTGAACGTTTTCCTTGTCAGTGCTTCAAGGACAAGATTTGAGAGTCAGCTGCCAAACAGCAACCTTCATACTAGAGTAAACGCTTTAATTCTTTGTATACTTTGGATATCTTCCATGTTTGCTTATTGTTTGTCTTTGATTTTCTGACATCACTCATGAATGCAGTGATTGTACCAGCTGACTAGTTATTCTTGGAGTGTGTCAGATTGTCCTTGAATGCATCACCAAGAAGAGTTTTGAGGTTTGCGGTCGTATTATCACACAGTAATAGTTTGTAAGGTATTACTTATCTCAAGCAATTGTCCCACTGTTAAATTCATGAAATGATGCCCCTCCATGGTAGGAAATCACTCTACAAAGTTATGAAATGTCCTGGAAACTGGTCAGCATTAAAATAGAGGGTACATGATTTGTAGTTAGTGGACACAGTTTTAGAATGTGAAGATGTTGTTCATGTTGTTCAAGCTCCTCCAAAACATTTCACATTCCTCTTTTTGTCTCCAATCTCTTATTTGCTCTGTTTCCGTCTCTTTCATTCTTCCAACTCCTGATTAATGAGTCACTCGTTATCAAGGCCCAGACACACTGACAAAAGAGAAGCTGTGAGGCATTTTGTTTGCACCAAATTAAAAATAAAATCCTTCACTTTGTGTTATTTTGCTTAAAAAGATATTGTGCCTGAACAGGAAAATTGTGAACAGAGATTTTTTCCCTTTCAGGCTGACTCCAAAAAAAGGGTAGTTCAGGTACTTTATTAGGTAAATTATTCCTGAGAGGGCTGAAGGGACACACCAATCAGAGCTAATCTCGTTTGATTCCAAACATGAACGCTGCTCCCTTTAACCTTAACCACTCAGCTGTGCAATTGTTCACTCAGTAGAGAGAGCAACTCCGTGTGTAATTAGCGGAAGACCCCTTTATGAATGGAATTAGCATCATCTTTGTCCTCTCACCAGGAGTATAGCCCTAATTATCCATCTGCATGTTCCAAGGGAGGCCATACACAAGGCAGCGGAGGACAATTGCATTGTGGCCCCTCTGCTGGCCCTCATTTGCTGAGCAGAAAAAAAAAAAAAAAAAAGATTTAGAAAAAAGCACCGACTTTTGTCCAACGAAATGAGGGCAAACTCTCAAGTGCTAATTGAAGTCTGACTGCAGATGGGTCTCGTTAATTTTCTACCACCGGGTCACACTGTAACCCCCGGCATGGCCCTTTATATGAGTGAATGTGTGTGTTTGACTAAGTGTGTGTGTGTGTGTAGGGATGGTCTCTCTCTCTCTGTGTGTGTGTGTGTGTGTGTGTGTGTGTGTGTGTGTGTGTGTGTGTGTGTGTGTGTGTGTGTGTGTGTGTGTGTGTGTGTGTGTGCGTGCGCGTGCACCCTGTGTTTTGGGTGAGATCATTTTAAGGGGAGAAGTGGGGGCGCCCGGAGATTAAAGTAACAATCCAGCGCTGGCTGCCTGCACAGCGCCCGGCCTCGCCTCTGATTAAAAATGCTAATGTTCCTTCTTTGTGCTTTGATGTGGGACGAACAATGGTGGCGGCGTTGGCGGGGGGGAGTTACCGTGAGACGATGTAATCCTTTATTTGTCGCCATGCAATGACACCCAGCTGAGCGCAGTGACAGTCCAAATCAATCATGTCACAGGGAGCCGCCATGAGTCCGCCAGCTAACTATCCCCCCCTACTCCTCAACTTACAAAGCTGCGCAACTCTAATTAGCTTCCCTCTCTCAACATGCTTCAGAAGACAGGGACCAAGAAGGATATGAAGGGAGAAACTTCTTCAGCAACAGCATGAAGTGCAGACACTAAATACACTCTCCGGCACTAGGCACAGGAAACACATCACACCATCACACAATCAGGCGTTTTAAGACAAAAGAGAGCCGCTGTGAAAACCTTTTCTTCAGTCGGTTGATGGACTTTTTAGGTTGGGGAATCGGCAGACCGCTGCTAAAACAGAAGAAGTGCTCATCGTGGTAAATCCTTAATTGTCTTATATACTTGTTATGTCTTCGTAGGTTACCAGGTAGCCACTTTAGGGTTTTGTTCAGAGGGCGTGTGAGTTCTCCCAAGATCTAGCCTCCAGGTCTGTAAAGTGAAGCCAATGCTGAAGTGCTCTAAACCTTGCATTCTTTCTAATAGCCAGCAGGGGGGGACTCCTCTAGTTGCAAAAGATGTCCTGCTGTATGGAAAGATCTATGAGAAAATGACCCTACTTCTAATTTGATTTATTAGCTCCATAAACATTGTAGACATGACACTTTATGGTTCAAACTATAGGTTCAAGTCTTCATTAATACGGCAGGATGTTCATTTATTAAATTATGGTCCCATTTAGAGTAAACAAGAAAGAGTAGACAATAAAACAGGTATATTTTAGGGCGGGGCTACCTTGTGATTGACAGCTTTATACCAAGGCGTTGTCCAGTCTCGGAGGGGGTCTTATTACAATCCAAAGGAGTAATATTTCCCACGACTGAGCCTTGGAGACAGTTTACAGTTAGTCCACTGTCAACCCAACTGTGGATAGAGACTGTTTCACTTTTCAGACACTCGCATCCTCCTATTGCATTGCTCACTCTCAGAGTTTTGACCAAAATTTCCTGGCATGTTTACCATGTTTACTCTGCTTTCATCACACCACGATCAGGATGTGACACCGCCGTGACTCTGTTTCAAGACGTCTCCTCAGCTTGAAACCATCATCGTTGTCACACCCTGGCGATCTGTCGCTCAGCTGCACGCGCACAAAGCTTGAAGATATTCTCTTTAGAGAGCTGTGTGTGTGCGTGTGTGTGTGTGTGTGTGTGTGTGTGTGTGTGTGTGTGTGTGTGTGTGTGTGTGTGTGTGTGTGTGTGTGTGTGTGTGTGTGTGTCTGAGAGACAGAAGAGGGGGTGCTGGGATATGAAGTAGAAGGGCTTTTATCAGCCTCTGAGTTGGAAGTCTTTGAGGGCCTCCTCAGAAGCTCAGCATTTCTTCCATTGTTCTATTTCCATCCCTCGCTTCGCTCCTGTCACATGTAAAATTACAAAAGGCCTCCTATACCCCCCCCCCCCAAACCCCTACTCCCCCCACCCATACCCCTCCTCTTCACTCGTATCCCACCCCCTTTTCCCCATGTTCCAACGTCGGAGAGGCATATAACCCACTTAGATTATTCTCAAAATACTTCACAACTTTACAGTGTTCCCACCGCAAATTGGAGTTCAGGCAAAGAACTGGAACTGGAAAGCCGAGGTTGTGAACTGCTTTTGGTGCGAAGGAAAAACTAAAAACGAATCCCTTAATTTAACCCCAGTCACCCCCGTTATACAGAATACGATAACACTCCTGTAGTGTAGCTTCACCGTGCCACACACTGTGCACATATCCTCACAATGTTATGGGACTTGAACATCCCCCGTCCCTGCCTTCGAGTCTGTTAATGTAAAGATGTGAAGATCAGTGCAGCTACAACATGAAAAACACACCTCACTCACTCACTCACCATCCACCCTGAAGGATGGGTGGAGAGATTCAACCCGGTGTCTGCGTGTCATCCTCCGGCAAGACGGCGTGTTTACTGTACACCATGAGGTGAAATCCTATCACAACGAGAGCTGACTCCATGTTACCCTCACACACACACACACACACACACACACACACACACACACACACACATGCACACGCACACACATGCGCTGACATCTGAGACCTTGAAAAGCCTGCCTGCAGGCCTGCACCCGCTAACAGGTGATGCCGATGTGACATCTCAGCAACAGGAGACAGAGCTCCTTCCTTTGCTCTCCTTTCTCTTCTTCTATTACCCCTTATTTTTTTCCTTTATCTTGTCGTAGCTCCTCTGTCTTGTGCTTCCCCCCTCTCTCTTTTGCTTTTTCCTTCATTCTGTCCCCTCTTTTCTTTCCCTTCTGCCCCTGTTGTCACCGTCCCTTCCCCCCTTTTTGCCCTAAGGTGCACATTGACTTCAGGTTTCAGTGGTAGACACAGGAAAAAGAGGATTAGTTGGCTATTTCCCTAAACATAAACTGCAGCAGGTGTATTGGAAACCCCCCCACGTCTTTCTTTTTTGTAGCGGAGATCACCTTTGATTTTTGAGACGCATTGCCTGAGAGCATGAGAAGTCAAACTATGAGTGAGGGAATGCAAACAGAGTTATGTCTCTGTCACGGATATGTACTAAACATTAACCGTGCGTCGCCAGTGGTGTAATAGCTCGTTGTACCAGAGTGCACCACTGCTCCTCCCTCCTCCTCTGTGCTCCGACCTAGCCGATCCTCTGTCCGATGTAATCAAATATGACACCAGCTTGAGCAAACAACTTGGCCATGTTATCTGTGCCATTTTCCTCCCCTCACTCCCTCCTTTTCCTCCCTCATCCACCTACTTTCTCCTTTTTTTTTCATTCCTGCACGGCAGATAACGAGAGGTGATTTCGATCCCTCTGTATTGAGACGCTGCCCGGAGAGCTCGTTCCTCTGCGTGTCGCCGTGTCGTGTGAGAGTTCACGTGCGTGTGCGTGCCCATGTGTGTGTGTGTGTAAGGTGAATAAAGGCATCTTTGTTGGTTGCAGGTGTGTGCTTGTGCCAGGCAGGCTTCAGCGGAGGATCCGGAGAACAATGGCTCTCTGTTGGAGTACACACCTGAGTCAGAGAGGGGAGGTGAGAGGGCCTGATCGCAGGAAGATTACACCAGAGCAGACTTCATTAAACCTAAGGGGGGGTAACGGAGAGATGGAGGGAGGGAGGGGAGGGAGAGATAAATAAAAAAAAAGGTGCAGGAACGTAGAGGGAGGGATGGAAGGAGAGAGGAACGGGGAGGGAGAGACAAAGGGGCTAAATACCAGGAGGAGTGGAGGGACTGAGGAAAGTGGAAACGGAGGGTGGAGGGTTAGAGTCTCAAAGTGGTGAATGAACACTAATGTATGAGGACAGAGGAGTCAAGGTTACCGTGGATGCAAAGCAGGGGCAACTGCTGCATTTTGCCTCCATTTAATTGTCTACAAGAAGAATGTAGCTTTATGTGCATGGGGTAATGAGGGCAGAGGCGACACAAACCACGTCCTCTATGTGAGGAGTAAAACCTCAAATGTTCTAATGAGGGTTCATGCAACAGCACAGTTATCAAACTTGACTTCCGCTTATTCAAACCTGTATACATTGATTTGTTTAGACACTTAGGGAAACACGACAATCTGTGAAAACAAAATTGACATATTATCACCCTATAAAGTTGATAATAGTTGTTGGAGCACTTCTATTTACACAAAGAAGTGTCAAATTTTGTCAAGTGTCCATAAATGTTCTCTCTCCGTTTCTCTTTCCAACAAAACCTTTAGGACATAAATGGCTTTTCAGCTGTTAAATGCTCCTCTGTGCTCCAGTAAGACTGAATAAAAAAAATCAAGATGTGGTTTGGAAAAACCAAAACGATAATTTAAAAGACACCAAAATGTTCTATGGTGTAGAGTTGGTTGACAACTCCGTGTGTATGAAGTTAAAGGTCTTGCGGTGTAATTCATTGTTTAACAATCAGTTAAACTGGCTTTTTTCCTGATATGACAAGTTAACATATCACATAGTGAAAAAGGTTTATAACAATAAACTTGCATAGACTTGAAATGTGTTTTAGATTCTGTAGGTGAGACTTTGCAGTGAACACAGTCCTTTATTCATTATTGTCAAAGTTGCATCTTCATTGTGCGTGCAGTTGAAAAAGCAGCTTGATTTGAGCTTCATTAATCATTAAAATCATAATGAACATTTTTATTGCTACCCTCCAGTTGGGAATTTGTTTTTTTCCAGCATCAATGCACCACTAATCGTTGTCAAACTTAATTTTGCATAAATCTATGCTTTTTTCTGAAAGTTTTAACAAAAAGTGACCATTATAGGCTTTGTAAAGAAAGAATGTGTCCACGTATTAGGTAATAGGTAATTAAAAAATTACATTATATTTAAAGTTGATATAATTGAGTGTAATTTTAAAACTGAAACTATAACTGTATGGGATGAGACTTAAAAGCAGACTGCTGCTTATCCAGAAGAACAATCTCTATAATCTCCTTCTTCCTTGAACTGTGTGTCCACAGTTTAAGCTGCATTTCACCCTCATTTAGGTCACATGTAACACATCCCACCACCTCATCTGTCGAGTGAAGCTTTTAAGAGACATTACAGCACCAACAATAATAATCAAGGTAAATGAAGGCCTGAACTCCTGTGCAACCTCCTGATGTTGAACGTCCATTCAAAATCAGCTTAAGGGAAGTAAACATAACGTCGCCCTCCGAATGTGTAGCTGGATTTGATGTTGAGGGAAAGGCTTCATGAGCAGCTAGACCCTGTTCAGGGTTATTGATAGGAAATGGTAATGACAGTGATCATGTCTTGCACCCAGACATACAGAGGTGATAGGCATGGTTACTGATCAGTTTTTCTTTAAGGTCATCTCATGCATTAGTGAGCTAACACGTCTTGTAGCAACTCAAGTATATGATGAAGTACTGTAGCGCCGGAGAATTACAGACAATGATTACAGGAAAAATGGAAAACTCATTCAAAGGCTTTTGTCACTAATTGACGACATGTTCACGGTAAAGTTGGATAAGAAGGAGGAGAAGTGGTGACAAGATGACAAAAGAAAACCGCGTGGAAAAACTTTGAGAGTAATTTCACTCCTCGTCTCCCTCCCTCTCTCCCTCTCCATCATCCAAACATCCCTCCCTCCTGTCTCCCTCTCTGCAAAAGTTCAGAAAGTCAAAGCATCCCTACTTGCACACAGGATGAACGCTGTTTCTGTCTCAACTCCTCAAACATGAAACGCAAATGGTATGTAAATGTCGTCTTTGATTCTGTTTAATGTATCCGGGGTACAAGGTGCAAAGAATGAAAGAGTCTTCTCCTCTCTGCCTATCAAGCGTTACGGTACACCTTTACAGGACAGTGGACCCCCTGCTGGGAGGATAATAGGAAGAAATTGTTTTGCTATGAGATGAAGTGATAAAGGGAAAAGTATGATTTTTCAAAGACTTTGCCGCTCCTCTTCTACACCCTCCACGCGTTCCTTCTGGAGTGCATGAGAGAGAAATTGTCGAGCACTAATTGAGTGATAGCTGATTGTTGAAGTGTTCATCTTTGATGTTTTCTCTTTTTTTTTTTTTTCTGGGCATGTAAATGAAACATCAAGAAAGTGGTGGATGTTTTGCGAGGAATTAGGATGAAGTTGGAGTTTGAAGGAGGACAGTTTGCGTGTGTGTGTGTGTGTGTGTGTGTGTGTGTGTGTGTGTGTGTGTGTGTGTGTGTGTGTGTGTGTGTGTGTGTGTGTGTGTGTGTGTGTGTGTGTGTTTCTCCATGGTTGTGTGTGAACCAGTGGGCATGCTGCTCCTGTATGACGTGGATGCACAAAAAATACCTCTGTGTATTAAAGGAGGCAATAGCTCCTAGCTTGGTTTACAGCAATAGTATACAGATTAGTACCAATACATTCAAGTAAAAATATTCAAATACAAATAAGAAATGCTTACTTGGCCAGTAGTTCTATCGGTTATGACATTATTAAATTCACCAAAATAATTCACCTTTTCATAGTAGACATTTGGGCTTGTCATAGGAAGGAAAAGTACAGGTGTAATTCATAACATTTAGGGGCTTTCCATTTAAGTGAGCGAGTTCCTCGGTCCTGTTATCGTCCATGGTGGCTCACTATCACTTAAAACTGAATGGAAGTAAGTCATCATTAAAACAATTGATTTCACCTGTGTTTTTCAAACTGTCCGCTTTGTAAAAAGCTATTGCTTGGATCAGTGAATAAAAACAATGACATGACTCAACTACAGACTTTTAGGACAGCAGTTTTGTGACGTTAATAATGTAGCTCTAGAAATTAAGATCAAAACGCACAGATTTCTGACCTTTGTGGTACTTTCTCTATAAAAACCATGGGCCATGAAGTTTGTACATGCATAAACATTCGAGACTATTGCTGTAGCTGCAGCACAATGACTAAGACATACTTTCACAACAAAAGTCCACATCCTTCCTCAGTATATTAATATCCCATCCCCTCTTTGACATGTGTGTATATATATATATATATATATATATATATACATACATATCAAAGAGGGGATGGGATATTAATAATTGAAGTAAACTAAATGAACTGAATGCAACTACGATTGTTGCAAATAATGCCTTTTAGGTCTAGTCAGATTAGGTCTCAAGTGATACAGTTGATACAAAACTTCTTAAAATCATGGTAAGAGCAACTTAGGGTTTCCAAAGGCAAAAATATATATTAGCTTGAAATATGGCAACAATGTCAACCTTTTTAAAATGAAAAGGCAGTCTTGTTATGTTAATGATGTTGATCAGATGAAGATCAGGATGCACAGATTTCTGAATTGTGTGATTCATTCGAGGAAGGGAAAAACTAAATAAGAAAAACATTTATTCTCTTTAAAAAGGTTATACATGCAAAAACAATTGAGACTATTGCTGTAGCTGCAGCACAATGACATAGAAATCTTAACTTTGTTTGTCACTATGCACTCTTTCAACATAATTTTAAAATAAATGCTAATGTTTTACACTGCACTTGAACTGCTCGCATCCACACCAACAAAGACCGCATGTGACCAGACTGGCAGGCCTGATCCAGCTGGGCTTGACAGCGGAGCACACATGAAAGAAAGGGATGGAGGGATGGAGTGGTGAGAGCAGGGAGAAAAGCAAGAGATGAACAGAAACACACACTGGGATCCTGCTGTTCACAGCAGCAGGTGCAAAGGGAAGGGAGGGGGGGAGGGGGGGTGGAAAGGAGAAAAAGAGCATGTGAGGGGGGAGGTCGGGGTAACATATGGGTAGCATTCACTGAATCAAACCCAGTGCCTATAAGCCAATGAGATGACGTCCCTGCATGGGTTCCAATAAATGAAATCCCTGTTTGTTTTTTTCTCGCTACCACGAGGCTTTTCATTGTGATCCATTGAACTTAGGCGCTCTGATGACGCTCTGGGCTGTGAGAGGCAGCAAAGCCAACACCGACAACAGCAGGAAGGCACGCACTTCATTTCTGCTGCCCGCTGGGTGGAGGTAGAAAAGCGGAGACAGCAGCGAGTGGCTGTCGATTGCAAAGACGCATCAAGAAATACCTTTTGACCAGGTTGAAGATTGTGAGTGCAGCATTTTTAAAATAGCATGCTGTATTTATTTCATGCTATTGGAAATATGTGATCCATGTGGCCACAACAGTCCACCTTCTGCCTGCTTGCTCCTTTCTGCAGGATTAGGGTCACACCCAGATCTGCAAGCAACAAACTCAATGGTTCCTGAGAAAATTTGGTAAAATTGGAAAATTTGGAAATCATGTTTGAAAAAAAGCTCTACTTTCAAACTTTTAACAGTGGTGTTCTTGTGTTTCCATGACAAGTGGGTGTATTTTCACGTGCAGCAAGTGCAACCTTTTTTCATTGGTGACTGTGTCGTATTACGGCGTAAAATGGGATAACTAACTGACTGAACCAGTGCTAACATCTGCGCCTGCACTCCCCTGAGCTAGCTTGTACCCTGACAAAGATTTCTCAAAAAACCCCAGAGTAGGGGAGATGGAGCGGGGAATATATCAAATTACAGTACATCAGTCTTGAGCAGAGGCATCTTTCTTGAAGACTGGGCGTTGACAGACAGCAGGAGAACAGGCGAGGGAGGATAGCTGAGGATCTCTGCCTTTGATGAGACATAACAATATCCAAATCCCCGACCGCCTCTTATTTAAGTTACTGAGGACTCTAAAAAAGGGAAGTTCTTCCAAAGTCGCTCAGAAGCTGGTGCGCTTTATAGGTGAAGGGAGGGAATGGAGGGAGCAAGACGTAGAAGGGTGGGGGGAAAAGAAGATAATGTTTATGCATTAGATTTTCAAAGCACTTTTTTCTGCAAGGAAATTCAGATTCAAAGGTGTACTTCTTGCAGGAAGATCTAAAGGATTCTTTCTCCCTCTCCCTGTTATTGCTTGAGTGACAAAGTCTCTCTGTAGCTTAGCCAAGACTTTGTATGCACACGGTAACTGAGCGTGAGTAGGCCCTGCATAGCTACAGTATATCCACCGAGGGGATTGAGTGATGTTTAAGTGTATATTTTATATAAAATATTTTCTACACTCAAACTACATATTTGAGATCAAAGAGAACACTGAAGCTAAAGTAACACCTCGGCTAGGCAATCAAATGCTACTGTTAACTCGAGTCGGGCACCCCGTCGCCCACAAGCAAAGCCACTGAGCTCACAATGGAGCCTGAACCGCGTGGCGGCGCTTATCACTCCAAATTCAAACTCATCGCAGCAATATTAGCTGAGACTTTTTTTTTAAGTGGAAGTTTGAACTCGCAAACTTGAGAAGAGCACTTTGAAAGACCTGAAGGAGCGGAGATGAGAGCACAAGGGGTGTGTGTGTGTGTGTGTGTGTGTGTGCGCGCACGCTAGTGTCGGATAGTTGCTGAGCGCAGCACTCGTACATACGTGTGATTAAAAATTCAAATGAGCGCCTTTAGAATCGATGGAAGGCTTTGAGGCTCCGTAATGAGGCTGATATACGAAGTTTAAACATTCGGAGCCGCTGGAAGTGCCACCGTGGAAAAAGAGACAGAAAGAGAAAGGGGAGGGAGGCAAAGAAAAAAAGGGGAAGATTTTGTGGCTTTGATGCAGGGATATCACCGTGGGGCATGGCTGGTTGTGCTGGTGCTGGCTGGTTCTGGGATCCGGAGCGCTTTCACGATGTTTGCAACGTTCCCCAAGACACCATTTCCAGCAATCCCTCGCCAACAGTCCACGACAAAAAACTGGGATGAAGGAGGGAGAGAAGCGGATGGGGAAGCAGAAAGTGGAGAAATCGGTACGGAGTGGATAAGGAAGTAAGGGAGGGAGAGATGGGGGAGTTGAAAGAAGAGTGATCATGGAGGTAGAGGAGGAGAACAATGAGGGTGACAAAGAAGTGGCTGCTATCACTTCTCCGTATACACCCTTCAATCAGATACATGTATAAACACAGACACAATAGCACGAGTAGCACAGGGGGGTTGAGGATCCGGGACAGACGGAGGACGGTATTAGTTCACATGCTATGGTGTGTGTGACCGCAGTCACACACACACACACACACACACACACACACACACACACACACACACACACACACACACACACACACACACACACACACACACACACACACACACACACACACACACACACACACACACACACTTCTATCTCTGGAAGCAGTGGGAGTCTAGTGCCACTTTGAACTTGCCTACCATTAAAAGCCTGACAGAGTTTTGAAGAGGCCTATTGAAAGGGAACCTGTGCATTTATGATGTAAATGTATTTTTTTCCAACCCTTTCTTCTTCTCCCCCCCCCATTTTTTTTTATTTTGACAGCCTTTGAAATTTGTCATATGCACATCCAATTTAACAGCCAGAAAAGACTTCTTTGGCCCCCTTTTCTCTTTTTTTTGCAACAATCCGTTTTCATATGAGCTTGAAAGGAACTGGCTGAATATTTTTGCTTGATTTTCTTTAATGTGATCATCACTGTTTCAGTCGCTCAACGTGTTGGAGTTATATTCTTTTAGTAAGGTAATTTTCTGTCAGATTTACTCTCATAATCAATTCTTCAAAGGAAGGGAAACAAGCAATTTCTCAAAAAGGACAACAACTTGTGCAGTCCTTGTGTATAGCCTCCGCTCTCACTTTAAACTGGCTGTTTTAACCTTTCCTTTCAGTTCTGGCACATGTCCCCTTTAACCTCTCGGAATTCCAGCATTTGAAAACAATTATAGGTGTTTCTTTTAACCCTCTTGCAGCTCCAGATTAGTGTTTTACTGGGTCAATCAACGGCATAGATGGTCTCCATTAAATTGTCAGTCTCAGGCAAGGTTAGGGTCAATGTGAGGATCAATGTCTGTGTTGTGGTAAACCTACATCAGCCCAGTGTCTGTAGGATTTACTTACGTAGGTTCATATGACGCTGCACCTCATGATTTATGTCAGACATGGCACATGGCATCTGAGGCCCCCTTTAGTGTACATTATTTATGAAACCGGTAATTACAGTAACTACCACATGCCATGAAGCAGGTGACAGCCCTTGTTGTGTGCCACTGGGCGTAAAAATGTCACTGTAAAACCTCAGAAAAGTCTTCCTAGTCGGCGCCTATTTTACACAAAAAGACAGACTGTCTTCTGGATGGCGTGGGGCCACATGGATGTTTCATCATCTGCTAGAATAAATGCAGTCACTTATGGCACTCTTAGTTAATGTAGAGTTAAAATAGTGACTGTGAACTTGCTAATTAAAAATACACATATTTCCTCTTAGTTACTCTCATGACCCATCGTTAGTGAGCCCACTACAGCACAGGGAATTGTGTGAATATGTGTTTGTTCCATTTAAACACAGCACTGGTTAGATGAGGTGACCTGTGTTTGGGAGGGGGTTCACAACAGCTTGGGGCTAACCGCACTTCACTTGCTTTTCCACCTGTGAACCCACCCCCCACTCCCACACCAACACCAATTTCTTTTTTTTTTCCTTCATCATATTCAGGATAATTCAATTGTTATTCTGAATCTCTTTTAAAGGGGTTCCTGGCCAAGCGAAAAAAAAGTTTCACACAAGCAAAAAGTTAAAAACATCATAAAAACATACAAAATTTCACATCAGATATTTGCAAAGTTGACTCACTCACTCACATATGCATTGATAACAGATTTGGTCGCCTAAAATGTTGTTATTCAGCATTGGTTGTACTTAGCTTCACCCTCTTGTTGCCAAAAAAACGAGATGGTGACGGACGAATGCCGTACTGGAGGCTTCAAAACCAAAACTAATGGCTTATGTCACGGTGACTACTTCCACTTCTTATATACAGTCTATGGTTCTGCTCCTTTTGTGTTGTCAGCCTGTTTAGAAGTGAATGTTATGATGGGCACTGAGGTGTCAGTTTTAGGTTTAGGAACCAAAGCATACAAGAGATATTGCATCAAATTTCAGAACATTATGTGTGACATCAAGAAAAAAAACAATAGGTGTAGAAAATACTCACAAATAATACAAATCCATCATCCCAACCTGATTGATCCCTGCTCCCTTACATGTCTGCAGTAGACACAGCGGCAGTATAGTGTGGTGACGTTCTCTCAACAAGTGAAGCGACACTTTTAGACATAAGATACCTATTAGAGTTGATGTGTATCTTACTTTAGTGGGGGACCACCCATAGGTTGAGAAAGATACTTTGTGCTGTATCCTTCACTTATCCACTGACACACACCCGCACGCTGTGTTGTTGTGCCCATCCGCGGTGACTGAGTCTTAATAAAGCCTAATCCCTGTTGTGCATCCTCTCTCTGTTCCACAACTCCTGCTGGTCGCCTGTCTCAAGAGTGCCGTAATTTACTGTCACAGAACTCCTCAAACCGGCCACCACACCGAGCGCTGAGGGGGATGGGAGACTAGGTAACACATATCAGTGTCAAAAAGAAGGAAAAAACATCCCTACTTCCTCCTTCTGGGGGAAAAAAAAGAATAAAGTCTTAAAAATAATAGAGGTGGGGAAAGAAACTGTTTTTCACAGACTCAAACACACACAGCAGTTCGTCCAGCTTTGTTTAGGTTTCTCCTTTTTTTTCCAGAGAAGAGAAAAGGAAAGGAGGAAAAATTGCTAGGTGGTTGTCAGCAGTTGAAGCTGCAGCCGCACCTGGCATCGCGCGACTGGTCTTTGATCACTTGTCGAGTGAAATTCCGCCACTGGATTAAAGTGAAGGAGGGGGCAACCGAGGGTGGGAGGACTAGAAAGAGTGACAAAGGAGGAAAATAGAGAGAGGACGACTTGTCTGAAACGTAGCCCTGTGTGTTTTGTGCCTTTATTGTTGCATGCACGGCCCTGTTGGCTGTAATTAAAATCAGCATGAATTGTTGAATTTGTCTAAAGCCAGCCCACTCTATTCAGGCCCGACTTACTGCTCAAGCTTTATGTTTCCACCTGCATGCCGAGTGAGAAATGTCACCTTTGGGAATTCAGAACTTGACCGTTGAAATATTTTCAGTTATGATTCAGTTTATGGTGGTAAGATTGTGCTCATCCACGTATTGGAAGCTAATACAGATGTGGAGGGGGAAAAAGAGAGACAGAGAGGAGATCGAATCCAGATATGAACCTCCTTTAAAAAAGAATTTAAGAGGACCGAGACAGTATTTCTTCATGTGTGACTCTGTGGGTAAATGCTCATGTGAAAGCATGAATATACGAGTGCATCTGTACTGTAAGCACATAACAGTGTCAAATAGATAAATATTCAAAATCAAAATGGCTGCATCATTTTATACATATTTCTCCTTATTTTAAACATCTGACATATTTGATATCTTTGGGAATTTTGTGATCTCCACAAAATAAATTATTCAAAGGATAAGGCTCGAGATATTTAATATTTTTTATGAAATATTTCTTTTGACATGCTACATGTCCGTTTTACATGTCATTTTACAACTCAATGAAGGATTAAAATATAAGTTAGCCCCATCACGCTACACACAGATAGAGCATATTTAAATAAGAATAAAATAAAATGAACAAAAAAACTAAATGCAGTTACTTATTAAAATATTCTCAAAAAATGACAATGTCTCAGTCCAGCTATCAATACTTTTCACCTTGTCTATCCTGTTGGTGACCACAAGCACATTTGTTCCTACTGATGCTGTTAATCTTTAAAAGCACAACACAAATGCCACTTTAAAAAACAGGCTCAGTAATTTCCTGGCAAACACAATGATGTGACTGGAGGATTTTTTAAATAGTTTTTTTTATAATATTTACATAATATAGAATATAGCCAGCATCATTCAATAAGGATTAAAAGCCCTCCAAACAAAGTTTTAAAATGCAATTGTTTTCCTTAGAAGTTTATATTTCTCTGATACATACCTTAAAACTCTACTTATCTTTTTGTTCATCCCATCAGGTGATTTTGCGCCGATATGAGCACTATCTTGAGGTAATGTTTAAAGTTTACGACATCTGTGTTCTTTAATCAGATTAAAATAATAAGTGCTGTATAGTTTGGTCATTCAGTTGCCTTCCCTGTGACCCCCTCATCAGAATGCACACAGTGCTGTGTGACAGCTGATGCTAACACACTCTAGCCCTGCTGTGTGACAGTAAAGCACCAGTTAAGACCCTCTTCCAAACATGCCAGGACATCCAAGCTAAACTGTTAGCGATACTGAGTTAACACCTAGCGTGGGAGCCACGATAGAGCGCCGTTGCTTTGAATGGTGGGAGCGACCTTGAGCGAAGCACCAGGAATTCCCTCCACTTGACAGCTGGCTCTCACGTACGCCCTTGAGTTAGCATGTGCTAATGCTGTCAGACATGTTTGGGAAGAGAACTGCTGGCATGCTAATCTGCGCTATGTTTGCCACAAGGCTAAGCCGAGCCGTCCGCGGCATGTACGGGGAGGTGTTGACAGTAGTGCTACCAGTTGTTCAATCCTCCACTGGGGTGGTACTGGGAGATGAAAGGAACCAGAGATTTCCCAGGTTGCCGTGGACAGCAACAGCAACTGGGGGAGTCATTGGCGGGAGGGGCAGTAGTCATGGCAGGTGTTTCGATGGCGGTATCACCACGGGGGTCCAGCAGCATAGGGCATGCGAGCAACACGGTCACTTACCCACATGTTTCCGGTTGGCTGAGTGTGTGACACCAGTCTCATCCTTGTCAACACTCAATAAGAAGTGAATTAATCAGTAAACCACAGATAATAGAAAGCATGAATTCTGACATTGCTCTTGTACTTGCTGATATAAACCTAGGTATTGAGACAGGCCTGTGAAACATTCATACATCTAATATCCTGTTCACAGATATTAGAGTTTCCTCAGACCAAACAACACCAAAAACTGAAACATTGGAAACTTGGTATTTACTCTTATAGATCTTATGCAGGGTGACTGACACACATTATGGTTAAAAGACAGCAATTACATCCTACGGTCAAACATGAATGGGGAAATGTGACTTGCACTCGATCATGGACCAAAGAGTGGCACAACTCTGTCCCGCACAGGAATGACATTCCTTCTTTGTTGTGCGGAAGAGAATACATTTTCAGCAGGACAATCACCCTAAAAGATGCTCCAAACTACAGCAGGACTGATTGAGGCTCAAGAAAAAGAAAGGAGAGCGTAATTTATTATTATAATTTTTACATTCGAACCTCAAACCCAATAAACATCATTAAAAATTTGAAAATTAGAAAATTATGTTAAAACGTGTCCAACCAATAAAAGTTCTGATCAAGGCAAAAAAAATGTATATATTGAGAAATCTTTACCTATATTGCACATTGCAGCAAATGTTTTGTCTTTAATTTGTTAACATAAGAAGTCTTCCTAATGAGACGGTGAATTGCTCTAACTTTGGCTGGTTCGGTAATTCTTTGGCAGGTCCAACAGATGGCAGCAGACACACTTCATGGACCATCAGTGTCTTCTTCATCATCGCACTAAAGACATGTTCTTAAAACGTAGAGCTGTGACATGTTAGACAGGACCAATGAAGCATGTAGGCATGGCCCCTTCAGCTGAGCTTGTAGATGTGACATCCCCATCATGCCTTTAACTGTGTTGCATCATACAGAGAGTTGTTTCTGTTGTTTAGCCTGCCCTCATTGATATATATATGAGGTGGACAAAATAATAGAAACATCTGACATGCAATACAATTCAGAAACAGAGAACCTTGAAAATTAACTAAAAACTGAAAGGATGAAAGGAGGATTTATTGCGGGATGTTGTCATAGACTGCAGTAATTGAGCTTAAGCTATGTGTACCTAATAAACTGGCAACTGGTGAAGGTACAGTGGAGATACAAACAGGACACATGGAGAGAGAGAGAGAGAGAGAGAGAGAGAGAGAGAAGGGTATGACGTGAATCGAAGGTCCCTGGACAGAGAACATCATGTTACAGATTCAGATTTTACTCACAAAATATAACAATGTAATTAGGATGCATTATTATTTATTAAACTATCCAGCTTCATATTAGAATTTAAGGTCAACAGACATTAAATGTATGTACATTGGGCCAGTGATACCTTTCTTTCACTCTTAAGGTGAAAAAATGTGAATGCAAGACTTTTGCTGTGCAGTATTAATAGTTT
This sequence comes from Anoplopoma fimbria, assembly GCF_027596085.1. Taxonomy (NCBI): domain Eukaryota; kingdom Metazoa; phylum Chordata; class Actinopteri; order Perciformes; family Anoplopomatidae; genus Anoplopoma; species Anoplopoma fimbria. The sequence goes on from NC_072457.1 coordinate 15,240,318, forward strand.
TAATATTGATAGGTTATAGTTTTACTTTCAGTAGAAAGTTTTGTGGACTTTTTCTACCCCAGCCAACTCCAAGGGTGAAAAGTAAAGCAAGACCTCATTTGACTGGGGTCACAGTTAAACACAGTCAGAAATATCAAGAAATACACTGGTTCGCGGGAAAAAACAGGGGCAGACTTTACAGTCAGGCAACTTGTGCCTGGGACCCAAACTAGAAGAGCCCTGAACAGCTATAGATTTAATATGATGTTAAGATATGACAAATATGGAAATGTGATGAATGTCCAAAATAACTTACAAAAGGCTACCATTCCAACATTATCAGGGAGGCAAAAACTGGCATTCAAGACTTCAATTTGGAAACAATGGAAAAAGTGGCGCTGTTTCCTGTGCTACTTGTTGACTCCAGGGAATCAGAAAAAAGTTTGGTTGTAGCATTATCGAGCATTCATGTAGCATTAGCAGGCAGTATCCAGCATCCGGCAGCAAAAGTGAACGTGCAGTCAATGACTCACGATATGCCCGCTGCAGACGACATGCTGGACTGCAAAGCTCTGAAGCTTGAACGTGTCGTGTGTCCAAATTGCACCAAATTTGATAAAGCACTCGCTTGGGTCCCCACCGATACACAGGCCAAGTGTGAAGCAGATCAGAACAGCGGCTCTCCAGATATGCAAAGTACACACAGACAGAGGTTTCTCGCTTCATACTTACATGTTGGTGTGCATGTGTGTGTGTCTACATGCATGCATGCATGTGCAGTCATGCAGGGGTGTGGTAACCTCTAAAAGCCCTCCCCACCTCGCCTCGGTTTCATGGGAACCTGTGTGCAGCTAATCCTCCTTTTGGCTGGAGAGGGCTTCTCCAAACAAATCATCCAGCCCTAAGACCCACTGCTCCTCAAGTGGGCTCCTGGCTCCCTTTACCAAGCCTCGCCAAAAAAACCTCTCTCCTTTCTTCTCTTCTCTCTCATATGCTTCACATAAAACAGCTACCTACCGTGAGGCAAATCCCCTCGCCTCTGTCTCTTTTCTTCTAGGAGCAAGGGAAGGAGAAAGGAATGGGGTGTGGATAAGCCGGGCCAGCAGGAGATTGTCAAGTTGAAGAACTATGATGACCTGTTTTGGATGAGCGGGTGAGACTGAATAATGGGTGCTGGTAAAGGGGGTCATTGTTTGATAGCGAGAGGAAAGCGAGGATAAAGGGGTGGATCTCAGGACTTTGATGTGGCTCCTTCTGCTTTTATGTTATAATTCATCACAGTAGATTAAAGTAGTATAAAGATTTGTCCATCTGTTCACTGTATCTATCTATCTATACTGTAAACTCTGCACTTTCTCTGCCGGGTCATTTTTTTTTTTTTCGGGACACTTTGGAGTGCATCACTGTATCGCAGTATCAATCTGGGAACAATATACTGTCATAAAGATAAGCAGCGTTCTAATCATCCTCCATTCATCATCCTCCATCATCAGTAGAGTACACTAGAGACCATTAAACTGGACTTCAGGAGGGTTCACCAGACCACTAGGCATCAGGGACCTTCTATCTCTTTATAAGTAGCTCTTATAGATATCTAAAAAAAAGATATAGCTCAACGGGTAGTGAACAGGTCTCCTGAACTAAAATTGGTTTGATCCCAGTTCAAATCCCACATGCATCAAAAATGTTTGGAAAAAAACTTTCCCCCAACATACTATACTATGACTTTAGGGGCGGCTGTGGCGTAGTGGAGAGCCAGGTAGTTCTCCAATCAGAGGGTTGGTGGTTCAATACCTGGTTTCGGCAGTCGATGTGTCCTTGGGCAAGACACTTAACCCCAAGTTGCTCCCGAAGGCTTGCCATCGGTGTGGACTGGATGTTGCATGAATGTTAGTTAGAGTCTCATGGTGGCACCTTGCATGGTAGCCTGTCATCAGTGTGTGAATGATATGTAATATACTACTGATTGTAAGTCGCTTTGGATAAAAGCATCTGCTAAATGACTGTAATGTAATCTATTATATGCATTTTTATTATTATATTACATCTATTGTGAATTGGATGGCACTATTGGGTTAAGCATTATGGTAAATGTAGGCTCCAATTATTATTGAAATTCTAATAATGAACTAAATACGTTCGCAGTAAAAGGGTCTTGGAAGTGAAGTAACTAGTTATCAGGAAGTAAACTGTGTTGCCTTGTCTTTAGCTTGACAGTCAAGCTAATTTTAGGTTGATCCCCATAGTTATATAATTCTTTCTTATACCGAGGCTCTAACCTGAAAATCATCAAAACTAGGATTAGCAGATATTCCAGTGACAGTGAAGCTTTGTTAATATATTTTATATTAGATTTGTTCTATCCAACATAGTATTGGTACAAACTACATTGTATTTGGTGGTGAAAAGCAAATACTGAGGAAGTACTGTATTTAAGTAAAAATATGAGGTACTCGTACTTTATATTTCCATTATATGCGACGTGTACTTCACTGCATGTCAGAGTAAGATATTGTACTTTTTAATCCACTACATTCATTTTCCAGTTGTAGTTGCATCCAATTACTCTGCAGATTAGAAAAGACATATGATTAGGGTTTTATAGTTAAAACTACCCAACATATAAGGTTTGTATTATACACTAAATCTTATAAAGTTATAATGTTAAATTGCTGCTGACATGTTAATGATTCAACAATAAGTGTTATACATTAATTGATTGATTTATTTGAGAGGCTTCTGCATAATGACTACTTATTAAGTACATTTTCCTGGTGACACTGTACTTACTTCTTTACACTGTAATGCTGAATACTTCTTCCATCATTGCATAATAATAATAATAATAATAATAATAATAATAATAATAACTATTTATATTGCACCTTTAAAAACAGAGTTTACAAAGTGCTTTGACAGAAAAACAGCCAAAGCAAGGCAATAAAACAACAGAAAGTATTACACAAACTAGTACATTTAATGATACACGTAAGTGCTACTGTAAGTGTGCTATAGAAAAAAGATAGGGTTACTTTACACTTGCTTGTGTTCTTAACGTGAAGATGTTCACCCTCTGCTGCTGCTCATCCAGTACTACAGGTAGTCTCCCGTCTCTACTCTGATCATCTTGGACCTCTGAGTAGTTGCAATTCACATAGTTACCGCAGAGGGGCACTATTTCCACACAGACTGGACTATACCTGTGACAACTGCTGTCAGAATGAGCATATCTCTGAAATGCCACAAAGCTAAATCTACTGACATATGATTTATAAACAGTTAATGGTTATATTTTACAGATACAATTTTGATATAACATTTTCAAGAGGTGAAATTATTATATCTCAAAATAAGATTACTAAAAATGTTGACAGCAAAGCTGAGCCTGAAGGGTAAAATGATGAGGGGACATCTTAACTTTTATAAAGCAGTCTACAAATGAATACAAACACACACAGCCATGATTCTGTGGTGGCAGGTTATGACTGGAAGGAATTGATGTATCCTCCGTTTATTTATAACAGTCTTTTAGTGTATGTGCACAAAAATGAATTGATGAAAAATAGAGATAATGATATAACGTGAATTGAAAAATGGATCCATTCAAATGGATGTGACCTGTGAAACAAAGTGATAAATGATCAAGTGATTTGATTTACTTAAAGCTTATTTAATTAAAACAGTTGTGATATGATGAAAATGGCCTTAAAGGAATGGAGTAATAGCTATCAGTGAACATACAGTTAAAGTGAGCAATTTACATTTATATTTGTTTTACGTTCTCTCAGCCTTCAACAGGAAAGACTCTCAGATTAAATAGTAGTCGTAAATAATAGTGACAAATGTTTCCGGGGATGAAAGATCTTTTAACTATTAATAAAAATCCAACTAAACACACCTCATTTGGAGCTACATGGCTACAAGTTATTATTCAACTGAATTACTTTACTGGTTCATATATTTGATAAACTTGAACACGCTCGCCTGAAAAGTTTGCATAGTCTAAAGTAGCTTCTGCATTTATGAGTATGCATTTCAATCTTACATGTAAACCACAGAATCAACATACTTTTTAGGACATCAAATCAGACGGACACACGGTGTTGTCTTTGTTGATGCTTTATTGGCAGATCTTGTAACTAACAAGGAAGAAGCAGAAGAAAAAGTGGATTATAAAACACATACATATTTGGATTAAATTTGTGTTTTTTGCAAACACGAGTAAAACAAAGAAAGAGTAACAGAGTGAAAGATGCTATTAACTCTACATTCAAGATCATCAGAAAATCAAGTAGTTGCTCTATCATCACTCTCATCGTCTACTGCTGACCTCAACCCTGACCCTGACTGAACGTCTGGTATGGCATTACTCTCCTCGGTCCCGAGAAGGACCCCGTTTCTGGTGTAGAAGACCTTGGCCAGAGAGGTACTCATGGGGGATGGTGTGTATTCTTGACATTGGTCCCCGCTGAGACTTGGTGCACACTCTACTATGTAGGAGAAGAATAAGGTGCCATGATTCAACATGCAAGAGTCACTCACTCTCCCTTGACGCAGATCAATAAAGCACTGGCCTAACAGATCACTATCCCAGTAACTGTCCTCATCATAAACACTGAACGTGAGTTTGTTTTGCATGCTAATCACGATGGGTCCAAACATAAAGCTCTCCGACCACATAGGATTGTCATTGTTACTAATGATTTGAGTGCGTTTAAGCTGATCTCCATATTTCACCTCCACTGAACCATCTGTCTGAGTCCACTTATCACCATACAACCCTTGTGCATAGAGCTTGAAGACCTTCAACGTTGCAAGACCTTTCCCAGCAGGACAGCAGTTTGACTTGACATTCCTACTACTGTTGCAAACACAAGCACAAGGATCCCTTTTGTTAGATCTGTGACCAATCTTACAGGTTTCTGAGCACTTTTTCAACACTGCGTTGTCCTTGATGTACTTCTCCACCTCTTGCTTCAGTCCGGCCCTGGCAGAATGGCTGCTTGGCAGTATGGTGTGCAGGGGGCTCAGGCTGTATTGGACCACATCAGGTGTGGTCTTCAGTGACTTAAGCCAGTTGTTATAGGCAGAGGGGTTCGATTGGCTTTCAAAGAGGATGTTGCCGTCAACGTCTCCACCAATGACTTCTGTGCTGCGGTCATTAAAAGCGCTGCTGAAACTTTGGCTGGAGCCTAACTTCTTCTTCTGTCCCTGACAGTGTTTGTACATCGCCTTAATGCTGGCAGTGCTAGCAAAGGTAGCAGAGGCCTCGACTGACAAACAGTCATTGACTTCTGTTGCCGACAGCCCACTCATGGTTGCTTGGCAGATCTTGACAGAAGTGATTGCTTTTATTTGCCCACCTAGAGACACTTGTGTTATGTAATGTGTACCATATGTGTCAATCAGACTGCGATATAGTGACGATGTTTGATATGAATAGGATGGAAGAGAGCTCATGGCTGATTCAAAGCTACGACTCCGTGGTGGATTTGTTGCCAATCTGTAGCTGTTGAACACAAGAAGTACGTAAATCAGTTACAGTCTATCAAGGTCCCATTTTATTCAATGTTAATGTTGTTTTCAAAATTGCTGTCTATCCATGACATTGTGCAACAACGCATTTCTTATTGAACTCACCAAATAAACTAAGAGTTATGCCAAGAAGACAAATATCCGTCCACATACTCACCGATAGAAGCTACAGTCGACAGAATGGCGAAAGAAGGTGAAGTGGTCTTGTTTTGACTTTTGCATGGCATAGCTAGATTCTTTCGAATGGGAACCTCCAAAGCCAACACCAAGAGTAACAGACGGGTCTACAGGGATTTCAAGGCCAATTTTCCAATCATTGGACACAGACGAGGTGGAGTCATTGACAAGAGTTTCAACAGAATCGTAGACTACACTGGAGACCTTTAAACTGCACTTTGGGAGGGTTCTCCAGTCCACCATGGCAGCTGGGACCTTCTGTCTCTCCCGGTTCATGTAGCCGTTGCTGAACATCCTGCAAGTGTTGTTGCCGAGGTTCCATGTTTCCGTGTCGATGACATAGGCACCTTTCCGCTCCATCGTGACGATGTTGAAGCCTTCTCCACCCAGGTTGTAACCAGGGACAAAGTGAGCCTTTTCGCACTCCTGTGGTGAACCCAAGAAGCCCACATCGGCGGACAGACACAGAGGGCTCCAGGCCCAGCAAAGGAGCATGAGATGCCACAGCCTTGCCATCTGTGTGGGGGAAATAAAAAGTGACAGAAGGTAAAAGGCATGGACACAGAATAAGTCAATCAATGTACATTTTAATGTGCCAGATAACTGAACTCAAAACTCTGAGGTCTTACCGGGACTGCTGACCGCAAGCTCTGTTCAGTAACTTACAATATCCAACCCTTGTTATAGTATCGATGTAGAGGTGGAGTCTTCATTGCCTATGTAAATAATTCTCACGTGTATATTTTTTTTAACCATCTGCATGTGTGTGTGGTTTGTCATTTTTGTTCATTCGACTGTGGGTGGTTGGAAGTGTTGTTTGATCTTTTTTTAAATACATTTCCATCCAACTTGTTGTTGTCTGCACTTTAAGGCACATTCAGTTGTGATGAAATACACTATACACCTAAAATTAAAGTTCAAGCCAAGGAGACTGCCCTGTAAAAAAAAAAAAAAAAAGATTCACCCAAGAAGATAATACAATACTATTAAAGGTAGTGGAGTAAGCTTCCTGATAACATATATTGTAGGCCTCCATAGTACATAGACCCTTAACTGCATTTTCTAATAGAGAGAAATAAGTCTGACATTAATTTTTAGTGAACTTGAAATGTATCTGTGGCAGTGGGCGTGGTCTGCGCTCAGCTGCAGGGGAGAGAGGTGTGGGAGTGGTTCATGGGAACAGTGCCGTTGTGAGTTCAATCAACACACCTGTAATGTGGTGCTAACAGAGCCCGTCTACGAAGAGCCTGGGCACTCCCTATACGCCCCATTGTACCGATTTTGGTTGTAGTTCCATGAGACATCCACTGGGGGTGATCGCGGGCGAGTCCAGATTGAATGGGAGTCTATCGGGCTAAACGGCTAATTATGCCTCTTTCACCTGCTTGTCGTTGAAATATCGCAAATTTTATTGTAGATTCCGCAAGTTCAATATAGATTATGGTTCAAAAGTCAAATGAGTGAGTACTTATGTCCTTTCGATTTCTTACAGTTTGGGCCGTTGTTGGCCGTATACGCTAGCATTCTGCTAATGAATGCTGATTGGTCAGGGACGGACTTGCGACTGATTACGACCAGAGACCCCTCTTGACGGCATCTGAAGCTGAAGCGCATCGGAAACATTATCTTAAGGAGGACTTTCCGTCGAAGTTATTTTTGCGTACTGTATTTATATTATATATATATATATATTATACTATTATATGTTAATAAAAGGAAGTGCCGAAGTGATTCAGAAACTGCCGTAAAGCAGTACCTCTGACAGTGTGACGTCATCGCATTTTTTGAACACCTTTTTAGAACAGATACGTGACCTTAAAAAATGCAATATTCAGCTGAGTTTATTATTTTAGCCCCACCCTTTGATAGCAACTTTCAAATTACTTGACAAAAAATTACATCGTGAGAAAAGTGGATTCTGAGGATAAAACCCCGTTGGCTCCCATTCATTCTGGACTCGCCTACGAGCGCCCCGCATGGTCAAAGATTATTACTGCAACCAGTCCGGAAACCCGGAACTAACCCGCGAGTGCCAGTTCTCCTCATATTAGACATTCTCTGGTGCTAATTATGCCAAATCTATTTAAGCAGTAGCAGACTGGAGTTCTGGTGGGACAGTCACACACGCGGTGGTGGCGTTCCGGGAACGGTGGACCGAGTGCGCCCGAGAAGCCGGGCAGCGAAGCGGAGCGCACGACGGTCCGCATTTTGTGTTGTATTTTGAAGGAAATAAATATACCATTGTTGAACTTACCTGCTGAAGCCGTATCTGTGTTGGGGAGAACCTACGGTAGTCGAGAGTCGGCTACAGTATCGCTTTCTACGTATACGGGCAAGAGTTGTTAATTGTGTCAAATACTTTCCCTTAAAGGTGCAATGTGTAAGATCCAGCCACATGCTCCTACATTTACAGACAGCTACAGACCGCTCCAATTATTATTGAAATTCTAATAATAAACTCAGTATGTTCGCACTAAGGGTCTTGGATGCTCCTCTGTCAGTCGTCATGTGTTTTCTCCCCTGGAACATTTTCTTGCACATTGGGTCACACACACCCCCGGGTCCACCAGTGTGTATACCCCCAACACAATCTCCATCCCAGTGCATGCTGGGTTAGGCCCGGCACCCCACTGCAGCAACAGTTAATACATAAAATGGATGGATGAACTCTGTCTATTGAGAAGCTGCAGCTTAATAGTGAGTTTCTCACAATTTATAGCAGTCGTGATGTGCTCTATCATGATTGAATACAAACAACAGTTTAATATTTCTGTGTAAATATTAATAGCTTGGAAGTTACTTTATGAGCAAACGATACAACAGTTGTCTCACCCTCACAAGTTCACCACCACCCTGTTAGTGATCACAGGCTGCAGACAGCAATGTGATACTGTGGCTCCACAAAGGTGTTGCACAGCTGCTCATCTGCTGATAGAATAACGAGAATGTTTATAATGTTTATAAAGTATATACGTATGTCTGTGTGTAAGGGTGCTGGTCCTGCATTAAAGTACCGAAGGGTTGAAGAGAGTAAGTTAGCTCAACTGAAGATCCCTGACCATGACCCTTTTTTCACAAGTGTTCCTGATCTGTGTGCGTATAAAGATTTCTAGCCACCAGGATTTTTATTTCCATTGAATTCTTGTAAATGTAATTAAGAGTTTCCTTCTTTCACCTAAACATTGAGTATATGTAGCCTTTGAAGAAGTTACAGCTATGAGTGTATCTGGTCACAGCTAATTTGACTCATTCTCCTCAGCAAAGCTGCTTAAACTCTGAGTAATTGATCAGCAACAATGGAGCCATTCCTGTGTAACTTAACATGGATGTTTGGGTCTCTATCATACATTCTGCAAGGGTATTTCTCCAGAGTTGTTTTAATGTTTTGCTGTATTCATGTAAAGCTCAGAAGCACTGCAGGGCCTGCTGCAGACTTGAGATGATCCACACTATCCATGCACAGTCCTTAGTATAGTATATGTATACAAGCTTCTACTAGTTCGTCACTGACTTTTGTTTCCTTCAAGAGCAATCTTCTGTTTCTCAGCCTGCAATGAGGTACCCAGACAAATAACATGCATGTTGTATGTACAGTATCTCATTAAAGTTGCCACAGTTCTTAGTGGTGTTCCTCATTTGTGTCCCACTCACACAGACTTCTCTTTACAGATTCACAGCTTTGCAAAATGATTGACATTTCAGTTTACAGCTATGTTACTTCAGTTTTTCTATGCACTTTCTTTCCCCAGGTCCTTTTCAATAATCTTGCTGTAGGTTTTATGGGACGCTCCTTCTCTGTGACCAACCAGCCAGCCAAAACCAGTGATTTCCTCATTCCTAATTTCAACGGCCAACTTAATTTAACTTAAACTTTAATCATCGGCTGTTCTGTTGTAGGTTAAAATAGTAAAGTACATGAACCAGCATCTGGGTTGTCTCCAGAGCACTCGTCACATAAATGACTGACTTTTGTGTTTTGATTCAGCCTTGTTGAGTTGTTTAGTGTTTTTGTGCATTCATAACCTCTAACTACATCCACTGGGATTCAGTGTATAATGATACAATATGATTAAGTTGTTTGTAGGACTTGCTTACATTGTCTCTTTAGTAGTATTTGGTTTTATAGTGGTTTTACAGGGATGAATTGCAAATATAATAGATAATAAGTAACTACTCATCTTCATTTCTCCCACTAAAAACAGCCTTCGCAATCATAGCATCGCTGTCCTTTCTGAAGTAACTAGTTATCAGGAAGTAAACTGTGTTGCCTTGTCTTTAGCTTGACAGTCAAGCTAATTTTAGGTTGATCCCCATAGTTATATAATTCTTTCTTATACCGAGGCTCTAACCTGAAAATCATCAAAACTAGGATTAGCAGATATTCCAGTGACAGTGAAGCTTTGTTAATATATTTTATTAGATTTGTTCTATCCAACATAGTATTGGTACAAACTACATTGTATTTGGTGGTGAAAAGCAAATACTGAGGAAGTACTGTATTTAAGTAAAAATATGAGGTACTCGTACTTTATATTTCCATTATATGCGACTTGTACTTCACTGCATGTCAGAGTAAGATATTGTACTTTTTAATCCACTACATTAATTTTCCAGCTGTAGTTGCATCCAATTACTCTGCAGATTAGAAAAAACATATGATTAGGGTTTTATAGTTAAAACTACCCAACATATAAGGTTTGTATTATACACTAAATCTTATAAAGTTATAATGTTAAATTGCTGCTGACATGTTAATGATTCAGCAATAAGTGTTATACATTAATTGATTGATTTATTTGAGAGGCTTCTGCATAATGACTACTTGTTAAGTACATTTTCCTGGTGACACTGTACTTACTTCTTTACACTGTAATGCTGAATACTTCTTCCATCACTGCATATATAATAATAATAATAATAATAATAATAATAATAATAATAATAATAACTATTTATATAGCACCTTTAAAAACAGAGTTTACAAAGTGCTTTGACAGAAAAACAGCCAAAGCAAGGCAATAAAACAACAGAAAGTATTACACAAACTAGTACATTTAATGATACACGTAAGTGCTACTGTAAGTGTGCTATATGCTTTGAGATGCTTGTTTAAGAAAGGAGATGCACTTATGACTTCTGGTGACTAGTAGTTCTCTTGAATACCTATGTTGAATACACTTCCTGTAAGTCGCTTTGGATAAAAGCGTCTGCTAAATGACTGTAATGTAATGTAATGTAAATGTCTATAGAAAAAAGATAGGGTTACTTTACACTTGCTTGTGTTCTTAACGTGAAGATGTTCACCCTCTGCTGCTGCTCATCCAGTACTACTCTTACATGTAAACCACAGAATCAACATACTTTTTAGGACATCAAATCAGATGGACACTGGTGTTGTCTTTGTTGATGCTTTATTGGCAGATCTTGTAATTTACAAGGAAGAAGCAGAAGAAAAGAATGATTATAAAACACACACATTTTTGGATTAAATTTGTGTTTTTTTGCAAACACGAGTAAAACAAAGAAAGAGTAACAGAGTGAAAGATGCTATTAACTACATTCAAGATCATCAGAAAATCAAACAGTTGCTCTATCATCACTCTCATCGTCTACTGCTGACCTCAACCCTGACTGAACGTCTGGTATGGCATTACTCTCCTCGGTCCCGAGAAGGACCCCGTTTCTGGTGTAGAAGACCTTGGCCAGAGAGGTACTCATGGGGGATGGTGTGTATTCTTGACATTGGTCCCCGCTGAGACTTGGTGCACACTCTACTATGTAGGAGAAGAATAAGGTGCCATGATTCAACATGCAAGAGTCACTCACTCTCCCTTGACGCAGATCAATAAAGCACTGGCCTAACAGATCACTATCCCAGTAACTGTCCTCATCATAAACACTGAACGTGAGTTTGTTTTGCATGCTAATCACGATGGGTCCAAACATAAAGCTCTCCGACCATCTAGGATTGTCATTGTTACTAATGATTTGAGTGCGTTTATGCTGATCTCCATATTTCACCTCCACTGAACCATCTGTCTGATCCCACAAATCACCATACAACCCTTGTGCATAGAGCTTGAAGACCTTCAATGTTGCAAGACCTTTCCCAGCAGGACAGCAGTTTGACTTGACATTCCTACTACTGTTGCAAACACAAGCACAAGGATCCCTTTTGTTAGATCTGTGACCAATCTTACAGGTTTCTGAGCACTTTTTCAACACTGCGTTGTCCTTGATGTACTTCTCCACCTCTTGCTTCAGTCCGGCCCTGGCAGAATGGCTGCTTGGCAGTATGGTGTGCAGGGGGCTCAGGCTGTATTGGACCACATCAGGTGTGGTCTTCAGTGACTTAAGCCAGTTGTTATAGGCAGAGGGGTTCGATTGGCTTTCAAAGAGGATGTTGCCGTCAACGTCTCCACCAATGACTTCTGTGCTGCGGTCATTAAAAGCGCTGCTGAAACTTTGGCTGGAGCCTAACTTCTTCTTCTGTCCCTGACAGTGTTTGTTCATCGCCTTAATGCTGGCAGTGCTAGCAAAGGTAGCAGAGGCCTCGACTGACAAACAGTCATCGACTTCTGTTGCCGACAGCCCACTCATGGTTGCTTGGCAGATCTTGACAGAAGTGATTGCTTTTATTTGCCCACCTAGAGACACTTGTGTTATGTAATGTGTACCATATGTGTCAATCAGACTGCGATATAGTGACGATGTTTGATATGAATAGGATGGAAGAGAGCTCATGGCTGATTCAAAGCTACGACTCCGTGGTGGATTTGTTGCCAATCTGTAGCTGTTGAACACAAGAAGTACGTAAATCAGTTACAGTCTATCAAGGTCCCATTTTATTCAATGTTAATGTTGTTTTCAAAATTGCTGTCGATCCATGACATTGTGCAACAACGCATTTCTTATTGAACTCACCAAATAAACTAAGAGTTATGCCAAGAAGACAAATATCCATCCACATACTCACCGATAGAAGCTACAGTCGACAGAATGGCGAAAGAAGGTGAAGTGGTCTTGTTTTGACTTTTGCATGGCATAGCTAGATTCTTTCGAATGGGAACCTCCAAAGCCAACACCAAGAGTAACAGACGGGTCTACAGGGATTTCAAGGCCAATTTTCCAATCATTGGACACAGACGAGGTGGAGTCATTGACAAGAGTTTCAACAGAATCGTAGACTACACTGGAGACCTTTAAACTGCACTTTGGGAGGGTTCTCCAGTCCACCATGGCAGCTGGGACCTTCTGTCTCTCCCGGTTCATGTAGCCGTTGCTGAACATCCTGCAAGTGTTGTTGCCGAGGTTCCATGTTTCCGTGTCGATGACATAGGCACCTTTCCGCTCCATCGTGACGATGTTGAAGCCTTCTCCACCCAGGTTGTAACCAGGGACAAAGTGAGCCTTTTCGCACTCCTGTGGTGAACCCAAGAAGCCCACATCGGCGGACAGACACAGAGGGCTCCAGGCCCAGCAAAGGAGCATGAGATGCCACAGCCTTGCCATCTGTGTGGGGAAATAAAAAGTGACAGAAGGTAAAAGGCATGGACACAGAATAAGTCAATCAATGTACATTTTAATGTGCCAGATAACTGAACTCAAAACTCTGAGGTCTTACCGGGACTGCTGACAGCAAGCTCTGTTCAGTAACTTACAATATCCAACCCTTGTTATAGTATCGATGTAGAGGTGGAGTCTTCATTGCCTATGTAAATAATTCTCACATATATTTTTTTTAACCATCTGCATGTGTGTGTGGTTTGTCATTTTTTTTTTTGGACTGTGGGTGGTTGGAAGTGTTGTTTGTTCTTTTTTTAATACATTTCCATCCAACTTGTTGTTGTCTGCACTTTAAGGCACATTCAGTTGCGATGAAATACACTATACACCTAAAATTAAAGTTCAAGCCAAAGACACTGCCCTTTAAAAAAAGAAAAAGATTCACCCAAGAAGATAATACAATACCATTAAAGGTAGTGGAGTAAACTTCTTGATAACGTATACTGTAGGCCTCCATAGTACATAGACTCTTACCTGCATTTTCTAATAGAGAGAAATAAGTCTGACATTAATCTTTAGCGAACTTGAAATGTATCGCTTTCTACGCATACATGCAAGAGTTGTTAATTGTGTCAAATACTTGTCCTTAAAGGTGCAATGTGTAAGATCCAGCCACATGCTCCTACAATAACAGTCAGCTGTTATCAAAAAACAAAACTACTAACAAGAACAAGCAAAATTCAACCAATTTGCTAAAACTCTGACACCCGGTTGAAGTAACAATGCTACAGCATAATCTTCATGTGTGGCATCAGCCTTTAGTTAACGTTAACCACCTTTGTGTTTACTGTGACTGCAATTGGGGACTTTATGCTCCATGTATGTCTTGATAGTTTGTCTATTCGATTAAAACCAATGTGGCAGACACAAGAAAAAGACTGGTATTCTTGTTTTGTCCTCCCTGCCACCAGGAGACCACATTGCCAGGAGGAGAGCATGCAGCAGCTCCAGGATACGGACTCTCATTTAGCAGAGCTGAGGCTACTCAAGTTCAGCTATCGTAAACCACACGCTGGGGGGGGTTTTACCGATTTTTTTACCGATTTACCTGCTGAATCGGCAAACTTTCTATCGCTGCCTTTACACAGATTAGAAAAATATCCTCCTTTTGTCGATTCCTAACCACTTTTTCTTGACCTAGATTGATAACGTCATGAGGTAAAGGGAAGATGTGAAGGAGAATTCATAAGGAATTAGGAAAAGATAACCACGGAGCTCAGAGAACCCAACTCCACTTTCACTAAACTGCGTAATTATGATGTGACAGCAGATGTCACTTTGGCGAAACTACAACGGAGGAGGACTTCAAAAAGTGCAACTAAAACATGAACTCATAAAAAGTGCATGCAGGCTATATGAAGAGCTCCTTCAGTGACAGGCTCACACGTGGCGGGTGAAGGAGTGACTCACACTACAGTAGAAACTCACAATTCTCTCATGTCCAATATCAATGAAACTATTGAATATCAATATTTCATTTGTGCAATAATGTAGATTCAACAGTTAGGTTATATTTTGCTTTATTAACTGTTTAATAATCTATCATAGGCCTAGCTTGTTTTTTTAACTGATGCTTCTTGTAATTGAGAATGGAAATTAGTTCATTGACAGTTAGCTATATTTCATTTTGATTTAATGATGTATTCTTGTTTATTTTTTTTTCCTTATTAGAGACAAGATAGGCATATGGTTTGTTTTCATGGACAGCCGAGTGGTGCATCACCTTAAATATTGCCGCCGCAAGGAATTGTGTGGGTGGCATTCTCTTCTTTCCTTTGGTAAAGAAAGGTCCATTGTATTATATGCTAAAGGAGCTAAGAAAGGAAGCATTGAAGCATCTTTCCTTAGCAGTTAGAGAATTCGAAAAGCTCTTATCATGGCGGCCATTAAGATGCTTCCGGGTCATTTCACTCAGTTAGGAACCTTGCTAAGCAAAACTACTTCTTTGTCCTCATGTGTTTGACTGCACGCAGGCTGGACGCTACAGTAACTCACTATCACCTCTCCAGGTACAAGTGGTATCACAAGACAGGACAGGTTGGGGCTAGCTGTTTGGTATGCTCATTCCAGTACATATCTCTGCAACACAACATAAAGACGTCTTTTGCATAGCGTCAAAACTGCTAATTATTCACATTCTGTTGATAATGTTAGTTCATTTTTGAATATTTCTGTTCAGATCTTACACATTGCACTTTTAAAAAGACAGCTCAGGGAGCAAGTTCCCCCTTAAACTTACTGCATGTTGCAACCAGTGTGCCATGAGAGATCGTCAGGTGTGACGTGGGAAAATGTCCAATTTCAGTTTAATCTGTCCCAAAAAATATTATTTAGTTGCTGCAAATAGTTTTCCATTGTTGAGTGTCTGAGCCTGAAATGTAGTGGCTGGCTAAGTAATTAAATACTCTTCCATGCCAGTGGGTGGCAGTAGGTAGCGCAATATTGACCTTGATAATTTAAGACAGTAGAATTAAATGATGCGTGGGCGAGGTTGTGATGACAAGACGAACAGCGATGGAGAAATATTTGAAAAGGAAAAATGCAGACTCTAAACTGGGCCCGAGACTAAATTCTAACCCAGATGAAAAGCCTAGTATGAGTGGTGGTCAAAAGAAAGTGACTGAGAGCTGTTGAGGAAGAGCTTCGTGTGTGCCTTTCTTCAGTTCCTGCCAGGATATCTGCTTTGTGGTCATCTAAACAGGCCCAGGTTTCACACTGAGTAAGGATCATCAAATTGAGAGACTTGTCATTAAATTGTCAGCATAAATGCTGTATTAGGCTATAATGTGTCATTTTGTAACTTTTTTGGTTGTTGGTGTGCCGCGGGATCTTTTTAATGTAAAAAATGTACCACGGCTCAGAAAAGGTTAAAAAACACTGAGCTAGAGTATATATCGATTGGCAACTTAAAAACTTTGTCTACCTCTTCATCACAGCAGACTGGTACAAAGCATGCATCACGATCAATGTCTCATAAATCTGCTTGGTGAACATGACACCAAAGTACTTGAAATCCTGCATCTGACTCACTTCAACCAAAAAGGGGGAAATTCACAGTGCAAAACACAGTACCAAGGCCTCAGACCTTGAGGTTCTGAGCACGCTCGCCTGAAAACTTTGGATAGTCTAAAGTAGCTTCTGCATTTATGAGTATGCATTTCAATCTTACATGTAAACCACAAAATCAACATACTTTTTTGGACATAAAATCAGACGGACACACGGTGTTGTCTTTGTTGATGCTTTATTGGCAGATCTTGTAACTAACAAGGAAGAAGCAGAAGAAAAGAATGATAATAAAACACATACATTTTTGGATTAAATTTGTGTTTTTTTGCAAACACGAGTCAAACAAAGAAAGAGCAACGGAGTGAAAGATGCTACTAACTACATTCAAGATCATCAGAAAATCAAACAGTTGCTCTATCATCACTCTCATCGTCTACTGCTGACCTCAACCCTGACTGAACGTCTGGTATGGCATTACTCTCCTCGGTCCCGAGAAGGACCCCGTTTCTGGTGTAGAAGACCTTGGCCAGAGAGGTACTCATGGGGGATGGTATGTATTCTTGACATTGGTCTCCGCTGAGACTTGGTGCACACTCTACTATGTAGGAGAAGAATAAGGTGCCATGATTCAACATGCAAGAGTCACTTACTGTCCCTTGACGCAGATCAATAAAGCACTGGCCTAACAGATCACTATCCCAGTAACTGTCCTCATCATAAACACTGAACGTGAGTTTGTTTTGCATGCTAATCACGATGGGTCCAAACATAAAGCTCTCCGACCATCTAGGATTGTCATTGTTACTAATGATTTGAGTGCGTTTAAGCTGATCTCCATATTTCACCTTCACTGAACCATCTGTCTGAGTCCACTTATCACCATACAACCCTTGTGCATAGAGCTTGAAGACCTTCAATGTTGCAAGACCTTTCCCAGCAGGACAGCAGTTTGACTTGACATTCCTACTACTGTTGCAAACACAAGCACAAGGATCCCTTTTGTTAGATCTGTGACCAATCTTACAGGTTTCTGAGCACCTTTTCAACACTGCGTTGTCCTTGATGTACTTCTCCACCTCTTGCTTCAGTCCAGCCCTGGCAGAATGGCTGCTTGGCAGTATGGTGTGCAGGGGGCTCAGGCTGTATTGGACCACATCAGGTGTGGTCTTCAGTGACTTAAGCCAGTTGTTATAGGCAGAGGGGTTCAATTGGCTTTCAAAGAGGACGTTGTTGTCAATGTCTCCACCAATGACTTCTGTGCTGCGGTCATTAAAAGCGCTGCTGAAACTTTGGCTGGAGCCTAACTTCTTCTTCAGTCCCTGACAGCGTTTGTACATCGCCCTAATGCTGGCAGTGCTAGCAAACGTAGCAGAGGCCTCGACTGACAAACAGTCATTGACTTCTGTTGCCGACAGCCCACTCATGGTTGCTTGGCAGGTCTTGACAGAAGTGATTGCTTTTATTTGCCCACCTAGAGACACTTGTGTTATGTAATGTGTACCATATGCGTCAATCAGACTGCGATATAGTGACGATGTTTGATATGAATAGGATGGAAGGGAGCTCACGGCTGATTCAAAGCTACGACTCCGTGGTGGATTTGTTGCCAATCTGTAGCTGTTGAACACAAGAAGTACATAAATCAGTTACAGTCTATCAAGGTCCCATTTTATTCAATGTTTTTATTTTATCAATCCTTTATTAGTCCCACAATGGGGAAATTATTTCTCTGCATTTAACCCATCCCGGAGGAGCAGTGGGCTGCAATGAAGCGCCCGGGGAGCAACTTGGGGTTAGGTGTCTCGCTCAAGGACACCTCGGCATGTTGCCGGTAGAGGGGCTTGAACCACCAACCTTGTGGTTACGGGACAAGCGCTCTACCTCATGTGCCACAGCCGCCCCATGTTAATGTTGTTTTCAAAATTGCTGTCTATCCAGGACACTGTGCAACAACGCATTTCTTATTGAACTCACCAAATAAACTAAGAGTTATGCCAAGAAGACAAATATCCGTCCACATACTCACCGATAGAAGCTACAGTCGACAGAATGGCGAAAGAAGGTGAAGTGGTCTTGTTTTGACTTTTGCATGGCATAGCTAGATTCTTTCGAATGGGAACCTCCAAAGCCAACACCAAGAGTAACAGACGGGTCTACAGGGAATTCAAGGCCAATTTTCCAATCATTGGACACAGACGAGGTGGAGTCATTGACAAGAGTTTCAACAGAATCGTAGACTACACTGGAGACCTTTAAACTGCACTTTGGGAGGGTTCTCCAGTCCACCATGGCAGCTGGGACCTTCTGTCTCTCCCGGTTCATGTAGCCGTTGCTGAACATCCTGCAAGTGTTGTTGCCGAGGTTCCATGTTTCCGTGTCGATGACATAGGCACCTTTCCGCTCCATTGTGACGATGTTGAAGCCTTCTCCACCCAGGTTGTAACCAGGGACAAAGTGAGCCTTTTCGCACTCCTGTGGTGAACCCAAGAAGCCCACATCGGCGGACAGACACAGAGGGCTCCAGGCCCAGCAAAGGAGCATGAGATGCCACAGCCTTGCCATCTGTGTGGGGGAAATAAAAAGTGACAGAAGGTAAAAGGCATGGACACAGAATAAGTCAATCAATGTACATTTTAATGTGCCAGATAACTGAACTCAAAACTCTGAGGTCTTACCGGGACTGCTGACAGCAAGCTCTGTTCAGTAACTTACAATATCCAACCCTTGTTATAGTATCGATGTAGAGGTGGAGTCTTCATTGCCTATGTAAATAATTCTCACATATATTTTTTAACCATCTGCATGTGAGTGTGGTTTTTCTTTGGTTTTTTTGGACTGTGGGTGGTTGGAAGTGTTGTTTGTTCTCTTTTTCATACATTTCCATCCAACTTGTTGTTGTCTGCACTTTAAGGCACATTCAGTTGTGATGAAATACACTATAACCTAAAAAAAACCTTCTTGATAACGTATACTGTAGGCCTCCATAGTACATAGACTCTTAACTGCATTTTGTAATAGAGAGAAATAAGTCTGACATTAATCTTTAATGAACTTGAAATGTATCACTTTCTACGCATACAGGCAAGAGTTGTTAATTGTGTCAAATACTTGTCCTTAAAGATGCAATGTGTAAGATCCAGCCACATGCTTCTACATTAACAGTCAGCTGTTATCAAGAAACAAAACTACTAACAAGAACAAGCAAAATTCAACCAATTTCCTAAAACTCTGACACCTGGTTAAAGTAACAATGCTACAGCATAATCTTCATGTGTGGCATCAGCCTTTAGTTAACGTTAACCACCTTTGTGTTTACTGTGACTGCAATTGGGGACTTTATGCTCCATGTATGTCTTGATAGTTTGTCTATTTGATTGAAACCAATGTGGCAGACACAAGAAAAAGACTGGTATTCTTGTTTTGTCCTCCCTGCCACCAGGAGACCACATTGCCAGGAGGAGAGCATGCAGCAGCTCCAGGATACGGACTCTCATTTAGCAGAGCTGAGGCTACTCAAGTTCAGCTATCGTAAACCACACGCTGGGGGGGTGCGATTCCAAGGGGACTGCACCGAGTACCTGCTGGATCGGCAAACTTTCTATCGCTGCCTTTACACAGATTAGAAAAATATCCTCCTTTTGTCGATTCCTAACCACTTTTTCTTGACCTTGATTGATAGCGTCATGAGGTAAAGGGAAGATGTGAAGGAGAATTCATAAGGAATTAGGAAAAGACAACCGCGGAGCTCAACCCAACTCCACTTTCACTAAAATGATGATGTCACGGCAGATGTCACTTTGGCAAAACTATAACGGAGGAGGACTACAACAAGCGCAACTAAAACATGAACCCATGAAAACTATTAGAGAACTGCATGCAGGCTATATGAAGAGCTCCTTCAGTGACAGGCTCACACGTGGTGGGTGAAGGCCACTACAGTAGGAACTCACAACTCTCTCATGTCCAATATCAATGAAACTGTTGAATATCAATATTTCATTTGTGCAATTATGTAGATTCAACATTTGGTTATATTTTGCTTTTTTTTCAGTTTAATAATCTATCATAGGCCTAGCTTGTTTTTTTAACTGATGCTTCTTGTTATTGAGAATGGAAATTAGTTCATTGACAGTTTGCTATATTTAATGTTGATTTTATGATGTATTCTTGTTTAGTTTTTTTTCCTTATTAGAGATAAGATAAGCATATAGTTTGTTTTCATGGACGGCCGAGTGGTGCGTCACCTTAAATATTGCCGCCACAAGGAATTGTGGAGCGGTATTATCTTCTATCTTCTGTTCAGATATTACACATTGCACTTTTAAAAAGACTCCCCCTTAAACTTACTGCATGTAGCTAGAGTATATATCGATTGGCAACTTAAAAACATTGTCTTCCTCTTCATCACAGCAGTCTGGTACAAAGCATGCATCACTACCAATGTCTCATCAATCTGCTTGTGAACATGACACCAAAGTACTTGAAATCCTGCATCTGACTCACTCCAACCCAAAAGGGAGAAATTCACAGTGCAAAACACAGTACCAAGGCCTCAGACTTTGAGAGGCTGACTCTTATCCCGGACTCTTGGCTGTAAGCGGCCCCAGGGCATGCTGGAGGTCAGGTCCAGTGAAGCCAAAAGACTTGCAATAAGCAGATAGTGTGCAATTGTGATGGCACAATGCCGAACACTCTTCTCTCTCATGTGTGCCAAGAAGTTATGTCTGTGATTTTGATTCTGCATTTTCAGGATTTTTTTTTTTTTCTGATTAAAAAAGTTCAAAGTTTTATCCACTGTGATTTAGTGCACAACATGGAATCCATGAGGGGTGATTTATTTTTATAGACACAATAAATACCCGGTGATTGAACAAATATCATATTAGATGTTAGCGTGTAAACTCTTGAACATGCAGTAGAGATACTGGTTATAACTAAAAAACATTGATATCTCCAGACATGCATACAAACCGTGTGAATGGTTCACCATCACAGCAGCAGTGTGTGTCCTGTTCCCATACTACATTAACCACAATGTCACACATTTGGTGTTGGTTCAGTTTTGTTTATCTGACGCATCATCACTGTGGCTCGAGTGAGCTCAATTACTAGAATATGGAAGCTGTGGTAAAAGCAGCTTTATCGTATATGAAGCTTGAAATAAGAATAAAAGTGGCACCATATTGGATAGGCCATACAGTTACTGTAAAGAAACATACCATCTTTGCAGGTTTAACTCTTTAACTACAAACTATATATACTTCAACCTATTTACTGTCGGGCAACCATGTTTGATTTTCAACATCTTTATTATGATATGTGACATCCTTAAAAAGTGCTCCACCAGTGATGATTGTGTGGTCAATATGTATGCTATTTTACATCTATCAGTGGATGTTTGTCCTTTTTTGATCAATTTGATGAGATTTGTTTTCCTTTGGGCAGTCTGTTTCTGTTCATCCTCATTATATCCGCTGTGATTGAGTGTAAAACAATTAAAGGTGCTACTTTCCAAAATTCAGAGCATATTTTTTGCCTCCACACGGCTTTTAACATGGCGATGTTTGCGACAGTGCTAAAGGTGCAACCAACGGCAACAGTGCTGACAGAGCTAACAGGACGGTGGTTGCTATGTTTGCGCTACGGCTTTATCAGCTGCTGAGTGCTGTGTTGAGCAGCGGCCATGAGCTATCCAGTGGAGCACGCTCACATGCACTAACATGCGCTAAAATGCACTAATAGGTCCATGTTGCCAGCCCGGCTATGTAAACAAAGCAGAGAGATGCTCGGATTACAACACACACAGAGGAAGAATGACTTCTTTCTCTGATCGGGGTAGACATTAGTCCACTATATCTTTATATATATCTATCTTTACATACATCTATATTAATACTCTGAATATCTTAAAGAGAACCTGTAAACATTTAAAATCCCAAGTGCAGAGAGTGTTTTTCACTGTTAATAAATGGTGGTTGAATAAATGTCACTAAATAGTGCATTTAGCATTTAGCATTTAGAGTGAAAATCTAAGCTGTAACTTTAAAACAGTGACAGTCATCTCAAGAGACGCATCAACACTTCCTGTGTCACACAATGGAACTGTGATCTATGTCAGTGCTGCAAGTTTGCAGATGCATCCCACCTTATTGGCTGATGTGTGAATTGATCGCAAACCATTTTTTAAAAGTTTGTTGAATCCGCTTTGTGTACGATTAATCAAAGCATTATAGCCTCACTTAAATGACAATTTCTCCATTTACTATATAAATTTAATGAACTCAATCATAGCTGCTCTACTATACCACACGGAACAAAACTGTCACACGCTTGTTTTTTTGTTTTTTGCCCATCTGACGTGTTTCACACTTTATCTCGTGTGGTTGCAGTATTTAACTGGAATGAGGAAGCCTAGTTTTTAAGTGTTTTCTTTTTTTTGGGGGGGGGGGGTAAGTAGCACACAACACACTAATTTATTAAATTACACTTGATAATTATTGGACCTTGAATATCTCAGCAATGACAGGTTTAAAAACTAAACAACAGCAGCCTTAGAAAAAGATTTACTGCAAATTGTTTTGTTTTTTTATTAAATATCTCAAGATTTTAATCTTAATTGTTTGTGTTTTACTGCTCGGTGCATCTGTTGGTTCTGGGTTTTTTGAACCTATTTGTCCCATGTTTTTGAAGGGTGCTTAATCTGTTCTCATTTTTAATACTTTTTGTAGTAGTAGGCCATTTTAGATAAAAATTCAAACATAGACATTATGATGCAGAGAACATTAGGTATTTAAAGTACAGTAAGTAAATGTGGTCATTAAAAATCCTAAGCACATGTACTGTAGCTCTTTTAACACACTTTTAGTTTATTTGGGAGGATTGCACCTCCAGTTTTTGATGACATCTTTTGGGTTTGAAAGCACATCTTTACCTTCAACAACAAATTCTGACAGATGAATCTAAGCTACATTGGCAACATCATGAAAAGGTGTATTTTATATCAAAAAACTGAATCACTCTGTTAGAAGTCATCACAGGCCGACATTGTTTTATACGTCTGTGAGCTGAAATTACATGAACAGTTTTACTGCGTGTTAAAATGGATACGTGTAATTGTCATCAATTACTTTACCGCTGTCAGAGATGAAACACATGATCAGCTCATATAAGTTCTAGTGTAAGTGAGTGATCATGACAAAAACATCCGTGATAAACAAATATCTAATTTCGCTATTTAAAACAGCCTTTAAAATCCCAACATTAGTGCACTGGGTTCAAATCTTTCAGGTATTCCAAAATTAAAGCTTATAAGGATGTGATTTTCAACAGTCAGCAATGATATATATATAACTAGGGTCTGAAGAAGTACTCAGATCATTTACTTAAGGAAAGTAAAATACCAGTTTAAAAGTACTGCAAGTTAAGTAATATTCTTGCACTCAAAATGTTACTCAAGTAAAAGCACAGAAGTATTAGCATCAAAATATATTTAAAGTACCAAAAGTAAAAGTACTCATTATGCAGAACCCCTCCCTTTTAGAATGATATATATATTATATATTTTTATTATGACAAAGGCTGCATTAATGTGTTAATTTCTTTAATGCTACAGCTGACAAAGGTGGAGCTAAATGTAATCACTTTATATACTGCTGGGTGGCCTATGAATCAATAAAGTCTTATCTTAACCTATGATAAAAAAAATCATAATTAATTATTTGATTACATATTGTGTTAATAATATGTATCTGCAATTTATACTTATCAAATAAATATAGTAAAGTAAAGATTACAATATTCCCCTCTGAACTGTAGTGGGGTATAGTGATCAGTAAGTAGCATACAATGGAGATACTCAAGTAAAGAACAAGTACCTCAGAATAATATTTAGGTACAGTACTTAAGTTAAAATACTTTGGACTTTCCAATACTGTATATAACGTACACACACACGCACACACACACACACACACGCACACGCACACGCACACGCACACGCACACACACACACACACACACACACACACACACACACACACACACACACACACACACACACACACACACACACACACACACACACACACACACACACACACTAAGTATACATATTCATCTACATTATGATGAGGATTTTTGTCACGACAGGAAAGTGGCTTCATTGTTTTCTGCAAGAGGTACAGTTAGTACAGAGTGGGTTTCCTCCCACTGCATCTTTGTTTATAACATGAAGATGTTCACCCTCTGCTGCTGCTCGTCCAGTACTACAGGCAGCCTCCCATCTCTGCTATTATAATCTGGCATCTATATTATTACCACAGAGGGGCACTAGTTCTACAAATAGAGGCACTAGTTAGAAATGTGACATGTTTACAACAGCTTTACGTTCCAGCAAATCTTCAAGCTTATGATGAATATCAAAAACCTTCTGTGTTTCGCTGTGAAATAATTATAAAATCCATGTCATTGAATTAATTTTGACCAAACTATAAGCAACAAAGGAAAAGGATAAACAGGACACATCTCAAATGCTCTGAAGCTCAGAGAGATGCCATCTAGCCATCATGAGGAAACTGATACCATAATGGTGTTTTAGATTTGGTGAAATTTGTATTTGGAATTTTTGGTACAGTACAATACAATATATTTCTGTCCAATGGAATGCATACAAATTAAATAGTTGTATTCAAATGTGATTTTCTTTTTAAAATAAACTGCACAACTGAGCCTAAACTATAAACTGACGAGAGGACATTTTATAAAGCAGTCTACAAATGAACACTAACACACACAGCCAGGATTCTGTGGTGGCAGGTTAGCACTGTTTATCAGCTATCGTCTGTCTTTGTGGAGTTTGTCTTCTCCCTTCTGTCTAAACACAAGTTTCTGAACTTGAGCTGTGTGACACGAGGGAATTGATGTATCCTCCGTCTATTTATAACACAGAGCGCAGGTGTGACGGTACGCAGAGGCAAAGTGATTGGTTGGGATCTTCAGAGGACTCTTTGTGCTTGTGTAAATACGCACACTCACACTAGGAACATGTGCAAACATGAAAAAATATACACCTACATTGATCTATTTGAAACCTTTTTAGAGCGTAGGTGCATTCATCTATGCATTGCCATGTATGCATACATTGAGACACTAAAATAATTGCCAGCTGTAGCATCCAAGCAACTCAAACATATTTCCAAGTGTTGTGGAATTAAAAGACAGACAATATGCTCTTCACACTATCAGCTTCTTCTCCCCTGAGGATAGAGCAGATCCACACACACACATCCAGATCCTCTGAGCAACACTTCACTCAAATGAGCCACAGCACTCAACAAATCAACTCATCTTGCCTTAATTCAAATGCCCCACAGGCGGCTTCAAAAGTCATGGAAACAACTGTTCAGAGAGCTACCTGTGACCTATTGTTAGGCCTCCAACATTGAGGTCAAAGTGGTGGCAAAGTCTTGCCTATTGAGTCAGGAGAACCTGTGCACAGAGTAGTTTATTATGTCAGAAAAAGGGAACTGCATTTCACGAGAATCAAGAGTGGGAGGGAGATAACCTTGTTTGCATATGTTTTTTATTGTGGTCATCTGCACCTACCTTCAGTGAGACTGAAAGTACTGCTGCAACCTCAAAAAGGAAGTAGGCGAGGCATATTTTTACAGAGACAATACTGCAGAACATGTTCGAAGAGATACCGTTTTGAAGTTTTACTTGGTATGTGTAAAGGATGAACTACTGGTGAAAGGAACAGGCATACATTTGTTTTTTTGTATGATACCTGACGGCTCAAGTGAAGATTTGTTGGAGGTGACTATTTCCATGGACTGTACTGGACTATTTTTTAAAACTCAACATTAGGCCGATATCTTGGGAATGTAATTAGTTGGTTGATGAAGCTTTGAGATTACAACATTAATTTTGAAAATCAATCAAGTGGAACTGAGACTGAATTATTATTTGACACGCCTCTTGGATATCTTGTCCCTTGGATACTGGATCACTCAGATTCAACATTGTGACAATGCCTGTGATTGTACTTGAAGCCAAAGACTTCACCAGTTCCCTTTTCCTGGTGCGGACATTGGAAGTCTTATCCGGCTGCACCACCTTCAGCCTCGTGGCCTCACTGGAACCTTCAGATTTTAACAAAAATTCATCCAACCACCTACACTTTAACTCATTGAGGATTTTGTGCATGTTTTCCTGGTGCTTCTTCTTCACACTTACACTCCTTATCCACATTCTCAGCATCATCCAGTTCCACAGCCTTATCCCAATATCCTGGAAGAACCTGACTATGACAGTGGCAGCCTTAGGGGCACTGATGTGTTTCAGTTCCTCCGTGGTTTTCCCTTGGATCTTCATTGATCATCATCGGATAAATCCGCACCTGGTGGCGGCTGTTGTGGCCTCCTGTATCACCTGCCTCGGCTACATGTCAGAGTCCTACATTCTTCGCACCCAAGCCCATGAACAAAGAGGCTACATGGGCAGCATGCCTGGCCTCCTCAAGATACTCCAAGTCTGGGGAGGTTGTCATTTGCTACCCCTGCTTGTGGAGGTGGTCTGTGGACTCACTTCTTTTGTACACACTTGGCAGCTGTGGGTCTCCGGTGTGTCATACGGTGTCTGTTTTCTCATGTCTCTAGTCACACTTGTGGTAATATTAGGAGACTTTGCTGGGCGATGTTTTCTACCTTTTGATAAATTATTAGCCGGCTTCAGTTTGATTGGGTCGCTTCTCTACATGGTGGCCACAGTGATTTGTTTTGTCAAGATATTGCAGCTGAGAAACCTTGAAAAACAATTCCCCAACAAAAGTGAAGAACTGATTATCCTCGAAACAGTGGTTGCCAATATCACACTGTTGGCTTATACAGTGGACTTTGCCTTCTCCATCAAACAGTTGTGTGACAGGAGTCACACATGAACTAACACATTAAATTAATTGCATGTGAAGTTCATCATATATAGTCCTGAGATGTTTAGGAGAAAATTGTGTCTTTGGCAAGTGTATGTAAAAGTCAAACTGAGTGGATGTTCTTACTGTTAATCATTGCTGTGTACTCATGCTAATCAAATGTATGAAACTGATCCCTTAATATAATTTTACTGACGTGAAAGATTTTTGTGACATTTATGATGCAGTTCACTGACCGACAATAAACATACATCCACTAAACCTGGGTTAAGTGACAGGTACACTAACTCAATGAGCACACAGCATACTTCATTGTTATGATGTGATGCAGCTATTGCCCAGATCCAAACAAATTTCTCCCCTGGGAGACACAATAAATTGACTTGACTTGACTTGATACTAACCTGGTATATAGTGGCAGCTGAACAACACAGATAAAGCTTCAAATAAAAGATGTTGACTGTGGACATTTAAGAGTTGTTTTTCTTCGAAACTGAAAAGTGACACCAAAATGCGCAGTTAAAAGTGTTAAAGCCCACAAATCAAGCTTAGACATTAGCCTCAATTTAATGAGAACAGTTGCAATTCACTAACACTGGGTGGCAACACTCTATTAGCATGTAAGCCAAATGAAATCACAGGGCTGAACTTAAAGAGGAGGAAACGTTTTGCTACGGCAGAAATACATTGGTCTCTACAATGTT
Source organism: Anoplopoma fimbria (assembly GCF_027596085.1). Classification (NCBI taxonomy): domain Eukaryota; kingdom Metazoa; phylum Chordata; class Actinopteri; order Perciformes; family Anoplopomatidae; genus Anoplopoma; species Anoplopoma fimbria. Next base: position 15,268,215 of record NC_072457.1, read on the forward strand.
TCATCGTGAGGCTTCTTAATCAGCGTTACATTGATTTGCCTGTAGGCTATACACGTAGAAAAATGAAACTATTCATTTAAAAAGGGCGAGCAATCCCGTTCAATTATGAGATCCTGTTAATTAAGTAATTGCCTACTGTTTATTGAATTTGTGTCCTGCATTGATAAGCCAGAAGGCCACCGTGCAACATTTTAATAACTTGTTTACATTTCACACAGTTTACAATGGAGGACAAAAAATGACATAAGTATAAATAAATAAATGCATAAATAATTGTATAAATAAATACAGGAATAAATAAATAAATGCTTAAATAAATGTTTGAATACAGAAATAAATAAGTAAAATAATAATTAAATGCTGAAATAAATACAGTAATAAACAAATGCTCATCTATGCCCATATGTAGCCTATTCAAGACAAGGGCATTGCCATGTATGCATACATTGAGACACTAAAATAATTGCCAGCTGTAGCATCCAAGCAACTCAAACATATTTCCAAGTGTTGTGGAATTAAAAGACAGACAATATGCTCTTCACACTATCAGCTTCTTCTCCCCTGAGGATAGAGCAGATCCACACACACACATCCAGATCCTCTGAGCAACACTTCACTCAAATGAGCCACAGCACTCAACAAATCAACTCATCTTGCCTTAATTCAAATGCCCCACAGGCGGCTTCAAAAGTCATGGAAACAACTGTTCAGAGAGCTACCTGTGACCTATTGTTAGGCCTCCAACATTGAGGTCAAAGTGGTGGCAAAGTCTTGCCTATTGAGTCAGGAGAACCTGTGCACAGAGTAGTTTATTATGTCAGAAAAAGGGAACTGCATTTCACGAGAGTGGGAGGGAGATAACCTTGTTTGCATATGTTTTTTATTGTGGTCATCTGCACCTACCTTCAGTGAGACTGAAATAAATAAATAAATAAATAAATGCATAAATAATTGTATAAATAAATACAGGAATAAATAAATAAATGCTTAAATAAATGTTTGAATACAGAAATAAATAAGTAAAATAATAATTAAATGCTGAAATAAATACAGTAATAAACAAATGCTTAAGTAAATACAGAAATAAATAAATGAAGGTGAACGTAAACGTAGTAATAGATTTATTTATTTATGTCCCATTTAGGAATCAACTTTTTAAATTCATTTCAGCATTTATTTATATATTATTTTATTTATTTATTTCTGCATTTATTAATGCATTTAAATATGTATGTATTTATTTCAGCATTTATTTATTGATTTATTTATTCATTTCTGTATTCATACATTTATTTAAGCATTTATTTATTTATTCCTGTATTTATTTATACAATTATTTATTTATTTATACTATTTCATTTTTCGTCCTCCATAGTTTACCTCCTCACATCTGCCTCATCTGCTCTAGGCCTGACGAGACGCTCTGTCGACCAATCGGTCGGCACACCGAGCCGCACACCGAGCCAGTGATCGGATCTCGTCGCTCGGTCTCGATTACTCTGGCCTTAGTTAGACTGCTGCGTTGTTTTGTTTTTTTCCTTTAAAGAACTGAGTCCAGACAGTTAGCCAGTTGTCAACAGGCTGAGCGAGGAAACGAGCCGTGGATGCAGCCTGGTACGTGGAGCTGAGACGGGACTGCACGTCAACGTTACCGCCTTGAGAACAAAACTCATTTCGAGAGTTCATTTTGTTCGCTGTATCCAGATACAAATGAAGTCCCCTTTGCCACGGTAAGCTATCTTTTGACTTCTCTTTTATTTGTTTGCGACATTGTGCGAGTTTGGTGAGGTGACCTCGGGCCACAGGGACTTTAAAACTCTGTCTTGAACATGAAGTCATATTTAAGCGACTAAAGGCAGAACCAGCCTGTCAGTCTACATTGTCTTGTATCACAAGACAGGCTGCTTGGTCCAGTCGTCGTTAGGTTTGCTATTAAAGCTCGTATCAGGCGAATCAGCTTCTCACAGCAACACCCATATGTCAAATGCCACTGGGAATGATATGTATTGTTTGACAAATGATTATGTCACAGTGTACAAACATTGTACACAAAGGCTACCAAAGTGACTAATTTCTCACCAAGAACCATAACCAGCCACTTTTACACTGTCATTCTTTCTGTTTGTGTTTTTAATCTGTAATGATTTAGCATGTCTCTTGCTGTGTTTCTCAGAAGCCCCCTGAGCATCACAGACATGTGAAACTTGACTCTGCAGCAGGCAGATGCAAGTCCCAGGCTGGATTGAATGGCTCTGAGGATACAAGGTAAGCACTCTGCCAGTAAATTTGAACTCATTATTGATTTTTTTTGAGCTACAAATGACCTCAGTGAGGGCAAAGTCTAGGTAGACAGGGAGAGAAGAGAGAGAAGAACAAACATGTGGTTGGGAGAATCGAGAGTGGAGTAGGAATACACACAAATCGTAATTAACGCTGCATTCAGGGATCAAAGTAGATGTGCACTGATACTGGATATCGGTCCATTAGATATTCCTTTTATACTGACTCAAATAGCCGGATTTGGTATTGGTAACAATGGGCTGATCTGGTATTGGATACAATTGTTTTAATAAACAACAATTTAGTACATTTACTGAAATGGTGTTTATTTTTTACATTTTATTTTTACAAAGTTAGGAAAGCAATGTTTAAGTCAAGCTTGATGTTGCCTTACTCTTAAAAGAATAATCCCAGTTCATTACTCGCAGTTAGAGATACAATTTTTTTTAAATTAAACACTGGTATCAGATCGGTACTGGGTATCAGCCGACACCCAGAGCCCAGGTGTTGGTATCAGGACTGAAAGAGTTGGAATGGTGCATCGCTAGATCAAAGGTAACTGGTGAAATAAAAAGTCCTTATCAAGTGATAATCCTAACCTGAAGGAACACAGAGACGCTGAGGTTACAAAATATTGTGTTTGTTGTGGTAATAATAACGGTAAAAAGCAGGTTTGCAATCTTTGTCGAACACATGTAGTGATGCTGGTAAAAAAACAAACATTTGAAAATGTATTGTGCCAACTATCTCTCAGCAAACCTGGCAGTTTTAGAATCAACACAGACTTTCAGGGCCTACAACTAAAGGCCCTAAAATATGGTTGGTTAAAGTCAATAGCAGCAAGGTGTTTTACAGGTTTCTTAGCAGTTTGGGAACTCTTGAAATGTGACTTGCTATACAAGAAGTCATGTTATGATGATTTATCCATCACAAAACCTGCTGACAGGATTGGCACAAACATACCTTCAGGCCATGGCCCAGCCTTACACTTGCCTTTTGGGTAATAATTGGTTTCTGAAATTCCTTTTTTAATTCTTTCCTTATCCTCTTTGTAATTTATCCCATGATACGTTTGAGGTCTCCAGTATATTGTTCCACTTTTATGATACTGACCCTTGTACTCCTTCAGTGTTCTCTTTGTAATTGTCTTGCAATATTCCTTAATTTCTTTGCTTAGGTTTATGGTAGATTGTAAAGTCTTGCTTAGTTCAGAAAACAGTTGTGTTGTCAATAATTCACAGTAAATGGTGGTTTGACTTTTAAGATTTGCATGAAGTTACTAGATCTTGGATAGTTTGAATACACTTCTGTCCATCCTGAAAACTTTTCTTCAAAACAATACCTTCATTACTTTTGTCTGAGTCACTATTTTACAAGCATTTATACAGGGTTTTAAGGGTGGATAGGAATATCAAGGAGAAGAGACTTTAGATACTACAGCATTTTGCTGGAGTGAAGCATTTAGGTCTGCAATGAATTGTAGATATTAAGGCTGACATAAAAGTCCAACAACAAGGTTGTTTAATTTATACCACGTATGCTGAAATTTATTGTATGATCTTTCCACAAATATCTGTCCAAAAACCTGATTCAATCCAAGATTTGATTAAATGCTAACAAAATTAAATTAGTTCTCAGAAACACAGCAGTGCTTTGAGAATATGTTCAGCTGACAATGACTGTCTGCATCTGAAAAATTAAGATGTCTAATGTGTGTATGACAGAAAAAACAGTTGGTTAAAAAAAAGCGTCCATGGTAAGAACTGGATGTGAACACAACAGGAGGGGATGATTGAGTGCATTGGGTCATTTAAATCCATGTCAAAGGATAAGACCTTTTTTTTTCTCTACCAACAAATCCCATTTTAGGACAAAACCCAAGAACTAGCCTATAAGAATTGTCTGTGTACCCAAAACATGATCCAGCGTATTCCTACAAACGTATGAAAAACAGCAATCGGTCACATATTCTTTACTTTCAACACCAAATAACAGCGTGAGTGCATTTTTTTGTTAAATCTCTGGACAGTGCAGTACTGTAGCTCCAAGTTGGACTGGCATCATTACCCATGCTCTGAGACATCCTTCCATGTTTACACTGGTTTGCAAGTTTTTGACCATTAGCTGCTTTGGACTTACTATTTTTGCGGAAAAGAGGGTGATACTTTCATCAGTGTCTTGAGAAAGGGTTGGATGTGGTGAACCCACATGCACAGTACCATGTGAGACGGAAGAAAAACAACAGTAATGAGTTGAGAGGAAACAACTAGAATTGCTCAAAATATGCTTCCAAATTCAGTTGTACAGCTATTTAATGTTTTTGGTTTTTTATAATGGGTTTTGCACAAATATAGATTTATATGGCAGGGAAGCATACACTGCATCACACATGACTTGTTGGTGGGATATGTGTTGATAATGAGAACATAAAATAATGCCAAGGTTATCCGGTTCCTGACATCTGTCACAGATAGGACACTGTGTGTGCTTAGCTGTCATGTTAGAAAGGGTGAGTTAGAGAGCAAGGTGTCAGTTTGTCAGAGAAAGGAAAAACAACAACAAGAGGATTTTCACACCTGTGAGAAACAGGAGGAGTTTAGGGTTTGAGCAGCAGGTGTGGTGACCTTTCAACAGTCTTATTTTCCTCAAATGGAGTATGCCATATTCATCTTTCACGCTGAGAAAAGGAACATGTGCTGCTTATCGTGCCCTGCGTAGGAACCCGGCTACACCCCTGTTGACTGTGCACCTGCTCATAGCTTTGACTCACGTTGTGGCCGTCCAAGTTCTCACCAGGTCTGACCTATTTTTGTAAAACTGAAATTTTCTCTTTTTGGTCAAGATTCAGTGAAATGGTTGACCTGCTGAGATATAGACGTTTATTTTATTAAGTATAAATGTAAAACAAACTAATAGGAGGTCTCATACCTGTCAAGTGCTAATGGAAATTGGACTCCCTTGTGCTTAGAGTATGTTCACACCTTTGCTGAAATTGATCACCTCCCTTCACAATAGCCCATTACAACACGGTTTATTGGCATCATACAATAGAGTTTGGTTTCAATTCACCACATGAGACCATTTGTCTACGTGGTAGAAAAAAAAGACTTGTAAGTATTGCTCAAGCATTGTACAATAATGTTTTGATGGGATCTGCTTTTACCAATGATCCAAACCTACAAGATAAGAAACTTTAAGGCAACTCTAGCTCACTTTGCTTTCTCTCATTTGACTTTTGACTCTTAAACATGTCCCATTTTTCAGGCTCCTGACCCAAGTCTTATTTGGTTAAAAAATACAAAACAAGCCTCTTTAACATTCTGATTTCATTAATAAGGGGTGGTTAGTGCCTTGCTTCAGGGTTTGTTTGCCCTGCTTTTTTTTTTTTTTTCAACCATCTTGTCATGCTGCAATAGACAACTTTCCTAGTCTACAGAAAGTAGTTTGATTAAGATAATGCATCCTTCAGTATTTTTTTATTGAAGTGATGAAAGGGGAATGCCTTTTTCCACTCGCCTCATTTTCCACTGTTATCAATCTTAACAACAGTGCAAAGGCCGTGCGTGTGCGTGTGCGTGTGCGTGTGCGTGTGCGTGTGCGTGTGTGTCGTGTGTGTGTGTGTGAGTCAGTTTTTTTGGCGCAATGTCCAGGGCTTTGTTGGTCATGTGATATTTGCAGAATTCAGACATAAACCTGTGTCTTTGTTGATTTCTTTGCAGATCTCTATTGACAACTGTGATGTCTATCAGTAATATACTGTAGTGTATATGTGTATATATAACATTACATTACAGTCATTTAGCAGACGCTTTTATCCAAAGCGACTTACAATCAGTAGTATATTACATATCATTCACCCATTCACACACTGATGACAGGCTACCATGCAAGGTGCCACCATCAGACTCTAACTAACATTCATACAACATCCAGTCCACACCGATGGCAAGCCTTCGGGAGCAACTTGGGGTTAAGTGTCTTGGCCAAGGACACATCGACTGCCGAAGCCGGGTATTGAACCTCTGATTGGAGAACTACCTTGCTCTCCACTAAGCTCTCCACTACGCCACAGCCGACCATATACAATTTGAATGTAATATATATAATATATATTATATATATTACATATTACATTCAAATTTGTGTTGACATTATTAGTTTTCCTTGTGTTTGATAAGGGAAAATACAATCTGCCATTCCAGTTGAAGATGATTTAAGCCTTTGGTTATGTAGCTAGGCGCTGCTTCTCTTGACTTTCCTCATCATTCCTGCAGGTGCTTCTCCCTTACCTACCCAACCAGTGAAATAATGACCATTACTGAGACATCAGGGGAATGTGTCAACCTGCCAGCCAGCAACGTTTTCAGGCTGGTTTCAGGTGCTGCCTCCATTGTACGCTGACAGCACCATTCATCTCGCTACCATCATTATAATCACTTATTACCAGAGGAAAGAAGAGAGAGAGAGAGAGAGAGAGAGAGGCGAGCTGGGAAGATGTATAAATATAGCCTGTCTATAAATATTGCTTCAGTTTTTTCTCACTTGAAACTGAGGCATTATTCACAAAGCTGCAGCACGTTCACAGGAAGTATTTTGTATGAGATCAAAAGGCTAGGAAGAAAACTGAGACGTGTGAGCATCAGTGAATTCATTTGTTATTTTACTTTGAGCCCTGAGGAATAGTACATCTAACTTTTTTTATGAGATTAAAAGCCACTCCTTAAGAATTCGAAGCAGTCATTCAACATGATCTACAGATTATTCTGGAATACATTGACATCGCACAGACCATTTCACTCTCCCATGAGCTGCTCTCACACTCCATGACAATGTAGTCTATTGTCATTACAGTTTGGCTGACAAATGCTTTCCCCAGTTCCTTTCACTTTGTCCAACACTGATAACAATAAATGTATGATTACTGCATTCTACACTCTTAGTTAAGTTTCTGGTTTGTTTGTTTGTTGGTTAGGAGGACATAATTATTGCTAAATGAGAACATCCATTGTTCTTTTAAGAGATACATATGAGAAATTCTAATGGTAAGAGGAATCATTTTCAAGCAGCATTTTTATTTAAATTACATCAGATCATGTAAATGAATCTTTTAGTAAAATAATTTAATCATTCGATTGATTAAATGTGCAGCACAAAATATGTTGTTCTTATCAGTGTTTGATGTCCTATGTGCCTCAAAGCCTGCTGTGGGAAACTGTATTGGGTTGCAGGAAAATGTAATTACTCTAGACTGATCCAGGCAGCCACTAACAGGTGTGGTGAATGCCATCAGACACGAGCAAAAAAAACAAAAAAAAAAACAGACTAAACTAAACAGAGAAAGCTTCATATTTCATGGAGACAGTCACATAAACTGGAGGGGTTGTTGTCATTGTCTGACATTCAGCATTTACTGGGAATTGTTTAGGGAAACAGAAGAATCTTTGTGGAGACAAAGCAGGAAGTTGGTCCAGTCCTCTCCTGAGTTCAACCAGATGTTGCCAGCTGGGTAGATGGCTGCCCCAGAGGCCTGGATGCAGACTGTGGCTTGGCTTACTGCACCATTGCCATGTTCTTGTGTTTGCTGGAAGGCTTAGTTTAACTGTGACTTGTTTTTGGATGAATAGTGGTTGGTACCGATAAACCTGTTAGTCTGACAGACATTTCTTTCTTGTTGATTTCAACTTGTGCTGTAGCTGTGTGTAACTAAGTGATTTATCCCATCATTTCTCCATCTGTTTTCTCAGAAAGGGAAACCATGACTAAAAACAAGCAGTAATCTAAGGCCTTAGGAAAGGAGCACTGGTTCTTGATAGCCTGCCTGCAATACATGATTACATGGTTGCACTCAATTAAAACAGTGATCTTAGCTCTTCTTTGTTCAATTTAACCAGTTTATTGTCTTTAATGAGTGGCTTGTTTTTAAATGAAACATGTGACTAGCTGACTGGTAGTGAATAGTTATTGAAGTAAGACGCTGTTAGTTTAAATAGCAATGCAACAACTTTCTAATTAAAAGAGTGTAAAAAGAAAACCCCACAAAAGCTAAACTGGTCTGCTTTGAAAACTAGTTAAAGTCCCGTAAAAAGAATTAACACAAATCTTTAGTTATTATTAAAAGAGATGCATCTCTTGTGGACGCTAATGTCATGGCTGACTGAGGCCGTATCTGTAACCGGAGCAGAGGGACAGATCTCTGTGCTTGAACCATGTCACAGTTTTGTCACCGCTGCAGCCAAGGAGTTCATCTAAAAGTAATGAGGGCTTGTTGACGAGGTTACGCAGTTAAGTGAGGAGTGAATTATTTAACATGAACAACACCTGGGTCAGTGACCTGACATGGCTGAATCTGGGTATTAACTGCATTTAGAAACACAATGCTTTTGTATAACCTGTATAAGAAAGCAGTGCTGTTTGGTCTGGGTAGGTGTGATTGTGTAAAGCATACACTGTGCTATGAACGCCTACTGTTACAGTCGCTGTCTTTCTAATTCTCCCAATGCGTTTCTTAATACAGGATATTTTTTTACTTCCTTGCCTCGGTGGACTCTCTGTCACATGCTTTCCTTGAGCCAGTGTGTTCTTTTTGTTGGGATCCACAACAGCTGAGCCATTGTTGGCAGCAATTGAGAAATACAACTATTCTGATGGCCATTTGAGAACAAGTGTTAAAACTCTGCCAAATCTGTCATAACGGCTTTGTCATCAGGATGTTTCAACATTAGCAAAAAGAGGATAAAACTCGAATCCAACAAGTAGATTATTGGTTTGATCATCTTATTTTTACAACAATTATGGACTAACGGCACACTTAGCTCGTCTGTCCCGCCCCCTCTGTACATTAACTTTTAATGCAGAGGACAAGCATAATAGCAAAACAGGGGCAGGGTTAAGGTTTCTTAGGTCTTTAACATGCTTATAAAAGTAATTTCTCAGGAATTTAGGAGAGGCTGGTTACTTTTTATGGACATAGGAACTAGTGCAATGATTCACTGCACATCTATTTCTTAGTTTTTAATGGGTGTCATAAGACTTATTCAACTGGTATATTTGTGAAGTGAGTGATGCCTGACCATAACAAAATGCTGCTAATTTGTGTTTTAACTGTGGCTTTCGCAGGATAACAGCGGTGCATTGACTTTCTAAAAGCAATAACATGATCAAATTTTGTCAATACACTTATGTTGGTCTAAAAATGTGCCTCAGTTGGCAGGGGAAGGCTGAGAGACGTGTTCTCAATGCCTTACATTTCAATCCCTTCCTGTCTCACCAGTTTGTCGGCATTCTTGAGAACAGTTTCGGTTCTGTTGGGCTGCTATTGTTTATTTGTCTCCAGAATCTGGAATCTGAAAAGGAAACTGAAATGGATTAACCAGTTTACCTCTGCCCCTTAGTCACTCAGTTATTCGAACATACCAGGACACACACCTTTGTCTCAACTAATGTGGTTAGCCATATTGAGTGCCAACATACTGCTCCGCCTACTCACCTGTCCAGACTGTGTATATTTCTACAGGTACAGAAACAAAGAGATCCAGGAATGAGAAACATTAAGGCTCATTAAATGCCAGACTTGCATCCACATAACTGCTGAAAGTTAATTCCCCCTGTTTTATATTTATCATCCAGTTAAAGCACATTAGCAGTCTTGATATGTTCACATAATGAGTCTTAAGTCAGGTTAAGCTTTCTCCCACCTCAACATTTGCTTTTTAATAAAAATCCCAAACAATGGGGCATGTAATCCTTCTTCTGCTATTTGAAAATTGTCATTGCCTACAGGGCAGTTAACTGTTAGCTACAATGTTGGCAGTAGCATTAATGGGAGCACTGGGCTGTGAGACACTGTGCAAGTCATTAGCTAAACTGCCAGTGTAAGCACAGGGAAAACCATTACTACTGCAAATAAACAGCAGGATTTGAAGTGGGACTTCTTCTAATCCCTTCCTAGGCAACCTGGATAAAGTATAGTGATCTGGGATTTCATTAAGTCTTCCACAGGGGAATGTGTGAGCATGTTTTCAAGTCTTTTACAAGGTATTTTTCTCTTGAAGTTTAATCTCTGTCCCTTGGCCTCCTCTTAACGCTCTTGATGTCATCTGAAACAGTGGTGTATGACATTTGAGATGCTCCGAGGGGGCTGGCATGTGGTGTTGTATTGGCAGAAAGCAACAGGCAGGATGACTTGCAAAAATAGCCTTGCGGTGTGGTTACGGAGCTTCACACACAGGAAACACTGTCAGCCATTTATACAGATTTTTAGGCCGACGTGCATTTAGGAGATGGGGACATTAATTTCGGGAGGTTGAAAAAGAATAGTAATCAGTCTGGAGACACAGTTTGTAGCTGTTGGAAAACAGATACAACACTGTCTATTGTTGTAGACTGTGAAGCTCAGTTGTATTCCACATAAAATGTTTTTCATATCCGGGGTTTCTGATGGCGCTGCTCTGGTGGCGACCAATGCTCTCGCCGATGCGACCTAGTTGTAAATTGGGATTTTCATAATGTAGCCTAAAATTAGTGGAGAGTACATGGGCTTTACTGGGGCATCTGCTCCAAGGGGTCTCCACACAGGATATTCATGCAGCAGAGGTTCTATGTAGGTACAATGTTAGAACCCCTCCTTTTTAGTGTGACCTCTTTTGCTTAGGATTCTCCTGTATAATAACATGAGTTGTTGTCTAACCAAGCTACTCTCTTTGCCAATATGTTGCAAGGAAAAGGGGAATTGTCTGAATGACACATGACAAGGTATGAGGGAGTTTGTCTTTTTCTTTCTGACAGTCATCGTTAGTGTGATTTTTAAACTTCTGAAGAGGTCATGCAGTAGTTGGTCCCATGTTAGACAATGATTCATGCAACCCATAAATCTGTGGTTATTTTAGGGAACCAAAAGTTTCAACATGCAACCTTACTGAAAGAAAAGAGGTCATCAGTCAATGATGGTAAAATTATTCCATTTATCTATGTTGTAAATTCCTGTTCCTTCTTTTGGTGGATCCACTTTTCCTCAGCTGACTACATTTAGCTGTTTTTGCTTCAGTAAGGGACTTCCTCCATTGTGAAATCCTTAGAAAATGGTTGTGAACCTGTATTGAACTCAGTGATCATTGATGGAGAAAAAAGCCGAGAAGCAGATACATGAGTTTGTCTTGTTAAAACCAATGACGCTGGCACTGCTCACTGATGAGGCAACTTGTCTCGTGGCTACGTTGATCATTTACAAATATGGCACTGTCCAAAGATGTCCTCCACAAAGAATTTAGATACATTTACCATCAAGGATTAATCCGCATTAAATCACAAATAGCAGAACACTAACATTTTCCTCCAACTACTCTTTTTATTATACTCTTTTTTTTTTTTTTCTTTTTTTTTTTTTACTACTCTTAAATGAAAGCATTTTTTGCAATGGATTGTACAAAATATGAGACCAGGACCTAGTTTATCACACCTTTATGATTATTGAGGATGTAGATGAAACCTTGCTCAATTTTACATTTCTCTGTGCTTTAACTATTCATTTTGGGGCAGATATTAGGAGGAATAGCATAATTAAACCTCTAAATAACAAATTTGCAGGAGCATAAATGCTTGCTGGTAAAACGATATTTTAGCATGGAATTTTATTTAACTACAGAACACAGAATGTAAGTTAACAACTATCCAATTGCCGTAAACACTGTGCTAAGTAATTGTGTAATATCTTAACTTTAGTAAGCATTCTGGTCCTTTGAAAAAAAGAATACAGTTGACAATGCAGTCAAAGACTAATGAGGAGAAGGCTTCTGTGTGCATTCTGATGTGTTTTGTTGTCTGGACAACAGAGGTCAGGGGTCATGCTCTCTTGAAACAATACTGAGAGAACAAGGGGTCATCAGATTAAGCCAGTCTGCTCTGCTCTCACAGCATCTCATTAGTTGCAGCATGACAGTTGTGAAGACAATTGGGACTATTGGTTCAGATCCTGTCTTTGATTTATAAAGGTTATAATCCATAATCTGTACTCTTCCCACTTCACAATTTTTATCATTTTTTATTTACAATGCTGTATAAACATGTTAACTAATAAGGTTGCAACATCCATCTTACTTTTATTGTCTGCTCTTTATTGCTTATTTTAATTTTGAAGACTGCTAGCAAGTAAACATGGACATAAACAATGCTGGATTTAAGATACGGTATTTGGAGAAAAACAATGCTCTGCAAATGTTCTATGTAGAAGGAAATGCATTCAACACGTTAGTTAGACCTCAAGATACACACACACACACACACACACACACACACACACACACACACACACACACACACACACACACACACACACACACACACACACACACACACACACACACACACACACACAGTGGATTTGGGTTTCCATTGAATAACATTAGTTTGCTTCACAAGAAAACTCCACAGGGCACCTTCATACAAGCTATGCTAAGGTAATAATGTTATATAGGTGTGAATGTACAGAGATTATTCTGGGAGGGCCTTTTCATGCATATTTTTATAAAAAATCATCTTGTTTTTCTTCTATGACAATACTTTAAAATCCACATATTTTATTAATAAATGCATGAAAGATTACATCTAGAGATTGATTTGACCCCTTCAGACGGTGGAGGAATCTTGTTTAGGCTTATCCACATTATAAGACATCCCGGTGTTAAGATAGTAAATGACAGTTTTTCTTTTTTGAAACTACTATCTTCTCACCTCACCAGCATGTCATTCTTAGGTTCATTTGAACAATACATTCAGTAGCTAATCACACAGAGCCATGTACAACTACCTCGTAATTTGCATGGATACCTTCAGTATGTTAAATAGCTCTGTGAGTCTCTTCTCATTAGCAATGTGTGCTGCTTGTTACAGAAGAAGTGACCTGTGTGTGAACATGTCTCTAATGAGTGCAAAAGCAAGAGGGTTAATGAGGCTGGTCTCCTTCTGTAATTGGCTTCATCACCATCAATGACAAGATTTCGTTCTTCACTGTCCTCTAAGGCCTCAGAGAAGGGCCCCAAGAACAGAAAACCAATGAGAACTTCATTGTCAGTGTGCACATACACACTTTGATGGACAGCCAAATACATGCAGACGTACTGTACATGCCCAGTCTTTTGCTCTGTTTCTATGTTCCGTTCCCATAATGTTAAATTGGGAGATAGAATCAGCTTATGGACCACACACACACACACACACACACACACACACACACACACACACACACACACACACACACACACACACACACACACACACACACACACACACACACACACACACACACACACATACATGATCGTGTACATACTTCCCCACTTAATCACTAATCCTAATATGCTGTTAGCAAATACTGCTGGGTCCTTTTTGAGTCTTACATGTTGAAATGAAATCCATGTCCAACTGGGGATCCATTAGAATGGCCTCATTGTTTGGCTGCTGACTGACGACTGGCTAGCTAGTGACGGAGGTGGCTCGCAGACTGCCTGGCTGGGTAACAAGCTCACTCGTGACCAATTGGACAATGAGTGACTAAGTTGAGTCTGTTTTATGAGTGAGCCAGCATGACCTCATACCACCTCTGTCGTCCGGACAAGACACAATAAAGCTATTGCCAAATGTCAACAATGCCAATTTTCTGTTTTCACAACCAAATCATAAAGATGCGAATGAGGCAGCAGTTGGATTTTATTGCGTTGTCATATACTGTATATCCTGGCTGGATTTTCCTTACAGTACAAAGACTGCAGCTATGTCCTTCCAAACATTAAACACACCAACAGTTAGTTTTGATGTGTGAGTTGTTTATGTTTGGCTTTTACAAAATGTCAAATACCAAGTTTTGAGTGGGAAGTATTTTAGCTAAGGAAAAGAACAGCTTAAGAATGAATTCCTTTCAATAAGCTCATTACTCTGCATTACACCGGGCAGCTTAGAAACAGGCTATAGCTATATGCATCTAAGATTGTAGAGCTGGAATTCTAAATTCTAAACACTCATCCACAAATTATTACTTTTGCATAACAATGCCAGACTACGAATAGTGCATTTACGTCTTTGTGTATTTAATCCATGGATTTTCTTTTAATTTACAGTATCAACTTTGGTAAACTCCCTTTACTTGGTCTGAACTGATCTTTTGAAAATACTCTAACAGACGCTATGCCTTCCACTAAAAAGTGTTTGTTACTTAAAGACAATAATGTGAAGCTATTTTATAATGTTTCCAATGGTTTGGTTGTAAACTTGCTCAGCAAAAATAAAACTGTTAAACTATTGACAGCCGAAAGCTTGTAGAATAAACTGTAAGAGTAATCACTCTAAAGAGTACTCCACCAAGTTAGCATTGACTCCCAAAACATTGTTGTCAAAATCAATACAATCAACACAGTAGCGTCTTTTGTATTCCACACAGTGTTGTTCCTTGTCAAAGCCTTGTGTCTACATTACCCACAGTGCAACTAAACCAAAAATGCTCAGAGATTCTGGTGCTTTGCTAATAGAGTCTAATGTAGCCTTGAGCTGCTAGCCTCAAACAGAGAGCAGGAGTGAGCTACAGAGATCTGGTAAGCTCACCTTTTAATAACCCCACACTCCCTATGTACCCTGTACAATTGGAGGAGTTTCCCTTTTGATTATTTTGGTTAGTTTTTTCTTAATGGTAGGGTTGGTAATATATTCAAAAACATATCTGAACAGGCTCTCTGAATGTTTTTATGTTGATTCTGAATATCTGTCCATCTGCCTAATCACCTTGCTTGTTTAATAATGTACCCTCAATAAAGTTGGATCCTTTTCTTTGTTCCTATCAAAAACTCCAGTTTGATCCTCACAATGCTCTTCGGGCATCTCGTTGTGGCACCAAACAATCTGCATGATTTTGCCATGGTACTTCACTTCAGCCTCAAATTTCTTATCTGGACAGTGCTAAATTATAAACACCTTTCAAGACTTTGGAAGCTTTGTGGCAATTGTTGAATGTTTGTCAGCAACGGTTTGAAATGGGATTTAAAATCTGTTTTTTATGTGGTTTCATGTTCACAATGTAATATGTAGAAGCTACTAAAGCTTACAACTACTTGCTGCAGCATTCATATGCCAAGCAAGTCTCAATTCTTGTTTTAGCAAAGCTATCTTTGCTTTTGATTGCTCCTCATTGGACTCCTTGATTTTGCTGAATATTTGAGCAGTATGTGGTAGATAATTGCAAAAGTGCCAGCAGGTGGTGAGTGGGATTGGGTATGTGTGTCTGTGTGTTTCTGGTGATTTAATATTCCTCATTGTCGGCGAACTGAAGTCCAACACAACCAAACTGTTATAGAGATACAACACTGCGTTTCGTAGCACCCACACAGGTACATAGGCAAATACACATTTTGTCTGGAAATTGCGTCATAAACATACACTACCGTTGCTGGCCTTCCTAGATGGTTGGTTAGTGACAACAGTAATGTGTTGTCATCAAAGGTTGTCTTTTAAGAATATGATGTATCATCTCCTTTTTTGATTTTCATTCATTCATTAATTGTGCTTGCAGTCCTTTTGTCACTGCCTGGGGAGGATGCCGACAGCAATTTGCGTACGATAAGATACACAGTGTTTCCAGTTACTTTTTTTAGACCTTTTTGAACTATTTGTGTGTCCTTTTGACTTGTTCCTGTTTTTCATGATGTAGAGATAGGGAAATGTTGTTTATAGTCAGCTCAAATACTATGAACAGCAGTGTCTCCCACATTCTTTTTTTTTTATGCCTTTATAAAGGGAGTAGGGAGATTGAAGGCTGGAATCTAACTGGGGACTTGCTGCTCAGGGAATTTAAGCCCATCTGGGATGTGCACATTTTGAGTCTATAAGTTACAGTGTACACAAATGTCCAAGTCACCCCGAATAAAGTAACAGCTTTCACAAAGTATATTTTTGAATATGAGAAACCATTCGAGCGATGTGAAGGGATGACTTTCTTAACCAACAGACAAATATGTTGCTTTGATAGTTGATGTGCATCTGCTAGCCTCCAATCTACTATCAATAATTTTTATGAGAAGGACTTATCAGAGGACTAATGAAACAATCTTGGTTCAAATCTCTATTTTCAACAGCATCTCACTGACTAAAACAGAATCCACAACTGTTGAATGCTGGCTAGTTGCCTTGTAATAAGCCTGTAACGCATAAAACAAATAAGCTGATTCTGCCTACATTACTTGCTAAAATGTAGCAAACCTCCAAACAATTGAACTCTCTGAATGTTTAAAGTTTAAGATTTTTTTTTAATTTTAGTAATGAGATTCTTCCTTACATTTTGAAAATGTACTACAAAAGCATTTTTAGTACTTTCATTAAATCATGTTTTTCATGAATAGTAAATCGCGTCGTAGACCTGAAAGCTTGGAATTGTAGGAGATTAAAGTCAATAGTATACTGAATTTAGCATTGGGCTGTAATTAATCTGCCAAATATTGTCCCCAGTAATCGATGTATCGCTTTGATTAAAAAATGTCAGAAATAGTGAAAGAAGACCATCATACTAAGTTCCAAAATGCCCAAATATTCAGTTTTTATAAACAAGATGAAGAACAGCAGCAAATCCACATATTGGAGATGCTGAAACCAGAGAATGTTTGGGCCTTTTTGTTTAAAAATTGACTGAAATGTTTATTTGAATATCAAAATAGTTTATAGCATATTCTTTTTGTCAATTAACTAATGAAGTGTCATCCCTTTTCCTTTTTGCAGACTTTGACTCAGTGGGAGTACTGCAATGACAAGCAAGCATCCTAGCCATGCAGAGAGCGCTCACTCCAAAGAAAAACCGCCACCTGCCTTGTCCCCCAAGCTCCATGTCCAGCGATCGTCATCAAAGGACACCATCACCATCCACTTCTCAGCTCTTGGGAAGGAGGAAGAGGAGGAGGAAGAAGAGCTTTACAGGACAAGTGTCTCAGCTACCTCAGCTGATCTGGATGACTCAAACATTGTGACAGCCTTAGAAGCAAGTGAGGAGATGTTTGAAGACGTGTCATTGACATCTGCAGCCGAGGTTACAGTCATGGCTGAACCATCCAGACTTTCTCCACTTTCTAGCCGTCACACTACTTGTTCTCCTACCCAAACTTCGCCATCTCATAATGCTGGGAAAAAAGGCTCAACCTCTAACTCCTCTCCCACCAAATCTTTGAGCTTTCCCTCCAGTGACAAACCCTTCTTCAGCTTGGTGAAGTCTCTCTCCTCTGACGTTAAGTCCCGTGATGGGATTCCTCCTGTTGCTGCTCCGACAGTAAGGCATAGGCACCTGATGAAGAGTCTTGTTAAATCTCTATCTTCAGATACATCCCAGGACTCGTCCTCTTCCTCCACACCCTACCGTCTTCCTGAATCCCGCCTTAACCTGCAACTCTTCAAGCAATTCACACAGTCCAGGATGCCATCTGCTTCCACGTCGTCATCCACTGATTCTAAAACGGCCCCTTCCTCTCCGTTAACTTCACAAGATAACCGCAGCTTCTTCAATGTCTCAGAAGTTGAGGCAAAGATTGAAGACACTAAGCGGCGTTTCTCTGAGGCTTTCTCCGAGCCGCTCCAACTGCTGAGTAAGATGATGGATGAAAAGAGTGGCAGCTTAGTAAGCAGCAGTATTTACCGGCCCAAGGCCGTCTCTGCAAGTGCCTCAGAGCTCTCCAGCATTACTTCTATCAATGGTCACCTGGAGAGCAACAACAATTACTGCATCAAGGAGGAAGAAGGAGGTGACCTAGAGGCTGAGAGCCCCAACAGCAGTGCTTCTGGTACAGCTGAGTCACCTGTTATCCCCTCTGTTGACACTAAGAGCCCCAACAAATCTTTACTTTCCATGTCATTAGACAAATGCTCTATGTCCGCTCTTGCTAAGCAAGAGAATGATGACTTTTGCATCCTGTACAGTGAGGACTTTGAGACTGACACAGACGGCGATGGTGGAAATAGAACTGATGAAACTGGAACTGGGAGTCCAACTAAAATGCCACTGAGTGGTAGTACTGAACCATTCAGTGAAGACGATTCAGAAAGTATAGAGCCGGCGCCTAGTGTTCCACACTATACTCTCATCATCTTTACTATTCTGGTCTATGGGTATTTTGTATTACCACTACCGAATTATGTAGGAGGAATGCTGCTTGGGATTGGATTGGGATTTTTTTTTGCCCTTGGTGTTGTTTGGCTGACAGGACCAAAACCTTCTGGCAGTGCTTTTAGACAGTCCAGATACCATGGAAAGCTGTGGAATCTGACCAGGTTGGACATTAAGGAACCACAAATATATAAGGTCAGTGAACATTTCAAAGTTCCTTGAATTCGTTTTGTCATGCTGCAAACGCCGTAAAACAACGCGGCTAAATCATCCATCAACCGATAGCTAAATTGGTTCAGAGGTTGTATGGTTTGATGCTATCAAATAAATCCTTTTTTAGTACTTATGTGGGCCAAAATTTTGATCAGCTTTTGGAAACAAAATCTGACAATTAATCGACTGCTAATTGTTATCACGTCAGTACAAGTTGACATGTTGCGTCCTCCATTCTGCACTACTGTACCACGCCAAATTTATAGATTAAGCCACATATCACAAAATTGTAAAAAACTGTTAAAAAAAACTAGACTCACTGCTTTCCAGTTTCATGTTGCAGTTTACCTAAATGTCTTAAATAGCATATGAATTCTTCTGAGAGAATCATGTATTCTAAAGTTATTGCCAAAAGTGTGTTTTGGGAGGTCACATTGACTTTTGATTGCAAAAATCAGTTAAACCTTGAGTCCATAAAATAGCATTACATAATCTTTTTAATGAAAGAGAATTGGTTTTCATTGTTTATCTATGGGATGCTGTGAATATAGGTAAACATGCAATTCAAGATGCATATTTCTGTTTTTGCATTGAAGTGTCAAGTAACAAATAAACTAAATGTGGATCCTGTGCTGAATTTAGCCAGAGGAACTTCAAAGTGAATGACAGAAAGCAAATGACATCATGTCTGTTAAAAGACAGCACTAACAAGATTCACTCTCATCCGTGTGAAGTTCATAGAGACATGGGTGCAGATATTTACAGTGTCCTCATTTTCCACGCACAGTTTTCAATTGTTATCTCTCTTCTATTTTTGCATTTCTCCCTTTTTATAAATGCAGAAAAACATAAACATTTTTTTGAATTTCAGATTGAAATTGTTTTCTAGTATGACTGTTTTGGAACTCAATCCTTGAAAAGTATATGTATAATGATTATTTCTTCCCTCCAGGGCTGGATGAATGAGATATCATACTATGACCCGGAGACATACCATGCCACACTGACACACTCTGTGTATGTCCGGTTGGAGGGCTCCATCATTCGTTTGAGTAAACCCAACCATAATGTCGCCCGCCGTGCCACACACAATGAACCAAAACCCGATGTCACCTACATCAGTCAGAAGATCTATGACATCACCAACAGCAGAGTATGTTGCAAATATAGTTTAAAAAATTTTTTGTTTCTCTCCCTGTAATTGAGTTAAAGGTCAACTGTCATTACCTGTTGATCTAGTTCTATAAAAGGATAACACAAGTCAGTTTTAAAATATGTTTAGTCCCAGGCTGGTTCATTAGAATATGCTATTCACTAAACAATGTTTTAGATGTGCTTACTGTTAATGTTTTAGATAGATAATGACAAATACTACAATGGAAATTGTCCCTCTAAGAGTCTTTAAAAAGCTATGAAATGTTGCTAGAGATGAGTTGAAAGCCCACCTTGTTTGACTAAGGTCTGTCTTCCGTAACCCTCCCCCAGGTATATCTAGCGCCTCAGAGCCTGGCCAGGAAACGTATATGGAATAAAAAATACCCCATATGCATTGAACTTGGCGAACAGGATGACTTCATGTCAAAGGCCGAGGGGGACAGATCCGAGGCCAGTGAAAGCTTTAACACGAGGGACAGAGCAGAGGGGACAGGAGGAGGACAGGAGCGAGGGTGGTCGTCTTCGTCCAGTAGAGACCTGACCCTCTATCTTTTTGGAAGGACTGGGAGGGAGAAGGAGGAATGGTACCAGCGGTTTCTATCAGCTTCCAAACTAAAGGCGGACTTAAAGAAATCTTCAAGTTTTGCTGGGACTAAGAGTGGTGAGCAAAACTGATGTTCTGTTACCGCAAGACATTTGTCTTCTTCCGCAACTGTAGAAGTCATTTTAAGAGATTTTTCTTTGTTTGTTCTCTTTTTGAGTATATTAGTATATTTGTGCACTATACAGATATAGAAATGGCACTTCTGATCTTAAGTTTTTGTTGTTTTGAAAGAAAACCTTGTCTTCTAAATCCTCACCATTTTCTTATATTTGCCGTGGCCCACAGCTCTGAGCTCTCACAGTCGCAGCAGCAGCCGTGGCAGTCTGGATGAGGCACTGGCATCTCAGCCCAGGTCGAAGGACACCTCAGTGCCAGCAGGCAGTGCCAAAACCAAACCGCTATTAGACTACAATGTATACATGGCCTCCTTACTGCCAAAACAGGCGGTAGTCACCCCTGCAGCTGCCAGCCCTGCTCTTCAGAGTCCTCAGAGCAGCCCCGGGGCTGATAAGAAGGTAACACACATATTTATCTTCCATCAATGCTATTAACACCTTTTGCTTTCTAACTTCCTTTCTTAGGGGACAAACATGCCATGACAATTGTAATTTAACCTTACAGTTTTACAAGATGTGTTATTAAAAACAACAGCAATTAGCTATTTTAATGGCTTATCCTCACATGAGTAGAATAAGTGGTATAGTAGGGGGTTACATGTTTTAAAGTCCTATACAGAGATAAGAGATTCATTTTCTTTTCTCCTCCCTGTCAACCTGCCTGCTGTGTCTTAAGCTTCAGAGCACACCTTCAGCTCAGGTACAACCCAAGGAGGATGAGGATGATGAGGAGGAGGAGGAGGAGGAGGAGGATGTTGCCTGGGTTAATGCTGCTCTTGGCCGGGTCTTATGGGACTTCTTGGGCGAGCCCTACTGGGCTGATCTGGTCTCCAAGAAGATTCAGATGAAGCTCAGCAAGATACGGGTGAGTGGAGCAATGCCAGCCCTAGCAACCTAAAACCTTGAAACTTAAACAGACGGTCAACAGAAAAAGTTTAAGCAAAAAGTAGCGATGATGTAAAGAAAAAGTTAGAGTTATGCTCACCGTCTTGATGAAAACAACATCAGGCCCACAGAGGATGCACATATAAGATAAGTTCTCAGAATGTCATTTTGTATCCCTGTGCAGCTCTTTAAGTCCCCCAGCAGCTCCATGCTAGGTTTGGAAGCCGAGGGAGAGAGACAAAACACCCCATCCTTCATCTCTAACCCTTTATCCTAATGTGTTGTTCTGATCCTGCCCCCCAGAAAAAAAACTATTTCGCTATTTTGCTAACTCCTATATGTGTTTTGGTCTGTATGACTATCCACAATGTCCTGTGGCAGTGTAGTTTTGGTAAAAATGGTGAAAAGAAACTGAGCACAGATCAGTCTACAAGGGACTGACACATAGAGAAATTTCATCATAAGGTGTGGCATAGGGCAGTGTGTGTCATCCAGGCATACGGCTGCATTCACACCAAATCAGGCGTTGCAGCGTTTGGCGCAGGGTTGTGCAGCAGTGTGTGTCAGTTAATGGCCCATTACCACAGTATGCCTGCTTGACTATTAGCGTCTTTTATTCCCTTATGGCTGGGGTGTGAAGCTCTGGATCACAGCGTGACGTCCAGTTCCGTTTCTCCCCAAAATGTATTCTCTTTCCACTTATCGCCTTAGGCCATTGCAATATTTTTTCAGCAGCCGCTGTGTTCTTCTCCCCCCAAACACATTTTATTCACATGAAAAGTAGTATTTAGATTTTGCCCGACCTCCTGGTTTGGTGTGAATGCAGCCTAAGTTTGTACTTGCATGAGTGTACTCATTTCATTGTTCATGTATTAATTTTTTGGCAAGCTAGCATCCTATATACTCTATAAGATATATGATTATGAAATACAAAATGAATGAAATGAATATGAATAATTCATGTACAGTGTGCTTGGCTCAGTTGCATGCTTTTGTCTTTTTCAGTTGCCTTACTTCATGAATGAGCTAACACTGACAGAACTGGACATGGGCTCGGCCACTCCCAGAATCCTTGGGGCATCCAAACCCTCCATTGACTACAGAGGCAAGAGAGAAAAATCCATGTCAAACACACACACAAACACTCACATTAAGTGGTTTCTGTAAAGAGTCGTGTGGAGCCTGTCGCCTGCAGCTCTTCATTTGAAAGCTTACTGTGAGGGCTCCTTCTTGTTCCATTAATCCTGCAATATTCAAAACTGATCGGCTATCAAAAAAATACCAAAATGAAGGAAACAATCCAAGGATTTTGAGTTTAATTTCCAAAGATCAAACAAAGGACATCAAAATAACAAAGAATATATTATGCAGGAAGAGGACAATGAAGGCCCATGAAAGGCTTATTTATTACCTTAATAATAGAAGGCAATATTCACAGTATTAATACTTGGTAATTGTATGCAAGTTCTTCTGATCACAGGTCATTCTCTGCAGGCTTAAATCTCTACTGGTTCTCTTTACACCTTATGTTGTCATATCAGTCCATCTCCACTCATCTCTCTATGGCATTTTGGAAGCTAAACACAAATGTTGCACACACAGGAGAAAGTGGCTAACGGCAGCTTGCCTGGAATTCTGTATATGTGGAGTAGACAAGAAGAAGAATCATGCCTCATGCCTGATTTCGCAATTTGCATCAGTCAGTGCACAAAGTGCTTCAATGCCATGCTCTTATGTTTAAACAAAAGTAAAATAGATAGTTGAATTAATTTGAACTATCTTGGCACAGCTCCAATGGGTTATAATGAATGATTATATATAATGCTTCTGTGATTATTACGTTCTTAGTGTGTTATTTCAGTATCTATAAGACCTTATGTGTTTTAAACTTGCCTCTGTCTCTTATCCAAACCAAAAGTTTATTATCACCTACTCATAGTACTCATAGTAATCGTAGTAATCATAGTACTCAAAATTATAACAAAAATTAGAGCTTTGTCACAATCTTTCCAAAATCCAAATAATTTCATTTTCAAAATCTTGCAGTACAAGAAGTAGTGTGAAATGTCAAATGAGGTGAATACTTTTTGCAATCAGCTGCATGTATACACCCATGCATAGACAGAAGTGACATTTTGTCTCATGACAGGCCACTGCTCCCTTTCTTTCTCAAGTCCTCCTGATGTGACTAGTGAGATCACAATGCTGAGGCTGTTTCTGGATGACATGTTCTCTTTCCTAAATCTCCATTTAAAAACAAGACTGGGATGCTTACAATATTGACCATGCAAC
This sequence comes from Anoplopoma fimbria, assembly GCF_027596085.1. Classification (NCBI taxonomy): domain Eukaryota; kingdom Metazoa; phylum Chordata; class Actinopteri; order Perciformes; family Anoplopomatidae; genus Anoplopoma; species Anoplopoma fimbria. Next base: position 15,291,880 of record NC_072457.1, read on the forward strand.
ATCGTTAACAGCCAATAAGAATGCAATGCTGACAATAACATAACGCTCACACCACCATCTTGTTCTGATTCATTGCTTGTGATAAGAAAATCATGTGCATTTGAATCAGCATCTATTTAAAATAACTTTCAATACATTTTTGAAATACAAAAAATGAAAATCCTCTGGGGGGGGGAAAAAATAGCCACTCAATAAATGTTTGATTACAGCAATGGTAAAGCCAAGAAGATGTTCTCTAACAGCCCCAAATAATGAGCAATAGTAAAACCATAGTCAATAACAACAATGACAGTAAGCACAGGCAAAATTAGGTTTACTGTGCATTTCACTGCTGCGTAACAAGCACTTACACCCACTTAGCTTGTCAGATAGTGGCACCCTCTAGGTTGGAGAGACAAGCTCGTTACTTGTAGGCTCTCAACTCTTAAAGTGGCAATCCACAATTTTTTTTTGTTTAAACATATCATGAAGTGAATGTTGATTCCACAATGTAAAGCCTATAATGATGAATAGTGACTTCATCTGCATTTAGATTTGTTCCCTATAAGCCTCACTTTCATTATTCAATTCTAACGGCCACCGGGGGAGATCTCCTGGGGAAATGAAGGCCCCATTTACGGCACAAAGGAAATGCATCAATTATTGCGCAACCAACACATTACACGGAAGCTACTGGAGCTATCAAACCCTCAAGAATAGTGGCAGGCTTTGATGCAAATTTTACATAGTGGCCAAACGATGGAGTTACAATTTCCGGTTACATACTTTTTTCCATTGACTAACATTGGGGAAAAAGTCGTCTGTAACTCAGCGGATAATATTTTTTTAAGGAAATCCGCTTCCAGGTATGAACATATTCTAATCCTAGGTCCCAAAAGTTGTTAAATGCATTACTAGCTGAATCTAAAGCTGTCTTTTTTTGCACTGTTCATGTGAATGAGCCAGAGGGTAGGCCGAGGGCTGGGAGGAGGATTTAAAGGAACACTAGCACGCTTGCTCTATGGGCCCCATGGATTTGGAAATACGTCGGAAGATCTGGGTATTTTCATCTGAATTCTACACTCGGAAGTCAAACTGTGCCACTGAGCAACTTTCATAGGAATGAACAGGAGAGCTGCTTCTGACGCTGTATCTAGTTCTCTTTATACATTCATGGTAGCTATCCCCAGTTGTCATCCCAAGAGTATCAATGTAAGTTCGTTGCAGTTAATATCCCCAGGTAGCGGAAATGGCGGACTGTGTAACAACCTCAGGATCTATAGAAAACAAAATTCATCGTGTCCTGTGCAGTGTTGCTCTTTTCCTATGAGAGGAGTTAGCACTTGCTCCAAAGCGGGGGAGTGAAAAACAAACCTGTCCTCTGCTCTACAGCTGCTGCCAGACGGTCTGACCACCAATAACACTGCTCAGAGTTCAACAGGGTGTTGTTGTATACTGGAAAGTTGCAAGTGTTATAAAAAAACGTGGGCTTGTTAAATATGAAGAACTCTGGTGTTATGTACTATGGATTCTGGGAAACACTTCATAATTGAAGGCTTTGCTTACAGATTAGAATTTGATTGGTCAGTGACGTCTTAGCTGAGTGCAATAGAGTGAGGCCTTAAAGCAGTTTAGCACTTTAGCAGGTCTTCTGGTCAAGTCCATCTGTGGATCGGATAAATGGAGGCTTAGCTTTGTGAAGGACTATACATTATTTGCCTGTTGCAATGGCGCAACTATGTTGGCTCAATTAGCCCATAAGTTTACAGCTGGTTTTGATCAGAAGGAGCCTTCCATGTCATTGAGCTTTCCATCATTTTGTCCCACATTGCCTCTCTCATCTCCTTTATATTCAGTAACAGATCCGTCTCTTCAACTGTTTCACATGTACAGTCTCCAAATACTCCTCTTCCTCTTGCATTCCCTTTCATTCCTCTTTGTGTCCTTCCTCACACTATAGTGTCAGTTTCTCTCTTCCTCCCTCCTGCCATGAGTCACTGCCTCATTTTTTTTATCACTGCAGCACTCCAATAATAACAGGATCATGAGAGCAGCAAATGATTGCATCTCCAACTGAGAAGGCAATGGTATTGAAGCCTTCCAGGCAAATTACACCTCGACAGCCACTCCAAATACAGTCAGTGTATATAGGCCACCATTTTGTTGATGTTGAGGATGGGTCGTCGGCTTTAATTGCACTTTCATTCAAAAGTGCAATATGTTGCCAAATGTTTTGATGTATTTCCAAAAGATTTCAAGTGAATTCTCTTATCTTATCATAAAAAAAGGTTAATTTTAGACCTATTTCTTGGTAGTAAAGAAGAAGTAAAGGGAGCAGGAAAGAGGTACATGCTCCAAACAAAAGATAAATGAAGTGATTTGCTTCTCTGAGCCTTGTGCATTTTTCTACAGCCCATACCTCTGCAGAGAAAATCAATATTTCATTCCTCATTTATCCTGCATGTTTCTATGATCAATAGCCTTTTACCTTGAAGTGGTGGTTCGAAAACTTTGAGTGGAACCAGTCAGTTTAGTTTCCCTTTTTGAGATGTCAATGGGTGTTACAGTGCATGTATCCTCTTTTGTCTCAAGTTCTGCCTTTACCTTGTCTGACCCAGCTCCTTCCTTGCTGAGTGCAATGGATCGATGAACCTTTCCAGCTGTGTGTGTGTGTGTGTGCTCAGATCTCCACAAGAAATTGTCTCTGCACGCCTGTGCAGTTGTGTTCAATGCTTATTTGTGTTTGCACTTACTCTGCTTCATGCTCATCAGCTCATGAATGCAGCCTTCAAACAGGCAGTCACCCTGCCTGTTTGAAGGCCTTTCTTGGCACTACGAATAACACACACTCCTAACTCTTCGCCATATAGCTTTAAGCCAATTAAGGGAGCACTTCCCTGTGTCAGACAGCTTGCACTGAGGCTCTCCTCTCCTCTCGCCAAAGTAACAAACCTCAGTGCCCCTCAGTGAATACAGAACCATCCAGACATGGTCTTATTGTCTGCCACGCCCCCCAGGACAGGCAGGTAAGGCCTACTGTGTTCAGCAGACCCAGCCTGTGCACCCTGTGTCTGAATGCCTGACTCTATTTTCACTCAGTGCTTCCTCAAACCTTTTCTGACTGTCTAACCTGCTTTTCTTTTTTCTGCTTTGAGGTCTTTTTTTTTTCTGCCTTTATTTCTCCTTCACTTAGTTTCTGTTTGACTCACTCTCACTCTGAATGTTTTTCTTCTGACACAACAGACTCTTTGCACTATCACATCATTTGGCACAACCAGCTGGTGTTCAGGCGTCACCAGAGCAGAGAGGAGAGGGCACCCAGCTTCTGCTGTTTTTCTTCTCTTTGCCTTCCAGTATTACATTTATTGATCCTATCTGACGACTTCTGGGACATTGGTGCGATTGTCAGAAAAGCTTTTGAAATCTGATTCAAAAAGACTGTTGTAGTTGTGCACTAAATGTCTTAGTTGCAGCAAAGTGCAACATGTTTTCATTTAGACTGGCTGTCAACCTCTGACTCACTCACTCACTCCTCACCTCATTCAGAAAACAGGGTAAATTTAGCTTGCCCCATGCAAACCAGGCTTTTGATTTTAGGCTTTTTAGGAGTTTGTGTTATCCAGATTATAGCAGGTTTGGTAGAGCAGCTGTCCAACTGTTTCTCCTTAGTTTAGAAGAATCTTAGAGTTATGGTAACAAAGGAGTAAGGGAAATATGGAGAGATTTAATAGGCAGGGAGGAGGACTGTGGCCTTAGGTGCTCTCTGTGTCTTAGCAGACTGGCCTTAAAACCACCTTGATTTAACTCTGCTTTGTTCAAGTATTCCTCGTTAACAGGGTTGGACAATACGGTGATATTTAAGATGATGTACTTTTTTACTAATGTATCATGACAATGCTTGCGCGCAGTTACATGACAGTAGAGTAATCTATTTTACTGCATATATATATCACCAAATCTTTCACTTTACAGTTTCACTTCCTCAAATTTCTCTCAGATCAACATTTCTAATAAGCACTGTTTCTCTTTAGGCCTGTGGTTTGACCTGGAGATTTCCTACAGTGGCTCCTTTCTGATGACCCTGGAAACCAAGATGAACCTCATTCGTCTGGGCAAAGAGGGAGAAAGTGTCCGCTTTGGGGAATTTGGCAAAGACGGGTGAGACGGTTAAACACACAGATTTGAGAAAACACTCAAGACACTTAACGCTAAAAGTTATATGTGTCTCTGTCAGGTGTCTGCTGCATTCTGTCTGGCTTTCACTCAGTTTTCTAAATCTTTGCTGTCTTTTATATCTACTCCTTTCTTTTCTCTGATATTCTCTCTCTACTTTTGGATCCCACCTGTAATGCGGCTGTTAATCGGATGTGTTTCTGCTCTTGGTGAGTGCTGCTTGACTTTCAACAACCATCTCTTCCGTTCAACTCTCATTCTCTAGTTTTGTATGTCTCTAGTTTTGGGGTCGTTTCATTTCCTGTTACCACCCAGTGGTTCATCTCATTAAGTATTCATTTCTTAGTGTGTTCAGTGCCTTCATCTGTGTTTCTCACTGTGTACAACCACCAAATCCATTTTCAGAAATAAAATATATGTCAGGGTAAATTTACAAGATGCATCAATCAAATGTTTCCATACCTCATTTGTTCTTTGTTTTGTTGGTAATGTACACTAGAAGCACAATGAGACACAGAAGATGTGCATGTTTTACTGCATGCATGCAGATGTCTGTGCTTGTGTGCCCACCCTAAACCATTTTTGTTTGTTTATGCATTTCCAGATACAGGCCACGGACTTACTGCCTGGCTGATAGTGACGAAGAGTCGTCTAGCGCAGGCTCCTCTGATGAGGAAGATTCCTCAGATCTCTCAAATGACTCAGCTGGAGCAGAGGGGTGAGAATGAATTTGTATACATTCTCTGTGCTCACTTAATCCAATTCCATAATCACATCATTAACCCTAACCTTTTATTAAATACAGTTTGGTTGGAGGCCACAAACACAGCAAGATCATGCGCTTTGTGGACAAGATCACCAAGTCCAAATACTTCCAGAAGGCCACAGAAACAGAGTTCATCAAGAAGAAGATGGAGGAAGTGTCTAACACACCCCTCCTGCTTACAGTGGAGGTGCAGGAACTCAGAGGAATGCTGGCTGTCAACATACCGCCTCCACCCACTGACAGGATATGGTACGTGAAGGAAGTGATGTTTTTGTACAAAGTAACTTGTTGAATGCTTTGCAAAGTGTATTTAAATCTCTGTCAGACTGACAAATAATCACATCTTGGTCAAAGATGGCACTTCCCCCACACAGAAGGGAAAACTCAGCCCACTCCTGCTGAATAAGAGGGCTTTCAGATGACTCTTTATAAGCCAATATCCTCCCATGTGTCGACATTTACAGACTTGTACCTCTAAATAGTGTGTAGTATAATGTAGTAATAGTTATTCATGTCAAACATACACAGTATGAATATCTGTTCTCAGAACAACTGAAATTAATTCTACCCCACGGCTGCATGTTTTATTGAAAAAAAATTCAATGTAGCACTTTTTTTTTAAACATCAATGCCCTCTGCTGGTGGTGACCATACAATTGCATCAATAGACTTTTTCAAAACAGACATTTTGACATGTCATAACAGGAAAAGCAAAGGTGAAACAAGTTTCATTAACAATTACCCATTTCCATCCAGTGTCTTAGTAAGCAATGACAATGAGCCGGCATGCACATTACCAAGACCAAAGACTGTATACAAGATATTAACGTAGCCATCGTGATGTCACCAATCGGTATGCTAATTTTGGCTTGTGAAAAACATGCTTAAAACAAAATGTGTAACTTAAAGAAATTGGCGTAGTAGCGACGCCAGAGGTAACAATGCCATGGTAGCGACGCCGTGGTAGCCACTTGTCAATCATAAGGTAGCCACATCCTAAAGCATAACCCTGTCTTATTGTCTACTTTACTCTTAATGGGACCACAATTTACTAAATGAACATGATATTTACTGAGGTAACAAATTAAGTGAAGGTAGGATCATTTTCTCATAGACTTCTATACAATCTGACTCCCACCAAAGGAGTCGCACCCTGCTGTTCATTAGAAATATTGCAGGTTTACTGCACTTCCGCATCGGCTTCACTTTTCAGAGGTTGGGCCTTGACCAGGACACCTGGAACTGGCCCACCTGATAGAATGCAGTTGTTTAAATGTTATCAATTACACCTGTTCTTTCCCTGCAAGGACAGCTGTGAAAAATGTCCATTTATTCATTCTTCAACTCCTACTAGTGTTTATAAGGTAATCCTCAATTGTTTTGACGTTTTCTGTTGTAGGTATGGCTTCAGGAAGCCGCCTCACCTGGAACTGAAGGCGCGACCTAAACTGGGGGAAAGAGAAGTGACTCTAGCTCACGTTACTGACTGGATAGAGAAGAAACTGGACCAGGAATTCCAGGTATTGATAAACGCTACATTTTGATTTGTTTAGGCTCTTTTCAGACACTCGAACTCAGACGAAGTTGGTTAGTTTAATTTGAAAGTTCACTTTTCAATTCAATTCCTGTTATAAATTGAAATTAAAGTGATATTCAGCTCCTAAATCACCAATCTCACAAGCTAACAATATGGGTTAGGGTAACACATTTTAAGACATCACGTGTCATGGAAAGTAAAAATTGAAAGATCACCCACTGTCCTTCCATTGTTCACTCTCCTCTTTTAGAAAATCTTTGTAATGCCAAACATGGACGATGTATGGCTGACTGTCATGCATTCTGCTATGGACCCACGCACAGCCGGCGGACCCTTAGTTGGCCACACAGTGGACCCAGAACCGGCCCCTCCAGAGATGGACAGCACCAGCCAACCATGAAGATTGTTTACAGTATTTCCTAGATTTTGTTAAGTCTGGGACTGGAGCCAAAGTCAAAAGATCTAACGCTAATGCAAATCCATTCCCGTAGAGGATACTTTATGAAATTCAGAGGAACAAGGTAGAGTCGACCGAGGAAACACTAAAGACAACTGTTTCTTGCTGCCAGAGGAAAAGGTGACTTGACTTTGAAGGATTGATATAACTTTAAGTAACTCTATGGAATAGGGACTGAAATGTGAAGAGAGTCACGTTTGGCTCAGAATTTAGGTTGGTAAAAGTTAATAAGGGGAATATATATAGGGACACATAAGCATATAATGTCCTATGAACATGATGATGTGGAAGCATTTACCAGATGACACACAGCTAGCAGATGACACGTTTCTGCTAAAGCTAGGGAGGGAGATAGAGCACGGTAGCCCCTTTATTAATTAGAAATACAGAAACTCGAGTTTTACAATATGATAGTATGTTGAAATTAGAGAAATTAATTAAATATAATTAGACACTAATCATTTTAATGATTAGTGTGTGATGGAGTTGTCAATTCCATTGATGAGAATGAACAAAGTGTAAGCAGGATAAGAAAAGTATATTGGCTCAAAAAGCTCAAATACTTGATGTTGGATTTATTTACCATAAAAACATTAAACCTTTAGGTGGCTTTATGTTAGCAGTTATTCCATCAGGTGTTAGCAGTTAACAGTATTAATTCGTGCTGTGACGATACCCCGAACATCTTCCTTCTTTTGCAAAGATGCCGTTTTTGATGCCAATGATGCCCTTATCCATGTCTTTATGGAAATAATGCTCAAGAACAGCAAACATACATTACCTGGAAAAGTGTCATGCACTGTGTAAATTCCATACTAATTACAAATACACATAGACAATAAGTGCAATGATTAAATCGCTATAGTAGGATCTTGTATACTGTAAATATAATATAAAAGCATATGTCTGATGAGAAGTTCGAGACCTCTAACATGTCTATTGAATGTATGTGTGGATAGTTTTCGTTCCTATTGTTATTGTATGACAATAGTCTTACCCAGTCACGTTTTGACTGTGGTATGCAAATTATTGCACAAAATCTTTTTTGTTCTCTTATGATAAACACTATATCATCTTGCATATCTTTTTCCAGATGTGTCATTCAATCGTATAAAGTACCAAGTGGTGTATTTTATTTATACATCATTTCTGCTTAATTTTGTTAATGTTAATGACGATGATGATATTGTTGGAAGTTCATTTAAATGAGCAACTTTGATATGAAACAGTGCTTTAAAAAGCCTCTACCAGCTATACTGTATGTACAACGATTTGATAAAGTTAAGGTACGTACTGTATAGTAGAGCATCTATTGCCAAGAATGTAGCCTTATCTGCAGGTTCCCTTTCTGAAAATACCTTTTTAACAGTGTCATAGTTCTAATTAAACCAAAGTCCTTTGATTAGGCCTAAAGTGCCACATCGCTCTCTGCTCAAAGGTACACATCCTGTGGTGATAGAGCATTGTGAGGTAATATTTGCAAATGCGCTACAATACCTGCATTAACAATGTTTACAGAAATTCTTACCTTGATTTCATCTTTTGCTCTCTAAGGATACTAAAGCACTGTAACACAAGATGGATTTTTTTCTGTATGACTGTCTTTCACTCTATCCTTTGTCTACTTTTTGTAGAAGTATTTGTTTTTGAATGACTACACAAGGTGGGTTATGGTTGTATTTTTTTTTTTGTCTGCATCTTTGGAATAAACAAAATGAAATAAGATTTTTGAGGATATATGAAGAAAATGTCAGGATTTGTGAATTATTAATTACTTTTTCAGATTCTGTAATTTTAAGGCCAAATTCAGTGATTAGCCAATGTGTATCTGCCTTATTTATAGAGCAAAATAAAAGCAAAAGTCGATGAAAGCCTTTTTGTTTTATTTATTTCCAAGGGTGTATTCTGCGATGCGAACCTCACTTTGTATAATTCCAGAGTCAAAGCTTTTTGTTCAAAGGAAATAATGTATTAGGCAGCAAAATGGGCCCCTGTCATCGTTACATTATTATGCATTATTTTATTTTGATTAATAATGCATTGATACAGTGTTTGGTAGCTTAAGTTATACCGACACATCAAATATAGATAACTCATCGTGGGTTTTCTCTATTAAAAACTGTATCTAGAGTTCCTTGTAACAATGTAGTGTATTACACTATAATGTACTAAGTGGGGTAAAATACTAACTATGTAGGCTATGAACTCTGCCTTTCAGTTAATTCTTAAATGCTTTGTGAGTTTAACAAACATTATCAACCCAAAATTACATGGTTACGTCAAAATAGATTAAATCGGACAGTTTAGTATGAAAAACCACACAATTTAACATACAATTACAATAGAGGTAACGTTAATGCATTCTATTCCTCCTCCTCCGGATGTTTACGGTTGCCAAGCAACGGTTGCCTAGTGCGCTGGGTTATCAGTGACAGTTCTACGGTGTAAGGTATTGTGAACATCAGAGGAAAACTGTTGTGAATGTGAGTTAGTTACTAAGTTACTTACTAGCGTTAACTACAGGTTACCGTTAAGGTAGCGGTGGTTGACTAGTGTGGGTCATTCGCTCTCGAGGGTTTCCTGTACCACGTAGACATGGAAGGTGAGTTTTCTACTGTGTTCAAGTGAAAATAGACAGCTAGAAAAGATAAAAAAAATAAGGAGTCAAACCTGCCAAACGTAGCTTGTTTTATTAACAACTAATGTTATATTTACCATATTTTATTATATTGTTTTATTAAAAACTAATGTTATATTTACCATATTTTATTATATTGTTTTATTAAAAACTAATGTTATATTTACCATATTTTATTATATTGTTTTATTAAAAACTAATGTTATATTTACCATATTTTATTATATTGTTTTATTAAAAACTAATGTTATATTTACCATATTTTATTATATTGTTTTATTAAAAACTAATGTTATATTTACCATATTTTATTATATTGTTTTATTAAAAACTAATGTTATATTTACCATATTTTATTATATTGTTTTATTAAAAAATAATGTTATATTTACCATATTTTATTATATTGTTTTATTAAAAACTAATGTTATATTTACCATATTTTATTATATTGTTTTATTTAATGTTATATTTACCATATTTTATTATATTGTTTTATTAAAAACTAATGTTATATTTACCATATTTTATTATATTGTTTTATTAAAAACTAATGTTATATTTACCATATTTTATTATATTGTTTTATTAAAAAACTAATGTTATATTTACCATATTTTATTATATTGTTTTATTAAAAACTAATGTTATATTTACCATATTTTATTATATTGTTTTATTAAAAACTAATGTTATATTTACCATGTTTTATTAAAAACTAATGTTATATTTACCATATTTTATTATATTGTTTTATTAAAAACTAATGTTATATTTACCATATTTTATTAAAAACTAATGTTATATTTACCATATTTTATTATATTGTTTTATTAAAAACTAATGTTATATTTACCATATTTTATTATATTGTTTTATTAAAAACTAATGTTATATTTACCATATTTTATTATATTGTTTTATTAAAAACTAATGTTATATTTACCATATTTTATTATATTGTTTTATTAAAAACTAATGTTATATTTACCATATTTTATTATATTGTTTTATTAAAAAATAATGTTATATTTACCATATTTTATTATAAAATAATGTTATATTTACCATATTTTATTATATTGTTTTATTAAAAAATAATGTTATATTTACCATATTTTATTATATTGTTTTATTAAAAAATAATGTTATATTTACCATATTTTATTATATTGTTTTATTAAAAAATAATGTTATATTTACCATATTTTATTATATTGTTTTATTAAAAACTAATGTTATATTTACCATATTTTATTATATTGTTTTATTAAAAACTAATGTTATATTTACCATATTTTATTATATTGTTTTATTAAAAACTAATGTTATATTTACCATATTTTATTATATTGTTTTATTAAAAAATAATGTTATATTTACCATATTGTATTAAAAACTAATGTTATATTTACCATATTTTATTATATTGTTTTATTAAAAACTAATGTTATATTTACTATATTTTTGTTGGCCATGTTCTGACCCCTTGTTCTTCATCACAGGTCCAATGCAGAGCGCTGGAGGAGAGGGCGGTGAGGAGGGAGGGGAGGAGGAGGTGAGGGGAGAAAGCTCCAACCAGACTGAGGATGGAAGTGACAAAGCATCAGAGGACTGTGAGGCGACCGTCCCACCTGCTCAAGAGGTAGGATATATGTCGGAGTCGAGCTACGTTTTGCTTTAGTGTTTCAATGTTCACCTGTTTCTCCTTTATCAACTTCTTGTGAAGAGATGGGGATTTTTATTTCATAGTTTGTCCAGGTGTGATGTTGCACTTGTAGTCTTTTTTATTGGGTGCACATTATATACCTTAACAATGAGCTCAAGCCTATTATACTGTTGCATAATATGTTAATCCTATGGAATAGCAATTGCCAGTTCCTGTAAAAGTCTAAAATGTGTCCATGTAATGTGTGTCTAACACCACACGCTGTCTAGTTCATCAGTGTCAAGGACCTTTACATGTGCTTTCTCTCTGCGTTCCAGTGTGGATCACAGAATCCGTCAGGACCAGAGCCCGATGACCCGTCCCTCCAGCTTCACCCTGACCACAGTGGTGCAGATGACTACTCACCTGCAGCCACAAATTCAGGTCAGTCACTTTACCTGTTTGTAATTTACTGTTAAGTACAAAGCATCACAGTATTACACAGCATAGCACTGTTAAATACAATATATATATATAATCCTGAGGGGAATTAAATTGCCAAGTGAAGCACTTAAATCAGGTCCATTTACATACGTTAAGTAGGGTAAGACTGCTCATTTAAGCTGGTTTGCTTAGGATTCATGACTTCAAAGAACCATGTCTATCTTTTAATAAATGTAAATATGATACAGGAAACTTTATTGTCCAAGGAAAATATACTGTGTCGTAAGATTACAGCACCTTTATTAATTTCCTTGTTCCTAAAGACATTTGCATTAAAAAAAAAAGAAAAACAACAAGGACATGGGTCAGTACATGGAGAGAAACAGAAAATATACTTAGAAGACAGATACAAAAATACTTCCAAGAACATAATTACAAGTTTTGTATTACTGAGCAATATTTATATATTTTCACATTTGAATTTGCCCATTGGTTAAAGTAATAATATCAAAGATTTTAATTTCAATGAATGTCTATTACGTCACAATCTATTACTAAATGAGGTAACACAGTGGTGTTTAAGCCTATGGCCCACTGATGACAGGACTTGCATTTGCAGTACAGCATTACCAACTGGTTGTCTCTGTTGACATTACCTGGAAAAATTGCATGCCGCAGCAGGAAGAATTATCGGAAGTCGATAATTCTGGGTCGGTATTCCATTTATTTACACTTCCATGTAAAATATGACTGCAGTCTCCGCAACGTCACTAACAGGTTTGTGAGGAGCTGTTGTAAAAATCAATGTTGGTGGCTCCAGCCATCTCGGCAGTGACAACACAGCCTAACCCTGGGTAATCCAAGAATAGGCAGAGGTGGATCTTTGTAGGAGCTGAGGTAGGCCCAGATGATGCAGCAGAGCAGACAGCTAGTAGCTAGCGACCTGAGCTGGCACCCACCTTTCACTCAAAGTTGCCACTCCCTCAATTATGTTTAACTTTAAGCCTCAACATAAGAAAATATAAAATAATCCTTTAGATACTATGTCCAATTGCCTTTCATAAGCAGAGGTACCGCCAAAGGGAACCAAACAGAGATCTTCAAGATTCAACTTTAAAGAATTTGTTTTATTTTTGTGTATTTTAGTGCAAGAAAATGCAGCTCAAGTGCCGTTAACGCTTCACCTCTCAAACCTTAACATATCAGAAGACATGGAAGATCAAGGGACACTGCCGGAGGTCGAGGAAGAGGAGGAAGAGGAGGAAGAGGCCGACGAATTCATTGTTCTGGACTCTGAACATGTCTGTTAACTTCTCCTTCAATATTAATTCAATCACTAATTATTAGTTGAATAGATTTTGCCCTACTGCCCCTTAAAGAGAATAATGGTGTCTCACCTGTGGGTCTAGTATATTGGTGTATTCGGTCCATTGGTACCACTTAAAAGCTAGTTTGTGCTTTCCAATAATTAAACAGTGTGCTCATGTATCAGCAGCACAGCTCTCTAAAGCTATGTTAATGTTGCCCTGAGTTGAATCTGCTCATAGTTTTTATACATCTGTAGTACAGTGAGTAAAAACCTAAACATTATACTAGATATCTACCCCACTGTCATGTCCTTGATGCCATGTTTAATCTTTTGGCAGCCCCTGGTCAGAAGGCAACAAGCTGCTCTGAGCAGCCAGCTCAGCAAGCAGCTGGAAAGGATCAACCTGGGAATGAAGGAAAAGGTTGGCTTCTTTTCTTATTTTCTGTCAGTATATACTTCCTACCACCCAATACATCCGGCCCCCTTGCTTGGACCACATCCATCTCTTCGAAGTCAGTCTTTATTTGGATCTCAATTACAGATTTTTAAAGGTTGTGACTGCATCTTCCACCGTTGTTACACTATTGCTGTGACAAAATCTGTCCACAGAAATATAGATCATACATCTGGCAAAGTACTCAAAACCTCTTCTGTGGCAGTTCCCACTACAGTAGGTGTTTTAAGGACTTTTTTGCCATGATGACACGCTTAAAAAAAGACAATACCAACATTGCTGTCGCAGCTGGTATTGAACATGTGGTTCCAAATATCGATAACTGGAGCGAATTGTCTTCAACCAAGAGTGTTTCCATGACTAAAGGAATCAGGGTGACATAGTGTCTGATAGAATGATAGACATGATGATTGGTTATCTGATTCCTGTCTGTGCTCTCTCTCTCTGACTGCTCCAGCTGGCAATGGAGAGGGCAGATGACAACCTCATACTGGAGATAGGTGTTGAGATGTTCAGGGTCCAGGAGCAGTTGGCCAGACTCCAGACCAGACTGGATGACCGTCATCATACTAAGGCACAGGCTGAAGCCAAACATCAACAGGCACAAGATCAGCTGGAGGCTATGAAGAGCCAGTATTCCAGGATAACTAGCCAAAACAGCAAAGCCCAAGCCAATGGTGAGACTGATTTGCCATTTGGTGGCCTTGCCTTTGTGTTTATCCTCTAACGCATCCTAGTCAACAACAGGCATTTGTCTGTGCAGCCATGTTCAGACAAAGAAGTATACACACACCCAAGAGTATAGAGTTTGAGTCTATTGTAACTTCACTTTCTTTGCTTATGATGGTACCTCAATCTATGAAAAGTGATACAGCTGCAGAAATTGATTGTCTTTGTAGAATCCATGTTGATTGAAACACATGGGTCTAGATTTGGATCTATCATAATTAGACTTTGCTTCAGTTTAAATTGCAATATAAAGCTTGATTAAATTCTTAAACTATAAAATATCTTAAATCAAATTAGGTCTACATTTCAGGTTTACATTTTTTTTTGCAAAGGATTCAGCAGTTAAGCTAATGTTATTTGAATTGAAGCTTCATCCTTGTTATAACACAGTAAAAATTTCAGAAACATAGGTAAGGTGGTTGAGCTGTACAGTTTGTATTGAAAGCAGACAGTAGTTTGGTCCATTTGATATACATTTTTATTTCAGCAACAGCAAGACGGCATCAGTCTCAGTCCATGTTTCCATTGTGTTATTGTAGACTCCTGTGTATCTTCTCCATAGTGTCCCAGTTACAGGCGGAGACAGACGACCTGATGCTGCATCTTACCTTCACACAAGAAGTCAGTGAAGATCTGCGCTCAAATGTCAAAGCCATGAAGAATACCAGACACAAAGCGGGAGCTGAGAAGAACCAGGCTGAAGATCAGAAATTAAAGCAGGTGGGCAGACACTTGCAGATCTTTCAGAGTCTTGATTGTATTAGTTATTATCATCGATTAATTAACTGTTATTGATTGAAAATACTCCCGTGTCATCAGGATTTATATGTGGAGTGTCTAACAAAGGACATGGAGAAGCTGACACAGCAGATAGCCATGTATGAAGCCCAGGCCAATGCTCAAGCAGAGGAGACACAGGCAGCCAAAGAGGCGCACTCTGAGGTAACTATATTATGACATAAGGTATACACTAAATGATATGACTGGACTGTGATTAAACACATCAACACTGGGGTTAATATTGACATTTCTTACAAAATTGATAAGATAAATGCTTTTTCATGGTTTAAAATTACTAAAAAAAGCCATCTACTGTTTTCAATCAGTTTGAATCTTGCAAGGCCAATTCTGAGATAGAGTTGACCGTTTAGGACAGGGGTCTCAAACTCGCGGCCCGCGGGCCAATTGCGGCCC
Source organism: Anoplopoma fimbria (assembly GCF_027596085.1). NCBI lineage: Eukaryota > Metazoa > Chordata > Actinopteri > Perciformes > Anoplopomatidae > Anoplopoma > Anoplopoma fimbria. The sequence goes on from NC_072457.1 coordinate 15,307,208, forward strand.
GCTAGACGATATTTTGTGGCCCCCACCTTAATATGAAAGTTTAATGTTAGTGCGGCCCGCGAGTTTTATATGAATGGCACTTTACAGTGTTGTGTGCGGAGCTGAACGAACCTACCAATCACGGTGGGGTATATGGCTCTCGGGGGCGGGACATCGACCGGGCTTGATGCAAGCAGAGAAACGTTTCTCAATGAGTGACAGTTACAGCAGCGTTGCCATGGAGAGTTTTCTTCCGTGTCTGGCTGGCTGCCTCGTTTCTATGAGGCAAACGCGGACATTCGTCCCAGCGCGCTGCGTTCACAACACCTCCAAAAAAAAGTTTTTTAAGTTGCTGCCCAGCGGGACATTATACGTATATATGTCTCTCTCTGACAAAATAAATCAAAGTGATGCGTACGCGGCGAGATAAAAGAAAAGTAAGAAAATAATGTAGCCTAATGTGGTCTGCAGTCACATACCGACACCTGTCCGTCGGCAATAACAGCCCCCGATAAAGCAGAAGAGCTGCTGAGTTTGTGTCCAATGCACGGCCGAACCACAGCCAAGGATATATTTCAGGAGCTGTGCGAACAGACTGGTGGGCATTACCACGGATGGAGCCCCGTCTATGACCGACTGGTAGCGCTGGTTCAAAGAAAGTTAGAGGAAAATGCAGATCCAGCAGTCGTTCTGCACTGCATCGTACACCAACAGGCACTGTGCAGCATGTCATGTCTGTTGTCCTGAGATGTATCAGTTACATCAGGTCCAGGAGTTTACAGCACCGCCAGTTCAGGGCCTTTTTACAACATATGGTGATGTACTTTACTTTAGTAAAAGCACATCATTTAGTAGTGTCCTGAAGAGATTTTTTGACTTAAGAGCAGAAGTGAAGAAATTCATGGAAGATGACAGAATGGATGTTCCTGAACCTGATGATCCAGGGTGGGTTATGGACCTTGCATTCCTAGTGTACTTAACACAGGAGCTGAACATCCTTAACCTGAAGCTCCAGGGCCCTGGTCAGCTTATCACTGCAGCTTATGAAAATGTGAAAGCCTTCTCCGCTAAACTGAAATTGTGGAAAACTCAGCTTTCTGTAAAATATCTCAGCCATTTCACAACATGCAGGTCTCTCGTGGAGGAGGGCACAGCCTTCAGTGGTGGTGAATATGCCTGTGCTAGTGAAAACCTTCTGCAGGAGTTTGATCAGCGTTTTGCTGACTTCAAGGCACGCTGTGACACTTTCCAGCTGTTTGCTGACCCCTTCTCAGCTGATGTGGAGAGTGTCCCAAGTATGTTGCAAATGGAACTTATTGACTTGCAGTGCAACAGTGATCTAAAAGCTAAATTCAGAGAGGCACAGGGAAAAGCAGACATGACTGGACAATTCATGAGAGAATTACTTCCATCCTTCCCTGAGCTGTCAAAAATGTTCAGTCGGGTAATGTGCCTTTTTGGAAGCACGTATCTGTGTGAAAAACTTTTCTTGACTATGAACTTTAATAAATGCAAGTACTTAGTGATGCCCATGTTGAAGCTGTACTCAGAGTTTCTACTGTAACCTTGATCAGGGCAAATGTTGCTCAGCTGTGTGAGCAGAAGCGCTGCCAGGTCTCTGGCAAGAAATAGAATAAAGCACAAATGTATTCAGGGATTGTATGTGTTGGTTCAGTGCAATGTTTCAATAAGTTATTAAAAACATGGAAATAAAAAAGTAAATTTTCAAAAATATTGCGCTTTCTTGTAGTGCTTGAACGTTGAAGTGGCCCTCCTATGAGACGACAATACCAGCAGTGGCCCCAAGCCAAATTGAGTTTGAGACCCCTGGTTTAGGACTAATCTACGTCATGAAATAAAGGAATGTTAATGCCCTCTAATCCCCTCCTCGCCTCTATCCCACAGCGTCTATTGTTTTTTTTTCTGTAACCTCTGTATACCATTACAATCACAGCACATTAAGCCTGTTCTCTCCTTTCTATTGACTTTAAAAACTAAGCTATCAGAACATTACATCACATTACAATCAGAGTTAATGACTTGACTTAATGATTATCTAGCAATAGCAATGCACTTTCCTACACTCTGAAAATAATCTGTAGATAAAGAATAAAAGGTAAAATATTGCCACCCTTTATGTGGATGTCAAAGCTGATAGCAAATTAAGTCCAATGAATAAATAGAAAACAGTAAGTGTTATATTGACAGAGAAAGCTGATCTCTCCTGCTTCATTTGTACACCATCTGAGTTAAAGTTTCTCTCTTACACCTTAACTCATTGTAAAACACACTTCATTCAAACTCGACAAAAATCAAACGAAATCTCACCAAACACATCATGGTTAGTCTTTCTACTGTTACAACAATCAGAAACTGGTTTGGTCGAAATAAATCTTGTGTTCTATGAGTGTTGCTGATATATATGTATGATATATATGTATATAATATTAGTCACAACACATTTCCACTCATGTTTGTGTTTGTGTGCAGGCTGAGATGGAGATGGAGTCTCTGGTGATGGCGCGTAAACAGCTGCTGCATCAGTGGAGCAGCAGCCTCGTGGGCATGAGGAGACGAGATGAGGCCTTCAACGCGATGCAAGAGGCTGTGCGGTGAGAATGAGGGCAAGGAAAGGATGAATATGAAAAGGCTACAGATACACTTCAAATGTCCTAATGCATTCCGAACAAACATGTAGGAAACAACTTGTCCCTGCAGGAGACATGCTACATAGGCATCATCTTGGGGATGGTGTCAGTCTGCACTGATAGATTGTTGGTTTGCCGTAGCTCCTACTTTTCACGCTATATCAAAAATATATGCAGATGTGTGTATAAAATAAAAAACAATGGGCCTCATGCAGCAAAAAATCTCCTAAATTTCCATTATGTTTTCTCTCACTTTTGGGTGAAGAGAAAAAATTGAAAAAGTCAACTCCAAATGCCCCACACTTTCTTAACCATCCAAATCTGCTCCAACCCAGGTGTGATGAATGATGAATCCTACTTCATAAAATGGTGCCGTGTGTCTTTTATCAGCATAGGTAATACTGCCTAAACAATAGAAGGCAAGCGTGCAAATACTATGACACATGCCCAGGTATTGGAAGGATGCCACCAAAAAATGGTTGAAAGAAGAAAAAGAAGCTCAGTAATCGTTAAATTCAGATACAAAAAAATCTTAAAAGCACTTAAAGTAAACATGATTTTAAAGAGCATCAGTACTGGTGTTACAGGAAAATAAAAACATCAATGAACAGCCTGTGAGCTATTCTGATGCAATATTATCCAAGGGTTTTATAGTCGTAATTGAGATCAATGGACCAATAATTTTGTATTCTGTAGCCCATGAATTTGATAATCCAATCATTATAATTGCTTTACTCTGAATTTAATAATATGATATCCGTGTTCCTCCTAATTTTTTCTTTTAAGTTCTCCCTGAAATTCAAACTCATCTTTCCTTGTGTTGGAGAAAAAATTTGTGGACTGTGACAAGAAGATGTTTTTTTTTCTTATCTCGGTAAGTATGCCCTCATTAATGTTCTCTTACCTAAGAGAAGACCAGAAAAATAAAAGACATTGATGAATCCCATAAATCAATGGGCACTAACAAAATAAGGACAAATCGTGGATACGAACAAAAATAAGAGGAAACTAGTTCTCGTATAACTTCCTGCATAAGGCTCAATATTTGTAGGATACAGAATATTAACCTGAGATTAAAACGGACAGTAATAAAATGAAAGCATGCATCAATTTATTCCTTACTGCTGCTCTTGTTTCCATCAGCACCGTTGAGCACCAGGTGATTTTGCTGGACAGACAGATTGAAGGTTACAAGAGATCAATCACTGAAGAGCAGGAGCAAAATGAGACACTAACTATGCAGCTGAACTGGTCCCAGATGGACGGTGCCACATCCAAAAAGCTGATCAGTCAGAAGCAGGCCCAGCAAGAGGCTCTGCAGGCCCACTACAGCACCTGCCTCCGCACTCTGAGGGAGACAGAGCGCACCCTCGCCAGGCTCTCTAAGGTAGCTAGAGGACAAAGTCTTCTGTTTTGACAGCTCTGCACCTGATTTGTCCAGAGATGTGTCTAGTTCCAATGTCTTCCTACCTTTTATTTCCTTCTGAAACCATTCGGCTCACCATTTATTTTCCTGCATCTAGGACATCAGCTCCCACCGTGTTGAAGTGAACGATCAGAGGAGACAGTTGGAGAAAGAGAGCGCTTTGCGTCTGGAGTCGGAGGAGAAGATCATGACCCACATCCAGCAGAAGCTCACCCACAACAAGGCTGCCAAGTTCTCCCAACGGCTCACCAGCAGAATAGCCAGTCTCAAGAAGCAGAAGGTAAAGATGAGATTTACACAATTTGCTAAATTTATTACTGATGAAAAAGATTGGAAGGTGGTAGGGTCAATGATTTCAACTCAGATGTGGACGATCTCATAAGGATGTCAGCCTTCTTGTAAAATGCTCTCATATATATTTACAATGTCCTGATTATGAGAAAAAAAACAATGGTAGAAAATGTTGATATGCACGTTGCACTGTGATGCGGTGTCATAATAAAACTTAATGTTAACCTTAATGTTGATATGGCATACTGATTAACAAGAAAATAAAAAAAGGCACATCATATCAAAATGTTGCAGACCCCAGATTGTTTCAGGCCATAGGAAAGCATAGTAAGAAGGTTGACCATCGTTAAGTCCAAAGGTGCTTTTCATCACACTCTGACATGAAATATCTTTCCACCAAAGTCTCTTTCAATAGAGTCTTTCCAAATACACATAGGCAATAATATTTTCCTGAACATTATCATATAATTGAATATGTAAAGCTTAGTTTAGATCTTCATTTACAAACATTTTCCTTCCTTTTAGATCTCTCAGTTGTGGCAGTTGGAGAATGATGTAGTGGTGGTGGGAGTGGAAAGCAGCGAGGTCAGCCAACATCTGGACAGCCTGACACTCACCCAGGAGGCCCTCGATGAGGAGATTGCAAAGAACAGCAAGTTACTGACATGCCAGCAGACTAAGATTTCTTCCTTTGGTACACTCATTGGGAAGAAGCAGGCTACCATCGGCAACTATCACAGAAAGATCCAGCAAATTGCAGCCAGAACTGGGGTGAGATGTTTTGGGGGTTGTCGGTTTTCTTGTCGTCGGTTTTTTTCTGTGGGATATAATTCATCAGTTTCTATCCCAACAATCAGACATAAAATCACATGCTGCCTTTGTGATTTGTGTGTCTCCATTCCCAGACTGAGGACCTGAGTCCTTTGCAAATCGAGATAGAGGCACTAATGGCTCAGATTGACAAGCTGGCAGCGAATATCAAGAGTGACCAGCAGCGCTGGATGAGACGGCAGGGGACTCTAGTAGGACTGACCCAAGAGATAGAGGCCAACAGCAAGGACATGCTCAAACTGCAGACGGAGTACACTGGCATGCAGCAGAAGAAAATATGCTTGGAGAGTATGTAATATAGTTATAAAGAAGCACTTACATGAACAAATAGGTACACAGGTCCATATCAGTCAGTCAAAGTCAGTTGTCAGGAAATAATATGTAGGCTACTAGTGATCATGAGCTGCTAAACAACTTGTCTGAGAATGTAACTATTTGTAAAGTTGTCTGTGTCTAACAACATCAGTCTGACATCTCTAACTAAACCTTTTTTATAGTAAAACAATCCACAGTGTGTGCTGTAACCTTCCCCGTGCACTAGTACATGAGCTGCTATTAAACCAACTCCAAACCCACCAGGTCAGATTGAAGTAGAGCACCGTGAGGAGAGGGAGCTGGACAAGAATGTGAAGATACTGAGAGGAGACCTGCTGAAGCTCAATACCCTGCTGAGCAAGAACGGACAGCTCAGCCAGGCACTGGAGCAGGAGCATGCATTGATGGAGACAGATTTCCTCCACAGACTTAAGGCACGGCTTTGATTGTTTCATTTATCTTTTTTTTTGTTCTTTTCATACATTTCTATGAGTAAATGATAATTTAATGCGATATCATGTGTTTAGGAGGCAGAGCGAGAGGCTATCCAGATGCATATGAAACACGAGAAGACCCGGGAGGAAAAAGAGAGACTCCTCAACAGTCTGGTGGAGGCTGAGTCAGTCACGTATTCATTTTGTGTTTGTTTAAGATGTGTTTATATTTTTATGTCCTACTGCAAACAGCATGATAAAATTGTATTCCCTTTTGTTTTATTTCACAAAAATATATAGCAGCTAATTTTAAATTACCGCTTAGAAAACAGTAACCTCTAGGGTATTTGAGTATATTCATAAATATCAAGACAATTGTTTTCCAATATTTAATACCTAAATGTATTGGAATGAAATCACTCAGTTGATGACAGCTCACATGAGTCTGGTTTTGTAATTTTTTTCACTCTATATTAAAGGGATCGTATTTTTTTAAGTAGGGTTGTATGATGTACTTGAGAAGCAGACAGACGTACTGGCAGAGGAGCAAAGGAATGTACTGCTGTGTCCTGGGTCAGCAGCAAAAAGTATCTTTGAAACCTAAAAGAGAGGCCCACCTCAATAATCTATTTCAGTTTGGTGTTTATAAGGGTTAGTTCAGCCTCACTAAAGTTACACAATAACACAAACAAACTTACTGATTGAGGCAGCGGTAGACCAGCAACTCATTTGTTCTGCAAGGTAAAAGAAGTGTTTTTGTCAATGGAGTCCTGTGGCTTTGAGGAGAACATGGTTGGATATAATCGCTTCAGTTTACTGTTGGAAAGGGCTGTCCCTTTGCAAGGAAAGCAGTAACATTTTCTAAATGTAGCATACACTTGAAACTGCTATTAACCTTTGTAGTTGTGCCTTTCTTCTTACTGTCCAAAATATGCTTTGCTACTGACCGTGTCCACAGCAGTACATTGCTTTGTTTAGCTTTCCTGCTTATTCTAACTAGAGACGTGCCAAGTGCCATGTACTGTAGGTAATACACAGAGTACAGATAAGTACCTCATGCAACTTAAAAAAATCTGAACTATCCCTATAACTGAATATAACACACATTTGGGGTACTGTTTTTTACATCCGTCCTTTGTTGTGTGCATTTTCTTAACTATGTGTGTGTTTGTGTGTCAGGCGGCAGATAATGCTATGGGAGAAGAAGACCCAGCTTATAAAAGAGACCCGTTCAGCTGTGGACTTTGAGGTGGGCCAGGGAGACATTCAGATGATGAAGGCTGAGATACACCGTATGGAGGTAATTACATTGCACACAGTATGATTATACAAAGAAAATGTAAACAGAAATATTGAGTTATCATCTGCTGTTTGCCTTTGTGTGTACATACGCGTACTGTACATACGTAAAGGCAGTAAAATTACAGAGGGGGTTTTCTTGACGGAAAGAAAAAGGCTCTATGCTAGAGGTTAGACATTTGGATATTATACCACACATGCTACACCTTTCATACAAAAAATACTCTCAAGCTCTCTCAAAATCTTAATGGTTTTTCCCCCCAAATATGTATCTTTGCTAGTTAGTTGCAACAACAATAGGAACACAGCACACACAGAGAAAGTAGCATAGTTACAGATTGAAAACCGCCTCGTTAATGATTTGTATTCCTGTATTTAATGTTTTTACAGCTTGTTTTAATACCTGTGGACTCAATTCATTAAACGTGCGTGTCTGTGCAGGTGCGACTTAACCAGCTGATGAAGCAGCAGGAGCGACTGTTGAGGGAGAGTGAAGCAACCGTGGAGAGAAGGGAGACCATCGTCCTGCGCAGGGAGGCCATTGTCCACAGCTCCCACAAACAAAACACTAAGGGCGAGGTGAACCGCGTCACACAGGGCCTGCACCGCAAGATCCAGGACACACACAAGGTAGGGGACGTGGATTTGTCCATTTATGCATACATACCTGAAGCACGTTGCACAATTGTCTTATATGAAGTATGTACGTCTGCAGCATGTGGTAGAGTGTGAGCAGGTGATCAGGGAGCTACAGAAGAGCCAGGAGAGTCTGAGCGACAGGCTCGCACAGCAGAAGCAGCAGCTCATAGAACTCTGCGGGACCAGTTACGCCCTTGATCCTGACTTTGGAAATCTCCAGGACACAAAAGACAGGGTAAGGGGCTCATACTGTACGGTGTACTGCCTTTATAACACATGAATACATGCTACTATGTGAATATATTATAATTGTGCTTTGAAGTTTGAAAAATGTCCTAATATTTGCACATTACACTGGTGTGTTCTGTACCTACATGGTGTGTGTGACTGGCTCTTCACTGTCTTGAAATCTAATTAAAGTACATTGTTTAAGCCAAGTAAGTTTAGTTAAGTAGTAAATAATTGCTGGTACGTGTCTCGATTCAGAAGTGACACATGCACAAAAATATCACTCGTCTGCCAGTAATTGTTGAACAGCTCTGAGAGAGGCGTGGTGAGAATGTTCATTGAATCATTTTTCTCGGCCCTATAGACATGGCCTGGGAAGTACTCATTAGAGCATCACAGTTTCCACTTACAGAAGCCACTCCCACACAACAAGAATACCTGAAATAACTGCTCGTGGGTTTTCCACCTTCTGTGGTCAGTGTTGTAAATGTTCTAACAAGTGAAAGCACAAAAGCAAATCCACACTCACTTTTATAATATATCCTCCCTCCAGAACCTAGCCCACCTTGTTGCTCTACAGAGCCGCACCAAGAAGCTGCAGGGCGTGTGTCAGGGCAGCTACAAAGCCTTGTCCACCAGTGAATCCGTTGGCACCGCTCTGCAGAGCCAGAAGGAGCGTGTGCACGCCACCAGCACCATCCTGCACCGCGTGTGTGAGGAGCTCCCACAGCACCAGGGGGCGCTGCACAGGCTGTCGCTGGCACTGGAAGCTCACACACAAGCCCCAGATCAGGAGACGTCCTGAGAGCGAGGGGAGGATATAGACTTGACAGTGAGTAAAGAGGAACAAGTGCAGAGGATGTGAAGGGAGTAAAAGATAAGAGAGAAAGATTAGATAAGTGACAACTGGAGAAGCATGAGAGGTCCTTTTATTTTGCTGATTGCATTCTTTTATGCTTTGAATGAAATACAAATAATAATGGAGTGTGGAACAATGTAATAAAATAAAGACTCATGAAACAGTAATACAAATTACTAAATCCTTTATAGTGTTTGGCTTTTTTCTATCCATAATGCAAGTATGTAAAACCAATTGATTTGTGGTTCTTTGGTACTTAATCATTTGAATGATGAAAGGTTAGTAACATACATAAAGGTTGTTTCTAGTGAAAATGTCCCAACAATTAAGGCAGCAATGACTACAAAACTTAATTTCTTAATCATTCAGTATAATGATGTATTTAACTCCACCTTTTATTTGTTCAATTACTGAAAAAAGGCCAGACAGCAGTACATTTGAGCTATTTCAATCTTGTGTCAGGTCCCTTACCACTGCCTCATTTTGTGATTTTGGAAGTTACACTCCCATTTAAGTCCTTAAAGCATGTAGCCTTCATAGTTTCTTAAACAGCCATGGTTGCTGAAACAACCTCTTTCTCTACAATATATTTTAGCCAAACAATGTGTGATCTCTATCACATAATTACCTTTTTTCTTTGCTTCTACTTTGTTATTTTTCAAGCTACAGCTTCTCATATGTGCAAACATTCAACACAAAATTACGGAAAATGCACTCTTGCTTTATAAAATTTACAACATAAATTATACAAACACTATATACAATTTGTTATGTTAAAAAAAGTACAATTTGCTGCATCTTATTCCTTACCACACAAATTCTAAGCACGTTTACTCAAAGGATTAGTATCCATGCTAAAAACAATGTTTGAGTGTATTTGTGGTGATATACACCAATGTCCCTAAATGTAAAACACAAAGGAAACAGCTGCAAAACATTAAAATAAAAGGAGCATTGTTGTGTGACAGCTCCAGCTAGATCTTACAAACAAAAAAATAAAATACTTGGAAATATGTTGTGCTTTCTCTTGTTAAGTTTATTAAGTTTGATTACATTATTTTGTGTATTTGTTAATATCCTACACTCGGATTTTGTCTGTAATTAATTTGCCGATAAAACACAAAAACAAAGACAAAGCTCACAATAAAGACAGATGTAGATGAATTTGACTGATATCATTTCTGTTTTTCTTTTGTAATTTAATTTTCTATAGATATCATTATAATATCGTCAAACATTCAGAGCAGGTGACAGTTAATATATTGTATAAAATTGGGACCCAGCTAAACAACGTTGATGCTATTGTTTTCTTTCCTTTGTGCACTATTAAGCATTTTGCAAACCAGGGCCAACACCATCTGCAAGTTGTCTCACCTGACAGAGTGTTGAAGTGACACCCATTGAAAAATGTGATTGTGCTCCTGTGGAAGCAACAGGTACAGTATCCTGTTACTGTAACATACATAAAGAAATGGGTGCAGCCTGTCTGCATTGTGTCAAGGCTCAATTGTATCTATCTCTGTGTCATTTTATGCCAGAGCTAAAACAAAGTTTTGCTGCACCTAAAGATTTAGCTTTGAGCACACAGGGAGCTTAGCCTGACTAGGTAGGGCAATATTATTAATGATTGGGAAGCAATGATTGGGGGGGGCTGGTCAGCATGATGACAGACTGTGGTCTCCGCTGTTGTTGTACAGTCTGATGGCAGTGGGCACAAATGAGCGCCTGAAGCGCTCCGTCCTGCTCTTTGGTAGAATCAGCCGATGGCTGAAAGAGCTGCCCAGCTGCCACAGTTCCTCATGGAGAGGGTGAGAGGGATTGTCCAGGATGGCTCCGAGTTTGGCCTTCATCCTCCTCTCACCCACTGACTCCAGACTGTCCAGCTCCAGACCCACCACAGAGCTGGCTTTCCTCACCAGCTTGTTGAGCTTGTTGGCATCTCCAGTCCTGATGCCACCACCCCAGCACGCTACAGCGAAGAAGAGGGCGCTGGCTACCACAGACTGGTAGAATGCCTTGAGCAGTTTATTGCACACATTGAAGGACCTCAGCCTCCTCAGGAAGAACAGCCTGCTCTGTCCTTTCCTGTATAGGGCGTCAGTGTTGTGTGTCCAGTCCAGTTTATTGTTTATCTGCACCCCAAGGTACTTGTAGGACTCAACCCTCTCCACTTCCCCTCCCTGAATGAAAACAGGGACAGGGGGGCTTCTGTTCCTCTGGTAGTCCACCACAAGCTCCTTGGTCTTGCTGATGTTGAGCTTCAGGTGGTTGTTGCTGCACCATGTGATGAAGCTCTCAATCAGTCCTCTGTACTCCTCCTCGTTGTCCCTGGTGATACATCCAACAATGGAGGAGTCATCGGAAAACTTTTGGAGGTGGCAGGAACCAGAGTTGAAGCGGAAGTCCGAGGTGTAGAGAGTGAAGAGGAACGGTGCCAGTACAGTTCCTTGGGGTGCGCCGGTGTTGCTGATCACAGACTCAGAGACACAGCCATCCACCCTGACGTACTGTGGCCGGCCTGTGAGGTAGTCAGTGATCCAGGAAGTGGTGTCGGGGTGCAGGTTCATCTCCAGCAGCTTCTCTCTCAGTAGGGAGGGCTGGATGGTGTTGAAAGCACTGGAGAAGTCAAAGAACATGACTCTCACAGTGCTTCCCAGCTTCTCCAGGTGAGAGAGGGCCTTGTGTGTCAGGTAGATGATGGAGTCCTCCACCCCGATGTGTGGCAGATAGGCGAACTGTAGTGGGTCCAGGAAAGCTGTAAGCTGGGTCCTCAGGTGCCGCAGAACCAGTCTCTCCAGGGTCTTCATGACATGTGATGTCAGGGCCACAGGTCTGTAGTCGTTAAGACCGCTGGGACGACTCTTCTTCGGCACCGGGACAATGCAGGACGTCTTCCAGATTGTGGGCACCTTCTTCAACCTCAGGGAGAGATTGAAGAGGTGCCTGAGAGGAGCTGTCAGCTGTCCAGCACACACTTTCAGCAACCTAGGGCTGATGTCATCAGGTCCACTGGCTTTACTCATCTGAAGCCTGGAGAGCTGATGCTGTACCTGGATGGTGGTGAAGGTGGGGGCTGGGTGGTGAGGGGGTTTGAAGGGAGCTGTGAGCTCCTGGCCGTGGGTGAACAGTTGTAGGGGGGGATGGGGGGAGTGATGGGCTGTCCTGGTCCACATCTGTGGAGATGTTGGTCTGAAGAGGGCTAGTGGGTGAGGGGGGGGGCATCCTCTGGTCCTAACAGTCTGCTGGGAGAGGGGGAGGTGGCAGAGGTGTAGATGGAAGGGGGAGCAGAGACCCCAGCAGAGGTGTGAATGGGGGGAGAGGTGTTAGGTGGAGACCTAGCCTCACTATCGGAGCACACCGGGGTGGGGGTAGTGTCGAACCTATTGAAGAATAGGTTGAGCTCCGATGCGAGTGCTAGGTCACCCTGTACTCCAGATGAAGGCAGACTGCAGCCTGTCATCATTTTCATCCCATTCCACACCTCTTTAGTGTTGTTCTGTCCCATCTTAGCCTCAATCTTCTCCCTGTAGCTGTTCTTAGCCTCTCTCAGCTTTCTCTTCAGCTCCTTCTGAACAGCCCGAAGTTCCCCTCTGTCCTTAGCCATGAAGGCCCTCTTCTTCCTGTTGAGAAGGCCCTTCAACTCTTTGCTGATCCACGGCTTGTTGTTGTGGTAGCAGCGGACAATAACTGGTGACGTGCTAAATAGCTGCAGGCCGCGCTTGAAATCAGCACATCTGCTCTACGTGACGTTAACAAGTGATTTTAACGCTTACAAATGTGCTTGAAAGGCTTGCCTCCGAGCCTTATCTGTGCAATGCTGAGGAACCGGCTCCTTAGATTGCATGCTCTCCATGAGCGCCATCTTGTTTTTTGTCTGGTAGGAATTTCCGCAGCACCTGCAGGCTCCCTACAGACTGTCACTAGAACTGGCATTGTGGGCGCACAGGACTTGAAGTATGGCTAAAGAAGAAGCAAATACAAAGCACTCAGTCTCCGCTTACTAAAAACTCTTTTTCACACTCCTCTCTCCTGAATTTCTGACCTAAATCTCAGCTCTGACACACCCATCCCATTCTTACTCAGTGGGATAAGGCAGATGACTTATGTTGAAAGCAGGAAGTGTCTTTAATTGCACAGCTTCAAACAAAGCTAATTGGTTAAGTTTAGGAAAATATAATTGTTTGGGTCAGGACTTTTGTCACAGAAATTAATTTTCCTATAAGTAAGTGGAGTAGTCAATGTAAATAGGTCAGAGTTTGGAACAAACAGCTATCTTCTGGGTAAAACTCATGTGTGACTCATCCATCAATCAATTGCACTTTCCTAAGGGGACTTTCTGGCTCTTGATATTGCGTCACCTGCGTACTGGAGCACTTGCTCTACAGTGTACATGTGAAAAGAAACAAAATGTGCGATGTCATAAGACGAAATTACTCAAGAAATAGGCCTCACATAAATAGTTACAAAGATGATCATAGATAACAGGCACTTCCTTTAAGTTCTGCTTGTCTATGGAGAATATAACAATAAATGTTGCATCCTCTTATGTGCCAACCCCAAATACCCCATTTCATTCAATCATACGGGTCGTTGCAGACACACCTGGCAAAGATCTGTACTCTGCTAAGTGCATCTGTATAGTTATTTTTTGTGAAGCATAACCTTTCGGTGTAATTATATTTATATTCTGACTTATTGCAAAATATGTGTTACATTTTTTTTAGAATAGAACTCCACCGAGTTCGAGTAACGAGTTGACAACTGTCTAATATGACTGTCCAGAGATGTGCTCATCAGTTTCTTGGAAATAAGTCATTTAGCATGAAAAAGCATAAAAAATGACTAACCACTAAAGAAATAATTTTCAACCAAGACCAAAAAACTACCATTTACTATTCCACTTAGAGGGAGCGGCCCCAGTACGTACGTCTCTCCTTACCATTCTTCGGAACACCTAAAGGTAATTTGGGCTAGAGGATCATATTCTGTTAATCCTCTTTGTTGTTGATAACAAGAGTAGTAGAGTCATGCTGTTTGTAAGTTTCATCATTGACAATCCGTCATTTGTCAAGTTTCAGTGCGCTCAGACATTATTCGTAATAATTTTCTGAGTCACACTTTTCACTATTGCAGTTCACTGGCACATGCATCTTAATCCCTTTTAATAACTTCCTTTGATCTTGAACCACATTATTAGTTGGAAACACAGGAATAGCTGTGTGACTGTGAGACACATTCTTTGTGTCCTTTGATTGCACAAGCTTTACACAGTGTTAATGTTTAGAATGTATTCTTTTCTTTCATTTCTATAGTTGAAACATATTCTTTTAAGCAATTTCTGTAAATTTCAATATTTCCTGGAGCTATTAGATAACCTATATCCTCCAACAAACATCCTTTGTGCCAGTAACGTTATATCTTTTATAGTAGGTTGCCTTAATAGCTTCCATTTGTTTGCACAAACCCTTTACAGTCCAGTAAACAGTTAGCTGTAAGTTAGCTAACAGTATGAAAAAAACCCTTTGACCTTGCGCTGACAACCCATGCCAGCTACGCCTCGAACCTCATTTCCTTCTTGAACGGAGGACTTTGCACTTCATAGCACACTGTTCCTGTCAGCGGTGAGGTATGTGTGTTTACTTTACTATGATTAGGAATTATTAAGGAAAACTCGCATGTCATCTAATGTTTCTGTGGAAGCGAGAGGCTTTGTTCATTTATGCCATAGGATGTGGCTTCACTGCATTCAACAAACAAATCTGGCTTCGCTCATTGATCAAAAGAGGCAGAGGTTTATGATGTGATTAGATATTGAATAAGCTGTTGAAAGCAAACAAACCTGAGAAAGCCACCATGAGTGTGAATGGAAGAGACATATATGTGGCTCACTTGACTATTGTTTTTTTAGTGTTTATGTCTGAATTGTGAATGTGTGTGAGAGCCTGTGTTTCAGCTCTGTTTGAACCATCGTGTGTTTGTTCCAACACTCATAGAGTCAGTCCCTTGTTGTGATGCATCACAGAGCTCTTGTCTTGCAGGTTTTCCTACACACCCACACCATTTTTGACACAACAAATGGGCGGGGAAAGCCTGGCCCTTTAATAGTGCTCTAATGCGTTTCCAGTCAGACTGCTGTTCTGTGTGCTTCCAGGGATGAGTCAGTGACAAGTGTCTTAGCAGCAAAGCGTGTTTGCTCCCTCAGTTTGCTCTAGCTGGACACCAATTTCTCTTCCCAACCAACAGAACCCACTCGGGATGGCCGGGGAGTGTGTTCCTGAGAGCCGGGACCTTGGAGAGATGGGTGAGGAGGAATTGTGGGAGCTGATAAACGACAACCGCCACAGGATCTCCTTGGGGGTGCGGCCATGCATCTTGATCCCGTACCTGAGGCAGGCCAGGGTGCTCACCGAGATGGACGAGGATGAGATCCTCTCTTGCCACAACCTGACCAACCGCAGCATGAGAACTAGTGAGATTCCTGACTTGACTTGTTGCTTCTTGGATTTCCATAATGTTGTGGAGGACGTAGTTTGCCTCCTCTTCTACTGCACCTGATTTGTTTACTCTGACAAGAAACAGATGAAAATTCCAGTCACAATGCAGTACTAATATTTATTAGTAAAACCAATATGTTATGCTACCATTAAAAAAGTTTGAGAGTGTATTGGCCTGCTATATATATATATGTGTGCACATATATGTGTATATTTGTGTATATGTGTACATATATATGTATGGGTGTATATATATGTGTATGTATATATGGGTGTATATATATGTGTATATATATATATATATGTATGTGTATATGTATGTATATATATTTGTATATATCTTTTTTTGAATAAATAAATAATATATATATTATTAATTATTTTCAAATTATTATTATTTTTAACTACTGTAAATATTGTATTTATTGTATGGAACTATTCTCAGCTTGCTTTCTCTCTGTGAGGAAATGAAATAATTTCACTTCTGAAACAAGACATTTCAAGATGAATTCTTTGGATGATACAGCTGTTAGGGTCGGAGTTAATGACAACATTACATTATCATCTTCCATTCACAGGCTATATGCTGGATCTGCTGAGGACCCAGGAGAGGAATGGTGCGGTGGCCTTGCTGGAGAGCCTGATGATCCACTATCCCACCCTGTACACCCAGGTCACTGGACGCAAACCCAGCACTGAGCCTTCAAGATTCAGTGGTCAGTGGCATTAATAATGTATTTTAAGTGTAGTAAGTTACTTACTTTATGTCTAACTTATGTTTCTCTCCTTGCAGGCCTGATCAAGTACTCCGAGCTGACGGAGTATCTGGTCAGAGCAGTAACAGGAATGCAGAAAGAGCTCCAGGAGGCGCGTTGCGAAGCCAGCAGGAAGAGTGCCCGCTGTGCCTCCCTGGAGTTGGAGATCAGGCAGATAATGGAGCTGGCGGAGAAGTCCAGATGTCTTCAGTCTCAAAATGAATGCATACGTAGACACTTGAGTTCTCTGCAACATGATGTCACCAAGCTAAAGGATGAGAAGTGTGACTTGTATATGCGCTACACAGCAGCCATCGAGGAGAAATCGGCTGTGAACATGCGCCTCCATGACCTCAACCTGCAGGTCAGTGATCCTTCTCACTCAAATACTACAGTAAAAATGAAATACATAGAATGAGTGTCGATTTCCTGAAACACAAAGCTGTGATCTCATGGGAATGTCAGCCTTAAAGAACTGAAATGTGAGCATCAAAGCTTGCTGTAAATTTAGAAGCTTATTGAAGCTACTGTGAACACAGCCTGTGAAGACAGTCTGATGTGTTTCGGGTCTCTGGGGGAGCTTTGCCTGAGAAAGTGACAATTGATTTATTTACCATACTTTGGTTTTAAGACCGAAATACATCTCTAAACAAACAGCTGGATCAAACAGCTGGTTTGAACTAAGGTCCCATCTCTGATTGGGCAGATATCTACTTATAGTTGAGTATAATGGGGTGGTAGCTGGGTACAAAAATACCAAAGATTAGTTAGTTCCAACTTCTTGGTTCTTGGATTTGCTTCTCTCTCTCTCTCTCTCTCTCTCTCTCTCTCTCTCTCTCTCTCTATATATATATATATATATATATATATATATATATGTATAGAGAGAGAGAAACATATATGAAATTGTAAAACTAATACCTTCGGCGTTTGTTGGTGTGAGGTACACAATATTTTAGTCCATTATCTTGGGTTCTGGTCACAATTATTTGACGTTTTATGGACAAAACTGTATTCATCAACCGATAAATTCAGAAAACAAGAGTATATTTGAAATGATTATAATTGCAGCCCCATCGACATTGTTGCTCTTGTGTGGTGGCAGATGTACCAGCTGCAGACTGACCTGCAGAAAGCACAATCGGAGAATGAGTTCCAGAAGCGACGCTCGCTCAGGTGTTCGTATCCTGCTGAGACTCCGAAGCTGCAGGAAGAAGTCAGGAGTCTGCGCTGCCAGCTGGTGAAGATGGAAAAACTGGACCCAGTGAGAATAATCACTTAATCATTCTGTGTTATTCTCTGATAGAAACCGCTTTAACGCATAAACACACATAACGAGTAAAAGAGTCAATAGACACTTGTGTCTTCCTGTTTGTGTCTAATCTGCTGTCTCTGTTGTGTCTCTGCCAGGCTCGTCAGGACATCCTGGCCCAGGACCTGGCTGAGGCCATTGACAGTCAGGTGGAGCTTGCAGAGCAGCTCAGGTGTTACAGAGAGGATAATGAAAAGCTACTGAGAGAGAAGCAAGCGGTGCGTGTGTGTGTTTGTGCATGTGAATGGTTTTTTTTTCTGTGTCATCATGGATCAGGAAACGTCATGCAAATTCAGGTAACATTTACCTGATGAAGAAAAGTGACATTTTGATTTTCCCCACTGCTACAAATGACGCTCAAAACCTTTTGGCAAGAGGAGGACCTCTATTTAAATTACATTTTCTGAGTCTGTGTAGTACTTATTAAGTACGCATTGTTTAAAAAAAGGAAATAAACAGTAATACAGTAAACATGATGAGAAATTGTAAAATTGTAATACTATATGGCACCATTATCTATTTCCGACAACACAGATGTTTCCGTGTACATCTATTATATATCCCTAAAACACTTGAGGCCACATTTGTGTAACTTGTGTGTATTCTGCGTTCAGCTCTTGGATCAGAAGGAGTGCCTGGGCCTCCAGGTGCAGCAGCTGACCCTGGACTGTAACATGCACCAGCAGAAGAGCACCGTGATCCATAACCAGATGAAAGAGCTGCAGGCAGAGAGAGATCAAGTAAGGAACAATCTTGCCACTCAAACCATCCTGTCTTCCATAAAACATTCATTCATACAGAGCAGCATTTTCTGTTTAAGATTCTATTTAATGGCTTATTTGTAACAGATATTCCATCACATAATGCTCTTTGTTTTCCTGTTGAAATGTCTAGCAGTCAGTTGTTCAGTGTTGTTGTGGAGATTGTCAAATATCAACCAGCTCTCTTGACTATTACTGTCTGTAACTCCATGTGTGTGGGTGTGGAGGTATTTTCTGTCTCTTATGAGACATTGATTAAGCTCTCCTTTTACTCAAATTGGTATTCTCCCTGTCATTGAACAGTATTGAAGTAAAGGTAAACAACTTTTACACTGACATTTATGTAGTGGTTTGCTACATTTCACTTGTTGGTGATACCGGTAGCAATGAGTCATCTTAAAGCAGGTTTTGTACCTGTCTCTTCTAAACATCGTTGATGGTTTTCCTCTGAGAGGAATTAAATAAACAATCCACCCACACCCTGACAACTGTCAGGTGGTTACATAGCTACCACCTGCTCCACTGGAGCTGTGCAGTAACCAACAACAACATGTTTCTTCACCTAGATGAGTCAGTGACAGTGACAGTATTCATTTTAGGACAGAGGGTTTTTACATTCATACTCTTGACACTTGGTGTTTGATTTGCAACCTTTCTTGTGATTGATTGAGTTTAATGACTACTATGTTTTTAAACTATAAATGAGCAATCAGGTTTGACCAATCACTGTAGATTTGGTACTTTTTTTTAATATATATACTTTTTTTCCCTGATGGATGATTTTATATTTTACTGTGATTGCCATCTTATGTGGTTATGTTTTTCCTGCTGTTTGCTGGCCTGCAGGTGATTTAAGTTAATTACTGCCTCTATATAAGAAATAACATTTTTCTGCTACACACCGATTTATTTTTTTAGAGCATACCAGTAATCAGACCTCCTTTGTGCCCTGCAGTTAAGTACTTTTTGTGTTGCACCTGAGTATTTTAGCACACACTTGATCCCTTTTCAGTAACCAACAACACAAGACAATGAGAGGCATGCATGGTTGCTGCTTCATGGTTTCTATCATGTATTGTTACTCAATTTTATTCTTCACAAGAATGTATGAAAAGATAGAAAGGGACTGGCCACAGACTTCACGTTGACAACATCCTGCATACCACATGCCTTTGTGGCAGCGAAGTACAATACTTATTTATGAGACATGTGCATATCCACGTTTTGAGTTACAGGCAACGCGTGTCGAGTTAAGCTATTGTGTTTATCATGATGTTATGATTTCTAAATTACGCATAATCTCGGCCTGATTTTGTTTATCTGCAAGAATGAGAAACAAGGCGTGCCTGTGCAAAGTTCTTTTTGTGTCAAATAGTTATGTAAAGTAAATATGAACCATTCCTATGCTTCTAGGCATACCTGTCAAGAGACGAGGCCCAGGCTATGATCGCCCGTATTTTGGCTGAGAAGGACACCCTGAGGTGTCAGCTGGTGGAGCTCCAAGAGCAGATCTGCAGCGTGCAGGCAAATCGCAGCCCGAGAGAACAACAATGGCAGAGTTCTGATGTGGTGAGTCACACAAGCACATATCAGCATACACATAAACACAACACGTTCAGAAATAATAATGTTATTTTGTGGTTTTGTCAAAGGAGACGGAGGTGGACTGGGAGAGCATGAGATCCAGCTTTAAAGTATCCCCACCAACCCCACCCAAAATCCCCAATAGACGAAGACTTTGCCGCATGGATGCAGTCAATCCCATGTCACTCATCTCCTGCAATTCTGAGGTGTGTGTGTGTGTGTGTGTGTGTGTGTGTGTGTGTGTGTGTGTGTGTGTGTGTGTGTGTGTGTGTGTGTGTGTGTGTGTGTGTGTGTGTGTGTGTGTGTGTGTGTGTGTGTGTGTGTGTGTGTGTGTGTGTAAATGAGATCAGCCACAATTATTTTATTAGGGCTGGTTATTGAACAGGTCTTTTTGGTCAATGTTTAATGTACTACTTAGTTAAAGTTCTTGTACAGGTGCTTTAATTAAAGAATACGGCTGGTAATAGTGCATATTTTTCTAATTGTAAACAGCCTAATTCTGATTTATCTTAGTCCTCTGTGGCATCTTTTCCACACTTTTGCACTGTGTGACATGTTCCTCCATTATGATGAACATGTGAACTGTCATTTATGATGTAATTTATTATAAATTACAAAAGTTCCCCAACAAGTACACTAGTTTCTCCTGTTTGAGTGACAATTGTTACAATGCCATCCTGTTTTACCAAATCTAATTAATCTTTTTCTGTTAATATATTTTTACCTCTTTTTAAAGATTAACATTTGCAGTAGGAACCAATGGGCTTGGGGCTGAGTGCGAAAGGCAGGGTACATAGGTTAGAAACTGTTGAGGGTACAAACACATCTTTGTATTTGGTCTATTTGTGAGATGTGTTGACAATTAGAAAAATATGGAATTAAGCCAGCCTATTCAGTACATTGTTTTACCCTAACCCTATGCCATGTGTATCAATCTCGGTGTGTGTGTGTTCAGTGTGAAGATGCTCTGACAAGTAGTGTCCGATCCCGAAACGTGGAGCCCCCCAGTCCAGAGTCTCTCCGTAGAAGGGAGGAGACTCTGTATGAAGACAGCAGGTGTGTATTTCGACGTTCACCACAGTATATGTCACTATGGGTTTCTGTTCATGCTTTGTACACCATTAGTTCCAACTGTCGAGGCTGTTGGCCGGACACCCACCAGGGAGGATGTTTCTCAGGTGTTATTGACCTCTGCATTCCTTTCTGTTAACGTCAAGGCATCCAGCATCGTGTGGATTATCAATTTACAGGAAAAAGTGGGTCTTAACTAGGCTCTTATGATACCAAGAAAAACGTGATCGAGAGTAAATTACAGATTACGAAAGCTCCGAGCAGAGGGTGTAGGGAGCACAGTGAGAGCACACTGTGAATCGATTTTTGTTTTTTGTAGAGACTCAATTATTGTATTTGTGCTCAAGGGAACTTTGGTATTTCCATGTTCAAAGTGCTGACAAAAGATTCAGCTTTGTCATCAATATTCCTAATTATTCCTACCAAACAATCAACACAGGCTCTGGGTCGAAACATGGAAGATGAGTGTCTCACATTAGCATTAAAATAAGCTCAGAATGCAGTACATACATCAGCATTATCAGTGTAAGTGTTCATGTTTGTATGTGAAACAATGTGACAAATCTGATAGTGGTGTTCATGCATCTTTTGTCTTTTTTTGTCTCTTGCAGCACGGAAGCAGTGGAGACTGATTTTCTATTGGATGACTTTGTGTTTATCCCCAGTGGTGTGTATAGAAAAGATACAGTGTCTGTGTGTTTGGGTGGAGGGGTTGGTGGTGTACTGTGGTTTGGCTGCACTTTCATTAGCTATTGTTCAATGTTGAACCTTTGCCAGGGCTGTAAGGTGACACATTAACTCACACACACACAACCCTGATGCCAAATCATTAAACAGCCTCTCTTTTGTTCAGTGGAGAGTGAAGACAAGCACAAGTCCAGACTTTCCTCTTCTAACGACGCCAGCATTGATGGGTGAGATGATCCACAACACAGCTATAAATATTACATATGACGAAGCTTTTTTGTGTAGAACGGAAGTTAGTCTACCTGAATATGATTAATATTCTGTAAATTGAAGCCCTTGCACACCGTTAAGGTAGTAGCAGATTTAACAGAGGGTATTGGATAGATAGATATTTGAGATAAATAATCATTAATCATCACTGGTTAATTTATAGTTTTAATAGTCAATTATTATATGAGATATGCTCTAAAAGCTAATCTAGTGCATTTTTAGGGGGAAGTGACTTTTCGCTTGTTTATTAGTCTAATCCAGCACCCTTGGTTTGAAACATAGACTGTATAAAATAATTAAATGTAGTCATCGTGACATCACCCATTGGTGTGTCAATCACAATGTAGCCACACCTTAAAGCATACCCGGCTTTATCGTCTATTTTATTTTAAGTGGGACCTGATTTACTAAATGAACACCATGCTGTATTGAAGATGACTTGAAACTAGCGATCCGGACCATAAACTCATGTTTACATAGTTTACTGAGGTTAAATCAAGTGAGAAGTAGAATCATTTTCTCATAAACTTCTATACAATCAGGGGCAAATTCACAAAAGTATTACACACCACATTTATAAGCAGTGTCCGCTCAAACTCATCTATAGTGGGATGCAGTCACTGATATAATGCAGTGACATCTCATGAAAAATAAGTGAATGAAGCTCCCCTACATGTGTGTTTTGTAAATACATGATTAAGATAATAACATTACGCTGCCGAGCCTCGTGCTTAATTTCACACAGCGTCACACTTATCATAGACACACTTCTCATGAAAGGATTTCCTCTGTCGATTAAAGGAAGCTTTCTGTTCCATTAAAGGAAACTTTGATCCTTTTAATCAAAATGTTTAATCAAGCGTTCTATCCTTTCCTCCTCTCCTCATCTCTCTCTCACCAGACTGTCAAGAACCTCAGTCCCTCCGTTCCTGATGCGATCTCGTCAGAAAGCAATTCGTGTAAACGGCCGAGTTCTCAGCATCTCCTTTCAGGGGGAGGCACTGCTCGGACAGCTGGCAGTGGTGGGAGGCAATAAGACCGGAGTGTTTGTGCACCAGGTGACAGAAGGGACCGCAGCCCATACTGTCGGCATCAGCCCCGGGTCACAGATAGTGGAGGTGTGTTGAAGTGTGTTTCTGAACACTAGTTCTAATCATTCTGCCTACTGTGAAGGTTTTTTCTCATAATATTGTTGTTCTGCAGGTGAAGTACGAGCAGAACCAGAAGGCTCTGAGAATGGTGCTGGAAGACTCCACTTTAGAGGAAGCTATGTGGGCTCTCGGCCAGGTCACAGGCCTCTGTCACCTCTCCCTCCGGCCTAGGCAAGATGGTATGTCCCACAGCATGTTCATAAAATACTTTTAGCCCCTTGTAAACACAATTGTATGTATAATCATTAGTTATTTCTATATAGTTTACTTAAGATCTCCATTCTTGAAGTCAAAATAGTACTTTTTTATCATAAAATAATTCATATCAGACTACATTTCCCATGACATAACATGACCCAAGACTTTCCTCTTGGCAAATTGGCATTTTGCATTGCGACAATTAGTGTTCATGCTGTGATTCAAGGATTGTGGAATTTCATAATGATGGAAAAGAAAAACAGAAACAAAAGAATGCATTTCTTCACTTTAACCTTTTCATTTTCAATAAGAAAATTAGCTTTTGCACACACACACACACAAACACACACACACATACACACACACACACACACACACACACACATGTAACACACACACACACACACACACACACACACACACACACACACACACACATACACACACACTCACACACAAACATATGTAAACACACACTCACACACATACACACACAAACATATGTAAACTTACACACACATATAAGAGAAAAATGATAAGGCAGGACTGTTTTATAACAAATCACAGGGACTCAGCTGGATATTACATTTTATGGCTTCAGCTGTTATGAGGCCCTCTCAGGAAGTAGATTGTTTCTCTTGGGATTAAAGAGATGGCCAGCTGCCACATGAGGTAGCTCATGTAACTGTGACTTGTTGAAATAGCAACAGCATGTATTGTTGATCAACCTGCTGTATTTATGAGGGTGATTTTGTTTTGCATTATTCAAATAATTCCAAAAATTTTGAAGTACACAAAACTAGTTACTGATACAAAGAACAATTTGATAGCTTCATAAAACAGTTTTATGTATCCAAGGGCATCAAATGAAGACACAGTATAAACCAGTGAATAAAGCACTAAACATTGTGCCTCATTAAGGATATTTTTTGGCTTTTAATCTCTTGATCATTAAAATCTTAATCATTTTGGTTGTTAATGCATTGGACGTAAACTTAGTTAAGGCTGTGATTTGTTTTTTCAAATTTTGAAAGGTCAACTTCAGCTACTTTAATAAGTCTATAATACACTGTGCAGCCAAAATAAAGACACTAAAGGACAAAAATGTCCCCATTGAAACCCATTTAAAACACCATTTATGGATCCCATAGCCATTACAGTGTCAAATAATGTATTCCATTATATCAGGCTTTTAATCTAGAGCCCTGGCTTCATAATTATAGTTAGTGTATTTTCAACCAGATTGAAACATTTTCTCTTGTTTGCACCGTGGAGTAAATACTTGCTATTTTCCTGGTTTCCATCAAGGAACCTATAAAGGAAGAACGTGTCATTAGGTCACTGAACTCACATTGGTACCAAACAGGAAGTATTCTACAATAATTTGATTGTAATCAGCATCTTTATTATCAAAAACTAACCAACTATGAAACTATTAATGACATTTCATAATATTGAGGGGGGATAATGTTTGCAAGCTCTCTTCATTATGTTTCCTATTATTGGCAGGAGATGCCGCTAATCACCGGTGTCACAATGACATAATGATCCTTCCTTCTTTCATAGGTTCCTTGGTTTCCACTAGGGTTACTACTTCCTTCCTAGTTGTTTGATGCAATGCATCCAAATCAATATTGTTGCTAATCATTGACCTTTCCTGTCGCTTGGATTAAATCATTACAGGAAAATAAAAAAGTCAGATCTTCCTTTACCTTTTCGTCCGGTAGTTACAGAATGGTAAATTGTTAAACCTGAATTGGACAGTGGAGCTAGTATCACCACATGCAAAGCCACGCTGTACAGCAAGTGAAGACTTTATACGTACAGAATAAGTAAAACATGTATTCAAAATATCTAGTGGCTTTAGTTAAAGTGTCTTCCTCTGCCTGTTCAGACTATGAGGCGCTGCTGCAGCAGCTGCAGAGCAGTGAGACGTCATCTGGGGACTCCTTCTACGTACGTGTCAACTTGTCTCTCCCTGCTGGCCCCAACTGGAACCTGGCTGTGTCCTGCAACGACATCATTCATGTAACCAACACGCGCCCCGCTGGCACCGAGGACTCATGGCACGCCAGCCAGGTTCACCCCTTTAAGCTACTGGACCTTAAGAGTGGAAGCGTACCCAACTATTACAGGTTAGTATTTTGATGTGGAATAAAGGAATAAGGGGTGCGGTATCAGATCAGTTTTTTGTCAGTCAACATACAGGAGGTAGCGAGTCAGAGTAATCAGAGTACTTACCACTCACAGTGCTTTAAACAAGAAGTTTTAATGATTTTTTGATGGCACAGGGCACAGCGACTTCTGATTCGAGCAATTGAAGAGATGAGCTTTCAAACAAAGAAGTCTCAAAAGGTAAGAATTCTCTAAAATACTGACAACCAGTGGTCCCATCAAAAATTTCAGTGTGAATACTTCTGAGAATATTCCTCTCCCTCACCAGGCTTGGCGTTTTGTGGCCCGGAATAAAAAGAAGGCAGTGAGGATTGTCGGCACGGGGCGTCAGGTCAGGAACCCCCTGTGGGTCAGTGTGGAGGACCAAAATACCAAGAGCGCAGAATCAGGTAGAACAGCCTGCAGCAGCAGTAAAGACATAAAAGTACAATATCATGCTTTATTGCTTCTTGAATCTGCTGTTTGCTGAACATTTTAGATTTTTTTTTTAATGAAAACATTTCACCTTTTTCTTTATATTCTTTCCTATATAGGTGATACATCTGCACCCAGAAGTTGTCTTACCCTCATGCCCTACAGCCTGGTCACCCCACACTTCCCACCCGTCTGCAGGCCTGTCCTGCTGCTACCCACCATCCTGGGACAAATCCTGAACAAAAAGATAGCAGACTGGCAGGGCTTCCAGCTCTGTGAGCCTGGTAATAAAATACAGTGTTGTTGTATGCCTTAACCTGCATTTATATTTCATAATCTGTTCCTGCTGGAGCAGTTGTCATTAAAGACTTTATAAACAGAGGAGGGAAGCACCTTCCTGTGCTGACAGATAGCTCTGTTTGATTTGACAGATCACATGTTTGTCTGTTGCTGCAAACTAGGAAGGAAATAAACTGTGAATAAATAGTAATAAAAATGACAGAGGCTATAAAGACAGTCTGGCAAATGTTTGCCAATATTCCCTGAAATGACAAGGTTAGATGAAAGTTCATTGATCTTTGTAGGAAGATTCACAAGGACTAGTGTATTAAAGACAACAAGAAGACACGACATGCAGAAGAAAATGATAAAGGTTTCAGATAATGTACCATATGAATTAAAGATAATGTAAGGTAAAGATGCCATGTCTTCATGTAAAGTTTGATATATATTGATGAAATATATTCTGTCATGATTTTATTATAAGACGTATATCATCACTTCATGCCTTACCTCTTTGATTCCCCCTCTCCCTCCCTCCCTCCCCTCTCTGCTCTACAGAGGTGCTGAGCTCCAGCGAGCATGCAGCCCGGCTTCAGAGGTCCGAGATCCTGGAGGAGTGTGAGCAGGGACGAAGCTGCAGCTACACCCTGCAGAGTGTAGAGAAAGTCATGAAAAAGGTCAGAACATTCAACACACACAATTGATTTATATTTTGATATGAAAAGTGAAGAATGGGGTTGAAGGTGAGGTTACTTTCAAGTCATTTTAAGTTAAATTAGAAAAAATATATAAATGTTTTGCCACACTGGTGTTAGGAATCAAGGGATGACAGCTGGTTGATTGTTTCACCAATTTAGTCCAGACTGTAATTCATGACTTTCATAAATCTGCAGCAACAAACTCATCGCAAGGCACGATCATCTTCTGCAAGACCCCATGTTGTTAATTTAGAGTAAATTAAGCTCCTATTTAGAGTAAAATAGACAATTGCTGGCTACCTTGTAAAAAGCAGTTGCCACTACAGCTTTGTCCGTGTTCTCATCTGGAATTTTAACCCTTTAACAGAGTGTTTTAAGTTCATCACTAATTGGAACATTTTGGTCAATTAAAAATGTCTCATTCAGTGTCTGGTTGTACTTAGCTCCACCCTCCTGTGTCACGTCCCATAGCAGCCAAAAAAGATTGCGACGGCCAAAATGCCAACCTCGAGGCTTTAAAACGGTAGAAAAGTATCCACAGGAAAGCACATCCAGATGTTAAATACTAGGAGCTGAACAGAAAAGCATGTTAATGACGGAAAAGAGTTCAAACACAGTGTAGTTCAAACACTAGATAATGCTCCCATGAACCTTAGATGTATTACAATGTTAATCAAAATGGTAGTCCACATACCAATTGGGGGCATCACTCTGACTACATCCACTTTTATATATCTGTGGATGCATTTCATCATCATCAATGTTGTTTCTAATCATGGACATATCCCAGACTGGGAATAAAATCCCCTTTGCATTTAGTATTTTTCCCATAAAAATCAGCAGTGGTATTATGTAAACAAATTAGAATTTAAAGGGTTAAAAGTCTGAAAATTAAGAAATATTTGCTGCTTGTAATAAGGACTGAAGTTGGTTTACTCAGTGAAAGTGGAAAATTATATTATTAATGTATAATATCACGTAGACATTTTGTCCTGTAAGGACTTTAGAGCAACTTTTTTTTAAGTGAGGCACAGGAGTTAAAAAGTAAAGACCAATCTTAAACATCTCCAAAGGTCATGCATTCTGACATAATTTCCATAATAACACTACTGTATCTATCTCATTTTAAAATGGTATTTCTGTCCTCATCCTTCAGGGGATTCACTGTGTGCTGCCGTTGGGGCTGGACTGTGTGCGTCGGCTGCACCGGGCCGAGATCTACCCGATCATCATCTTTATTGGCCAGTCTGCACGTAGTGCACGGAAACTGAGGTAAACCGTCCTTCTTCTTCATACAAATGCTGACAAAGCTCACCTCGTTGCTCATGACTCTTTAATCACATCCAGATAATCACTGTTAGCACAAAAATGTTTACTTGGGTGAAACTCGATGACCTCACTGACATTTGCCATAGCCTTGGAATGCACTGTTATATTATATTAGAGATATCATCAGGGTCTTCCAGTAGTTGTATCGTCATTAACTTCAATCCTACGTTTCCCTGATGATGTTTAACTCCCTGAACAAACAGGCTTAACATTTCTTGTGACCAGCCTTTAGTTTTTCCGCTGAAGCAGAAAATTCATGTGTCCTGCTGTGGCTGCAATGTGTTCTGTCTCTGGAAGAACTGGTAGCTCTACCCCTATAATTAAGATTTACCTTTGTTGACACACAAACTATGTGGACAGTAAAACCTGTTCCCTCTGACTCTGAGTGACTGACGTCATAACCTGATGTTCAATGTTGATGTTTTAGAGAACGGAATAACTTAACTCAACTGTAGCCATAAAGAAATATATATTGATATGATGTCACATTTTTTATATTTGGACAGTTAGGAACAAAAAATCCACGTCCAAACCACCAACAAACAACAACAACAACAACAAACAAACAGATGAGAAATGATCTTCATCTTATCTATGTATTTCTGTCATTCCTCCTACGCTCCCAGGTCAAAGCTGCAGCGCCACAGCCAGTCGGAGGAGCAGCTGTTGGCGTGTTCGAGGAGCGAGGAGCCGCTGCTGGACAAGCTGCCCTGTCTGTATCACAGCGTGGCTCCGGACTCCTGGTGCGACCAGACCTCCCTGCTGACCAACCTACGCACCGTCATCTGGGAAGAGCAGAAGAAAATCGTCTGGGTGGAGCCCGACCTGTGGTAGAGCAGAGGATAGAACAGAAAGGAAACACATAAAATATTTAAATAATAGGAATTGCATTAAGGGCTATTTGATAACATGATCTTGAGAAAGAATTTAGCTTTACAATTCATATTTTTGTAAACATGAGTATGTATCTATGATACTTATAAGTAACTGGGTGATAGGATTCGTATAAAGTGCTATATATATATATAAGGTACTTTTAAAGTGTATGAAGCTGTAGCATTATTTACTGTGACCTGACATGAAAACATGTTTTTCTCTGTGTTGCCTCCCTTTTTGAGGCATTTGTTTAAAGCAAACACTGGTGTGAGGTGTCCACTAAAAACACAAGCATTTATTGTTCAAACAAACTGTAATGACTTGTCTGTACTACATATCTACAATTTGTTGTAGGTAGTTTCCCACTATGAGAGACTTTCTTGTAATGCTCTAGATCTGTCATCTCTTCTGCTTAATCAGAATGCTTTTATTTAATTTTATTTAATATAAGACTGGATTCTTATGAGGAGGAAAATAAGCTGTATTGTAACACACTGTTCAGTAATCATTATTCACCATATATTTTCTTGCACAACAGTTTGCACCAGTAGAGACTTTAACTCAACTGCAGGGCTTTTGATTTTAGTCAGTTAAGTATCTAGAGATTTGTATTGCGTTCATCTTTACCTCATTTTGTTCTTTATGATGCTGCCAAACTTTCAAGTTTTGTTGACAGTTTATGTAATGTTTTTTTTATATTTTGTAATGGTTTTTTTTGTTTCTCACTGTACACAATAAAAAAAATAGGAATTTATCTTCATTCTAGCGTTGATTCAACTTGAAATTTCAATTTCTTTATTTTAAAAAATGTAGGAACGTAAAAACATAACTTTGTCTGGCATAGTCTTTTGAGTTAATACTGAAAACAATACTAACTACTATGAAGTTTTAGTTGTTATCAAATTTAATCACTAGCCCCATATACATATGGTAATTGATCAAATTCATTGGAAGCAGCCTCATATGTTGTCTTTTTACTGAATATCGTTCAGGAAAGGGATTCTAACAGACGGCATTTATGTCAAATGAAGAAGTAACTCTTCAACAGAAAATGTGATTGTAAAGCAAATCTGGCTTCAACCTGTGAGGGATAATGTGCAGTAAGCCAATCATTATTGCAGAATGAACGACAACAGGGTGAGAAGGACAGGATAGATTTAGTTGTCAATGATTTGGCACACAGTATTGATTTAATGGCTTCTGCTTAAAAAATAGTCCTCTCGCTGTGTATGGAGATCAGAACTGTGTCCATAATAACGGTTTGCTATTCATAGCAGTGGTCTGCTAGATAGAATGAACGTACCATAGAATGCTGTAATTGACCAATCAGAAACAGGTATTTAACGAAGCTGTGTAATAAATAACAGTGATCAATTGTAAATTAATCTTAAGAAATATGTATATATATAATATATAAGTCTATAATACTTTTTTTTTTCTTTCAATGAACAAGTTCAATGAACCAAAAATGGATTTTACGTCTCCAAATCTCATGAGATACATGTAAAATAATTATTCAAGAAAACGTATGTTATGTAAAATAAGATGTTGTACAATATGCACTTTCAAAAACGAGAGCATGAATTTTAAAGCAGTGGAAGTTGGAAAGGTTAATTTTGACAAATCCAAAAGTATAAAGTTTTAAGGACACTTCATGTACAAATTAAGAGTTTCTGTAATATCAGGTGCATCACCACAAGATTTGATTAATTAATTATCAATATAAGTACAGGGGAGAATAAGGAAAAATCTGACAAATGCAAATATGAAAATTTGAAGAAAAACATGTTTTTTTTTGCTTGTTGTAAACTTCAAGAGGCATTCAAAGCAAGCCTGTAGAAATACCCAGCTTTGTGTGAATTATGTATATTCCCACATGTTCCTGTTGGGGTTTAGAGTTTGAATTAAGATTTAAGAAGGATTCTTAACAGGACATTCAATTCAATTCAGTTTATTTTGTATAGCCCAGAATCACAAATTTACCTCAGAGGGCTTTACAATCTGTACACATGCGACATCCTCTGTCCCGGAACCCTTGCACAGGAAAAACTCCCCTAAAAACCCCTTTAACGGGGAGAAAAAAGGAAGAAACCTCTGGGAGAACGACAGAGGAGGGATCCTTCTCCCAGGATGGACAGAATGCAATAGATGTCATGTGTACAGAATGAACAGCATAACAGAGTTACAACACATTCAATGTATATGACATATAATAAGAGTAGTAAGCAGAGTAATGAAGGAAAAAATGAAGACTACTTATAATAACAGCAGCAATTATTATAGTAGAATTCTAATGAGAAAAACATGTTCATATGTTTGTGCTGAATAATGTGACGCCTGTCATTGCTTAGTATGCTGAAAAGGGTCCAAATGTTTTAGTATTTTACACTGATACGTATTTTCTGGAATGTTTTCAGGTGGAATCATTTAATGATGAAACTCGCGCGACAATCGTTTGAGGCGCAGCTCCTGTCTCGCGAGAGTTTAGGTGACTGGTCCCATTACCAGGTACAAGGCCATCTCCAATATCTCTAACCCGGGGGGTCTGTTTGTTCATTCACAATATTATTAAGTCAATACAAACACAGTGACACTTCACCCGGCGGGAGCTTCAGATCAAAGGTATGTCCACTGCTGCTGGCTTCAAAGGTGCGTTTGTTCTGTCAGCTGGCCAAACGTGTTTCAAGTGAATTTGTGGAAGGAGTTACATGGATTGTGTCGACTGACATGGATTAATGGATGCTGTTTTCGGTCCCACACCTTTAGTTTAGCCTCCAGCTGTACGGGTGATTGACATTTTGTCCTCAGGCCTAGTCAGCAAACATCTCTCAGCTTCACAACAGGAGAGACATGTGGTTCTCATGTATGTAAACGTGTAAGTATCTACAGGCTCACACTGAGTTTGCTCATAACAAACTTAAAATGTAGATTTTAATATCAACATTGAATGTCAAGCAGAAGCATTTTTGAATTTCCACCTACTGTATTTACATGTGTGTGTAGTTAAATGTCAGGACGGGTTGAATGTAGTCTTGGAACAGTACTGTTTGATATGAAACCCTGTTCATATTATTATTTGAATAGTTTTGTATATGCAACACTATTTTTACACTATGTAAAATCAAGCTATATTTCCATTTGGAGGAGGCCAACCAGTTTACAGTGAGGTATAGTAAAGATTGAATCAATTAAAAGATGTTATGATGCCAGTTTATGAGACACATAACAGCATTTTTACACCATCAAATGATTATTACAAGTCTGCAAATGATGAATACTAACTAACAGCAAGTAATTAGTTCAATATATTAACCCTCTAAGTATGTCTTATTGTAGAGTGGTACCTCTTGGTGGAAATAAATAGTCCTTGTAGACTGTTATGGTTCACATTTACTGATTTAAGGATTATTTTATAGCTATATGAGCTGCCATGGCTATTAGCGACCACAGGGGGGAGCTAGAGAGAAATGAATGAGGGATGGAGGGAGTGGTTGGGGGAGGAAAACATGGTTCCTACTGGGAGAGTGGGAGAAGAAGGGGGAGATGAGAGGGGACAATTTGATTTCTGACCACAAACCCAAAGCACCACTGTCTTTTATCCGACTGTCGTGCTGTTTTGTTGGCCGTTTATCAGCTCTTGATTTTACTGCCTGTGCGCACTGGCCAGCAGAAAACAAGGATAATCAAAGCTCTCCCGCCCCCCACACCCTGTTTCCCCCTTACTATCTTGTGGTGATTATTGACTGGATCTGAAGGATTTTTTTTTATCTTTTTAAGACTTTGACTGAATCAATTTCCTCTCCTGGAAGACGTTTTTGGCTCCATCAGGGTCCAAAACCCCAAACCCCTCCCTCCTGTTGCTGGGAAACCTCTCCAGTGATTTGTGTGTTGTCAGAGTGCATTATAGACACTGACATGGAGAGGGAGAAACCTTGGCCAGAGAAAGGGGAAATAAAGAGGCGGCGGGGGGGTTCAAGAATAAAAATGATCACATGCACAAATACGCCGGCTCTCTTTTGCTTCCTTGTACTGTCTCTCTCAAAACATACATACATACATACATACATACATACATACATACATACATACAGACAGCATACTGCACTCTAGGGCTTGATTAACATGCTTTGATTCCCCTGTCTCTCGCTCTCTCTCGCTCTCTCTCTCTCCCTCTCTCTTGTTCACTCTCCACTGGCATTTTAACCGGGTTGAGTTTCAGCTTTTGGGATGAAAGGAATGAAGAATGTGTTTGGCAGCAAAACTGTTGGGGAGAATATTTTGATGTTTAATTGATAGAGGTTGGATGTCAGAGCAGAAGGCTTGTTATTTGCAATTACCCTAAATCACTGTATGTGTGTGTGTGTGTGTGTGTGTGTGTGTGTGTGTGTGTGTGTGTGTGTGTGTGTGTGTGTGTGTGTGTGTGTGTGTGTGTGTGTGTGTGTGGGTGTGTGCTTTTGTGGTACGTGTCTGTCTGTGTGAGATTTGCAGTCGGGAGCCGTGTCTTTGTGTGCTGTAAGTGTGAACGATTTCATACCACGGTCAGAAACGCCTTTCGCTGCCAAATTCCTCTCTCCTTGATGTGAGAGAAAAACTGTCACATTAATTAAAAACAATAGGGCTCTGCTCTACAGTGCACTGCTCATATTTTTTTTGGGGGGGGGGGGGGGGGGGAGTATTGAACATTTGAGAAAAAAACTGTGGGTTTTATTATGTGAAATTGAGTTTTCTTGTGTTCATGTGCTGTATCATTAAAAAATGCTTATGCCATAATTCCCTATACTAAGAGATGTTGTACATCCCATTAATATCAATGAGGGTGGACTGAATATTCGAAACACTTCTCAAAATAAAACAATACAGTTCCTACTAGAGCCTGAAAAATGACACCGTCTAAAACTTTTAAATCAAAAACGGAACTTTGTAACCTTAATAAACCTGCAGGTGAGTGAATGTGCTGCAATTAAATGAACAAAGTGCAGGCTAATCAAACACACACCCACTCAGTAGGCTCTTATCAAGCATTTAAACTAAAATGCAATCTTTTGGTTTAATTTATCGTAATTAGTATATATGATTATTTTCCCCTCCCTGTTTTCACTGGTAAACAATGAACACAATGGCTTTCATCCACTTGCAGCCAAAGTCAACCTACGCAGGTATTTTCACTTATTAAGCCTAATTATGTGCAGACTGAGCTTTAGAGACGTGCCCCTGGCTTCGTTCATGTCACTCCCGAGTTCTCAAAAATCCCCACAATGGAACAAATAACATAGTGTCTATAACATGTACATCTGTTTCTTCTGACAATCTCTCAATGCAGTGCAATTTATGAATGCGAAAATTACAGATGTGCAAGTCTACACCGGGGGGAATGATGACATAAAATGATGATTTATAAGTGCCTGAAATCTCAATTTACCGCTTTTATATCGAGTAAAATATAGTGTGTCTATTGTATACGGAGTAGTGATTAGAGACGGAGTGATTTCAGCCAAAGCATCTTCTTTCATTCTTATTGGTAAATTGAGGTGATATAATTCCCTGTACAAACATAGCCCCATGCAACATCAACCTGAGCAGAGGTCTTATCAGCCACAATGAAGCACATCAATGCTAGTGGTGTAGAAGTCAACATTTCTTACCAAATTTATAGAAATCGACATTTCATGGTTGAAAATGGCCAAACCCCTCTCCTCTACCGGGTCATTTTTTAAAGCTATGAGAATACCTGTTGTCATTTTATAACCTTTTAAATGGTTGCCTGTTTGCACACCCAGCCGACAAAGAACAATGTTATGTTTCTGTCTACTTGACAAAAGATCAGAAGGCTATTCACTCTCCTATTGGCTCTGTTTCGGTCTCCGCTAAATATCTGTCTCTTTCTTTAACAGCTATTTACTTACTTTGTCCATTTGTCTTGGATGCTGGGCATGTTATGTACAGTAGGTCTATTTGAGATGTTACATTGAAAACAGCTGAGTGCAGAAACGGTCATAAGCTGGAGAACCAAAGTGATGATTCAAAGGAGGGAAAAAAATAATTGATATGAGTGGGACTACAGGTTTTTTTGTCTCTAAGAGAGACACCTTTACACAAAGTAATTTGATCAATTGTTGAAAAGTATGAATTGAAGCAGCTTTAAAGTTTTTGTTGAAGCAATTTCACCCAGAAGGCCATTTGTGACACTGCTGACTGAAAAAAAGGTCAAACTACAACTGATAGTTTCTGTGATTTCATATGTTCTGATTTAGTGGCAACTAACGCAAATTATACATAAAACTCTTTGTTGAATTTTTGGGGTTGATGTTTTGAAGATGATATTAAAAATGTAAACATAAATGTCTTTCTCTCTCTCTCTCTCTCTCTCTCTCTCTCTCTCTGTCTCCACCCTTGCAGAGTGATGACCCTCTGATGACCCAGCATGTTATGAACACACCACATAGGAGAAGCTGCAAAACCCATCTGTGAGTCTGTCCAGGCAATCATGTGTCTCCCACACACACACTCAGACTCAGAGCTCACCTTTAGGGCAGCCCTGCCTCTCCAGGTACCAGCATGGATTAAAACTCTGCTACGTCAACAGTTTAACAGTTCTGATGGTACGACTGCAGATTCAACAGCTATCTACCCTGAGGACATGCACGTAGCCTATCCTCACAGTAGAAAAATGTTATTTGTAATTTGTAATATATGATCAGAAAGTAAAATGTAATATTACAGTGACTAATAACTGACTCCAAAAACATGATTGCCTCCAGTGTAAATCATCACTGGCCTCGAGATTTAAATTTGATTAAGATTCACCTGTCGATGATTTGAATGCCCAACTGTTCTTGATGCATCTCAATGTATCGCATCCTCAATTTTCTATATAAATGCACATGGCTACTTTTTCATCAATTTAAACAAATGGTCACATATGATATAAAAAGCTGAATCTAATATTTTTCCCAGCGTTGATGAAACAGAGCAGCTAATATTGGTAGCGAGAGAAACAAGTTAGCGGACTGCAGATCGTTTATAAACTAATAAATATAGTTATTGTATAAGGAGACCAGTAACATGTACGTAAAACATGAATACATCTCACACTTATTTGGTAAAGTGGCATCTATGGTCAAAACACATGAAAGCATAAACGTGCTGCAAACTTCGGTTCATTTTGTGTAGTAATGTTTTTATTGTATCATTTGTGTAAATATAGCCAGTGTTTCAGGTTGAATTTACTCCAATGGCAGCATTCAAAGCGTGGCAAGTGCATCCTCAACTAGAAATATGCACAATAGATTTTTTTTTTTTTTTATAACCTTAAACTGAAACACAGAGCCAATACACAGTGTTTCAACTAACTGGTACACAAAGACTGCTGGTAAAGCACCTATAGGAATAATATATCATCAAACAACCAAGAATACATATTTGAGTACATTAAAACTGTATTGAGAAGTTGACAGCAAAGACAGCAGGTTGGTGTTGCTCCTGCGGTTAATAATTTATAGGAACCTTCACCTCGGACATGCCATCTTTGTTACAAAAAAAAGTTTTTATTGTATGGGTGTGTTTGGAAGGAACAAAATGCTCATAAATCAAATTCGTGTTTTAGAATCAAAGGTCAATAAAATAGAAAGAGAAAATGAATGAGAACAGGCAGATAGAAGATTGTTTGGTGTCTTGTTTCAACACCACGTATAGTTTACCGCCAGATGATTCACCACAAACTGCATTCTGCACACGCATGTTTTTTTTGTTTTCCTTACTCAGAATCAGCTTCTTTTGTCTTTTGCAATAGGTTTTCAAATACAAGGAATTTGTCTTGGTATGTCGGTGCAGAACAATAAACATAGTAGGAGAAAATAAAATCAAGTTGTGCAAAAGTCAAGAATATAAATATATTGAAATAATGTCCTTTTTAAAAAGGTGGTCAAATTACTGGAAAATATTTCAGGTTTATAATGACAGTTGCAAAAGTTCAAAGTATGAAGTAGTTTTAAAAGGTGAATCAATAGAAAGTGCTGTCTGGGATTTTCAGTAATCGTGATTCAGCTTCAGTGGAGAAACCTCGTTGACTTATCGTAAATGTTCCCACAACGCACACGCACATACTCTCCGTCCCTCTCCCCCCTCCTCCCCCCTCCATCACCCGCTCTGTTCTCCGCCTCCATTCTCCGGCTGACAGTGAGGGTTGAGGCTGGCTGGAAGGCAGTGAGTGGAGCCATTGTGCCCAGAGGTCAGAGAGAGTCAGAGATACACAATGACGGGTCAGAGAGTTACTGCGGTGACGGGACGACCACTTGGCAGCACTGTCCTACTCAGCCAGATAAACCACAGTCTGGGAAAAGAAGTATTCAGGGAAAGACAGAAGGAGGTGGTGGCAGTAGGTGGAATATTATAATAGAGGGACAGTTGAGAAGAAATGCATCTGCTGGTCATGCTACACATGCAAAATTCATGGAATATAAAAATGGCTGTGTGCTTAGAAAATGTTGATTTTGATTAAATAAAATCCAAACAAATTTCATGTGTACACACGTTTCATGGAGACTTTCAGGACGTTACATTTTTTTGGTAATTTATGTCATTTATTTTGAGATTTTTTGTTTACATGCAATTTAACACCAAGCCGGAGCCACAGGAAGGCAAATTGTGTCAGAGCAGCCTGGTGTTTGGTAGAGAAGGCCCACGTTTAAATATATGTGTGTGTGTGTGTGTGTGTGTGTGTGTGTGTGTGTGTGTGTGTGTGTGTGTGTGTGTGTGTGTGTGTGTGTGTGTGTGTGTGTGTGTGTGTGTGTGTGTGTGTGTGTGTGTGTGTGTGTGTGTGTGTACGCTATGTAGAATATGTCCGTGTGTGCAGAGTCAGCGTGTGCATGAGGACAAGTGTGTCTTTGTTTGTGAGCACATGCGAGCTGTAGCTGTTCCAGAAAGAGCTCAGTTGTATTGAGCTCTGTGATGCAGCCAGGGATGTTTTAATTTCTTCTTTTCATAAATATGAGACACAGTGTTGCGTTCAATAAGCACATCGTGTAGTTTACGGCTCACCTCCACTGAAGAGCTCATGTGTTGGTGTTGAGCTCCTTCCAGTCTATAAACGTAACCTGGGCTGGAATAACCACCATCTATTAGCTGACCCGCTGTCGCCCAGCCAGCAGACAATCAATACCCTCTGATAATGATGTCATTTATTCACGGTAAACCTCAGATAATGACGAGACTGGAGGTCTCCTGTTATTACCTCATTTCACGGGGCTTGTCTCGATGTTGGGATCAACCGCTACACAAAACCTCTCATGGACGTCTCGAGGAGTCTGGAGAGGAGGAACCTTTCAGACAAAGACGTGTGTGTGTGTGTGTGTGTGTGTGTGTGTGTGTGTGTGTGTGTGTGTGTGTGTGTGTGTGTGTGTGTGTGTGTGTGTGTGTGTGTGTGTGTGTGTGTGTGTGTGTGTGTGTGTGTGTGTAGCAGGTGGAAGCATCTAATTGACGAGTGTTGATAAATTCAATGATCTAAGAACAGCAAGGTAAAGCTCATTGGGATTAGGGATGCACCGATATTGGGCCGATGCTGACTGAAATAGCTGAATTGGAAATCTGTGCTTATCTATTCAATTCAATTCTATGTTTCTGTACTATATACATTAAATGCTGGATTTTTTTTACATTAATAATAATTATGTGGTAAGTAAATATATGTAACAAATGCCAAATTCAATAAAAATAAGGGGAGAAATTTGAAAGAATAACAAAAAATAAATGAAGGGGGATGTGGTGCCTTTAAACAAACACATTAATCATTGATATATCTACACACAAGTACACATTTTGGGGAAACACACTATTGTTATGATTTAAATCATTAAAGAAGTGAGTTGTAGAAAGGCCTACGGAGATTTCCCGTCCATTGCAAAGTTAGGAAAGCAATGTTTATGTTAGGCCTGATGTTTCCTTACTCATGAAAGAATGATCCGTCCACTTCCACACTGTGAGGCATACAGATTATTAATTAAACACCGGTATCAGATCTATGCTCGGTATCGGCTGGTCCGCTGAGGTAAGAACTCAGCCTTTGTACACGGGGTGCTGCTCTAACAGGTGAGCTGCCGGGACACTCAAAACATGTCTTTTAAATAATGTAGCAAAAGTTTTTCCTTTTGTTCCTTTTAAACATTGTATTCTTCTCGGTTTATAAGTACTGTCTATCAACACTTTTTAGCTGAACTGATTTAAGACTTTTATTTTATGACATTTATATTACTTGTTGCTTTGGATTAATATTTTGAGATTTATCTTAGTATATGTTGTTTTTTATAAACTCAACCAAATCAACCATCATTTTGAATCTTGTCTAAGTCACGCTAATATTTTTGAAATCAATTGGGATGCACCAAAAACACTTCAAAACATTAGTGCAAACCCTGACAGAGTATGCCAGGCAGACACACAACCTTGCAGTTAAACTAATTGATGCACTGGATACTTACAAGGAAAGTGGACGCAACATTGTGGCTGCTAACTCTCCCGGAAAAGGGAACTGGGGATTCACTTGCTGATTCACTGGGAGCCTTATTAGACTCAACTGACAAGTCGTCATGTTGCAATAAAGTCCTATTAGGGGCAATTGTATGTGATTCGTTTTTAAGAGTATAAGTATGAGTACATCAGCACAGTATAGGTCGATACCAGTACCGGTGCATCCCTACCCGCTAATATATCAGTCTAGCTAAGGGCTTTTTGTGCAGAATGAGCATCACAATTTCAAGAGAATTTATAAAAGAAATAATTAATAAATATTTCTAAATATATACACATAATTAATCTGTGCCCTCCATCTGACTGGTAATGTGAAGGGTGATGTAAAAACAAAACTGCAATCTTCAAATGATATTCCCTCAAACTATTTCACAAAAGATTTTCTGAGAAATTTGAGTTAGTATTTGCTTGTTTATATCAGTATAGACATCGGGATTGTGTGTCATGATATCTTGATATATGATTTCATCATATACTGTATGATTCTATTGAAAGATTATAGATTAACATATTGAATAATTGCTCAGCCCTGGTCTAGGTCCAAATATAACAATATGTAACATCCACCTATCCATTTGCAGCTGTAAGAGAAGGATCCAGTAGGTTTTACTTTTAGAGCTTGTTTATAAGGCTGTCCAGACCGAGTCATGAGGAAGTGTGTGTGTGTGTGTGTGTGTGTGTGTGTGTGTGTGTGTGTGTGTGTGTGTGTGTGTGTGTGTGTGTGTGTGTGTGTGTGTGTGAGTGTGAGTGTGAGTGTGAGAGAGTGTTGTAAATTCATGCTGAGGTGAGTTCTGAGCCTCAGGTTGATCCACGGTCGATCTGACAAGAAGCACAGGCGGTCAGAATCTGCCTCCAGCTTACCGCCCCCCACACACACTTTCTTTTTTACACGCACACACATTCACCCCTGCTCCCTGGTTTACTAAACATCCACAGCCTCCTCCTGCTTCCTCCATCCATCCACCCCTTCTCCTCCTCTCCTTTCCTCTCCTCCAGGATGGGGGTAAAGACAGCCGCGCTGAAGTGGATGTCGGGGGGAATTAGACGCTGGCAGACAATTTGATTTCTTCGTCTTCAAGGCTTCCCACTCGTCCACAGAACACAGGCAGCACAGAGGGTTTGATGCTCGCAGATAGCAGACAAGCAAGTCTGAGAGGAGAGGGAGACATAGATAGAAACAGACAGAGAGCGAAGCAGATGAAGGTAAAGAGTGATAAAGACAGAACGGAATCGGAGGTGCAAGACGGAGGGAGAATTAAAGAGGGCAGTTTGAAACTAAAGAAATGAAGGGTAATTAAGGTAATTAAGATTGACAGGAAAAATAAATAACAATGAAAAGAAGGAACCAGAGAGGGGGAAAAAAAGCTCAGCAGGGGAAAGGTTGAGTGTGTCAGTGGGAGAGAAACGGAAGGAGACAATGGGAGAGGCCATCCAGGCAGCCACTTAATAGTCCTCCCACTCGCTGCTGTCCAAATGGGCAGATTGACGCCTGTTAGCTCCTTTTAAGAGCTCCCATAATGGACCACAGTTTAGGTGCTCGGTTCTGTTCTCTTGTTTCAGCCTCTTTCAGCACATAGGGGCGGAGAACGGATCCTGTGCTCTCACCTCGCTGTGATCATGTACACACAGATAGATTTACTAACCCACAGAGGACTCCGGCAAGGTGAATTATGGCGAGAGTGGCCGACCTTGGAGTAGCGTAATGCCAGTTTGAGTTGTGTGCGTGTCTGTGGGTCTCGTACATTATGTGCATGACGACCACATACTGGAGATGTGTCTTTTTGTGTGTTTGTGTGTGTGTGTTTATGTGGCTTTGTGCATGTCTGCCTTTGTGAAGGTCCATGTGTGAGTGTGTACAGTGTACACATGATGCTGTGGGTCCATCAGTGTGTGTGGGTGCTTTGCTTTGCTACAGGGGAATAATAAAGTGTGGAGAGAAATGCTGGTTGAGCTATAACTAACTGAGTCGGAGGTGGTTCCATCGTGGTTATGTACACACACGTGTGTACTATTGAGGACTTTGTATGGTCAGTGTGCTGCAATGTGGATAAATTGTTACAGGGATAGTCAGTGGTGTCTATAATGTGAATCCCTGGATATAAAATGTTCATCTGTAGTGGCTCCAGTAATATTTGATTCTATATATAATACGACCACAAATATGTATTTACTAAATATCTTGTAAAACAATTTGTGAAATTGAAATGAAATGTTTTTTAAATAAATTTGAAGCATTTAATAAATTATTTTGATTATTTTATCTACAAATTTTAATTAGGCCTATTTACTTTTTGTCAGCTACTTTTTTTACTAGGCCTATTTGTGGCAGTCATGTTGTGAGATGTAATGTTCTGTAACTAAAATCATGATCTACAGATGTTTTAACTTTTTCTATTTGATAAAGTGGAGACAAAGTTGAAAATTTAAAGATACATTTAAATTCCTTGCATTTCAACGGTGTAATCCGACACACACATAAATTAAATTATATTGAAACATTGGAATATGGGACTAATAATCCTCCATGCAGGAAAAACCTTGTATAGTATTAAGGTTGGGAATCTTTATGAGGCTACTCATACTGCCAGCAGCCTTATTTATAGTATACCGCCATCATGACAAACAGGTGCTCTGCAGCCAAACATCATTCAAAGGACATGCCGAGGTGTCCTTGAGCAAGACACCTAACCCCAAGTTGCTCCCCGGGCGCAGCCCACTGCTCCTCCGGGATGGGTCAAATGCAGAGAATTGTAATTTCCCCATTGTGGGACTAATAAAGGCTTAATTATTATTATTATTATTAAACCCACAGAACTTTCTTTTAAATTCTAATGAAAATCCAAATGTTTCAGAAGAATTTGGGAAAAATTGTTATAAAATCATTTACAAAACATTTCCATTTGGAGATGGATGAATTTGTTTTCTTGGGGTAAAAGAAGGACACATAGTTTTCTGATCTGAAATTATTTGTGGGATTACATAATATTGTTTGTTGCTCCCAAAGAGAAATCACTGAATAATAAATCAGTTTCATGTTGTGACATTGCTTTGGTCAAAGTTTGGTTGGTTTTCTGAACCAAAACAACCTGGTTAGTGTGAGATAATTTATTCTTGAAACCACATTGTGTACACATGCCAGTGTAATGTTGTGGTTAAGAGTTATAAAAGACGCACTAACCGCTTTTATCTTAGCTTCAGTGTGAGCATCGATTTACTGATAGGAGCTGGGAGCCGCCTTCCAAGGCACCAGGCTTTGTTATACAGATTCTCTCTGTTAGTCAGAAGAGATGTCGCCCTGATCCGGTTGTCTGTGTAATGCCTTTTTCCATGGCGCCGTGTTGATAAAGACAGATCAGGTCAGCCAACCTGAGACCAAAAACAGAACGCTCATGTTACACAGTGTGTAATACTGCGAATGCAAGGGCTTTCATCAGTCGGCCATGGGCTGAATCACCATTGGGTTACGTCATCCGGCGTTAAAAAGCGGGCTGTAATATACAGGTCGGGGCTTCTTATTACATGGACAATGGAATTCCAAATCAAATTTAAATGCGGCACGCTTTTTTAAATAATATTGTTTATAGTATTTAAGGGTGATTATATTTGATAGCCTGACTTTTGCATGAACATCGACCTACTGTGTTATTTACCATTCACTGAGTCCTTTCTATTTACAGCTTCTTGAATCCCTTCTAACACACAATATGAAAATACAATATTTTTGTCAATAAGGAACAATCTGAATATGACTGAATATGACTTCCTTATCTTCCTTATCTAATCAGTTATTAGGATACATTTTTAAAAGGAAAGCACGATGCACCCTAAATAGGTGAGATTTTTTACCTGGATAAGACATTTTTCAATATGTACTTGTATTAAAAATATATTTGTACAATATTATCAGTGACAAAATATACAGTTGTCACACCTTAAAGAAAATTTACATCTAATGAGTAATGAATATAAAACGCATTAAAGCTTCAGAATACACCAGGGGATATTCTACTGACGTATTTTATATCGTAGAAAAAATCTCTTGAGCCTATTTCAGGCGCCAAAAACGATTGACAAGGAAACTGGAAGTGCAGATCATTTAGTTGTATAACTTAGTTATATCATTCCTGCAGCACTTAATTTTTAGCCTGTTAATATTTTGATATTCCACATTGATTGTGATTGATTTTTTTTATTGTTGGCAGTTTATAAAATTACCGCATCATGCCAATAAAGCATTTGAAAATTGAAAAACCAAACAAAACACACAATATACACACAGTCACCTCTGCTGTGCCGCCCTACACAACACCTCAACATGCTTCCACTACATGGCAGACACTCTGCTCCCTCAAGCAACAATCAATATGTTCATTGGAGCACTTTGTTTCCACGTTGGCTTTGTCGGCGGTTTACAGTCGTTGTTTGTAAAGGATCTCCCCTCAGCTGCAGGCGGTGCTGTTCGCTCAGCTGTACGGTCACCGAGGCTGTCGGGCTCATAGCGGGAGACAAAACTCCATGCCTGCTCCAGTTGTGACTCCAAACACAACCGGAGTAACTCAGAGTGCCCTCCAGCCCAGCAGCTCATCAACCCCACCCTCACAACCCCCTCCCTGGATGTGGGTTGCCAGGTCCTCCGGCCCCCCCCAGATGCAGGTTGCCAGATCGTAGTAAGCCCATGCGGCGTGGAGGGGCTCTGAGATGCTGGCTGTGGCCCGGTGCCACACTGGGCCTGGTTATTATCTCCAGATGACATCAGCATGAGCAGCAGATGCCTTTTTGGCCACAGGGGCCGAACAGAGCAAGAGCGAGAGCGAGCGAGAGAGAGCGCGAGAGAGAGGGAGAAAGTGTGTGTGTGTGCGGTCTGCATGCTGTTCTCGGCAGGAT
The DNA here is from genome assembly GCF_027596085.1 of Anoplopoma fimbria. Classification (NCBI taxonomy): domain Eukaryota; kingdom Metazoa; phylum Chordata; class Actinopteri; order Perciformes; family Anoplopomatidae; genus Anoplopoma; species Anoplopoma fimbria. Next base: position 15,351,619 of record NC_072457.1, read on the forward strand.
CGGGCTATTTATTACCTCCCCACTTACCAGGCCATCTCCCCCACTCAGCTGGGTAGGAGTGTCTGTTTCATTCCAAAACGACCGTTTCTCCTCGTGATGATAATGTAATCAGGCAAAGACACACACACACACACACACACACACACACACACACACACACACACACACACACACACACACACACACACACACACGTATACGGAGACGAACCGTTTAATAATAGTAATCGTTATCTATTTGCTGTGGCAGTCATGCTCACATACACATGTGAAAAAATGACATGATAATTAGCCTTGTGAATAATCTTGATAATAATAATAATAATGATGATCCTAATAGATAGTTTTAATCACACTAATGGAAATGAAAGAAAACTGCTTGATGTCACACTGGAACAGATGACGATTGTGTCAGTAACAGTGTGAAGAATGATGTGATTTACACTGAAGCACAAAATCAGAAGATACTCCAGTTAATGATGGTGATCAGGATTGTTATGTAGGTCACCTGGTGTGTGTTTGTTGTGTTTGTGTGTTTGTGTGTGTGTGTGTGTGTGTGTGTGTGTGTGTGTGTGTGTGTGTGTGTGTGTGTGTGTGTGTGTGTGTGTGTGTGTGTGTGTGGTGTGTGTGTGTGTGTGTGTGTGTGTGTGTGTCGTCCCGCTGAAAGCTGCTGGTTTATTTATGCCTGTGTTTTCTTTGAGGGACAGGCTGAAGAGGCAGCAGATTAAACTCATGGAAGCAAATCAAAGCAGGAGCAGACGATTTAGATTAAAGCGCCTGCACCTCGCCAGGTTTAGCAAGTGCGTGGCGGTGTGTTATTGTGTATGCACGTGTCATATGTGTATGTGATATGTGTGTGTGTGTTGCACTGCAGCCATTCCCTGTCCATCACCTCAGTTATTTTACAGTCCTCCTTCCCTGCAGCTTATTATATACAGTCTATTCCTGCTCAGCTCCGACCAATTTAATGGAAGGGAAAAAGACGGGCATCAGGAAATGATATTTCTAATCAGACAACAGCAAAGGGCCCCTTTTATTAAAGTGGGGGTGCTCTTTCTTTCTGTCTCTGCCTGTGTTCGGAGCAGTCTACAAGGCTGATAATGGCCCTGGTCGGTCTGGTGTCATTATATTAAAGCACAGAACGATCCCACACACACTCCTCCCTCTCTGACCAATTCCCTCATATTCTTCCTGCTTTGCTCTTTTTCTAGGGAAAATGGACACTTTTGTTGTTCTTTCTTTTATTGCTCGATACCGGTGTGTATTATACCTTTGAAAAAATATTGAATCGCACCTCATAAAAGCAGCTGTGGATTTGTAAAGCGGTAATGTTCTGGTGATCTCATGCACTGTGGCAGGTGGATGATGTGGCAGAGCGAACAGTGTCTACGCCTGCACAGTATAGTATTAAATATAGTATTTGTTTTTATTATTTTACTTAATGCGAAAAAAGCTGTACTGTAAGTGAGGGCTAGTTTTTCAATACATAGAAAATGAGTCAAGATAATAAGTAATTTATTTTCTGTTTAGTGTGATCATTATTTGTGCATGCTTATGTCTCAAGTATGGTATTATGACAAAGACAAAAGGTTTAAGTCTTTTAAATTTAAATTTAATCATAATTAAGATAATGACATGCTGTGTTTATAGAATATTCCCTTTAACAAAGAGCTGTTGGAACTTTTGGCAAACTGTCCCCATGGACTAGTAGAATCTTATCTAAAAGTAGCTCTTATCTGAAAGCGATTAAAATCATAACCTTTTGAAGGTCAGTTGTCTTTATGACAGGAAAGTGGGTTTGTCAGATGAGAAACATTTTGTCTATTAGCAAAACCTCCTTAAATCGCTTAAGCTGTTGCTGCTTTGGGGGAAAGGAATTAATCCAACAAGAACATTGTAATTAGCCTGGTAAGACAAGACCTTCAAATGTATCTGAAAATATTTCTGCTAACCAAGCAACCTTCAAATGTGCAAAGTGCTGGACTCTACCTCGGTGGGCAGTCAAACATTACTCAAGTCCAGCCAGCACAGCAATGTTTTGTGACAGCTGACAAAGTCCAAAGGTTTCATTTTTTTAGTCAAGTCTCAGGGAAAGTGCCCCGTTTGTTTGGAAGCTTGTCATAAAACTGGGATTTCCATAGTGAATATGATGTACTTTGTGCTTTTGACAGCAATGACGACACACAGGATAAACTCTTTGGCAGCTGATAGACTGATGGCCTTAAACTGATGTTGTAATCACATAGTAACACCCTGCGATGAGGAAACATTTGAATATTAACAGAAGACCAGTTTGTTTACGTACGTGTCTGGGAATAACCTCAAATGTGAAATCTTAGCAATTAAATAAAGGATGTGCATTGAATATAAATGTCTCAAAGCCTTAACACTATATTTTACACTTGGCTGCCTCTTTTCTTATCTGCTTCTCTTCTTTTGCGGTGGTTATAAATGAAAATCAATAAGGAAGAATGGCTTGAAACTTGACTCACCTCATCAGTGGACTTAATAAAAAGAGTCAGTGTACATGAGACTATGTTTATGCAGTGTAGTTTTTATTTAAATGACGATTCACAAATCTTTTCTAAAGGCTGTCAAAGGCCAGTTATCTTATGCTTCGTGTGGACTCTTCCTCTCCAGAAGAGGAACCAGAAAAGTGCCTCTGTGTAACTGTGACAGACTAAACAGTTGCTCTGAGTTGCATCAGTTGTGTTTTTCCAACTCTGCGCCGTATCATCACAGTGGAGCTAAATCAAACTTAAGTCCTAATTACAGGCCACCGATGGCTACGAGGGAGTTGTCCCAGAGGTAGTCAGTGGTTAGTGTGGAAACGGAGAGGAAACCGAAAGTGTCACTCAGGTGAAGAAGCCTGGTTGTTTGTTCAGCCCTGGAACTTGTTGATCTCTGCTTGTGTTTAGTTTCATTTTTATGCATCATTTGCAGGTATCAGTTCCTGCTTTACAGTCTCTTTCTCTCGCCCTCCAGCCAGTGTGTTTTTATCCAGAGGCCCCTGTTCTCTCCAGGAAGTTGACCGGTGACCACAGGTGATGCCACCGCTCTGAGAAACCACCACTATGTTGTCACCTAAATTCAGACACCACCTCCAGGCTTGAGCTCAAGGTAAACACAGATGTGGCCAGAACACAAAAAACCCATGCATGCATGTTCAAATACTTGGCACACAATAGCACACAGTTGGTCTGCAGATATGCCCGTTAAGCTCATGCATTTAGGCTTCTGACGCAGGCGTTCACATGCATTGACACGCACAGACGTGTGCATATGGCCATAAAGCAAACATGTCATCCAAATGTTTCAACACACACATAAACTCATCCGAAACATGACCTCTGACACGTACACTCACACGCAGAAGCAAAACAGTTTATAGTCGCTGCTGAATACTCGGCCTGTGTCTTGGCGGTGTGTCACTCTATCTTAATCCCTCTGGTATTTCCAGCATGTGACAAGTGCACACAGCCGCCAGTCACAGTCCGTTCAGCCACGATTCACAGGGCGTGGTTTCTCCTTTTTCTTTTTGTTTTTCTGAGCCAGCGACATCCCCCTTGTGTACGGTTGCATTACTGATTTTTGTGATTGACACTGTTATTGTTGGTCCACCAGTTGTCGCTACACAAGTGTCAACATAACTGTGTCAACCTGATGGAAATGAATGTCAACAGAAAGCTGAAGGGCTACAAAATGATGCTCGGATTGACTCTCGTGTAAAATATGGAGGAATCAGTGGAGGACTAGTGGCATCATTAATAACAGCAGAATCTTATCTACATGCAAATCATAAATTATTTTATTTCTCAGTGTGTGTCCTGCAGAATAACAGGATCAAATTATTCCGGCTCCATAACCGTAATGACGGTAACAAGACTAATGCTTAGTTTATGACACACCGATGATTAGATACCTCTGTACAGTTTTGTGTCCATTCTCTGCTGTTTAACTCACTGCCCTTCCAGCCATTCATTGTGTTTCATTACAACATTAAGCTGGTTCGAATGCCATAAAAGACAACGGCTGTGAGTCAATGGCCTTGCCCGAGCAGCCTCAGCCGAGGTGGCCATTTTAATAGATATTGACGGCAGGTTTTAGCCGTGTTCTCCCAGCACGCTTAAAAGCCCATGTTCTACTGATTAGCTAATTAAAACCTAGAGCGAGGGCTATTGATCCAGAGGAAGGGCAGTAGGGAGGCATCTGTCCCTCAGCTTGACGCGGCCCTGGCACCACCCCCTCCCCAACCGACACACACAAACACGCACACACCTCCTCAGTTAGGGCCTAAAAGCATTACCAAGGCCTTTTACACGTCACTAGATCTATATATTGGCTTTGAGTAGAAGTTATCACTTCTATTTTGAGAACATTTGCTTGTGATTGAGAGGGTGTGTGTGTGTGTGTGTGTGTGTGTGTGTGTGTGTGTGTGTGTGTGTGTGTGTGTGTGTGTGTGTGTGTGTGTGTGTGTGTGCGTGCGTGCGTGCGTGCGTGCGTGCGTGCGTTGAAAGGAGGGCCACAGCTCCAGTGTGTTCGATCGCTCTCCTGCCGGGCTCCAGTTAATGGTGGGTATTTATAAGTAGAGCTATCAGACACCTGATGGAGGCAGATTACAGGCTTGCGACTGGACAGGTAGCCGTAGAGGTGACAGCCTCACTTTTACAGATTTAAGACCCTTTCCTTTTTCTGCCACCTCCCATTACAGCTAACACCATGATATCTCGAGCGAGGTGCGAGGGTAAGAGATAAAATGAAATCAATACAGTGTGTTGTGTTAAAGGCAGGCTCAGAGAGATGGGAAATCACAGAAACAATTGGTGTCACACTCAGGGAGAATTTTTTACACGGAATGGAGATGAAGATTTGTGAAAACTTAGACATGCAAAAGGGGAACAATGACATTATTAACACTTATTTAATTAAAAGAAAATATGTGTGTGTGTCTCATTCACGGAGATTTTTTATAGACTTATACATGTCTGCAGTTATTTACTCATGATAATTAAATTAGGTTTTAGCTGTATATGTAAATGTGTTTTGTTTATAAATATATTATTGTCAGTTTTTATCCAATAAGCCCATGTTCTACCTGTCTGTCCTGGAAGAAAAAAGTATAAATGTTAAGGTAGTTTGCTTTGTTTGTACGATTTACGTAATTAGAAGCTTTGAATACATCTTTTGTAAAAAACTGAAGATCAATGTGTTTGAGGTCCTGCCTGCATAACAGCATGAGGGTTAGCTGAGGTTGGGGGGTCAGTGAATGTTTCATTAGCACAGTTATGCAACACACACACACACACACACACACACACACACACACACACACACACACACACACACACACACACACATACACACACACACACACACACACACACACACACACACACACAAAAACACATACCTGTGTGGTAAGTAGGCCATGTTAGTTCCATAATCACACTCTTTCATAATGAGACTTATCTAACAGCTGATTCTGTCTTGGGTAGTTTTATATAAAGCAGATAAAGTGTGTGTGTGTGTGTGTGTGTGTGTGTGTGTGTGTGTGTGTGTGTGTGTGTGTGTGTGTGTGTGTGTGTGTGTGTGTGTGTGTGTGTGTGTGTGTGTGTGTGTGTGTGTGTGTGTGTGTGTGGCTCTGCTCATACAAGCGTTTCCCCTTACATTGCATTGAATATTTATACTGCCAACCAACAGTTGAGCGGAACAAAATACTGTGTGAGAAAGACAGTAAGAGAGGGAGAGTGTATGTGATAATGCATCCATGCATCTATCCACACAATGTGAATGTGTGTATAAAGACGGTGTGCGTTAGATGGCGTGGAGCAAGCAGCGCCTCGCAGACTCACATTTCCTCCTCCTGTATTCATTAGCCTACAGCTCGTCTCTCCTGGGATGGAGGATTAGCCCGAGAAGGGAAATGAATGCTTTCTGGGTAGACGGCGTTCTCTCTGCCTGCAGCAGGAGGTCCATTGTCTGGTTTGATATCCGCGCAGGACACGGGACATCTGATCTGGCAGGCCTGGCACACATGACTCAGACGTTAGCGGGGGGGAGGGGGGGTAGGGTAGCGGAGAGGAAGCTGAACCGTGTTGACAAGCTGCGCTGCCGTTTCCATCTTGGTACTTGTGTTTGATCGGAGGAGGGTATAGTGCGCCTGTGATCGACCTTACTTTAGAAAAGTGGGGGACAGTAATGAAGACTTAATTGGCGTCATGTTGACAGGTGGGGACAGGAAGTTGATTTACGCTTATGGTGTAAGTCATCAGCGTGTTGGAGATTGATTTGACTTCGTAACAGGAGGAGAGGCATCACTTAGGCCTTTTTGGGCAGCAGGTTAGAGAGTAAACAACAGGAAATGGAGTTTGTCTTACAGAATATGCTGGGAGGAGATTGTCTTATGTGAGACATGGCAGGGATATGCTGAACCACAACCAGATAGAAGAGGGAGTTTGAAATTTTGATGCAATCAATGGCAGCACGCATAAATGCAAAGAGGTTTTCATAATGCATTAGCAGCTTCTTGTATTATTCTGCTTCATTACTGAATGATGCTTCATCAGGAAAGAGATTTCTTTTTTTTCTAACCATTAAAAAAAAAAAAATCTCTAGGACAGAGTTCCTCTCTGCAAATGGCGGCATAAAGAGGATAGAGAGCGTCTCTCACCACGCTGCCCCCTTCCCCTCTCTCCTCTGTCCACAAAATCCATCAAGGGAATTTAAGCAGCTGTTAATTACTTCCCCGTCCCTACTGAAAAGAGAGAGAGAGAGAGCGAGAGAGAAATCACGAGAGAGAGAGCGGGAGCTAAAGCTTCGCTGCGGTGCAAATCCCCTCTGCCTCACAAAACCAAATCAATCTGAACCCCTCAGCCCCCCACAAACCGCTCTACTCTCACACATACACACACACAGGAAGATGATCCTGTAAATCTGTGGTCTCGAGGGGCTGTTTGAGTGCTACTCCAGGGGTTTTTGGGAGGGGGTGACCACGGGGGTTCGGGGATTGAAGGAAAGGGGTAAATATCCCCAAATTGCCGCTAAAATGTAACATTAGGAAAAGGTAAGCCCCACTCTCGCCCATAATCTTCCACAGCACTAAACCATGGCACTAAATGACCTCTATTACAGAGCCTGAACCCATTAAGTCAATAGAGAAGAGATTACCTGTGAAATAGAGGCGACTAGCTGCCTGCTCTGACAGACCTGGCCCCCCAAATAATAAGCCTGGGGCAAAATTAGATTTGGGGTCGGGCGTGGCGTGTGCCTGTGGGCTAGAATAAGAGGATGTAGTATCGACCTCTGCGTGCTTGTTAGGAAGGAATGTGTGTATGAGGGCATGAGGGCTGATCACAGTGCAAATGGCAGAGATCAAAATCAGGGCGGTGCTGTGAGACTTTTAAAAAGTGAGATCCTGAAAGCTGAACTAGAGCTGCAGATTTGTCAGGTGGTGAGTGAAGTCCTGTACTCTGAATGTCACATGTTGGAGTCAATGTTTCCATCGGCGGCCATGTGTCCTGATGGATCAAATCAGCTAAAAGCCAAATATGTAAACATACTGTGCAAAAAAGTAGGCGGTTATTTCTGGCGGTTATTTCTGACATTTCTTTATGACGGTAAGCCTGATGTGTGTTATTCATTTCCATGAAAGGAAGCACCATTCTAAAAATAAAACGGAAACAGACAGCATTTATTAAATTAACTAATTTAGAAGGAGTAGGTGGCTTAAATAGAGAGAAAGATAACATAAAAAATAATCTTAACATGGACAGAAAAAACTTTTTTTAGAGATGACAGCTGAGCTTCTGATTTAAGTATCAAAAAGTAAAGAATTTAACTCACATGACTAATCAGCTGTTCCTGGATATTCCCAAAATGCAGGAATGCTTGACTCAGACATGGCAAATAGTAGCGGACATGAAAGAAAAATTTAAACATGTTCAATTATAACAAATTCATTTTCCATTTTTCCAACCTCTACATCTTCTTCTCTCTACTACAAAGTTTGCTTAAATGTCGCTTGACAATTGAATGGAAACACTGCTGTTTATTAGCAGTTTAGAGTATTTAAAGCATAATAATTGAATTACAGAATAAGCCACTGGGTTTTGAATTTAAGTGTCTGCTCAACCAAATTACAAAAACATCTATTTTCATTTAGCTTTAGTAGTAGCTGTCCTTGTCGATAGTTTAGGTTGCATCTGTATAGGTTCATCGTCCCTATGAACAATGTTGACAGCCTGTTGGGATTTTCTGTAGTAACAGTGATGTGGAGGACGGAGACGGATACCTCAAAACAAATTGAATAAACCTAAGCATGGCAACACTCAACTGAAGCTAAATGAAAGTGTCTTTTTGTTATTTGAGTGAAGGAACCATTTAAAAACACTTTAGTAATTTCGATTGCAGTGAGTGGACAAAATGTCTGTCTTTAGACTTTTGTGTATTCTCTTTGTCTCTCTCCCTCCGTTCTTTTATGTGCTTCACTTTATTTGTAGAAAAGAGCCCAAAGTAATTTCAGTGCACATGTTCGATATCATGTAGTCGAGGCTGAAAATGAGGTTTGATTTTTGTGAGTGTGTTTTCCCTTCAGATGTAGGATCAGAACGAGGTGATGTCAGAGCCGTGGTCACGCTAACGCTGTTTTTTCGAGTTGATGCATGACTACATTCATGTGTATATGTGTGTGAGGACTTAAAGTGAGGTGTGTGTGTGTTATGTTTGTTTGTGTGTGAATGTGTGTGTGTGTGTGTGTGTGTGTGTGTGTGTGTTTGTTGTTTGTTGCCATAGCAGACATCCCGCAGGGAGCAGATAGTGGTGAAGATGGAGGGAGGACGGTTTTTTTAAGCACTTCAAAGTGGCCTCATTCCACACAGCTGAGCTCAGAAGCGTGTGTGTGCGTGTGTGTGTGTGTGTGTGTGTGTGTGTGTGTGTGTGTGTGTGTGTGTGTGTGTGTGTGTGTGTGTGTGTGTGTGTGTGTGTGTGTGTGTGTGTGTGTGTGTGTGTGTGTGTGTGTGTGTGTGTGTGTGTGTGTGTGTTCTTCCTCTGTAAACCTTTGTGTTTATCCGTCAGTATATATCTGTCACATGTAAATGTACATATGTAAATGTGTTTGAATGTGTGCACACGCGTCATGGTTGAGTGTGTACATCTGTGTGTGCATATGTGTGTGCGTATGTGCATGTATGTTGGAGTGTGTGTGGTAAGGATGGACTGCTGTACCTGGCTTTGTTTATTCCCTCTTCCAATCTCAGCTCCTCCTGGGAATGAACTGCAGAGAGCACTGCAGTGCTTTGGGCCTCTTTTTGAGGTGTGTTTGTGTGTGTGTCTGTGTGTGTTGGAAGCTGTTTCAAGTGTGTATAAAAAAAAAAGGCTCTCTCTCTGCAAGAGCGAGGGAAAATGGGGAAAGTGGAAAGACAGAAGGTGTCACAGTGAGTTTTTTTTTTAAATTCATCCTTGGTTGCAGTGAAATCCAATTGCTGTTGCTTTGTCTCCTCTTTCCCCGCAAGAGAAAATGGAAATAGCCAGCATCGAACGGACACAGTCAATACCACTCTCCAGAAAAGGGCTGAGAGGGATGCTCACCGCCGCAGAGCTGATGGACTGATGGGAGGGAGGAGTGGGCGATAGCCGGAGTATGTCAGGTTTCATCTGCCCCGTGTGACACACAGCGCTCTGACAGCTCGGCTTCACTCCATCTAGTCTCAAAACTATCTCTCTCTCTCTTGTGCTCACACACACTTTGTCTCTCCCCTTGTTTTCCTCTCTTTCTCTTTTCATGATCACACTCCGCTGTCTCACTGCCTCTCTTTCCAGTTCTCACTCTATCTTTATCAGTCTCTCACCCCCTCTGGGCTGCCATTTTGCAGCATATGGCTCTCCCACACAAGTGCTCACACATTCACTGCCATATGCATTTGCTCATACACCCTCACATGCACCTCTCTTCTCCTATTTATTAGCTCATCTTCCTCCCATATGTGTCTTTTATTAAAGTAGCACCTAGCCAAGTCATCTGCATTTAAATAAGCTCATTATGAAACGGTAACAAGGATTTTCATCCCTGTCATTTCCATGTTTACACTGACCTTTCTATTGGCTGAAATGGCCGTCAGCCACGTCACCACACAGGATTTGATTTGATTTAATGTGTCCACTTTCTCAGCCTACTTTTGTCTCAAACACGTGGAACATTCAGATACGGGCCCTGCTACTGTTTGGTCATCCAACCTTCACGCGTTCCAGCAGAGTGGTTTTATGAAACACTGGTTTCACTGGCCGTGTTTGAATGTGAGTAACCATTGTGTGTGAAGCAGGTCATTGTGTCAGGGCTAACACATGCTGAAGGTAACATGTAGCTGCATGTATGTTTGCTCACAAAGGAGCTGATGTGCGTATTTTATAATTTGAAACGTGTCCATGTGATCCAACATCACATGGACAGTTAAAAGTTGTGCCTGCAGTCAACCCAAACTGACTACGTGTCTCAGGCCTCAGTTATTACTGAATATATTAAGGTTAAATGTGTAGGCAAAGGATAATTGTGGTCTTTTTTCTCAACTGAATAGGATTATTGATGTTTCAGTCCAGAAAAAAGAAGGATTCATAAAATAAGACCTGGAGGGACGACATTTAGAGCTCACAGTTATAAATTAAAAAAAATAATTGGGTTCACTAAGTACTGTAATGTTTTGACAAACAGCTTATATTTTTTTAAAGTTTTCATGCACCCATGCAAGTAGAAGAAATCGCAATGTACCTTTTTAAACTACCGACAATTTACAGTACAATCCGGACAGCATATATATTCTTCATTAGATTAGATTCAACATCGCAGGAATTTAGACAACAATGTGCAAAAAGCAATAAAGTGCACAATAAAGTGCAGTTTATACAGAATGAACAGTAGGATAGATATATAATGTAGAATCATCAGTAAAAGACATGAATACACCAAAATACAGTATGAACGGTATGAAAGATGTGCAGCAATCTAGTAGGCAGTACATTTATAAGTAGTAGTAGTAGTAGTGCAGGTGTGAGTACAATAAATGCTAATAGTAAGAAATTATAGAGAATTAACAGCTGGAGGTGTGATAAGAATACGGTGTACAGTATAAACTACTTAGCCCCTCACTTCTTAGACAGCTGTTCACACCAGGAAACTGGAAAATATAAAGGCCCATCATTATATTAATGCAAATCATGGATCTGCCTCCGTCCTCATATTCTGAGGTATAGAAGTGAACCTTTGTCCTTTTGCAATATTCTTAAAAAGGTCTCAGGGAAAGTGAATGGATACTAAATATACGCTGCACGCAACTCAACCATGTGGACTTAATATGAATTCATCTTGTTTTGTCTAATAATGGTTTATTTTTTATAACATTCTGTGTATTAGCATCTTCTGTCCATCTTCTTCCTACTCTGATGATGATGATGATGATGAGCTTTTTGTCAAAACATTTCATTTTCCTGCACCTTATCTAAAAGCTTGGATCATAACCATTTGCTCAAAATCTCATTTTTTTCTGTCTTTTGTGGTGCCAGATAAAAGCTCCCAGTTGATTTTCCTGACAAGAGGTTTTTCTTAATATTGGTTCTTAACAAAAAATATCCACAATAATAAGAGATTCCTAAAACAAGCCTTTAGAAGCACAGAATCAAAAATATAAGGTGATGTGAAATATGTTTCATCTAGCATGAGACCAGAAACTGTTCATAGTGTGGAGGAAGAATCACCTGTTTCTCTCCCACACAGACACATACAGTACATACATAATCATTAGCTCTCTCTCTCTCTCTAATCAGTCGAAGCTCTGCCTCGTTCTCTCCTTCTGTAATTACATCCCACGTACCGCATCAAGCGGCAGATTGAATCCTCATCGCCGCGCTAAACGAGTTTCAAGAGGAGAGATTGAGGGTGAGATGGAGAGAGAGAGGGACCTCATCCTCTTTAATGAATTCTGTCTGTCTCTCATCGCCGTCTTCTCTCTGTCACTGTCTGTGTGACAGAATGGGGTTCCTATATGACGGCTTGATCAAACAAACACACACACCACACTCACACACAATGTACACGGTGCGTTTGATCACAGCATTGTTGCTTGTGTGTTTTTATTACCTTTGACAAAAATCCAGTTTCAGTGTTTTGTTGTGTCCTGAATGAAAGTGAGCAGCGCTTTAATTAGCTGCAGTTGTTGGAGGTATTTGTGTGCTCATGAAATATGCTGACTAACGAGATGCTAATTAGCTCTTCACAGGCGCTGGCACTGCCAATGGAGGAGAATAGTCCCCATTCATAATCAATAGGGCTGTGGCCTCGCTTCGACGTCTATGTATTGATCTGCCTGCGCTGCTAAATTAACATATGTGTCTCTTTGTTTTTTTTGTTTTTTTGTCCTAAGGCTCTGCTCCCCTTCTTGTTTCTCCTCTTCTGTGTGTGATCATGGGTTTGGATATTGCTACCAGGGGTGTGTGTGTGTGTGTGTGTGTGTGTGTGTGTGTGTGTGTGTGGGCGTGTTGACATGCAAACACATTTTGTTGTGTTCCTTCATACACAGAAATATACATATTTCTGTTTCTTTGAGTGGATACAGTACTTCTGTGGGTTAACCGCAAGGATCAGTGCAACCTCTTTCTTGTGTGTGTGTGTGTGTGGGTGTGTGAGGGTGTGTGAGAGGTGGGGGTCTCAGGCGCTCCTGTGGTGAGATTGCATTGACCGCTGTGTTATTGCTCTTTAATTATCAATTACAGCAGCCCCCCCAACCCGGCAGAGTAGGGGGGTGGAGGCGTATGCGGAGGTGATAATGAATACAGAGCTGCCATTAGGACAGTAACCGGCTCTCTGTCTGGGGCTGGGGATCCAGCGAGGAGGAGGAGGAGGAGGGGGGGGAGCTGGCTGCTGGCTGCTGGCTGCTGTGCTAATGAAACAGGCTGCAGCTCAAGACAAAAGAAAAGCCACCATCTCTCCCTCTCCTTTTCTCTCTCCATCCCATCTTGATCCCCTCATCGTCTTTCCTTTTTTTCCTTCTGTATGATGTATTTTTCTGTTCACTTTGCATCCCACGCTTTCAAACAAGCACGTTGGCCACAACCACCCCTATAGACATAATGTACTCAACACACACATTCAAACACACTCACAAGGGACTGCAGTCTCACAGAAAAAACACTGTCTGTATTTACTGAGAGGGTCATCTTTGAAGCTGTCAGCTAATCCATTTGAAAGTGTGCCCGTTCTTTCACAGCATATCATTACTCTGAATATTTCACATCTTTTTGTTGTTGTTGCTGTGCTCTTTCTTTTGTGGCTATAGTTCCACTGCTGTAATATAATTGGTGCAAAGATGGAAAAAATATTCAAATATACATTTGAAATCTCTAAATCTGAAACACAAAGAAACCTATATGAATTTAGAGTTTATTGTGAAATACATCCATTATTTGGGATTTAATGTATTAGCAGGCTTCAATATTGGCTCTGCATTCAAAGTGCAGTATGTCAGTGGATGTCCGTTTGTTTTCTGCCTAAATTAAAGGGAGCTCTTAATGAAACTGTTGGGCAGTCCATCCAAGATACTCCAGCTTCTAAATGTCTTATTCATAATAAGAGTGACAGTAATTAAGTTATCTGAGAGAACACCAGCGATTTGAGGTTAAGTCTCCAATCTTTATAACAAGCTGCATAGAAAAACTCAGCTGCATTTGTTTTGATGTTGAAGCTGTTAAAAAATAAGAGTGTTTGAATTATCCTACAAGAAATAAAGATTCTAATGTGCCGCCTCTCTAAGATGTAGTCAATAAATCACTGTGCCTATAAAGAAATGCCACAGGATATTATGTTGGCAGCGCTCACATGTAAATAGCCTGTTTATTTGGCTGACATGTAAATGCCATCACAGCAGCAGTGTAAAGCACGACGGGACAGATAGCGAGGGCTTCCCTTTGTCCTCTCACTGCATGACGGATGAGAGCTGCTCCTAAAATGCAGCCGGCAATCACATCCTATTTTTTTTCTCTTTTAGGAGACGAGACACATTAAATGTCTCCTGGAGGGGAAATGTGAAAAATAAACAGAAATAAGCGTGGCCTCTGCACCAGCATACAAGTAAATTACTGAATTAGAAAAAGGCTATAACAGCTACAGGGCAGCGTGATGGCTCATTTTCATGTAGAGGCACATTATCAGGGTGACACCATCCCAGAAGTAATGAGCAGACATGAAGAAGTTTGTTTTGCCTATCGGTGCAAATTGAAACGTGGGTGTAGGAAACGTGACCGAGAGTCAGCCGCTCTCGGCTTTGTCACGTGTGCCGTCAACCTGACCGGGTGCCGTGCCAAGCCCAGACAAGCCGCTCCACCTGTTGTAAATCTGCTTATTTATGCAGCAATACAGTGGCAGATAAAGAGGTGGGTGAACCCTGACCTCCAGTGTGGAAGCTTGGCAGACTGAACCAAGGCCTAAAGACACAACAGACAGTTACATTTAGATTGTATGCTTTTGTATATCAAGGTCCTTGAGACTTGGAATAAAGTCATGTTGTATTTCAATAGCTTGTATTCACAGTTACGGTCTCAAAAGGCTTCAGAGCGCCCACATTATGAAGCACTAGATGACAAAGACATTCCCCTAACGTCAGCCAGAGAATAGATTATCTCTGTGGGTAAACTGGGTGAAGGTGGTTTTACCCTTCAATATGGATTAACTGAATTCATTTCCAGTATCTTTGTCAGTTTGATATTCAGAATAATAGTTTCCTCCTGACAGATTCAGGCACTTGAAGCTTTTTGCTATTCATTTCCCCACAACCTCAGACTTCATTTGGTGCTCACAAAAAAAAGAAAAGGTTCTCGTCCATGACTTTACATCTATTCAAGCTTTTCTCACAGGACGTTTCCAGAAGGGATTAATGCCCCTCCAGCTTTATAGAGTTCAGGTTGATTTTAGATTGAAGTCCACTCAAGGCTTTAAAGGAGATAGGAAGCTTATTAAATTACATCACCCATGTGGCCTTTCCAGTTATATTACAATTTCCATCTAAACCTTACAATTTCCTCTGACAACATATTTAAAGAGGACCAAAGCGTGGATCTCCTGGTTTTGTTCAGGTTGCTTTTCTGTTGTATTTAAGGAGACTTGAACCTGCCCAAGATATTTGCCTGTTGTAAAACATTTTTATTGTAGCCGTCCTACAACTATAGATGATTTGAAATGAATGGCACCTATGAAATTAATTTATATCTTATTAGAGTATTTGGAGAAACCGTATCAAATGACCTTGAATGACAGGTGCCTCACCTTAAAAAAAATTCAAACATTTATTCATTATAGGGTTTTAAAGTAACAATTTATCAAGTGATAAAGAAAACCACAAATATGTGCAGGGTAGCATACTTTTTACATATATTTAAGTACTTTAACGAAGTTCTTTGCTTATTTGACCTAAGAGTCCAATTACAGTAGCAAATGTATCTCTGAATGAAGGCTAGGATGTAAGAAATTGGACTGTGTTAAGTTGTTGGCATAAAGAATCATCTAGTTATCAGCAAATAACTTTCATTATCATTTCTTGAATTTGTCTGCAGCAGCTTGTGGCAGACTTTTTTATAGTTGTGTTCTCTCACAAGGTTGAGCTGATTTCCATCACATCTATGTAAATAAGTCAAACTTGGAGCACAACAATAATATCTGCTGAGTCACTGGAACGTGGCACCACGTGAGGTGTCGGCTAAACTGGTACACTGTGTACCGTGTACACAGCGAATGTGTCTGGCCTCTTCCGGGTCACAATTGTTTCTCTCCTCAAGTGAAGTAATTGTCCTGTTGTGAAATGGCAGGTGCATTCTGACTCATGTCACGCCAGAAAAACAGGACTACACTTAGAGATCAATGAATGGATAAAGGACAATTTCAAAGGACAGAGAAGAAATAATCATCATAGGAAAAGTGGGACAATAATACAGCCCCTCGTGCCATTTTGGGCTTCCTAATTTAACTTGCAAAAATAGAAACTCTTCAGGCTAAAAAAAATGTCCACTGGGCTTTCAGTCTGAGTTCTCTGAGAGCAGCAGGAGAGGATGCAGACATGTTAAAGGTCATGGATCAGGATTTATTTGGAAGAGGTCATATATATAATGTTTTATTTATAAGAATCTCCAAATTAATAATAATAATAATAATAAAAAGGCAAATGTAGGAGTGTTTTTTCTGCCAGTGTGGAGCACCTGAGTTCATTTCTTCTCCCTTGACCTTACTTTCTCTCCTCTGAGACCCCCAGCCTAAAAAAAAAAAGCATAACCACATTTAGACTCCAGAGGGAGTTCAAATTGCAGGATAAGGAGGAGGAGGGATAGGTGGTAGTCTGACCACACAGAGTATGTTGGAGCTCATGTCCCAGCACCACCTAGGTCCCCCGCCAAGGACCAGACAGGCCCTGGGATGGGTGGATAAGATGCCCAGAGGGGGAGGACAGCGGTGCTCACGGGACAGCAGGCGTCTTGCCAGCCACATCCAGCTGTGCAGAGGGAGGAGAAAGAGGAGGAGGCCCTTCCTCTCCGTCCCCATCTGTCAGAATCTGTGCTTCTCCACAGCTCTGCTCCGCTGTCTGCGTCTCCATCTCTTTGCTATGCTGATTGATTAGCTGTTTACTTCTCTCTCTCCTTCAAACCCCCCCCCCAACTCCCACATTGCTGCATCGTCTTCTTTTCCCCCTAACATACCTCCCTCTTTCTCTCCTCCTCCTCCTCCTCCTTCCCTCTCACATGGGCAGACAAAAACTCCCCGCCAACACCTCCTCTCCTCTCCCCCCTCTCCCCTCTTATCCGAGGAAAAATAGACTGGATGCTCATGCTTGCCAAAGTGCCTGCGGAAAAGCCTGGCCGGGGCTTTCACAGAGCTCTACGAGCAGTAATAGGCGAGCAGAGGAGGGGAAAAAACACGGCCCAATTTGGTCCATGTGTCTTGTTTCAGGAAATTGCGTTTTAAAGGGCAGCAGGTCTTTTTTGCACTCAAGTGAGGGGCAGAAAAAAACCTTCACCTACACTTGTTTGTTTGGGAATATCCTGTGTGTCTGTATACATGTATGTTATTACAGTACAACCTAGGTTTTTTTTTTTTTTTTTTTAAAGCTTATGAAAGAGCGAGTTTCAGATATTTGAAAAGATAACATCGCCAGACATTTCTAATACTGAGGGGATGTCACAGATACTCTGTTCAGTATCTGCTCATCTCTCCCCTGAAGTCATTCAGTAAAAACAGACTTATGTTATTGTACAGGGCCTTTTGGTTTCTCAGATCATTGCCTAGTTCTTGTTCTTTGTGGTTACACTGTCCCGTACTGTTGTTGTTTTTTGTGCACTAATGCCTGTAAGGCACAAAGAAGGAGATAGGGACAAACAGATTAAAATGCAGCTAATTGTAACGGAAACAACACTTCCCTCACACCATTGTCTCGCCCGTCTGGATGGTGCATAAAGACATAATTCCCTTAATGTGAGGTATTTGTAACGCTGCCTCTGTTGGCAGCGGGTCGGCTGGCATATAGCTTCACCCTGACGAGCCTCTGCCAGCCTCTCCAAACTCGCACCATCCATCACCAGCATCGATGCCAGGCGGGGCCTCCACACACATGATCGTGAATCCAGGCACAGGCCTGGACCTCTGGGACTGCATCGGGGGGTGTAGAGTGTGTGCGTGTGTGTGTGTGGCGCTCTGTAACCCTGTTTGTTAGTCATCTCATTGTCACTGTAAACAGCACTCTTTTTGTTCTCCCACAAGCCACAGCGTGTGTGTTTTAAGAGGCCAGTATGTTCTCAAAACTGTTGCAACTTTAAATGTTTTCTTCAATAAGTTTTCAGAGATTTCTCAACCAGTCGCAACCAAAAATGTAACTGAATTTTCTACAGTTTAGCAGATATTTCAAACATATTTACAACCTGTAACAAAACCCTAATCATTCCTGTTAAACAATACACAAGAGTTTTATTGTGTCTCATCACACTGTGAATAAGACCTTTTAATTTGAACTTCCTCCAACCAGCGCTGAGCTCACTGGCGTTGCTCACATTTTTTGGCACCGTCTGTCTGCCACTCTGTCCGCAGGGTTCAGGAAGAGACTGGGCCAGAAACATTTCTGTCATCCAGCCACTCTGAAAGCAGCCAACCAATTCTGAAGCCGCTGTCGGCTCTTTGTCTCCGTTAGATCGACTTTTTAAGGATCAGAAAGAGATGCAGCTGTGAAGTGAGAGGACACTTAAAAACAGACGAGCAATAATCACATCACCATGAACGTGTCACTGACAAACAGGAACGTTCATGCGCCTGTTGGTGAATTCTTTGCTTTTTATTTACCGTGTCAACATCAGCTTTACTTCCCCTCCCTCGCTGCCCTGCCCACTCCTGTCTGAGCCATAAATGCCAGCAGTCAGGAATTCATCTAATTCACAGCACCAGCCGCAGTATTTCCCATCCCCCTGTCAGAAGCCGTATCCAGCCTCGTGCACCTCCTTGTTTACTCTGCTGCTTTATTCTTCCTCTTCTACATACACATGCAGGCCAGACCACAGCGAAAACAAACACAAATCTGTGTAGGAACACTGTGTACAAAATAGTAACACCACCTTCTAAATACTGAGGCGAACCTCTTTTAGAATAATGTTTGTCTGAAAGATTTCTCTCATTTCCTTTCTCGACAGTAATGAGTTCACTTTAGCCTCTTTACCATCTCTCCTTTTCTTGAGAATGAAAGGCCTCTATTTTTTACAGTCAAGTTTGGTACAGTACAGTTGGATATCAGTTGAAGAAAGAGGTTTTTTTTAATGGGAGGTTCACATGGCGATTTATACGGTTGTTGGTGATTCACAATTCTCCGATCTGATAATATTTTGAAATTGCAGTCATCAATTAAAAAAGTAACACTGGAATTTGTAGATGAAAGCTGGATTAAGCAGTAACTAATGACAAAATTATTTTTAAAACCCAAAGGAAAATATATTTGATTCTATTCAACAAAAAGGAGACAAAACATTCAGCTTTTGTAGCCGGAGAAGTCTCAGCCGTCAATTCTGCTTCTTCCCCAAAGGAAATTAACCGACGGATTCCTCCTGACAGACAGCTGTTCCTCCCACAGTGGGTCTTCTTCATAACCTGCACCTCCACACGACACACACACACACACACACACACACACACACACGCACACACACACACGCACACTGCAAAGGGTTACTCCCGGGAGAATAAATCTGCAATCAACTGGGCCTATAAATAGCTGTGGCACACTTCATTGCTGCTGAGGCCCCCCTGCCCTTCGCAAAGAGCTGCTCACACACACACTCACATTCACACCCTCTGAGGCTCTCCAGCCCTAATCCAAAGCAGGGCACCCAGCCTTTCTTTGCTACTCTGCGCCTCTACCCGCTGACGTTATGTGCTAATATTTCTGCGAGCAAACACATTAACAGGGGCTAATTAAAGTAATTTGTCCCTCACATATCTGCACATTAGTTCTAATAGCTTTCAGGCAATTAAAAGCCCGAACCAGCAGCCATATTAGCCGTTCCATCTGAATCACTGTGCTTAAACCCTTCGAGAGAGCCACTAACGCTACGCTAGGCTAGCGCTAGTTATTGGTAGCCGGGGCTAATCACCTCATTAGTCAGCAGGCCTAATGAGATGTTTTATTTAAGTAGATACTGTATCAGGCAGGGAGGACCTGTTCCTCTGGAGCCAACACACAACACACACGTAGAGGGAGAGAGGGGGGGATTTTTTTTATCATCATTAATCTCACACAGGCACACACTCTAATGGTTTGACATGAAAAAAATACAGAAATAGATTTCATAATGAAGAATTTCCATAACTGTACATGTGAAATTTGAAAGAAATTCATGTTCATGTTAAATCAACAGAAAGGTCCACCAGGAGAAAACGCTGAAACAATAGAAGTCAAAGATAGAAATACAGAAACACTCGATGGATGCAAAAAGAGGTTATCATAGAATATTTCATTTCCTTTTTCAATGTTTTTTCATTCAAAGTTTCCAGACTGAATCTTCTGAGCTCCTCTCCACACTCATGTAAGTCACAAGTCTGGATTTGGTTTTGTGAAATGGTCCAAGGGACTGCAGCTGCTGAGATATGAGATACAGGTTTTATACACTGGTCTATTCTGAAACCTGGCTGGGTTTTCTTCTCAACAGCTCAGTTCATGCAAGGGATTTCCACCATTAAGGGGAATTTCTGGGGTTTTATAAAGCAGCTGAACCCAGATGACTTAAGTAATGCTGCCCCTGTGTCTTGGTTGACCTTCCCTTTAAACACATACCGGAGTCCCATCAGATTTTCTAAGAAAATACTTGTCAAAAACACATACTGTGGTATTTCAAGAATCCTTAAAGGTTCAATCTGATGAACACAAAGAAAAACTTTTCTCAACGTGCGACTCTGTTCTAAACAAAGAAGGAAATGACTCATGCATTTACCTGAATTGTATGACAAAATTAAAGTTTCATTATCAGTTATATTAATGTTAATTTCTGTTATTTTGGATTTCTCTTTTCTCTTTTCCACCATCATTGTCTGCTTAAATTCTGTGAATCCATTGTGAATGGAAACATTTGCGTTGTCTAACTCAGATCTAAAAGATAGATATTCTGCGCAGCTGTCACACAAACGCAGTGGCAACGCAGTGCTACCGTAAATCTATAAACCCATTTAATTAAATTATTATCTTGTAATTTTATCATGTTCCTCTAGTCGTGTTTGTATAACATTTCCTAAGAATTAACTAAAAATGTGTCAAAGAGATCACAGAAAGACAAATAAATCAATTTGCTGACTGCTACATAAGACAGAATAGAGGATCTTTAGAAAACAAAAAATGATGTAATATTTGCAGGAGCGATTATTTCTAGCCACCTGGATCCGAAAAAATGCTACGAATGTCTTTTACTGTGCTGCTGATCGAATATTGTTTTCATCCAGACTTTGATGTTTCTGGGAACACTTTTAAAACTCTTGAAAGATGGTATTTAGAGTAGTTTTCAGAAAAACGGATGCTTACTTCTGTGACTACACTACATGAGAGACCCAAAGTTTTTCTATTGAATACTTGAGTACTGACTTCCCTCCATCTGGAGTAATTTTGATCAAACAGAAATTAAAATAAGACATGTGATTATGTCAGATATAAACACAGCCAAATGACCTTCTTGAGGGATAAGTGTATAAAAAAAGACCCAATTTAGATAAACTAAATGTTTATAATTCAAAAACTGTCAAAGTGTACCAAATGAGGGTTTGGAAACTACATCCACAGCAAATACGTGAAAGAAATGATGTTGATAGTCGCGTTTC
Organism: Anoplopoma fimbria; assembly: GCF_027596085.1. Lineage (NCBI taxonomy): Eukaryota > Metazoa > Chordata > Actinopteri > Perciformes > Anoplopomatidae > Anoplopoma > Anoplopoma fimbria. Next base: position 15,372,979 of record NC_072457.1, read on the forward strand.
CAGTCAAAGAGGAAAAACAAACCAGTTACTGAAAACACCTTAAAAAGGTCAGACTGACTTATTGATGGACCCCAGTTAAAATGAGGGCTTTTTAATTGATCTGTCAAGACGTAACACAGAAGAGATGATCGTTTTTTTGTCTGCAGGTGCTTTGTGTGAGCAGGTAGTGTGTGTGTGTGTGTGTGTGTGTGTGTGTGTGTGTGTGTGTGTGTGTGTGTGTGTGTGTGTGTGTGTGTGTGTGTGTGTGTGTGTGTGTGTGTGTGTGTGTGTGTGTGTGTGTGTGTGTGTGTGTGTGTGTGTGTGTGGTTACTGCGGTGCTACCAGACCCCTGACCTTTCCATGTCCTGATAGCGTCCCTAGGGAGAGACGGATAGAGGGATGGAGCGAGAGGCTGAGGAGGGGGAGTGAAGGGGGGAGGCCTTTGTTTTTCTACTGGAGGCCTAATGTCACCACAGCCTGAGTTTTGATGGAGCAGACAAGCTGTTTCTGTGACCCCCAGCTTGAAAATGTACATTTATGACAGGCGTAAAAACTGAATAATGATACAGATTAATGACACGTACACAGTTTTTGTTTCATATTTATGCCACAAAACATTATTTTGAGTCTTAAATGTGATGTCTTTTGTTCCTTTATTTAAGAATTGTACTCTAAGTGGAAACTACAAACATTTTTTTTGTTGCACTCTTCCTTCAGGAGAGGAGAATCATCATGTGCTCATACGCAGTGAAAGCAGTCCAGTGTGTTGATGCCGGATTTAATTGTCTGGGGCAAAGGCGAGTGTAAACTGCACGCCTCACAGACAATAAGTGCTAGTGTTACCAGGCTGCACAGTGTGTTAATGGAGAAGCAGGGAGGGGAGGTTTTTAAGGGTGGGGGGGGGGTTTGGTGCTTCCGACCCGCGAATCACATCACCTCCTCCCTTCCTCTGCCCCCTCGCTCCCCCATCATGCGCCCACCATTTGCTCATCCATCACCATCGCCCCTCGCTCTCCTCTCCCCTCCGTCTTCCATCACTCCACCCAGCCAATTTAGTCCTCACTCATTTTTTTTTTCTCTCCTCTGCAGAGCGCCGCGCTTTTGTCCTCCGTCCTAACCTTTTTCACTCCTTTCCCCATTTCCTGCTCACTCTCCTCTCTCTCTCTCTGATCGCAAAATTTGAGCGGTCTGTTGTGTGCGAGGGCGTTGAATGACAGCTGTGTGTGTGTGTGTGTGTGTGTGTGTGTGTGTGTGTGTGTGTGTGTGTGTGTGTGTGTGTGTGTGTGTGCTGGGGTTTATTTTCTGTCTGTCTGTATGCAGTCTGTTGTTTGGGTGTTTTGAATACATGTAAAAAGTGTGTATGTGTTGATGCGTGTGTGTATCTGGATTCTGTTGGTAATAAAACCCAATGACGACCACAAAAAACAAAAAAAATAAAAACTACACCCAGGCTTCGCCATCTGTCCCCCTATAAACCTGATACTCCTGAACCACCTCTCTATCTTCTTTCTCCCTCCCTTTCTCTCCCCCACACACACACACACACACACACACACACACACACACACACACACACACACACACACACCTCATCACGCACACACACACACACACCTATCACACACACACAAATGTTCCACTAATGCTGCCATTCGGCCACTTCCAGGAGTTCCTCTGTAAGCCGTAGCATCCAGAATTAAAGAGCATTACTTATGACTGCAGGGTGCAGCATCCTGGCCTCAGCCTATCATGTTTGCACCATTCCTGCGACAAACACACACGCAAACATTATACCCACACACACTACCAACCCGTCCACACACACACACATCCCCCCCCCCCCCCCACCCAGTCCCCCCGTGGTCCCCAGGCTCTCTTTGCCTCTCATTAACCCTGTCACGTTTACGGTATGAATTAAATGATTCCAGTGATGCATCCCCACGCACTGAGGGAGCCACAGCCAGACCTCGTCCCCCTCCAGGCTGGAGGGACGGCCCGAGGCGCCACTCTGCACCCTCATTATTACCAGCATGGTGGTCGCTAGCTGCCACACTGTTGTTTTGTTTTAGTGTGTGTGTGTGTGTGTGTGTGTGTGTGTGTGTGTGTGTGTGTGTGTGTGTGTGTGTGTGTGTGTGTGTGTGTGTGTGTGTGTGTGTGTGTGTGTGTGTGTGTGTGTGTGTGTATCTAGTGTGTGCCTGTCATCCCCTGTTGTAATGTCTGAATGGAGGCAGCAGCATCAGAGAGGCTTGTTTGTGCTCAGAGCAGCAAAAAGGTGGGAGCTTTATTCCTTCTTTCAAAGATCTGCCTCTTTGCAAAGCTATAAACTTATAAAACTGTTCCAAATGACAGATTTTTGTCTGTTTGTAGGGAACAAAAGTTTTTTCATATCAATGAATGTATTCAGTTCAGGACAGCTAAATATTTGCAGGTTTAAACACAAGCAGGGATTTCAGGAAAACTTCTCTAACACACAGGAAATGAACATTACCATCAAAAACTCTGAAATGCAGAAAAGAAAAAACTCACCAGCTTTAAATACTTAAAGTGCCCTCCACTCACAAAAAAGTTTAGCTTATTATTACTGGACTTGAATGTTTGACCTCTGCTGAGTTCGACACTTTTTACACATTTATCTGAGCTCTTTTTAAATCTAATTTTAAAGTGTGTGCTTACATACTATCACAACAATATCAAACTTACACAAGAAACTCGAAACTTCCAACACTCATAAATTGAAAAGGAACTTGTGAGCAAAGTAGGAGACATCTTGTATCCAGAAGGTACAAGCCGGGGCGGGGCGGCTGTGGCGTAGTGGAGAGCAAGGTAGTTCTCCATTCAGAGGGTCGGTGGTTCGATACCCGGCTTCAGCAGTCGATGTGTCCTTGGGCAAGACACTTAACCCCAAGTTGCTCCCGAAGGCTTGCCATCGGTGTGGACTGGATGATGAATGTTAGTTAGAGTCTGATGGTGGCACCTTGCATGGTAGCCCAGTCATCGGTGTGTGAATGGGTGAATGATATGTAATATACTACTGATTGTAAGTCGCTTTGGATAAAAGCGTCTGCTAAATGACTGTAATGTAATGTAAACTTTTGAAATGAGAAATATTTTCGATTTTTCAATGTGCAAGAATTAATAGATGTAATTTTAAAAATTGTTAACAGGGCCATTTAAATCTACAAATGACAAATGATTATTCAAAGTATATTTCATGTCTTAAAACATGTCAGAGGATCTTTAACTTTACCTTTGTAACAATATTAGTGAAGACTGGAGCAGTTTACAGAGGTTAACACTTTATACCATTAAGGAAAATTCATTAATATGATCAGCCTTTTCTCTTTCAAATCACCACATCAGCTGAACAAACACTTCCAGTAGAATTCAGAGATTTAACAAGCTGTGGTTTACTTCACATAGAATATTTTGGTTACTGACAAAACAAAAGCCCAACAGCAGTCTTTGTATGTGACAGGATATATATGTTGTGTTTTATGTCCTTGTAGTATTTGCTCATAAGGCTCTATTTCTTTAGTCCATTTTGATTTTTATTCCCAACTGTTGCTGTAAAGGCAGGATTGTTATCTTAGCGTTTGACTGTCTGCTTTTATTTGGTTTCTTTTCATTTAAGTTGTGTTTACTGTGCAGGATGTGTGCTTTCACCTTGTTTGTGTTGTAGCCCATTTCCACATGGAAAATAAAGGGATGTAATGTTTGTAATGACAAAAATGTAGAATATTAATTATGAGTAAAAGTTATTAGATACTGAATTAAGATTGAGACAATAAATCGACGTTTGGACTTCAGGTCAAAAGTGATAAATCAAAGTCCCAGGATAGGACGTAAAAATGATACTAAATCAAGATACGGTAAAAATTCTGACTTGTATACCAATCAGTTCAAGGTTGTGACTTACCATCTCATAATTTGAGTATTAGAGTATTTTTATCATTACCTACTTTTCATACAAATTTATTTTCTCTGGGAAAATATATATTTTTCTGAATACTCCATTAAATAATGATGACCCTTCTGTAAACCAAAAATAAACAGTTACACCAGTCAAATGTAATGCTGGACCTGGTTCTCTAGACAGTAATTGAGACGTATACAGTACATACGGTGTTTGTGCTCGGTTAAAATTTGACAAAGTCTGTCTGCAAGAACTCACACAGATGGCTGTTAAAATATGAAAACCTTGTCGCGTAATGTTGGGCTTTTTACAACCGAGCTGCAATCGATTCAAATAAAAACACCATTCGCCTTCTTTTCATTATCTTTTCCCCAACTGCTGTGTGTGTGTGTGTGTGTGTGTGTGTGCGTGTGCGTGTACGTGTACATATGTGTGAGTGCAGTCAAACGTGACCCTTCTCCTCCTTAGTAAAGCAGCGCCTTGACACGTGTTCGGGTAATGGCGCTAATACACTCATAAATCGAAATAAGCCCGGGACTGTCAAATAAAAGAGAGGGAGAGAGGTTGTGTGTGCCTGTGAGTGTGGGTGTCTGTGTTTCTGCGTGCTTGCAAGTAAAGTCTCTAAAGGCTGCCAACAGTCAAACGGGGCTTATCAATGGAATCTCGCTGTCCTGCTGCCGTCTGTCTAAGGCTTTAAAGCGAACACATACACCTCCTTGATTTCTCTCTGATAAGACACTGCTGTGTGTGTGTGTGTGTGTGTGTGTGTGTGTGTGTGTGTGTGTGTGTGTGTGTGTGTGTGTGTGTGTGTGTGCGCACCTGAAGGACGTGTCAACTACACTCATTGAGACAGCTCAGTGCTGTTAACCTGTGTGTCCTCCTCATTACGACCGATATCCGCGTTGCTATGGACGATATGAGAGGAGGCAGATAAAGCAGTGGGAGGGATTTGCATGGTAAAGCCCCCTCTCTCTCCCTCTCCTTCTCTTTCTCACTCAAAGCAGAGTGGCTTGCCGTACACACACACACACACACACACACACACACACACACACACACACACAAACACACCGTCTCTCACTCTTTACAGGGCTTGAATACATAATCGTGCTCTTTCGGACCTGTAGCCCAAGTACATGAAGCAGCAGTTTGAAAAGCTGAAAGCCTGCAGGGCGAGATGGAAATAAGAGAGTGAGAGCAGAGGGGGAGACATCCGAGAAGGGGGGATTTTCTAGATGAGAACCGTCTATCTTCAATATCCTTTCAGGAATTAAGAAGGAGAAAAAAAACAGATTTAATTTCAGATTTATGGCAACGCATTCTCAAAATGGTATCATTGCTCTCACCAAGGTTTCTACCAAGACCTTGAAGCTCTCTTTACTTAGCAAACATGTGAGCCCTCAAGTAAAAATATTCCAATTACCAGACTTGCAGTGAAAGTTTTTTTGTGTTGTGTTCACACCCCATGACTGCCTTCTGTACGATTAATTTTGAGGTTTAGATCTCTCAGTGAGACTGTGACATATGGATGTTTGGATTGGTTTATTTGATTGAAATGGTTTACACATTATGATTACCTCAACATTATTTAGGGTTTGTGGTCGAACCAGTCGCTTTGTATGTTGGATGATTGTCTGGTGTTTATTTAACTCTGGCAACAAGTATTTTTTAGCTATGGTATGTTTTTCCAACAGGTGTAGTTTTAATCTGTCATGCCTTGATTTGTCATGACAAACACTGCAGATAGTTTCAGGATCTAGATTCCATGTTAGAAAATGTCTCAAAAAGTAATATCTCTCCTAGCAGAGCAGCTGCTGCTGCACTGGTGTGAGTGTTTACCGTGTTGGCTACACGACAACCACTCAACTGTGGTCGTCTGAACCCAGACAGAGTTAAAAGTTTACACCTTGAGTCTGCCGGCTCTGCCAATTTTTTTTAAAAATGCTTCAAAACCCAGGCTGGAGCTTATTACTTATTTTTATCAAACTTGACTCAAAAACATAAGAGAGGAGAAAGAAGGGACTATTGTTTTATTTAATCCTATAAAGGCTAAAAAAGTGTGTTTTATAAATACAATAACATGTAGGTATTTATAATTATATGACTAATCTGAGCTGTCCCATTGCAGCAAATCATACTCTTTGAGTGGGTTAAACATGGTGGAAGTTTGCAGTGTGTGCGCTGTCTGCATGTGACTGTGCGTCTGCCTGTTTACTTTATGCAGCAGCCTTTGGCAGCTCACTCTCCCCTCCAAAGCTCTCCTCCCAACTTTAATTAACACATGCACACACACACACACACACACACACACACACACACACACACACACACACACACACACACACACACACACACACACACACACACACACACACAGCACCCACCCCAGAGAGCACAGGGGAGTAAAGAGAACCAGGGAAGGAAAACAAAAATATTTCTCTGACTGAAAAGGGGCACAAGGGAACCTGCTTCCAGTGAAAGTCAATGAGGATGTCAAAGGTTGTGTGTGTTGTGGTTGTGTGTGTGTGTGTGTGTGTGTGTGTGTGTGTGTGTGTGTGTGTGTGTGTGTGTGTGTGTGTGTGTGTGTGTGTGTGTGTGTGTTTTTGTGTGTGAGACCTGGAGGATGCAGTGACTCACAGCTCCTCTGAGTCATCACTAACAGCGATGAAGGGATAGAAGGTAAAGAGACAGACATGTGATTTGGAGAATGAAAGCATAGTGAAGTCGAACAGGACTCCCTTCACACATCAGTGTTGTTTCAGAAAACACTTAAGTGTGTCAGAGTGCACATGTGATTTTGCGCTGACCACAATATGGAGGGTGTGTTTATGTGTTTAAGTGTGATTTCCCACTGAGCACGTACAAAGTGTTTATTTGTACAGCGCTACAGTGAGTAGGAGGACTGTCCTTCAACCAGATGTCTCACTGTCGCTGAGCACAGTCGTGTGTTTACATTAAGTCCAAAAGTTGGCTGCATTCATGTGAAGGAAACATCCAGGTGCTTAACAAGCTGACGTTAAAGCTGCACTAAACTATATTTATATATTTCCAATGGATCTATTGTGAAAGACGTCGTTCATAGCCATGAACCCACAAATAATTATTACCGTACTGTGCAGCTCTACAGAGCTTTGTGGCCTCATTTAGCTCATTGTGTTTGTAATCCACCAACTCCACACTAATCAGCCTTGTTTCCATCCGCAGCAAGCAGTTCAGTGTTTTTCTTTTTTTGTCAGCAAGCAAGCTATGATAAATCTAAACCAAACGAAAGACAGACAATGTGTAGAGACTAGCGGGTGAACAATGAGTAAAATGGAGTAAATTTGGACTCTGATCAGCTATTGTCACAGCAGAGAGTTTGACTTGTCAAAGCAGGAAAAGCACAGGTGTAAATAAAAAACAGACCTAATTCAGTTCATATGTCGCAGTGAGCCAGTGGCCCCATTGTGAACATGGGTAGGCGCGTGACTCTCTATACCAGGAGCCGCTTAAATATATGAACTAACTAACAGAATTAAGCTGGAGTGTCTGACCTTCACATATATACAAAAGTCTGTTACATTCAAGCCCTTGCCAATCAAGTTCAAACAATGCTGATAAAGCTCTCTGTATTTTACAGTATACAGGAGTTTATGCTCTCTGTAGCACCTTTTACGGGGCTAAAACGAATAGTCACACTCACTCTTAATACACTGATTTCTACATGAATGCAAATAGGAATACCAACATTTGCAAAATACTTTTAGTTAAGGTTAATATATAATTTAGCCTCCCAAATAAATGACAAATATTACAGCTTGTGATGCCACAGTAGCTTCCTGTTTACATAGTAGATAGCTTTTAATTGGACAGCGCTACATATGTTTCATAGCAACCATTTAACACATTACTAGTCGTCACTATCCCTATCGCTAAGTTTTACTGGTGCAACTCGATTTAGTATATAGAGTATCATATATATATATATAAATATTTATTTATTTATAAAGTGTATAGAATTTAACAAGGTAATAGGTCAGACTGTGTTTCAGCTTCTTGCATCAATGAATGTAGCTTCAAATAAAATAATTGCAACATTTTTTCTTAATTCCGCAGTGTTTTTTAGCAGTGACAGATGCTAGACTTTTAAATATGGAATATAATGTGCTACTTTCTGCTTGTGTCAAAGTAAAAAAAAATTCAACCATAAAAACATGGATATCACACTGTTTCCATCCAATTAACTAATGCTGATTATAGAAAATAAGAAAATACAATGTAACTTTATTTAATAATGAAAACTTTAAAAAACTTAGAAAAACATTCAAAACAAAAGCATAAGAAACTTGTAAATTACAATACAAATGACATAAAAATGATTAGGCTAAAATTTGAGTTTATGTCCTGGCTTCTTTCTAGTTGTATACATTCAATATTATATTTCGCATTTTATAAAAAAGGACACATAACATATATGTTTGCACATTAATTATTATATTTCACATGTGATATATGAAAGTATTTGAATTTACCACATGTGTAATTCTGTTTCAAATGTGTGTTTATCTTTCCACTAGGAATATCTTACATTTTAAATGCTAAACATCCAGAAAGCATGTTCCTTTAGCTACATTTTCATACATGAAATTACTTTTCATATGTGATAAATATATGAAACAAGTTTTACATCTGATTAATCTCATATGTTTCATTTCATACGGTAAAATTTGAATTCAGGATTTAATTCAGTCAAAAACACACTGCTGCGTCACCTTCTTCCTGTCTGTGGTTCTCCACCACATTGCTCACCTTTACACCTTCAACCGATAACGTGCCGTGTCAGCAGCTTGGTTCACAACATCAGGATGAGGCGTGGTGCAGCTTTGTGATAAAAACTTTTTATCTGGGCGGATTGATTGAGATAAGAACGCGCTGCACATGGGGTTTATATAACAGTTAGTGTTGACTGGCTGTGGACTCCAACCAGCTGAGTCATGTGGCTCCAGCTCTGTGGATGATGTGTTGGTCCAGTGAGAGAAGTAAACAAAGCAGAGAGGACGAAGGGAGGACACATGTGAAACACACACACACACACACACCTGTCCGATGTTTTCCCCAGCTGTGAGTACAGTCTGTCTCTCCCAGGGGCTCTGACAGAGAGACTTTGAACGCCACACAGACTCCTCTCCACCCACCCCGATCATGTCCACACACACAGTCAGACGCACACATGAACTCACTTCTCTCTGTGGTTTAGAGATGTCACGTCTGGCTGAGTTTGAAGTGTATCTACGGGGCTATGATTATTATTCCGCACTACACACACAGAGACGAACACAAACCACACACTCATCTCTGGAGAGCCTCAGTGGAGCTGGGGACTCATCCAGTACGAAGGCTGCAGTCGATGACTCTGCTCGGTGTGGTTTAACGTTGCCTCGGGGCCGGTTTGATCCAGACTTGTGTTCACTCTCTGCCCGCTACACACAACACACACACAAAAACAAGCTCTGTTCACTTCAAGGAGTCATGAGACAAGGACTACTCTGTCTACGGCGGAGTGGTGTCTGACAAAAACAACACAGGTGGTGTACTGTACTCCATCTGTATCATAGTTTTCCTGTTGTTTCTTTCATATAAAGGTTTTGGTGATTGTTATTGGTAATCCATCCCATAGTTTGACTTCACGTCTCAGCTTTTGACTCCAACGCTGGTTGTTTTATAACAGATGATCTGTCAGTCCGGCCCTTCTGGCCTTGTGATTCTTTTTTGCGTTCAAACCTTACATTATATGTATATGTATTATATAAATAAGGTCACTGCCAAAGTTAGGACTGTTTTTCATTCTTTTTCCTTGGTTGTTTCTTTTCCCTTTTGTCTCATATCTTATCTCAAATAATAATAATAATATCCAGGAAAAAAGTTGGGTATTATGTTACCGTTAAAACACATCGTACTGATAAACATTTCAGATGTTTTTCCTTAAAGTAAAATATAAGAATTACACATACAGTTTCTGCAAGGGTTCAAGAAATGAAGATAATATCCAGCATTTGCAGCAGTTAGAATCAGCATGAGTTCTCATAACAGGAAGCCACTGAGAGTCCAGCTGGGTTCAGGTGTTTATATGTTTATGTGTATTTTGTGCGTTCGTAAGTTTCTGTTTTAGACCCTGGTCAAAGTCAATATTAGTTTCCTCCTTTGAAAAACAGAAGGTTGCTGAGGATTTACTCGTCCGTTCACAAGTGGAGGCTAAAGGCATTGAGAGGAACTAAATGTCCCCAGGACAACGAGTCATAAGGTCATGGACCGTTAAGTCATCTTCCCTTAGGTGGTACATTACATGAGACAAACAGCATAAGCCATGGAGTATATCTTCTCTGTGTGTGTGTGTGTGTGTGTGTGTGTGTGTGTGTGTGTGTGTGTGTGTGTGTGTGTGTGTGTGTGTGTGTGTGTGTGTGGTGGTGGGTGGGGGGGGGGGCTGGGCTGTGTGTGTGTGTGTGTACTTGGTGACATTGGATCAGGGAAACAGTGACACACTTTTTCTGCTGAGCTTTGTTAGCAGAACAAACATTACATGTTTTTGTCAGCTTCAATTTCTGTGTGTGTATGTGTGTGTGTGTGTGCGTGTGCTGTCATTACTAAAGGACTGTTAGCAGAAATGACACAGCACCTGCTGATTGTGACATATGAATATATTTTTACAAGCTCTCTGTTACAATTTCCTGTCTGCTAACAGGTCTCGAGGTCGTGACAAACACTGTGGTCAAAATTCACTGCTGAGTAAATTCTAGGAACAATACCACGTCTGAAAAACATTATGTAAGGATTTCCTGTGTAAATGTGCACTGTTTCTGCCGCTAGATATGAACATGTGTATGTTGTATACTTGTCCGATATTCGTGCATGGAAAATCTTGATCATCAACCAATCAACCGGTATATTCTTTGCAAACTCCCTCAAAGAGCCGAATCCAAGCGATCTTCATGTCCTTAAAGAACTTCAGGGTTTTGTTGGTTGGTTAAATAACTGAAATGATAAGCAATTATCAAAAATGTTTTCTACAGCTACATGTTACTGAATAAAGTTGAGCTTTATTTGTTTACTGAGCTCTCCCTGGTCTTTCCAAGTAGCACTACTCACTTTCACCATAGTGGGATCAACTCTGCTATAAACATTATTAAAACCAATTACCAATCCAGACTCACCAATGAGAAAAAAAACTGCTGAGAGAAAGTCAGTCTTTATAATGACTACATACTAAATGATCCGCAACATTACTTAAAACTATTACATTTTACACAATTTTGGACCATTATTATTACTATAGATAAGTAAGTTAAATATTTCAGAAAACATTGTTTGATCAGTTCAATACATCACATGTTAGTGTACAACCAGTTCCACCGCGTCATTCTAACATAATGACTTGCAGGACGTGAACATTGTATCAATAAATACAGCACCAACAGCAAACTTGAGCATCAACATATTGTATATTGAAGCAAACACATACAAGTTTCATACAAGTTCTTTGTGTCTCTAAAAGTATCCTACATTGACAATTGACAAATATTGTTGAAATGAAATAGAGATGTACTTTGTTTTATTTGATAAATGTAGGGCAAGGCTACAGGACACAATTTCTACATTATGAGGTTCCGACCTTTGCTGAGAGGAAAACTAATACTACAGTACTAGTACTGCACTGCACTTGTCTGCTTTTTGAGAATGATACAAGATTGATATCAATAACAGGTGCTGGGCAGCAATTAGCTTATGTTAGATTAAAAACTGGAAGCAGGGGGAAAGAGCCTGGCTCTTTGCAAAATTACACAGAGTGACATCTCTGAAGCTCACTAATTAACACGCTTTGTTTAGTTTAATCCGTCAATTAAAAGTAACAATTTGTGGTTTAAGGGTGGTTTAATCTGTTTCACCTACATGTAGTTTTTTATTGTTACAGTTACCCTGTGGACAGAAGCATAAGACTGCCAGCAAGTAAACATGGATGTAAACAATGCATCATTTAAAATTGCCTTGCAAATGTTTTAAAAGGAAGGAAAAGATTTCAATACATTTGTTAGGCCTCAAGGTTACACACAATGCATTTTGGTGAGTAACACTGAACATTACTTTGGTTTGTTTGCAAGAAAAAACACTCCTTTAAGCAAAGTCTTGCCAGTAAATTCCTGTTCCTATTCACAAGTTTTAATAATACATGTTTCTATCACAGAAGCTGAATGATTACATTTGCTTGACAGTGTTTTGTTGCTGTAGTTTTGACACTTCAGGTATGCAAATGTGGGCAGAGTTCAAGAGTCTGTTTAACTCTTCCGTTGGCCCTCATCCACCTTTAATTTGTCTAAGTCAGTCATTTTACCAGCAGGGACAGTTACTAAAATATGCAGTAACTATGCAGACAGCTGTTAAGGACATAAATAATCCTCATGGGCTGTGTGTGAGTGTGTGTGCAAGCATGTGTGTGTGTGTGTGTGTGTGTGTGTGTGTGTGTGTGTGTGTGTGTGTGTGTGTGTGTGTGTGTGTGTGTGTGTGTGTGTGTGTGTGTGTCAAGGGGATAGCCTTTCGGGATAGAGCAGCAGTGACACCCTGATGTACTGCCAGGCCTTGAGCATGACCGTAAAAAGAGACCTGTGTGTGTGTGTGTGTGTGTGTGTGTGTGTGTGTGTGTGTGTGTGTGTGTGTGTGTGTGTGTGTGTGTGTGTGTGTGTGTGTGTGTGTGTGTGTGTGTGTGTGTGTGTGTGTGCTTTTTGGAAGTTGCAGAAAAGCAGAAAATAATGAAGAAAGATGAGAACAACAGAGAAGAGTGGAATGTGTTTAGATTGGCAGTTAGCATACGGCACTAAATCTTATCTGTAACTGCTAACACCTCAGATGTGTGTGTCTGTGTGTGCGTGTGTGTACACAGACGTGTGTGGAGGTTATCAGCTATCCAGAGTTTTACTGCCCGTGTTAAAGCGCTTCCACCAGAAAAATGTTTTGATCCGCTGCCACACATGGTTAAGCATTCACCATCTGACTCTGCTTCGTTTCCCACAGCGGCCTGAGGGGGAAAGACAGAGAGAGGCAGTGCAGGAGAAAGTCCAAACTGTGGAAAAAGAGGTGTTGAACTGGTCAGGCATGCCTACCCTCACTCTTACCTGACCCCCGAGCTCCCTAAAGCAAATATACCGGCTCACCCTTTCTCTCCCTCCAGGTTTATACAACCTACCTGGACATTTCTTTCCATTACTTCCCCACTGTCTCTGTCTTTCTCTTTCTTTTCTGTTTTTTTTTTTTATTTTGGCTTAATCCTGTCTCTCTCTGTCTCTCTCCCTCTCTCTTTCTCCTGCAGCAATGGGAAATCCTTCAAAATCCATAATTCACGCTTCACTGCTCCTCTCCCTCTCTCTCGTCTCCCCCCATTTCTCCCTCTGCAGGCCTCTGTGTGTGTGTGTGTGTGTGTGTGTGTGTGTGTGTGTGTGTGTGTGTGTGTGTGTGTGTGTGTGTGTGTGTGTGTGTGTGTGTGTGTGTGTGTGTGTGTGTGTGTGTGTGTGTGTGTGCGCGCGCGTGTGAGTGAGAGACCTGAATGTAGATGCAAACCCCTTGTGGAAAAATACTAACAAACATATGGTTCAACACACACACACACGCATAGAGTCACGCACGTTTCCAAACACACATCTTATTAACATGCACACACCACACTCTTGTGCAAATAGTTGCCCATTTTAATGATTCTGTAAGCAAAGCAGAAAAAAATACATTTTAATGATACTGTATGCAAATGAAAGAAGGATTTCCACTGACACATGCTGCACAAAGCAGTATATCAAAGAGAAATCCATGGCACACAAATTCAAATGCATGTAAAGTACCGCCTAGTCTGTCCAAACCTTCTGGGCGTGCACGCCATTTGGGATAGATTTATTACTAAAAAGCTGGTTCAAAGTAGAGGCTCTGCCAGAACGTGTTTTTCTGTAATGCAGAGTAGAGGGCTAATTTGCTGTTTAAATAATTTTTATTGTATGTATGGAAAAACAAATTCCCAGCTGACAGAATAGTTCACTTATATGATAATAAAGCTCTATGTTGAATTTCGGTTACAAGCTGTCGTAAACCCTTTACTCATAAGATATTAACTACGGGCCTCAGAGCAGACATTTTGACTCCTCAAAAGACAAGCACATGAGTGGATGAAGATCAGTCTTTTCTCAGTGCATGAAAGATGTTTGTGGAATAAAATAATCTCTTACATCTCTCTCTCTCATAAAGGATAATTCTGCTTTATTACAACTTGGTTCTTATTTATGTAGTTTTAGTTTTGGCTCTCACTCCATATGGGAACAAGAAGATTGTTCTAACCAATTTCATTTTATGAAATCTCTAAATGAAAGGAGTCAAGACAGGATGTAAAAAAACTCCCTGGTACAATTAGTTCCCAAATTGACCTGATCCATCACACCAACTTCTTACACAACTTGTACATAATATGCACCTGGTGTTGTGTGCACACAGTTTTTCTGTGCAATGAGAGGTAAATTGAGACATTTTGGATATGCAAATTTCAATTTTACCTCAGAATAAATAGTTTCTAGATAATCTGATTTAACTGAACATTTGTTTATTGTGAACATTGTTATCATATTTGATAGAACTGATAGCCAAACCGAAAAAAAGATGCAAGTCAAGAAAGTTCATTCTAAAAGTTAAAGCAACGCTCATCTCTCTCCCTCATATTTATATATCTGTCGGTAATTACACAGTAAATTTGCTGTTTTTTTAATTAAATTGTATCTTCGTCTTATACACTCTCATTTCCTCAAACAAACACCCACACATTTACACACACGCGCAGTAATCCATCTCATATCAGTAGACTCTCTGAGAGGGCCGGAAAGCCAAGGACAGCTCAGACATGTGGAGCAGACGCAGCCAAGACCTCCTGGTCCCACCCCGCCCTCTCTCCCTGTGTGTGTGTGTGTGTGTGTGTGTGTGTGTGTGTGTGTGTGTGTGTGTGTGTGTGTGTGTGTGTGTGTGTGTGTGTGTGTGTGTGTGTGTGTGTGTGTGTGTGTGTGTGTGTGTGTGTGTGTGTGTGTGTGTCCGCCCATATTTATTGCTGCCCCTGAATGTTCATTCCCGTGTGTGCTCTCACACAAGCATGTGCACTTTTATCTGTGTCCGTTAGGTATGTGCACATTTGTGTGTGTGTGTCCGTCCGTCCAGTGAATGTGTGCTGCTGTCTCTCGCTGCCAGATTGGCCTCTTGTCTTTCTCTTTTCTCTCTGGGCTGTGTGGACTTGCACAAGGCCTCTTAGTTATGAATCTGCAGACCTCTCTCCCTCTGTGGCCTCTCAGCCGGTCTCTGCTCCGCCACTTGGCATTTGTACATGCAGATCGTTCAATCACCTGTGTATCTAGGTGTGTGTGTGTGTGTGTGTGTGTGTGTGTGTGTGTGTGTGTGTGTGTGTGTGCTTGTTTGGATGTGCGCATTTGAAAGGTGTATGTCCATCTTGGTCTTTTGGGCAGTTGTGTCTTTACTCATTTGTTTATTTCTTGTCATTTTCTCCAAGCTCACCCCATTTTTATGTTCCTCCACGACACACACTAAACTCGCACTTAACGAGCTTTTGATCCCCAACAGAGCCTGACCCCCATTAATGGCCACCTGTTCTGGGTCTACGGGGAGCGTGCTGTAGTCAAACACCGTGTTGTTTAACATGATTAACACACAACAATGTGGGGGGACGGGGGATTGGAGTGTGCATCAAAAGGAAGCTATTGGTTTTTAATGATGTTTTCAGCCTCTAACTGACTCCATGCAGCCGCACAGACTGGAGAGCATTGAACTGAAACAGCAGCAGGAGAGCGTCCTGTTGTCTTTTGTGTGTCTGGATGGGACTGTGAGTTATTTATGGGGGTCTTTAACACACTGTGGAGACAAGTAGGAGGGCTGGAGAGGTGAGCGTAGCGTTGGATGGAGGGGACGGCTCATTCAGCATAGTCGGTGCCAAAGCGGAGCAGCTTTTCTCCGTCTCCTTTTACAAAATTCCTTCTCAGTCTTACCCGACCCCCCTTTTTTCTTTTCCTTTTCCATCTCTTGTCATCCATACCCGATACTTTCCACAGATCTAAGAGATAATTCCAATTTTTCCCCCCTCAGCCTCTGAATCAAATCTAATTTCACTCAGGTCCACTCCTGCTAATTTACCGTTAATGCTACAATCCTGCTCCACCTCTCTTATCTCTCTGCGGCTCTTTTACTCAGAATCAAATTCAACAGTTATTTTAAAATCTCCAACTGAATCAAATCTAATTTTTCTCACCATCTCTCACACTAATGTGTATTTAAAAAGCTCTAATGCTGTAGTTTCCCTCTGGTGATCTCTTTGTGCTGCAGGATATCCATCCTTCTCTTATCGGTCTGTCTCTGATTCAAGGGCAAATTGGGAAAAGAAGAACGTTTGATATTATGTGTTTAAAGATATCGGGATTATTGAGGAAGGGAAATCTGCAGAACGTTGCATAAACATTGTATTAGATTAATATGATTTCAGTCTAATTTATTGTTTGATTTGTTAGCTTAATTGCAGCATTTTAGTGCTTAAACCTGAAATCATTTTGTAAACGGACCAGTTTAAATTCAGGTAATATCTCATTTCTTTTAATTCTCTGTCCACCTTTTTTTTCTTCTTCTCCCTCTTCTTCCTCTTCTCCCATGTCACTCTCTCTTTTGGTCTGTCTCACACTTTATTTCTCACCCCGCTCCCCTCCCCATCCCACCACCTCCATCACCCCTTTCTCCTTTCTCCCCCCCATACTCTCCTCCAGTGTGTAACCATGGGTGCGAGATGTCCGGTCAGAGAAAATGTTCCCACATATCAAAAGGCTCCTGGGTTCCGAGTGGAAGCGGCCAAGAGAAGGAAAAGGTCAAGTTGAATACAGTGGTGGAGGACGGAGACACGAGGGCAGGGCTGTGAAGGACGGTGATTAATACCAGCAGCAGAGAGGCTGCAGCTCTGAAAGGGCACAGAGAGAGGGAACTCATACTGCACTGCTCTGTCCTTTATTTCCTTCTTTGAAATATCCTTTCATGGCATTGCCCCATTGTGTGTCAGTGTTTTGCAATCAACTTCATTTTTGTTAGATCTATGCTTTTGATAACCTCCACAGAAATGTTAACTCAGTAACGACACATACTATTGCAACATTGCAAGGTTTTTTTATTCATTAGCATGAAGAAACAACCATATTTTAAAACATATTATTTTATATTATTATTATTGTGGACAAATTCCAGGAAAAGACCAAAACCAACATGTATTGGGATTTACCTACCCAACCCAATCATTCATACTTAAGGCCGATATTTTTAACTGTAGTATTTACAGCAGCTGGACAGTGTATTTGACTCAAAATAAACTACATTGCTCATGCTCATTCCAATGAAGGATCATGTCACCCAGTGAACCAGCGGGGCTTACAGTTCGGACAACAATGGAGCTCTGGCACAGAGAAAGAAGATACAAATCAGGTTTTGATTCCACAGACAGTCAGTAAAAATCAATTCAATGTTAGTTTTGGCCTTTTTATAGCATTTGTTGACAATAACTGGTATAGAATATTCCCAAACTTATTCTTTATGCTTTTCAGAGCATTATTATTTATTATTTCCAAGTACGTTACACATTAAAGGAATTTGGCTCTGTGATTAATGGTGCGTACAGTAAATAACAAACACAGTGCAATAATAAAGACATCATTTAAAAATAGAAATATGAAAATATACAATAAAATATGGTAAACAAGTAATTGTAAATATTACCCTTTTCGAGGAGATTATTTAAAGTATTAATACAATAATCACCTCACTCCATAAAATGGCTCTCAACATCCCTATCAGTGTGGCAGCCATTTTTTATTAAGATGCCTTGTGATATTTCTCTCCTTGCTCCTTACTTTCAGTCTTGTCTATCAAAACACCACGTAGCGCCCTCAAAAAAAAAAGAAAATTCAATCACAATAAGCAAATTTGCTCCCCCACAGGACATCATTGAGTGGCACGCAGCAACAGTGCAAGGTACTCCAATCAATGGCCTTGTTCTCTCCACACAGGCCTGGAGCTCGTAATTTGCATGACATTGGACGAGTTAGCAGATAGTCTCTCTCCTCTCTCTCTCTCTCTCTCTCTCTCTCTCTCTCTCTCTCCCACGGCCACAAACACAATTGCATGCATATTATGATCACACGCTTATTGCGCTCCATAACACACAAAAGACAAGGATACTCACACAGGCCCAATGCGCCCCATGTGGGTTCTTAAACTCACACACAAAGTGAGAGAAGAAAACTACAATAATAAAAGAGGTGGGTCGTTCTTATGACACGTAGATGTGAAGTTTCCACTGAACATTAATCTAACCTGCTACAGCCCTCATGTTCTGGTTCCTGTCTGCTGCTGCTGGTGGGCGGATAATAGACTTTGACTGGTGTGTGTGCGTGCGTGCGTGCGTGCGTGCGTGTCTGTGTCTGTGTGTGTGTGTGTGTTCTCTAAATCATCACTTTGTTTATGAGGGCTGGGTAATATACGGTTGGCAAACCCCTCCGTGAAATAGCAGTTGTCCAATCATAGTTTAATAACGAGTTTCAACCGCATAAAGTGGTGTGCAGGGGGCTCTAGAGAGAGGTTTATTTAGTATGCAAAGTTTGTAAGGGTTTGTGTCTTTTTTTTAAGCCTTTCCAAAACACAAGATAAGTGTGAGGAGGTTTGATGTGCGCGTTGCAGGTTAAATACGAAAAGCTTGGTTAAGAAAAGGCACATCCGCTGCATTGGGGCTTAACATTAGCGACTCTGTGTTTCACTCACACTTGGGGAATTTACCTCAAACATGTTTGCTAAAATCATTGCTTGGTCCACATCTTAAAAGGCTTTTGTTTTGGAAAAGTAAACCATGTTGTTTGAAAAAAATTAAAGTTACAAGTACATTTTATCTTTGGGTTTCGTCTCTGCGTTGTGTTGCTCAATTCTAAAACATTTATTTTACATCCAAATGAGGTTATCAGGGGGATAAAATGCAGTTTACAACCAACCTATGAAGTTACCCTTAATTAGCTAGCTAGTAGCAGCTGATAAGATCTGCCATTTGGCTGTCTTCAGTCTGTAAAATCAACGGCCGTTGGCTACAAATGAGAAGGTTGTCCACCTCTGCGTGACATCATGTCATCATGTTTTTTTGGTTCAGCTTGTTTGTCAGCAAGATTACAGAAAAAACTACTGTCCCGCTTTTTATGAGACTGAAAGAAGGATGTAGCATTGACCAAGTAAACACTCATTACAATTTGGAGAGGATTGGCCTTGGTGCAGCTCTGTGCTCTCCGAGTGCCATTCTAGTTTCAAAAGTTACTTTGAATTCTTGAGTGGTAGTACTGTTATCATTGTAAGCTGTATATGTGCTATGCCAGAACGGAAAGCTTGACAGGCATAGCAACAGTAACTAAGGGAAGGTGGGCCTTGTAAACAGTACAGATAAACAACACACACACACACACACACACACACACACACACACACACACACACACACACACACACACACACACACACACACACACTCTCTCTCCTGTCTTCCTGCTCTGTCTATCAGGTGAAGGGCAGAGAAAGGGTTTGTGCAAGCGGCAGCCGGTGGCTCAATGCGATCGACTTGCTCACCGTGGCAACCTGCAGAATTCCACCGCCTCCCCACGAGCCTGGCAGACTATCTGTTCACCCTCCCTTCCCTCCTCCTTCCTTTCCTACCTCCCTTCCTCCCTCCTCCCTCTCTCTCCCCTCCCCCACTCCAGCAGTGCCGGGGAAGCGGTGACGTGGGAGCTCTCAGCTCTGAGAACAGAGAGAGAGAGAAAGAGGCATGGAAAGAAAGCCTGGAAGAGAGCGAGGGTGAGGTGAGGGAGAAAAGACAGAGCTGCTGCACTACAGAGAGAGAGAGGGAGGGAGGGAGGGAGCGAGGGAGCTGGAAAGAAAAAAGATAAAGATCCTCCCTCTCCCAGCACTGGCTGACAATGACACTGGGAGAGTCATTTCGAAGCAATGAGCCAGAAAACGCAGAGCCGCCACTGCCATTCATCCTCCTAAGCACGACACTCAGTCACCACCTCGCCACAATCACATTAATCTCCGGGAGAATAGCACCGGCTTAATAAAATGTATAGCAGACCACTTGTGTTATAAAAACAGCCCATCTGAATTCAGGGACTCATATTCTTTAAAAAAAGAATAGAAAAGTGGATATTGATTGATTTAAAGAATAATAACGTGTATTTTTTAAAATAATAAAAATAGAAAGGTTAGCTCATACCCTGATTTAATTAAAAGATAATACATAATATGTTGTGAATATTTGATTGATTGATCATGACTCGATCTCTAGTCTGTGTGGGCTTACAGGATGCGAGACAAAAAAAAACAACCAAGATGATGAGATACATAATCATGAAGTACTGTGACACAAAGTCAAATAGACGACAATACATTTCATTAAAAAGTCAACTCGACGAAGAAGATAAAAAATAAATCAAGACTCTTTAATTGCATATTTAAAATATTGGACTCCTGAGGTTTCTGTAATGAAATGTACAAAATACAGAAATACATTACAAGTAAATTATTTATTCTCTTGAACCAATCATTCAGAATGTCTTAAATAAAATGGCACAAATATGACTACATACACGGCAGTAAAGTGTCACATCACTTATCCTTCTCCAAGTAGGACATCTTGTAATTGCCTGAATTGAATATTCATGTCCCAGCTACCAGCCCTTCTCCACTTTCTCTTCCTCTCCACAAAATAATCAAAAATACCATTTAATTTCCCCCAATCAGCCCCAGGTCATGTGCTGACGATGAGATGGAAAACACAGCGTGTCGTTAAGCTGCCAGCTAATCAGCGTTGGCTAGTAATCCCCCCCCTTTCTCCATCATGTCTTCCAAACAGGCCCCTTCCCTTCCTCCTCCTCCTCCTCCACCACCACCGCTGCTGCTGCTGGTGTAGTCTGCCTGTGAGATGGATGGCACAGCCCTAATCACCCCCCGCAGTGCACTGTCAGCATGGCTGCAGGCCGCTCTTAACATTTACATCACATGATCACACACGCACACACACAATAAACACCAGCCAATAAGTGAGAAAAATCTACTCTCACTCCTCTCCCTCTCTCTTTCCTCATCCTTCGGTTTCCAGCTCCCTCAGTGTGCCCTGCCCAAGGCCCACCACTTCTCTCGCTGTCACCTTGGATGGATTCAGTTGGATGTCCTGAGGGTTAAGGCTTCTCCTCCTCTTCCTCCGCCTCCTCACACAGCGCCTCGCTGCCGTTACCTCCGGGGCCGGAGTCTCATCAGTCTGCGCAGTAGCTCACCACCAGCTCCAACAGGGGGGAGAGGCTGCCAGAGGAGCCGGGAGGGAGGCCGCTCCCATATCAGCATCCTCTCATGTGGTCCGCTTCAAGGTTCCTCTCAGGCAAGCTTTCAGTCAAGTCTACATGGAGACACACAAACAAACACACACACACACACACACACACACACACACACACACACACACACACACACACACACACACACACACACACACAGTGGTTTACATTTGTGTGTCAGAATTGCAGATTTATAGCACAGTTTGAGACTCTCAGATCGTTCCAGTGCAGCTACATGGGAGAAATGTACAGCATCTTTCTGCACTTTAACATTCACATGGGGGGACAGCTATCATGAAGGAGGCAGAGAAACTAGTGCCCACCCTAAGAAGTCAGTAGACCAGGGTGTGTACTTATGAAATTATGAACTAAAGTGAAAGATACAAGAAAGAAATATTCCTGCAGATCTCTGAATGGGCATCCTGAAGACAGGACGCCCCTGTGGAGGATGACTGGAGTGATGTATGGCATCCCCATGAACAACTGTGGAGAATGCTAAATCAGTGAAGAGACCGAGAACCCTGGACACAAGACTGAGCCAACTCTGTCCACTGAGGAAGAGTGTGAGCTTTATCATTTTAGTTTATATTGTACTCACATGGGGCATAATCCTCTTTAAAGTTGTGTTAGATCAACTCACCATAAACTGACACAGATTAATTATTATTCCAGCATTGGAGTAATGGTTGCACTGCACTAGTTAATAGGAACTTGGAGGTGACAGGGTACATACACAGTGCTCAGAGGGCGGTAGGTTTGGGGTCAGTAAGGGCCAAACACTACATTTTTGCCATGAGGCCCTTTAACAGGTTAATCCGGCCGTGATCTTAGCCTGGGTTTAACAGGAAGCATGTGTTGCAAACTGGAGGTGTGGAGATTTATAGAAATAGGAAACCAGGGAGGTAAAGTCTGAAGAAACATGATATCAAGTTGCATTGTGGGAAGTGTAGTTTCCAGCTTTTTTAGAGCTCCACACCTACTAAGTGATGATCAAAAAGTGAAAAAGCAGCGTTCCGAGTAATAATTATTAATAACTTGAAGAAACAATGCAAGTAATAGTCCACCTTCTCTCCCCTTGTCTCTGCCTCTCTCTCTTAAACACACACACACACACACACACACACACACACACACACACACACACACACACACACACACACACACACACACAATGCCAGCCAAGGTGCTGGAGAGTGCTTGTCTCTGTCCTTGTCTCAGTCCTCATTCCTGACATTTGTGCTACTGCTAAATTGTTGGTTTGGGGGCCTGGTTCAGGTGGTTGAATAACCCATATTTTTTTTGCATGTTAGACGGTGCAGATTGGCTCTTAAGGGGTCAAGTGGGTGCAGGTGATAAAAAACTCTTACTAACCCATCACTAAAAGGGCCTAAATGTTATATCTCGGGCCTCTGCTGCTTCGGTGTTTATTTGTTTTTTTCAGTTTGCCTCTCTTTTGGCACTCTACTGTAATCTAGTAGAGTCCCCAGTTACCTGCTCTGCATCACTAAAGGTTTGGGTGAAAAACAGCCTCCATCTGTGTGACTGTTGTCATTTTATGTATTTTACTGTCTGAAGCGGCCAAAACGTCACTACTGCAGATCATCCTCTACAAGCTGCTGCTTCCCCCCTACTACAGTGTGCTGTTACGAGACAACACATTTCTGAACCCTATCCTAGATGTTTTCTCTAGAAGACTTTGATGATATTGTTGCTGTGAGCTTTATTCTTCCATGTACAGCCAAAACGTTTAGTTCTGCAGATGTGGAGGAGAGTGTCTCCTTGTAGAGCTATTCCATTAGACCGTCCTCCAACAGGGGATAGGTTGGCTCTTTCACCTGCGGGCAAACTTTTCTCGTGTAGCCCAATCTTTCAACCACTAATAAACAGGAATGTTGAATGTTATAAATGAGCGTAAATATGAGTTTTCCTGGAAGAAATTGTGATTTTCAACCTCTCATTTTAAGAAAACCAAAGGCGCTGCTATGATCCTGGCAGAAAGCCCATTTAGGCTCGTATATATGTGCTGCTTATATTTATTTCAGTTAACTATTTTTAGCAGCAGCCCCCCTGCCATCGTGTTTATTTTTGAAAATATCTAATCTTGGCCTGCCAGCTCCTCTCCAAAGCTTTTTAAAGTCTTGCTCCTTCTAAGGGAGTTTGTTTTAGGAGCTCCTTCTTGAAGGCCTCCTCTCTCGTACAACTCTCTGTGGAAACTCTAGTGTTGAGTTTAGTTGCCCACTTGTCCTCTTTCCAGTTCAGAGGGGGGGCTCAGAAGAGCTGGTTCCTGATGGTGGGCCTCTGTGTGTGCTCTTAGTTTTTCCATCCTCTTCCTCTTTAATTTCAGCTCCTAAAAGTGGCTCACCTCATTCAGCAGCCATTCTCTGCTGCTTTGTGGCCTCTATTCAATCTTTTCCAATTATGAAATTCAACTACTGTTATAGTTTCTCAAATTAATAAATCCAGATATTTTGGGAATATTCTTGGTCCTCCTGTGGGTGAAGATTTTTCAGCATCATTTGTTTGATGGTCATGTGGTCAATGGCTTTTTAAGTGTGCTTTTACATATGTAGTTTGGTTCATTTGGTCTGGACCAAGGTGAAAAATGATTCATCAAAGCATTTTAGTTCTGGTCCGGTTCCTGTTCGCACTGACTTTTAACAAACAAACTAAGAGGAATAAACATGAAGTTATTCAGACTGACAGGTAACTCACTGACTGGACAGCTTTGGCGATTGTCATCCTCCATCTTTGGGACCCACGTGGGGAAATCAAATTCTGTTGTCGGATAATAGATTATGAAGCATGATGTGTGTATTTATGTCCTTTGGTATCAAAAATAGCTTACAAAGAAATATCTGATTGTAGGCAATATCGTATAATACATGCACAGCAAAAGGGACAAGAATGGTCTAATTTCAGGATTAATAAATGTTATTTTCTTTAATTTCTTCATATTTAGTCTGAAGCTTCAACAAATGGAATTCAAACAGTTTGTAGACACTGTCTGAATCCAGGTTTAGTGTGTAGAATATATTATTAGATTACTATTTATTTAGTTCTTAGTTTAATAACGCGAAACAAATTACAATCTCACCAGGAATGCATGAAATAAAATACAGAAAATCTGCAATAAGAAAAACTCAGAGGCCCTCCCCTGCTTTCCTAAAACATTTAGACTGCATAACCCTCTGCTTATTCTGACCTCCAAAATCTATTCAGTCCATTTCAGTGGCAAAATGGACTTAAATTTAAAGCACATATGGATTTGAATGCTGATTTTAAAGCAGTTGTAAAGGCTGTTTAATGGCAAAAAGTGTTTTTACAATGATGGGAAAGGGCCAGGACATGTGGGAAATTGTAAGACTTCTCTTTATGTTTTTATAGGCTCTCTTCCAGCATGACATTCACATCATTTGGTTTACGACATTTTACAGCTCAGTTTTGCTTGGCACCTCTCTGCGTGACTTCCTCTCGTGCCAGCTAAATGAATCCCCTGCCTGTTCTACCTGTGCACACACGCGTGTCTCCGTCTTTATGGTGCATGTTCATGACTGCTGCCTCTTGACCTGTTGACCCGGCTGTCCAATGAAACCATGTGTCCACTCAATGCCAGGCTCCACTGCTGTCTCTGTCTCTGTCTCTCCTCCAGCCTCCCCGTCAACAACACACATGTCTCCTACACTGCTCCCTGCCAGACAAGCAATTATTTCCATGTGCAGCATTGGCATCGGAGCTGCAGCGGACAAAGACATACATCTCCCAGGAGTCATGTGATGGCCAAGTAGGCATCGGTTTATGGTTCAACTATGAGTCAGGGGGGGAGAGTCACTGTTGACTGCAGATTGACCACAAATAGTTGAAAAATGAATCGATATGATAACTAGTTTCACTGTGTGTGTGTGTGTGTGTGTGTGTGTGTGTGTGTGTGTGTGTGTGTGTGTGTGTGTGTGTGTGTGTGTAAGCACGATGGATGAGGGAGGCTTAACCCACGTCACTACCAACGCAAGATCTATTATGACCGTGAGTCACCGAGCACAGCGGTCACTGCTCCAGCCGTCATGACTGATACCTGCGTCTGACGTGGACAAACACACATCTTTATCAATTACACGTCTAGATAGAAGTCTGAGTCACTGATGACAGTGCACACCTTCCTCTCTCTCTCTCTCTCTCTCTCTCTCTCTCTCTCTCTCTCTCTCTGTCTGAACGCACAGGCGACACAAACAGCTTGTGTCGTGAGCAGGAGCGCCGTTGACGTAAGCAGGAGGAGTCTTTAGAAAACCTCCCGTGAGACTCATTTCACCCATGAGTCATGTACACCCATTAACTCCTACGTCATTTCAGATAAAAATAACCCCAGTATCAGGATTTGCGTCTTGAATCTCTAATTGCACGCCGGTGATTTATGTATAGCTCTCGCTTTGTGCAAACTCCAAAGCCTTTAGAATTATACTCAAAGGAGGAGATAATGAGTGTGTGACTTCATGAATCCCAAAGAATTGACTCTGTCTCCTCGGCAGGTTAAAAACATTTGTCACACGCCGGCACACGGAGGGAAATCAGATTCTTTAGAAGGCGGCTCTGGAGATTACATTTTTCCTTTTTGTGGTTGCCACAAAGAGAAAACCCCAGAAGAAGTGAGATGTTAGAGGTGTGCGTTCATTCAACACATCACTGCTGTTTATTACTGGTCTGATATGCATCATGTTCATTTCTAGTTACTTTTCAACACATAACAGCTTATAACACGACATATAAAGATCCAATAAATGTAAGAAACTGACAAGTGAGTGGTCGTTATTCTCATGTCAGACATGTTTTATTTAAGCCACATGATTAAGTTTTGTGCAATTAATTATTTTACAAATTACATGTCACATCAAATGGTGAAAATCTCTCTAATGATAAAAATTCTGACAGGTGCTGTGTCAAAGAAATGAATATGAATGTGTGTCTTCAATTTACAACATTATTAATCCAGTTCTTCTTTTCTACCTCTCGCTAACCATTACTGCTAACAAAACCAATAAATAACGTCATGAGCGGGGGCTGAGCTGTTGTTAAAGGTGCATTAAAACCTGCCTGCAGTTCAGTGGTGACTCACTTGTTTGATCTTTGTAAAGAAAGAAAGAAAAAAGCTGAAGTCTCTGATGAAAATGAAACAGTGAAATGAAGCGATGACAGTTTGGGCTGTTCAGCTGTGGCCGCTGACAAACCACAACTACAACCTTTGCACTGCTCTAATGCCGAAAATAACATTAACCCCACTCTGAATGATGTTACATCAGTTTAAAATGTCACATTTAACAGGAGCTGCTCGTTTCAGGTGAAACATCAAGCGTTTTTAGTTTGGTTTTTGAAAAGGTTTAATTAAAAACAAACATCTAAGTCAGAATATCTAAAGCCGTAGGGGAATATGCAGGCTTTCATCTGACGTTAAAATCTGAAAAGCCTGGAATTATTTTGTTTATATAACTGAATCAATTATCCTTTCTTTTACAACAGGAAGTACTCAATCATCTTTTCATTTTTTATAAAAAGCCAGTTCTGTATATTTAGTTCTTATTGAATTGTGACGGTCAGAAGTCTTTTATTCATGCTTAAGAAAAAGAGAGTCTTCTATCTGGTTCGTTCCTCTGAGGTTTAACAATCAAGCTGATTTGAAAAAACACATCTTTATTTCCTTTTGAGCAAAATGTGTGCTGTAATTAATCATATCCTTTCCACTGGACTTTGTTGCATGACACCTCGTCTCCCTTCCATCTTCCTGTTTTTCCTCTGCTGTCATTTATTCTGTAGTCCGGTGCTGTGACGCACACAGTCACTTTTTCCTACGTGGAAATGTCATCTTAATCAGATGCCCTGACTTACAGGGGGAGGCAGTGGCGTCATCGGATCCATGGATCCAAGTCAATTTGTCCATAAACATCAGCTCTTGTGTTCACCTGCTCCTCCTCTTCCCTGTATGTGCAGCAAAAATGCCCTTCACTAACTCCTGTTGATTTCAGCTCCTCTTCTTGTCAAGTCCTAAACCGTGTTTGTGGGTTTCTTTCCAGCACAACACATTTACTGTAAATTGTGTTCTGTTTATTTGGTTTCCTGCACACAATGGTCTCAAACACTCTTCTGACAAAGAGATTTTAAAACGTCTTTAGAAACGAGATAGTCTCCATTTTGTGTTTCCCTCCTCCTAATGCCATCAACTTATTTTCTCCCTTCACTATGTCACTGTTTATGATTATCACTTTTTCCGTTTAAGTTTCCCTTTTCCATAGCAACCTTGTGCTTTAGTTAGTTAGTTGGTGTAGAGGAGAAATGTTACATCAGTGTCTTATCTCACTGGTGAAAGGTGCAGGTGTGGAATTAACTTTACATATTAAAAACTGAACAACTGAGACTGCAAATAATTACCTAAAAGCTATAAGTGAACAAGAAATTAGCTAAATATTATACAACAATATGATTGATTTCCAAGTTATAACTTCCTTATACATTAATGGGTTTGATAGAGTTTTAAGACCAGGATATATCTAATGTTTAAGCGGTTAGAGTTACATTTGCCCCATTCAAAATACTGTCTTCAATCAGCAACTTTCTCTAGAATTTCTTGTGGATTTCTCATGTGTTGCTTTTACTAGATGAAGTGATCCTCTTCATAAATCATTTCATGTGCGGTAATTCTGTCAGTTTCTCTTCAGTGTGGCGTCTTGCACCTGCACAACGCGCTTTTGCAAGAAAACGACCATTTTCAAGATGATAAATTAAGGAATGGAGACACGAGGAGATCGCCATATTTATTCTGAGAAATTGGCAGCAACCTAACCACACCTCTGAACTTCTATTTCTATTATTTAATGACGACCTGAGGAAGAGTTTAGATGTAGATAAGTGAGCAGTTCTACATCGGAATTTTTTTTTTTTATCAGTTACTGAAAAGACACCAGACCTGTTTGTTCGCCTCCTGCGGCACGTGTTTTATTTGCTTGCTGTCTTAATTTTAACAATTGTGCTTAGTTTTGCATAACAATATCAAATGAATCATGTTTTAAACAGCTCAAGAAGCGCCGGCTGCGTTGACGCTGAACGTGATTGTCTGCTGGTTTTCGTTGATCTCGTTAATGCATGAAGCACTGCGGACAGTGAGCGGGACTCTGCGGTGTTGCTCAGGTGAAGTTTCTGTGCGCGCGGTACCATTTAGAACACACGCACGTGCTGCATCACATTCCGTCCGCCCGTGGAACACGTGCCATGTTCCAAAAGCGCTTACATTTGGACAATGACCGTCGCATGAGCGCTGGGTGTGTATCAACATTTGGCATCATCGGCCATTGTTTCCACAGCTTTGATCTACTGTCTACCTAAATACCACATATGTGCTCAGTGCTGGTGTCTGTGTGTGAAACCATCTTGTTGTGTGGCGGGCTGAGCAGCAGACAGGTGACACAGTGGTCGCCTGTTCAGAGCTTCCTGGCCAGTATTTCCTGAGACTAACCCCTGTAATGAAAGCCCCTTAGCTTCTAATTGACCACAGTGTTTCTGTTGCTCGTCCTTAATTTAGGAATGACGCAGCTGAATGAGCAGACTCTGCATGGCGCTGCGCCCTTGCGCGCGCCGAAGCTGCTGAAGCGCGAGCCCCGCCGTGCCGCGCCGCATGCAGAGGAACGACCAGTGAAGAATAACGGCTGTTTTGACACCCAGGGTGCTGACGAAAGGGGCACTTGAAGCAAATATGCACGTGTGAACGAGCTATGGTCGTTTATTTCACGAGATATTTCGCCGCCGATTTGCTCTCATTACCTTATAAGGAGAGACAGTCGTGCCTTTCTGCAATAGGCCGAGCGCTGCAGCCTGCGGGATCCCTGCTCTTTAACCCTTTCACTGCTGAATTTTATTTGGTCCAACCGCCTTAAACAATGCAAAGAGAGCTTAATAGACTAATTGAATATTTTTAATTTCAAAGCAATGCATCGAAAATGTACCCCTGCTGTAGATATAATGTAATGAATAACACTAAACAGTTGGATATAGGAGACAATGGCAGTAAGCAACTGGATGTGTGATTTGTAATCGTCTCTTTGTCCATTTATGGCAATATTTTTTAGGCTGTCCTTAGGCTGCCGTTATTAAAAACTCTAAAGGTTTGGAGCCGGACGTGTGTAGTGTGTCGCTTCAACGTCAGGCCTAAAGCCGGCTCACACCGCGAGTCATGTCTGCACGCTCCCCGTGCCACGCGATAACGGAACCGGCTGGTGCCTGTCCTGTCGGGACTCCCGTTAGTCACAAATGACCCCGCTGGAGTGAAAGCCGGCGGTGGAAGCTGACCTACATCGAGTGCCACACAACCAGGGGCCATCTTTTAACACCGCGAGAAGAACCCACCAGGAAATCCCCGCGAGACGGTGCCATCTGAAATGTCATCTCTTTGTGTGACCTTGACAGGATATGGGAAATGCTATTCATTGTGTAATGCGCACACCAGTGGCCGGGCTCTGCCCTCAATGTACCCATACACGAGCAATGATTCATTATACATAAGCGGCTCAGAGCAGCTCCTAATGGGGAGTCCGTTCCCCTTATTTCACCGGAGTCCCGTAATATACAGGCCCTGTTATGGCGGCGGGGATTAATCAGGGTCCAACGGGCTCTGGCCTTGACGCTTGTTGGGCCTATCGGGAGTTGTCAGGTGGAATAATTCGTTTTGTGATATTGATTGTCTTACAAGAAGAACCCAAATGTATCATATGCCCAAATCATAAACAGATTTTTAATCCCCTGTGTGTGGTCGGCTACACTGAAGGCGCAGGGATGTGAACCCAGCCCGACGTGTCGATGCTAAAAAACACTAAATGAAGCTGCAACATTTGAGCTGGTGAGCAGCACACTCAGGCCATCACGGTTTAGGATAAACACGCTCTCCTCTTTCATAGCACCCTCTTGCAGTTAGATCTCGCTTCACATCCAGCAACACGAGAGGCAGGCATGATGCGTTCAGGATGTCATCTCAGCTCGTATTTTAGAGAACCACATTCAGTTTTTTTTTGTTTTTTTTTAATGTGCTTCTCTTTGGTTGAACATTATGAAATATGTCATGTGGGCATTGATTGTTATCTGTGTGGATTCATGTGTCAGAGGAGTAAGTGTGGGTTTTTATTCCAACCCAACACAACATTATCTGACTTCACATACTGGCAATCCTTCTCATCCAGATAGGGTAGACTGAGTGAAATAACCTGGAGCAAAAAAACTTTATTCCATGGTACACGTCCAGGAACCCTGTCAGAGAGGATATATTTCCTGTAACATTTTTTTTTTTCTCATGGTTTGTGTAACAGCCTAGCAAAGAAGAGGTGTGAACGAGGTTGTGTTAAAGAAGCATCATTCATGGTACCAGTTGAATAACTAGTTACTAGCTAATTTATTCTTGGTCTAATAACAAGTTGAATAATCTATGATAATATAATTCACTCTTGTAGGCTTCAACCAGTTGTTGCCATTTATATACCCTTCACTAAATACCACGCACCTAAGTGTTCTCATAGACAAAGCTGTCTTTTCCTACATTATAACTATTTACATATTTGTCCATATGCCTCCGAGGTCGTGATTACACTGTTTTTCCGACAGCCCCTGAAGTCAGCACGGGAACACCCCCCGCCCCTGTGCCCTCCCACTTGTCTGACGTCACTGCAACTGCTATTTGCATGAAGTGTTTTCTCGCTGCAGCTTCAGCGCGCCTGCAGAACGAGTGTCTCCGAGGAGGAAAGCGAGGGAAGAGGCGCAGTGCAAAATAGGAGGAGGAGGGGGGCTTGTGTTTCACATCAGAGGAGCAGCAGGAGAGAGAGAAAACAACGGCCTGAAAGTGAGGATAAGGTGTCGGATAGCTAAAGCAGAGGGGGAGAAAAAACAAAAAACAGAAGAGCCGCTACTCTTGTATCGGAAAATGGAGCTGCCCGCCGCGGGAGAGCACGTCTTTGCGGTGGAGAGCATCGAGAAGAAGCGCAGCAGAAAGGTTTGTCACAAGAACACTGAAGGACATTTTTACACAAACATGCACATGGAAAAGAGGATCAGTACTCGTTGGGGTTCCTTCACCTTGTTTCGGACTATATGTTCTCTTTTTTTAATGAGATGATTATTATTAAGGGGGACGGTGCAGTGCTGCGTAAAGTAACGTTGCGCTGATTATCTCGTTTTCTCTCCATTCTCAGGGGAGGTTTGAGTATCTGGTCAAGTGGCGAGGATGGTCTCCAAAGTAAGTCCCTTTTTTCTTTTTTTTTTTTTTTTTTTTTTCTTTTTAATAATAATAATACTCATGATGTTGTGAATGTGTGCGAGCGTGGGCGCGCACATGGGCGGTTGCGCGTTCTTGCTTTGGGCGCTAGTCGCGTTGGCCTCGATGATGGATGTGGTTTTTACGATGTATGCAATCCCCAGTGTGCCAATTAAAGGAAGACATGTCTATAATTGATCCCTATGTTTGAGAAGTGCCCATATATCTACAGTTGAGTGGAGGCTGGGCCATTGAACTCCCCCCCTCCACATCCCCCCCACAGCCGCGCGTAAAAGTTACTCATGATTTATTACACGTGCATCCACAGGGAGTGCAAGTGTCTCAGCATGTTGTTTACACGTGGACGTGCCTGCAAGTATGAGCTATGGGAGGATTTACGAGTGGAGAGATGTTTTGGTGCAAAGATAACATTGTGTCCTCGGCCTGTGCCTGATAATGTCTGCCACTGATGTGTCCTCACTGCTCACTGTCTGCTCTCTGAATAGGTACAACACGTGGGAACCAGAAGAAAACATCCTGGACCCAAGACTGCTGGATGCCTTTCAAGACAGGTGAGTTAAGAGTTAGATAAACCGGCCTCACAACTGAGGAGTTTCTCATTATTAATCACACAATCAGGTTTGGATTCCACCTAACCTACATTTCCAGTTCTTCACACAACAGCTGTCTGTTACTCATCCACAGGTTTAAAGCAGGAACTCCCTGAGTGTTTGTAGTCAGGAACTATGCTGCATGTGTACTCTATCTGGATAATCCCATGCGGATGATAATAATAAACTTGCTACATAATGTGCCAATGAAGAAATGCAGTGCCTGGGGGGGGGTTAGGATCAGGATTAACACTGGTGTCATCAGAGGGTCAGGGAAGGGTTAAACTCAGGTCAGGGTTACCAGAGCAAACCGTTACACTGTGTTGCATCTACTTTGTCACCTGATAGTTATTCGAGTGTCAGCATAAGGTTATCATGCTAAATTGCTACCTGTTGTCCCACTATTCAGTCACCACATGCACCTGTGTCATCTTCCACAGGACATGGAAACCACTTGCAGTACCCAATAAAGTCATTATTATTGATTATGCAAAATGATAAACCTACTTTCATAAAAGTTTTATCTGGTCAATTGCTAATTTGGCAAAATGAGTAGAACATTTTCTCTCTTATTGAGTCCAAAGTCCAGATACTATGAATTAAAAAGTATTGTTGTATTCAAACGTTTAACTACTAGAGACAAAATGTCTCTTACTTCTTCACTTAAAAGTCCAGACATGTGAATGTGTTGCATATTGGACCACCATCGGCTTCTAAACCAGTTGTGATGTCACAAACTCTGCTCGTATGACCACCTCTTAATCTCATTGAAGGGGATCACAATGAAACTCTCTCCCATTTGGCAGATTAATGTGGAAGCAGCATTCAAATGTCAAACTCTACTCATACATCATTCTGCACAGTGGAGGTCCAACATCCAAGTGAAGTAACAAAAAGTAGAAAAACATGTTTCTTTCAGTGGACTGGGGCTTTAAATTATGATGTACATCTTTTCTTGATCTGCTCATGAAGTAATGGAAAGGCAAAAGGGAAATGAAGATTGAAGTGAACAGCGAACTAAAAAGTAACTTAGTGACTGTTATAAATCAGAGGTGCATGCACTGTCTCAACTTCTAGCCATAGGAACTTCCTCATGTTCTCTATTAGAGGGAAATGTGTCCATGCTCTTCAAAGGTGGCTACTATGGTGAAATTAGCTGCTTGGCTAATTGCTAAATGGTCCGTTGAGTGACTGACCAGACAGCTCCACAAGAAGGACAGTGTAATTTAATTTCGTCAATGCCTGGCGTGTTAAACTGTCCCTGTCTTTTCTCTTAGCCCCCCCTCACCTTTTGCTTGCAGCAACCTTTCAGGCGCAGGTCACACGTTAAAGCAAAACACCGACGTCACTCTGTGTCTGTTTTTGCGATTACCTTTCTCTCTCTAAAGAGGAGCGATTTTATTGAAACTAATTGCGCGTCTCTCCGGGGAGCCAAATCGTCTGAATGCCAGGCTATGAAAATACACTGAGTTGTCATTGTAATTAGATGTAAGCGGGGAGAGTGGGGGAGGGGACTGACATCACTCCTGTCTGTGGTATTGAGTTACTGCCTTGGAGAGTCTAAGAGCAAAGCTAAGGAAAGTCAGAGAAGGGCTGGTCTTTATCTTCTACTGTGGAAACAGACGTTACACAGGATATAGAGTGTTATTTAGGGTGGAAGGAGCCTCATTTGAATCCACTGTCGCAGTTCAAGTGTAATCAGATACTAAACATAAAGAAAGGTTAGGATACTGTAAAAAGGTAAATACATAACAATGACATAAAGAAATATGCTCCTTTTTAATCTGAACTGAATGAATTTCACTGCATCAGGAAGTGTAACTCCAACCTGTAACACAGGCTCAGCGTTTCCTAATTGAGCCTGAGGAGGACACCCGTGACGTTGTGTTGCCATGCAACGGCGACTCATCTGTGCTAGACAGTTTCACTGATTGGCTGCTGCTTTGTCTCTCCCACAGAGAACGCCATGAGCAGCTGATGGGATATCGCAAGAGAGGACCCAAGCCCAAGCACCTTCTGGTTCAGGTGAGGAAGTAGTGATACTCCATACTTCTGCTGTTTATCAATATTGTAAAATATGAAATACAGCTTTGCTTAAGATCCATTGTGCATCATTCCCGTTCAGATCCCAGGAAACAAAATAGAAAAAGCATGTTGATTTCCAGATTAAAGACAGATTTAAAGGGGCACTCCAGGTATTGTATATCCAACACAGTCTCACAGCACGAAATAAAATGTATTGTTTCTTGTGTTCAGGGACACGGATTGCGGGTTTTTTTTCCCGTGGTCACTCGGCACAACATTTTTTCTGTGACGACCTAGGTTTAGGCAACAAAATAACTTTGTTAGGTTAAGGAAAAACATCATGGTTGGGCTTAGGTTTAGGCACAAATCCAAGAACTGGTTTAGGCAACAAAGGCGACTCTTAGGTTATGGCAACAACAAGGTGTTGAACATGGTCCTACTGGTTGACAGTCTTGGTCCCTCCCATCCGTTAGTAGTGTTTTTTGAAAATGATTAAGTACATCACTAGCTACGACTGTTGCTTAGTCAGGTGGATGCATTTAATTCTTGTCTCCACCACAAATAACACTCCTAATTGACTCTCCATTGGCTTTATTTTCATGCTGAGTGACACGAACCAATAGATTGAATATTACAAACTTCCATGATACTGGGCTGTAATATCTGTTGTGTGTACCTGTTTAACTAAGGTGTTTATTTGAAAATAAGAATATTGATTACAAACAATATATATCCTTATTTTTAGGGACCAGCTCCCTGACCTAACAGTTGTAGCTAAACGCCTGTGAATTGTACATTTAGCGCATCAATCACGGGTCCAAAAGGCTGGGGGAACACCTCAGAAGGGTCTTTTTGTTCCTCTCAGGAGGGTGTTGGTGGTAACACATGGGATAAAGTCAATGACGGGACACAAAGCAGCCAGTGACATTCCTCGGAGCTGAGGTCACAGCCACAGGAGACACTTTGAAATGTGGCTCTGAAGGCCCGGCCGGTGGCTGAAAGAGCTGCACAGTGGCTGTGGGAGGGCTGTGAAAACATGGACGAAGGCCCCTGAAATAAACGGTGTGCCTCAGAAGAGCCCCTCACACATTCCAAGCACTGTTCCTCCAGTGTAACTCATGGGCCCCAATGAACTATGGCTTTTTGTTGTAGCCTGACACAGACACATGTGTAGATACCCAAACAGTTCAACCATTAACCATCAAATGCCCCACTGAGAGGGATGCTTGTGTAAAAACTCCTGTAATTCTTCATGTAATACTGATGGAGGTTTATGTGATGGGGCTTTTTTGAATAACACAAATTACCGTCTGGTTTCACAGGTTCCTTCTTTTGCTCGGCGATCCAGTCTTCTGGCCGACCTTCATGAGGCGTCCCTGGAAGAGGACAGCTGTCAGAAGGCCAGCCCCATCCAGATGCTCCGTCCCCAGGGCCAGCACTACCAGCTAAACAGCAAGAAGCACCACCAGTACCAGCCGCTGTGCAGGGAGCGCGAGGCCGAGCAGCAACAGGCCAACGGCAAGAAGTTCTACTACCAGCTCAACAGCAAGAAGCACCACCACTACCAGCCGGACCTCAAGGGCCAAGAGGCCATATTTGTTAAACCCCGAGAGGTAAAAGCGCCAGAGCTGGCTAACAAGGGATACAACCTTCCCCCAGTGCTGCAGCAAAAGTGGGTCCGGGACAAGGACTCTGGCTGCCTGACCAAAGTCAAGGATATCACCATGGAGCTGAAGAAGCTTCCGGCGGACCTGAATGGCCACAAAGAGCCGGAGAAGGTGAAACCCAAAGAGGATGCTCTAGCGCAGTCTAATGGTGTCAGCAACGGCAAGCTAAAGATCGTGAAGAACAAAAACAAGAACGGGCGGATTGTTATTGTCATGAGCAAGTACATGGAAAATGGAATGAAAGCGGCTAAGGTTAAAAATGGCGACTCTGAAACCGCTGGAAGGCCGTCGCAAGGAACCGACAGCAGCACGGAGAACCACCTCGAGAAGATGAAGCTGGTCAAGAAGCTCGGCCTCATGAATGGATTTGCAAAAAGCCCCAAAGACAAACCAACAGTTCCCAGTTCTGGATTTAACGGACGTTACCCCACAGAAAAGGAACTGTGCCCCAAAACGGCGCCAACTGTGACGGAACAGGATAAACATGTCGAGGTCAGGGGTCAGGGGAAGCTTTCAGCGGATCAGCCTTTACAATTGACAACCAAGCCTAATCTGCTCTCCCTGCCTTTGGATAGGGGAGTTCCCTCCCCACTGGACAAAAGAGGAAGCCAAGGTGGATTTCAAGGTTTGAAGCGGCACCTCTCTGACACCGACAGCGAGGATCACGGGAGCAGTAAGAGGTTTTTGAGCTCCAGGAGTATTAGCGCTCCTAACGCAGTGTCCTCGCCCACCCAAAGCATCAGCATCGACCAAAACGGACACCAGAGTCACATCGGACTGCAGGATTGTGGGTACGCAGACCAAGAGGAACCTATCGACCTGAGCATTGTCAAGTCCAGGCCTAACGCAGCCCGGCCTGAAACACACACACAACCTCAGACTGAAACACAAGCGCACACACAGGATGAAACGGACACACAAGCTCTAACACAAACGGACGTGCAGACAGACACTCAGAGTGAAACTGAAATCAATAAAGAGGAGGAGAATATTAACTCATTGTCGGTTTCTAACCACGAAAAGACAAAAGAAGAGACATTTCCCTCTTTACAGCCTTTCCTCGGGAATATAGTGATCACAGACATTACTACAAACTGCCTCACAGTCACGTTTAAGGAATACATCACAGTGTAACTGAACTGGATACCAACTGTATAAATGTACATTAGATATATTTGTATTTTCGGATGCTTGAATGTACTAATGGACCCTTGATGTTGTTTTCATTTTGTATAGTTCAGATAAAAAAAAAGGTCCTTTAATTGCATTTTTTGCATATTTCTACTTATAACTCTCTGTTGTTATTGCTGGAGATTTAATCACATGCAGTATCTAATTTTTCGCTATTTCAAACTTAGTTTAAAAAGCTAAATTAGGTAAAATAAATGTCTGAACTTTGATTGAAGATGCACTTAACTCTTGTAAATAGTCTTCACTTTTCTATGGATGTAATTTGATTATACACTCAACTGTCTGCATCTCAGAAACAAATGTTAAACAAATGTAGGCTATAGAGAATTTTGTAAGGAAGAAAAATTATATTGAAACATGGTAAATTACACTGTGTGTGTGTGTATGGGTGTGTGCGTGTGGGTGTGAACAGATGGACAGATTTAAACAAGGATGCATGCTGCTTGGATAGATTATGCTATTAGGCATGCTTAAACAAGCAGATAAGGGGAAAAAAGATGCGCCTTTCTGTCAATAAATGTGATTTGTGTTGTTGAAAGGGAACGTGGGATGTTCTTTAAATGAAAGATTATTAACGGTTAATGTTTGATACCGATTTAGTGTTTTTTGAGTCATGCATCTCCAGATCTGATACTGAGCACAAGTCACTTCCATTAATGCAGCAGACATACAACCCTGGGACTCTTATTTATTTTATGTTCTGTAGCAGTGCAGTTACAAAAAGAAATCCCCTTTTTTTTCAATTGAATCACATATATCAGTCACGAATCTGTGTGAACGCTGCCAGTTGAGCTGTGTAATCTAATAGATTAGTACCACCAGCTGGGTGCTCTGTGATCCAGTTTGTCATGTTTCCGTTCTCTCTGCCTCCACAGTTATGTATGGGATTGAATGGATTTGTCCTGGTGTCATATTTTAGTAACTTTTGCAACGTTGCGTTAATGTGAAAGCACACATTCTTGTTATAATCAGATCTGTTCCCTTGTGTCATACATGCCCCCCCCTCTCCTGTTTTCAAAATCCCTTCCAGCACTATGTGATCTGAGGTGCATTGAACTGCTCTGAGAACTGTGATCAGATGCACTTTGGATGTTTTGTGTGCAGACTAAAAAAAAACATGAAGGCTTCCTATGATACATTTTGCAATAATAAAATTGTTTGCAAATGATGTTATGGGCTTGTGTGCAATGTTTCCTTTTTTTAGACTGACATAATCATAGACCAGGGTCATGGCTGGTATCCTATACATCACATGTGACCTTGGCCTCCCACGGGGAATCAAGATTGAACCAGAAAGGGAGGCTGCTATAACGCTCTTACAAGGCCATCCTTACCTCAGAAGTTGCTAAATCTGTACGTGGCTCTATTTGTGGCCGTGTGTTGTGTGTTGTGTGTGTGTGTGTGTGTGTGTGTGTGTGGAGGCTGCAGGCCGTGAGGATTATTACAGGGAGCGTTTATTTTCAGATTGGCTACCAGGACCAGCTATTTGCCTTGCGGGCAAACTGTATACACAGGTCAGTCCTGGTTTACTGATGCAAACAGGAAAGCAATGCCCCTTTAATTAATTTGAAACATTCACAAAAAATGCAATTGAAAAGCAACTGAAGAGGCAGGTTTGCGGTTTAATTCTGGCATATAATAAACGCAACTGATGGTATGGTACATTGACATAACAGGTCTGTGTTACACAACAGTTAAATGTGTTATACTTCGAGAAAACTTTATGAATAATAATTGTTCTTAATTGCCGTTCATTAAACTACATACCGACAACGATGCGTACTGTGAGCTGCAATGGTTTATGGTTTAACCAACACTCATATGTGCCCTTGAAGAGGCTTTTAGTCGTTTAAAGCTCATCATTTTGACTTGAACAACCGTTTATGTCCGATGTGACTTGAATAAATCCTCCAGACCTGCTGAGAGAGACGCAGCAGCAGGAGGCTTCTGGTTTATTTGCTTGACCAACAAGTTCAGGGGAAATGGCTACATACATAACGCAGGGTATTATTTCCACGGTTTCCCATTTCAGCCTTTCATATAATGAGGCTGACAGTTGCTGTTCCTCTTAATAACTGGAGGGAGCTCCGTCCTCCTCTGGTTACAAAGAAACATCCCGAAACATCGGTGTTATTTGCTAGCATTTGAATACAACCTTTGCCTTTTGTGTTTGTTTGTTTGTTAGGGTAAAATGATCGATATTTGCCCTTTCCCGACGTTGTGAACACAACATGACCTGACGAGCGAAATGACAGGCGGCAGTTCCCGACCATTTCCTGGGCTGCAGCCCGCCAATAAAAATTGCTTTCTGTGCGCGTTAACGTGAGCAACGACAGAGAAAATGGCTGTCCTCCCTCTCTGCGCTCCCTCCAGCTTCTTCTCTGTCGTGTCCGTCCGAAACGCCTCGCAGCTGCTGCAGCTGACTAATAATTGCAACAATGTTTTCTGCTGAGAAATTAAAGTGGCGAAATGCCCCCGAAGGATGCACGTTAGAATAACGTATCAGACGGCGTGTTTACAGCTCATGTACAGGCAAAGAAAAGAAAACCGCAAAACCCCAAATAATGTGCATGCTGTGCGTAAAATTAAGCAAGAGCTGTGTAGAATGGGGTAATAACGTGTTGTTGGTGATCCTCTGGTTTCTCTTCCTCTTATCTGCGCGTGCTGGATGTGTGCGTGCATGAGTGAGGCCTGAAAACGCTGTTTTTCATCAAAGTCACTGATGTAATCATGTGGATCCTTTTTTCTTTCTTTTTTTTTTTATAGAAAACTGGTGCTTTTAAAGGAACTTTATGTTAATTATGAACCAAATGTTTTCCACGGAGAGCCTGTTCAGTGTAGGCCTATGGGGGTCTTTCCACGTCCACATAGAGTGATTTTTAAACGTTTCTAAATCCAGTCACACGTGTTTAATAAGAATGTAGGCTTTAATAATACACTTGCAACAAACACAATCTTTCCTTTACTTATGGTAATTATGAGGATTGCTCCAAGTCAGTAACTAAACACAAAACAGGCTTTAGGCCTCCTTGTGCTTTACCATGACGATGTATACATGTGCCAAAAATAGCCTTAATTGTGAACTCCACTGTTTAAACCCTGTGCTATAGAACTCCATTATTTTATGAAAATAAATTAATTTTATAAAAGTTAAAAAAAACTCAACTTAGGTCGTCTGTCATAAAAACACCACATATAAGTCCACTATCAGAATGATACTAAATATTCATTTCTAACTCTTCACTGAGCTTTCTATTTACAATGTCACATCTCTTTGCAAAGGCCAGTTCAATGACTGTATTTGCCTCTTGTGTTTTCAGCCTCATGAGTAACTCGGTGGTAATTTGCTGCAGAAGCAAGCACAGAGCACGTGCAACTTGCTCACAATGCTTCATTTAACCTGCTGCTATCTCCCAGCTGGATCCAGTTCAGTGACAAACAACGACTAAAGCACACATCATCCAGCAGTGACTGATGCCTTCGTGCTGACCTCCGTCCGCGTGTATCATTCAACGGGAGAAACCACACAGGTGGTTTTAACGCAGGCCTGCACGCGCTGCAGGGGTTCATATGTTACCCCGTCATCTGTCGGCGTTTTACGTCTGTAGTTAATGGGATTAGATTTGCTCGTGGCACGCGGACAACATTTGCCAGTAGCTGGTGTGGTGATAACACGTAACAGGCCAACCCTTCACACCACACAGCCCACGTGTCTGCGGCTTCTCGGAATAGGATTTGTAACCTCCGTGGAAATCTGTTTTCCTTCATGCCAAGGGGGATTTTGGGAAAATAAACACCAATAATTAGCGCGTGTACGCATGATTACCTGTACGTTATGACTCAAGGGCTAAACTGGTAACACTGCCCTGCATCACATATCTATTAGTTGCATATGACTTGTAGTAGATTCCGGGTCTGGCAGCGAGGGTTGCTAGAAAAAGACGCATAAATAGGAATTCATCTCCGTGTTGGTTGTCGCACTTGCCGATAATCATCCCACCTCTCAGCCTCTCTCTGTTGCTCTCTTTTATTTGACTTCATGATCCATATTGCCCGTGTGTTGGTGTGTATTTGGCCGGGCTTTCCCATTTTGAGTGCACGTGAGGATCCGGCGTCTTGCCCGGATACAAGCCAACCAATAGTGTTTTAACGGCGGCAGCAGTGCTGCACTGCAGGCGCGCCGAGACCAATCGCATCCGGAGTCTGAGGAGCGCCCGTCTCCCTCTCCGTCTCCCTCTCCGTCTCCCTCTCCTCTCCTCTCCCTCTCCGTCTCCTCTCCGTCTCCTCTCCCTCTCCTCTCCCTCTCCCTCTCCCTCTCCCTCTCCTCTCCGTCTCTCCTCTCCTCTCTCTCCTCTCCGTCTCCTCTCCGTCTCCTCTCCTCTCCCTCCCTCTCCCTCTCTCCTCCCTCTCCGTCTCCCTCTCCTCTCCCTCTCCGTCTCTCCTCTCCGTCTCCTCTCCCTCTCCTCTCCTCTCCTCTCCCTCTCCTCCCTCTCCTCCGTCTCCCTCTCCCTCTCCGTCTCCCTCTCCTCTCCCTCTCCGTCTGCGCTGTGTGTTTGTTTGTGGATTGCAAAATGAGACAGGGACGACAGAAAGAGGAGTGGAATGATTAAAGTACATGTTACAATCATAATTAGACAAACGTCTTCCTCCATTTGGAAAAGCATTCATTCCAAATGCAATGGTGTATTTATGCTCTGAAGATTCCGATATTTACCACCACGTTACGGTTTCACAGTAAAGCTTCATAAAATGTGGATATCTTATACAAATCAGTAGTTTGGTCTTGTGTTTTTAGATGGATGAACTCTCCCTGTGGTCCCTGTGGTCTCTCTGTGGAGGCTTTAGCTATGATTGAGTGGAATAGTCTGGTTTATTTGGCAAATGTGCGCGTGCAAGAAACAAATTAGCAAAGAATGTGAGACTCAGTGTTCTAATGAATATGATTTATCTTTGTTAGGCCGACGCTTTGCTGTCTACAAACGACTGGAATGTGTGTCACAACAGCCTGCATACGATTACTTCGAAGTGATCTATTTGTAAAAACAAATGAGAAAAAAATTGTTTCAGTAATACATTTGGCAACAGTGTGATCTCGTCTGAATAGAGACTTTTGAGGTGGTTAAATGCACAGTGGCCTATTTGTGCACTTTTCAGACACAGTAATTCAATAATCATTTGCACCTAAACGACTTATAACGACCAATATTCTGATGAAAAGACACGATGTTAGTGCTCAGTGAAATACATAATTGACTCTTCATTATCCCACAGTGTGAATTGCTTTAGTCTTTAAATAACGATTATTGTCTAGATGTCTGCGCTCATCGTATGAATATATACAAATATAGGCCAAAATTAGATGAGGGCTCATGGGATAATAAACGTCTATAATTTCTTTAAATTAAGCCGTCGGCCCGAGTCATTCTGTCGGTCAACAATGTAAAAAAATATTCATAGGCTCTACTTTGAATGAACATTCATTCATAGGAAAAGATTTCATTTGTTTTCTTTAAATGCATGTTGACATATTTTATCATCTAAATGTATCAATATGTTGGATTTAGTAGCTTTACTGTTACTTTGGGCTTAAGGTTCGGACTGCCTATTACAATGATGTTGCAGAGTCTAATTCAGAAAGTCAATAGATAATATTATTTAAATAGACAGGTTTCAGATGTTTTAAACATTCAATTAGATTGTGTAACGCATTATTTTGTGCAAAGGCCTTTGTTATATTCTATTAAATCGTCATTGGATATGAGCGTCAATTTAAACCTACTTTCAACCTAATCTGACAATCGCTGTGGTCTGGGAGACTCGCTTAATTAAAGTAGCACGCAATGTTTAAATAATCTATAATAAGAATCGTAGTTTATTAGCCATTTCGACAATTATGACAAAATGATGTAATAATCAGTTATCACTTATTATCGGTTAATCGATCCGGGCTGCATGAAGAACTCGCATTTTAAGACTTGGTTGCTTATTTGTCCATTTTCGCTCTCATTTGTTCTCTGTATGTTTTACTGTTTAGTGAATTAATGAATAA
Organism: Anoplopoma fimbria; assembly: GCF_027596085.1. Classification (NCBI taxonomy): domain Eukaryota; kingdom Metazoa; phylum Chordata; class Actinopteri; order Perciformes; family Anoplopomatidae; genus Anoplopoma; species Anoplopoma fimbria. Next base: position 15,416,130 of record NC_072457.1, read on the forward strand.
TCAAATATATACACTATAGGCTTTTATCTTTTTATTTTTATTTTTTTATTTTATAAAATAAAACTGTTCTGTTGAGCAGCTATCATCATTCTATTATTATTATTATTATTATTATTATTATTATTATTATTAACATCAGGTGTTTTATTCGTATCAATTACAACAAATTATTTAATTTATTATTGCCTATTGCCATTTTAATTTGTAAATCTGTTTCTGTCTTTATTATATTTATCTTAGCATAAAAACGGGCCGGTTGATTGTAGACTGATCAAAACGGTGATCTGGTTCAATAGTCATTTCTAATTAATTGCCACTCTCTTTGTTTAATTGTTTGATTTTTAAAGTCATGATTGGGAATAGGATAAAGCATTTATTTTTATTTTGTTACGTAATTTTTTTTAAATTAAAGACACTCCTCTGGTGTTTACTTACATTTTTTGTGACTCTTATTGCGTTGGCTGGAGCATTAAAAACAATAGGCCCAATAAAAAAGCCTTTACATTTTTTTGATGGATTTGGTTGAGTCATCACACAAACCCATACAGACATAAAGCTGTTAATGGTTTATAAAAGTAACAGAAGCAAACCACAACCTTGTATTTTATTGAACAAATCAATCAGACAGTGACTACAGAGAAATGCGGATGAATATGAAAAGCTTTCCTGGCTGTAGCCAGATATAGCCTAAACTACAATAAAAGCTAATCTTCTAATAGTCTTGCTTAATTGTGGGTCGTGATATCAGCTTCGTTTTCTTATCACTCTATAAATAAAAGCCACTCAACGTCTTGAATAATAGTAAGTGACAGAAATCCCTTGAACTGTCATTTCACCCGATTTAAGATTTTTTTTTATTTTTTATAAATGAGGTCTTTGATTTGAAACTACAAAATCCCATAAGTAGAATGTGTTGCATATAGATGCAACACATTTGATACATATGCCCTAAATCTGTGCGTGCAAAGTCAACCCACATGGGGGTTTAAGATGAATTAATATGAATACAAATAGCCTGAAACGAAATGAATGCGTGCAGTCGATTCACTGACGCGGACTACCAGAGCTCGTGTGCTGATCAGCACTAACACGCCTTTAATAGTCTGCAGTCAGCGGGTTTCCTGCATTAACTGGTGGACACACTGCTGAATAAACTTAACGAAAATAAAGGATCTCTGCGTGTCTCTCGCTGTTGCATAAATCAAGCGGCATTGTTATTTCCTGGTTTCTCCGTTTGCTTGAAGACACAGTCGCGTGCATTTAGCTAAACTCCTTTTGATACCACGTGCATTTTTTGAATATCTCATATAAATTGCGCGAAATGATTCACCCGCGCGGGGGGAAAAAAAAGCCACCATTCCCCCCCCCCCGGAAGAATTTACACGGGCTCTACGCTCCTCCCCTTACTTAGCAACCCGAGCACGTAGCAACGGCTGTACCAATGGGCGTTCTCCTAGAGGTTCCACCGACTGCGGTTCCTTAGCAACGCGGTAAAAAAAAAAAAAAAAAATTGCGCTGACGTCCATTCTGCTCGGGAGTATTATGGTCTGTCGGGAATTCAGAGTGGCTGGGACCGGAGAAAAATATCAGCTCGTTAGCTAGCGTTCACCAAGCTAACGGGAGGTAGCACCGGAGCAAACATGGAGCTGTCCGCCGTCGGGGAGAGGGTGTTCGCCGCAGAGTCGATCATCAAACGGAGGATAAGGAAGGTAGGCCGGAGGTGTACGGAGCGCTGACTGTAAGGCTTCAACACTGTGGTGGTAATGTAAGCTAATGAAGGCACGTCTGTTTCTGCTGCAGGGGCGGGTTGAATACCTCGTGAAATGGAAAGGCTGGTCTCCCAAGTAAGTGCTGCTACACTGAGTCTCCTGCATGTCGTGTCTGGTACTGTACTCTGGACGTGTCTGTGTTAGCTTAAAGCTAGCCACAGACACGTTGAAACTGAGGAGAGGGTAGCTTACAGGCTAACTGTGTGTGTGTGTGTGTGTGTGTGTGTGTGTGTGTGTGTGTGTGTGTGTGTGTGTGTGTGTGTGTGTCCTCAACCCAACCTGACTCTCATGTCTTCATTCACAGATACAGCACTTGGGAGCCAGAGGAGAATATTTTGGACTCCCGCCTGTTTGCTGCTTTTGAGGAGAGGTAACGTTGAGCTGTCTGAGCCAATGAATGCTCACATGTTCAATAAATGTGTGATATATATATATATATATATATATGTGTGTGGTGTCCTCGGTGCACTTTGCTCCCGTCTGTCTCACTGTGTGTGTGTGTGTGTGTGTGTGTCACAGGGAGCGTGAGAGGGAGCTGTATGGGCCCAAAAAGAGAGGACCAAAACCCAAAACATTTCTGCTCAAGGTACATTAAACAGCGTTTTTATTTCATTTTATTAATTGCATGCTCATCCCTAATGACACGACAGTGCAATCACGTCACATTCTTATTCATATGTTGTTGTTTTTTATATCACAACTAAGTTGATTTAATGTGTCTTCTTGTATCGTAACTTTTTACTTGAAACTTTTGCAAATTTATTTCCACCTCATCGTATTTCACCTTAATGCACAAGGTTCCCTAATAATGCTAATCATGCATATTCAGTGTATGCAGCTTGTGTATTAGCCAAACTTGGAATACCAAACAGACACGCAAGATTGCGTTGAAGCGTGTTGCCCAAGGTCCTTAATCTTTTTGTAAAACCCGTTTGCATTAGTCACTATGTCATTAAAGTCAGATGCATAAATGTTTCTACCCTATGGGAAGGAAATCGTTGAGTTAAGTATAGCCTGATGCAGTCAGCAAGGGGCTTTCAGGACAACGAACCGTGAAAATTGCTTAACGACCAACAGTTTATCTCAAAGTAAATACCAGAATCTCTTTTGACAGGTCTGTTGTTAAAACTGGTGCGTTGTAGAATTGTCCAAATAAATAACGTTTGCTGATATATTTGTTAATGCAGTAGCCTATCAGTACATGTTTGAAACCAATTTCTCCCCTTCTTAAGTGTTATACATTGAGTAATAGCTCTGTGCCGTGTCAGGCATGGGCAGTAATTTAAACATTCAACATGTCTTTTCAGAGAAGACATTTTGAGGTGTTACAGTAGGAAGAGCACAGGCGTGAATAATAAAATGAATGATGGCTGAATACCATTTAGCTGCTCAGGTTTCAGGGTCATGGCCTAGTGGCCTGGTCACGCTGTCATGGCTGTCCTACTATAACCAGTCAAAATAACTGCCTTGAAAAAGGCCTGTCAAGTCGACTAAGAAATACAAATTATAGAATAGAATAGTCTTTTTTTTTGTATAACTTTGAATGATAATTTTCCTCTCATTTGCTTACCTTTCAATAGGCTCAGGCTAAAGTTAGGGCCAAGTCCTATGAGTTCAGAGGCGACGCCGTCCGAGGGATGCACAGCACCTACCCGACCCCGGAGCCGGTTGTCACCCCCAGGGCCCGAGAGGGTCTGAGAGCCGTTGTCCCCACCATCTTCCCACCCAGCACCGTCAACCGTGGAGAAAGCGTACGCGTTCGACCACCAGAACTGAGCACCCGTGAGTACCAGCAGCCTTCCCTTCAGCAAACCAGTCCAGACGGGCTCATCCACATACCCAAAAAGAGAGGCCCGAAGCCTAAGCCCCGCTTCAAGGACAGCAGCTGCAGCCCCGCGGTCTTTGAACACCACAAGAGAAGGGCAGAGGAGCAGGTGAGCTACAGCCCTCACAAACTGGCTAAGTTCCAGGGGGACGAAGAGATGAGGCTCTTCAAAGTGGCCCACAGACATCCAGAGATCCACGGTCATAAACACCACCATCACAACCACCACCACCATCACCACAACACACACAACCGGGGAATGTCCGGTGCGAGCTCCTACAAGCAGCTCTACTCAGACCGCAGCCTGCATCCACACAGAACAGACAAGGACACACACAGGACTAAGGACAGCTCCACCTACTTGGCGCCTGTACACTTCAAGCACCAGTCCAAAATGAACCAGAGCCCGAGTCGCCCCGCCGAGCTTCCACGGATGGAAAAGCCTTACTTCTTGGACAGGCCCTCCCCGACCAGGCTCGATGTTAACCTGGATGAAGTGACGTGGAGGCCCTCCATCGGCAATGTGGAAAAGGTCTTGGTAACGGACGTGACCACCAACTTCCTGACCGTCACCATCAAGGAGAGCAGCACTTCTCAAGGATTCTTCAAAGACAAAAGATTGCTTGACTAATATCCTCCTGCCACGCTTTGCTTTCTCTGACTTGCATCAGAATCATTCTGAAGCTTATAGGACATAGTGTGATTATTGAGCAAAGCCGTTTTTGTATTTAGTGTATTAAAGCAAATTACATAATGTGCTTATGTGTATATATTATAAAGTTGGACGTGATCTGTTTAATGTATTGACCAAATCAAATTAATTCCATTTCACATCTTGCATTGGTTGGAAGTGAACATGAACAGATTGCATGTTTCTTTTGCAGCAGCCGGCTACTTTCTGTACAGAGCTTGTGAATTTTACTAATTTGCAATTGTAACTAACTAGAATGTATTTTTTTCACTCTCATATCTTCCACTGTGAGCTCATTTATGAGAAGTGAGGCGATGCTTAGATGAATAAATTAAATCCGTTGATTGATTATTTCTCTAGAATTTGAACCGATTAGACTGAATAGACCGTTCAATTCACTTAGGTCGATATTTAAAAAAAAAATGTACTCAAGCACTTTGAATTCAAAAGTATTAAACAAGAATCCGTTTCTGTTGCATTCAAAGACCCAGACTGTAATGTCTCTAACATTTGTAATTGTAAGATAACGTAATCAATTAAATGCGGACACGCTACGAGTTTTCCAGAGGTGTGTGTAACATTTTTCAATTAACATGGTATATTTTACATTTTCATAGAAAAAGTTCATAACGCTTTGATGTAAAACGATAATTACAGAGTTGGTGTCGATTTGCTTTTTAGACGCTTTCCAATAAATAATTTGAATTTTCTCAATTTCTTTGTGTTTTAATGAGAGTTTTTATTACAGCGTCGTCGGCATCGACATGTTTTGAATCTTCTTTAAAATCAAAGCCTAAACCGATAAATGAAATAATGGATCAAAACACGTTACGTCACTAGGCCTCTGGATCCAACATGTCGTCAGGGTTACTTTCTTATTACTTTACATAGATGTTAATGGCCTCAATGTCTGTTTTATCTTAGGACATTGGGATATGCATGAAAAAATATGTTCTTTTAAATTCCTGCAAGCTAAATAAAGCGTCACGTTAAAGGCCTTTTGTAAGGCTAAAACAAGCCTGCTCCAACGGGCCTACATTCATTTCTGATCAAAGTTAGTTTAGAAGAAAATCCTTTTCCCCCTCTCTTCTACACACAGCAGTCCATAAGCCCACTTGCTGTGGAAATGTCATTTATGAAGGCCTACGCGACGCATCTCAGGTCAGCTTTGTTGAGGCCACTTTATGTTTAGTCATTTGAATAAATGAGTATGACCAAAATGCATCTATTCATTGTTATAGGCCAGAACTGCTATATTCTATATATTTTATTCCGACATGTATTACATTTCTAAAATGTCAGAATAAGCGGCAAATGTATTAGTTTATATATATATATATATATATATATATATAGCATCAACCAGCATACACCGCAGCATTTATATATAAGCAGATGGGCTTTTTAAAATAACAAATTCCAGAGTACCTTTAAATAGAATATTTTTCTTCCTGGCAACAGGCCTCTTTCTCCTGAGTGTTCAGCCGGATGGACCTACTTTTTTACTGCTCTTTCCAGGCGCGACATTAGGTTTACCATTATGGATCTAGTCTACAGTACATACTCATTTACATCCACAGGACACTTAACCCCTGAACGGCGCCGTGTTTTTGTGCAGTTATAATATAAACGAAACCAATTGTTAACTGTGCTTTAACCTTTTTAATAACCGGATCCTTGTCTCTTCCAACGGGTCTCTTTATCAAAAAGTGATGCGTCATAAGCTCCTCGTTTAGATTTAATGCGGCAAACCCCCTTCTCTCACTGACTAAAACAAGAGAGGGAAACAGTCTACATAACCCCCCCCTTCTTATATACTAATAATCATCATAGTAATAACACGACCACTAACACCCAGTATAGGCATGTATATTGATTTATTTGTGATTGTATTCACGATAATACATTTCACTCTTTGATACACAATTAAGAAAATAAATGCAGAAACTACTGATAACACTAAACTACACAACTGTAATACAGTAAGATTATATGCATGACCATTTATATATCATATGTCTTCACATGGTCATTTTGTGGAGAGACAGAGAGAGAGTCCATTTTTTTTATTTTTCCAGAGTTTTCATTGTTGCCAAGTCCATGTGGTCCATTTCTGTTAAGAGAAAAAAAGTAAAGAACAGTTCAAACATTGTCATCTGGAGACAAATTTGTTTTTGCACTTAACAGGAAGCTTAGGAATGTTGATCTATTCTAAAGTGTCAATTAACTATAGGCATCTGTTATTCAAACATGATAATTGGCCGTGTACAAAGCAGGGCTTCTAAACCTTTTGTAACTTAAGGACAACTTCGAATTGGACCACAATAATACACCAAATAAATGAGAGAAAAAGACCTTGGCTGTAAATATGTGTTATGCCTCTGTCAGCTGTAATGACCAAAATACAGTGCTGTGAAAAAGTATTTGCCCCCTTCCTGGTTTCTTATTTCTTTGCATATTTGTCTTACTTAAATGTTTCAGATCATCAAACAAATTTTAATATTAGACAAAGATAACCCGAGTAAATACAAAATGCAGTTTTTAAATGATGATTTCATTTATTAAGGGAAAAAAGCTATCCAAACCTACCTGGCCCTATGTGAAAAAGTAATTGCCCCCCCTTGATAAATAATGAATGAACTGTGATTAACCACATTTTTTGGAAAGCTGTGTTCAATTTCACTAGCCATACCCAGGCCTGATTACTGCCAGACCTGTTGAATCAAGAAATCACTTAAATAGAACCTGTCTGACAAACTGAAGTAGGCTAAAAGATCTCAAAAAGCAACACATCATGCTGCAATCTTAAGAAATTTCATTTAATTTCTCAACAGATGAGAAACAAAGTAATTGACATGTATCAGTCTGGAAAGGGTTACAAAGCCATTTCTAAGGCTTTGGGACTCCAGCGAACCACGGTGAGAGACATTATCCACAAATGGAGAAGACTTGGAACAGTGGTGAAGCTTCCCAGGATTGGCCGGCCTACCAAAATGACTCCAAGAGCCCATCGACGACTCATCCAGGAGGTCATAAAATACCCCAGAACAACATCTAAAGAACTGCAGGCCTCACTTGCCTCAGTTAAGGTCAGTGTTCATGATTCAACAATAAGAAAGAGACCGGGCAAAAATGGCATCCATGGGAGAGTTCCAAGGCGAAAGCCACTGCTGACCAAAAAGAACACAAAGGCTCGTTTCTCATTTGCCAAAAAAAATCTTGATGATCCCCAAGACTTTTGGGCAAATATTCTGTGGACTGACGAGACAAAAGTTTAACTTTTTGGAAGGTGTGCGTCCCGTTACATCTAGCGTAAAACTAATACAGCATTTCATAAAACCAACATCATACCACCAGTCAAACATGGTGGTGGTAGTGTGATGGTCTGGGGCTGCTTTGCAGCTTCAGGACCTGGACGACTTGCCATAATTGATGGAACCATGAATTCTGCTCTCTACCAGAAAATCCTGAAGGAGAATGTCCAGCCATCAGTTCGTGACCTCAAGCGCACTTGGGTTATGCAGCATGATGTGTTGCTTTTTGAGATCTTTTAGCCTACTTCACTTTGTCAGACAGGTTCTATTTAAGTGATTTCTTGATTCAACAGGTCTGGCAGTAATCAGGCCTGGGTGTGGCTAGTGAAATTGAACTCAGCTTTCCAAAAAATGTGGTTAATCACAGTTCATTCATGATTTATCAAGGGGGGGCAATTACTTTTTCACATAGGGCCAGGTAGGTTTGGATAGCTTTTTTCCCCTTAATAAAATCATCATTTAAAAACTGCATTTTGCATTTACTCGGGTTATCTTTGTCTAATATTAGAATTTGTTTGATCTGAAACATTTAAGTGTGACAAATCATCAGGAAGGGGGCAAATACTTTTTCACAGCACTGTATATGTTCTGCTTACCCTCACATTTCAACTGCCTGCTATTATATTAACGTTTTCTCATTTCCAAAATATTTTTTTGGTTTCAAAAACTGATCATAGAAACAGTTTTACAGGTTTCCTGCTGAGCTAAATAGTTGTGATAAAATCACAAACAACAGGAAGAGAGTCAACACACCAACAGTGAGAAATTAGTAACATAGAAATCATGATTCAGAAGAGGAAATACTGAGTGCACAGTGGTGCATTCAGGTACGGTGTGCATTTGGGGTCCGAAGTGAGAGTGTAGACTTGTTGGGACCTCCGTCATCACCTTCATCAGACGGGGTATCCGTAGTTCCTGTCACAGCGAGGGGAGCAGTGGGGGTTCAGCCAGTGCTCCAGGCTGGTCTCCTGGGCCCTTTGATCCAGAACCTGCATGTGGAGCAGATGCTCCTGGGTGGAGTGATAGGGAGATTAAGGTGGAGGCACAGACAGATGAAAATCATGAATAACTGCAGGTCTGTTATGCAACACACACTTGCACAAATGAAACCAAGTGTTACGGGGGGAATTAGTGTTTACTCAGAACTATTTATTTCCCTGGTTTCATTCTCGCTTTACACCTTAGCAGAGCAATAACCAGCGCATGACAGCAAAGAGTGAAATTACAGAGATGAGTGGAGCTAAACAGAGTGAAACAAGCCTCGACTTGAACAGTGATGAATAGATGCATTCAAAGCATTACAATGCACCAACGCAGACATTACTTATAGATATACTGCTGCCTCAGTTAGATTAGTTACACTTAAGTACAGTGACAAAGGCTGAAGGTAGTCTTTTATCAGCTGGTTCACATGGTGAGTGCATGTGAATTAGCTGATAAAACAGTTTTGGGGTGAATATTTTATAAGTCAACATGGCTCTATTGTAAGATAGAAAGTGATTAACAGGTGACATCATTTAGTGTAAATTAACAACTATGTAACTGTGTATGTAAAAAAGCAAAAAAGTTGCATAATGACTGTGGTATGTAATAGAACTAATTGATTTCAAATTGAAAAATATATATTATAATATTATATATATATATATATATATATATATATATATATAAGGTTTCTGCAAACAATCTCTTAGGACTTTTTTATCATTTCAATCTGATGACTTTGTTTTTTTATAATCTGTTTCTGTTTAATTGGTATGTTTATTTTATCATATTAATGAAAAATAAATATATGACATTTTTAGAAGATACTGATATCTTGTCCAAACCTATAGAACACGCTCAATGCAGTTACAATTCATCTTAAACATATTTAGCGTCTATAAACATACAGACACTGGGTTAGAATACACTATAATAATAATAGGCTCATCTAATAAGTTTTTAAGTGTTCATGCATTTTTTTTTTTTTGTCAACAAATGAAACGTATGAGGCATCTCTAATTAATAAATAATTAAAAGGAACAATTATTATTGTGACAAAATCACTGAGCACTGTGACCAAAATGTCATTTCTTAATGCCTCATTTCAGTTTATAAGAATGTATTGCTTATAAAAGGAAGATTAAAATAATGTTTTACAAAACTCAGTGTGATCCATAGTCAATAATCAAGTCAGTGTCCACTTTCTTTAATGTATCTGTTCTCTTTGCTCTGAATGGGCCTTACTCTCATTGGCTCATCAGGATGGCCGGCCTTCGCTGGACGTTCCTGCCTCTTGCTGCGGAGCAGCTGCTTAGCGAAGCTCTCCTTGATGATCGGGTTGGCATCTGAGGGAGAGATTAAGATAAGAGTTCGACTAAAAGGAGGTCAAATGTTTACTCTTGTGTCGTGTGATACGAACATCCAAGTCTTCTACTGGAGGAGAGAAAGAAAACATTCCATAAAGTTGCACATAAAGAGATAAGAGAGTACGATTGTATTTTTGTTTTTACAGATATGAGTGTGTGTATCTGAGTGGGAACTAAGACTGTCTGCTCAGGGTTTAACCTCTGCCTGAGTTATTTTGTTTGTTCTGTAGCCGTTTGCTTGGTGGCTGGGTATTGGCCAATCAGGATGAGATTCCTCTTAGAGCTGTGTTCAGACCCATGAATACACACACACACATACTGGCCTCTGCAAGGGCTCTCTGTCTCCCTCTCTCTAACCCAGGCCTGTTTTTGGGAGGCAGGGTGTTTGGTGGAAGGCAACAAAGTGCCCATTCATCCTCCTCACTCCCCGGGGAGTCGGGCCCATGCATCACGTGACCCCAGCAGGCAGCCGGACTGGCTCTCTCCTCCTCTGCTGCCAGAGGGAGCTGCTGTGAACGAACCCAGCTCTGTCAACACGAGGCCAGAGTTGCTGCTGCTGCTTCTTTGGGCCCTCAGAGCAACGTGGCAACACACTCACACATTCTGCAGTTATCTCGTAAAGAAAGACTGATTTTTGGTTTTCAGAGAAATCTGCGATTGTGGAGATTTGTGCAATTTTACATTGTGTTTTCAAAGCAAGAAAGCACACTGAAGTTAAATCAGTTGTGCTGGAAATGCACGTGATGCATCATCTCAATAAGGTCATGCAACAAAAGCAAAATGCCTTCAGACTCCCCTAAATTAGATCATCATTATTCTGTTTGTCTTTTCTTAACTGGCCTAAATCTGACTAACTCGTCTTTTGACTGAAATTTCAACCCATAATTCATTGAGACTGTCTTCATGCTCTCCTCTGGTAAATCAGATAGATTCCTACCTGTGTAGATGGTCAGCAGGACCAGGCAGAGCGAAAATACCATCAGCTTCTTCATCGTCTTCACCTTTTTCCTGCCTGAGGAGTCTCTGCTCTGAGGGTCCCGTCCAGAGTCCAGAGGGGGTGAAGGGGGAAATTCTCCTCCTCCTCCTCCTCCTCCTCCTCCTCCTACACGTCACCTACAAACTGTCACATACCAGCTCATGTTACTGAGGAGATATTTTAGATAAATCATCATCAGTGATGATAGATTTACTGACATAGAATAATGATTCATATTAGCTATAAAGCTGTAAAATGACTATGCAGGAACAATTAAAAAGCCCCTATGTGTGAGGTCTATTGAGGCTAATGGGAGGCTGTCCACTAGATGGTGGTGCAAACACAGTCCTGGAAATGAGAGGTGCTTTTGAGGCGGTTCAAATCATTTCAGTAAGTGCAAACTGGTCGGGTATTGAATAGTTTCAGGGTGATTCCCCCGTTTTAGAAGGTAAATGTTTAGGTTATCTTCTTTTTGAGAATATTTTATATTTGAAAATGAAGGATAATGTAGAAGTCAACCAAACAGAAAATATACAATTTCAAAATGTATGTGCTGTATGGCATCTATCTATCTGTCTGTCTGTCTAAGATCTCATGTTTGTGTATGATGAAGTTGTGTTATTATTATTATTTAAATAATAAAGTGTTTAACTTGTTTAAACACTTACCTGCCTAAGTATCAACTTGGATTGAATTTTTCTATTTTTTATTCCCATATTGGATTGGAGCCCTGTCAGTTACGCGCGAGGGCAGACGTCATTGTGCGTCACTGTTTCCGTTTCCGCTTCTTGCTGCCCCCTCCTCATAAACTGCGCATGTGTTTCAGTGTCGTGCGCACTTTAATGATAATATTGCTTTGGATAATTCCTGGGCCACAGAAAAGCTTTTATTCCCTCAACGTGATTATCTAACACGCCATGAGCCCACAATGCTGCGCAGAGCGCATGCGTGCTGTGGAGCAGCAGTATGCACACCAAGGAGCTCAGAATCAGAGATGATAGAAAAGTTGAGAGGTAACATGTGATCTCTTCCTTGTTCGCCTAAATATCATCAGGTAAACGAGAAATAATCGAGGTGTTTCACACTTGGTTCTGTCTTTTGTTCCTCAAGAGTAAAGTATTTACATTTATTTAGTAAGAAAATATCTGCTTTTTTAATAATAATAATAATACATTTGTTCTACCACAAACGCTGGAGGTCTATTCTATGTATTTTACAATTCATTAACTCATAAACGCTTATCTGCTAAACATTTGTCAGCAATGGCCATGTTAAATAAAGGCTTTTGAGAAGGTATAAGTGCTCTTGGCCATTGTACCACTGGTAGTGTGAGCAGCATAGACTTCATTAACTAAAGCACAATTTTGACATATTTGAAGCCCACTTTACTAATGTATTTCCATTAAATACTATTAAACTTCTGCTCCACTACATCACTGTGGGATACATTGTACTGTTTACTCCACTATTTTGCATGATCAAAACATTATAAAAAACAATACAAAAGTAGTATCTACTTTTGGCCACATACACCTGTGAATTTTAAGCTGTATTAGATATTTTAATTTAAAAACTATGACACCCAAACAGGTCAAATTATCCAATACTTCACAAAGACTGATTAGAAACGTCCCCAAAAAATGAAAACAGATTCTTTGTTTTTCTCTCCTATAAATCATCTCATCATCTCAGATTATCTTGTGACATTTTGAAAGGGCCTGAAAACCACTGAACAGAACTAAAATGAGCTCCAACGAAAAAAATGCCCCAACAGTGTTAAAAACATAATAATGACATGTACAATGATACATCGGTCACACAGCCATTTTTCTGCACAATAAGTTCACAATGTTTGTACTTTGTGGATTTTGAATGCAGTTTTTTTTTTTTACTTGTAATGGAGTATTATTTTAATTGTCGTATTGGTTTATCCTTTTACTCAAGTAAAGGATTTGAGTCCTTCTGACGAGGACCATTCTGCAAAACACCGCCTACATGTGATGCGTATGGCAGCCTACATGTGATTCCTAATACTGTACAGCTATAATACTACTTAAAAATGGAATGCAGGACTTTAACCTGTAATTGAGTATTTGGTTATTTAACATTGATAATCCTTTTACTTGAGTAACATGATGGGAGGTGAATACTTCTTCCCCCAGTGGTTGTGTGCTGTAGAGCAGTCGTACGTATTTGCGTTTCCTCTCTGTGTGTGTGAACTGCACTATCTTGACATTTACTCATCTCTGAAGCTAAGGTAGCGCGGTGGCTCATTGGTTCAACGTCACCTCGCTGAGTCCTTGTTTATAGCTCGTTATACATTATGTTCAGACTGAAGCTGCTGTTTCTGTGCCGGCGTCCTGCTGGTTTCTGTGAACATGCGTGTAGCGTGTGAAAGGTGCTGTGCGTCCCGTCTCCACTCAGTGTTGTGGACATAGCTCTCCTCTCCTCACTGGTTTCCGCTCACAAAGCCTCATCGCTACCACCCCAGCAGAGAGATGCACAAGGAAGGGGACGAGGCGCAGGAGGACTGCGGCTCCCGGGAGGAGTGGACGCTGCTGTTCTGGACGTCTCTGGCCGTCATCGTCCCGGTCATCATCACGCTGTGGTGCAGCGCGCAGCGCTCCAAGCGGAAAACGCACATGAAGGACTTCTTCCGCAAGAGCAAGCACGGCTGGCACTACACAGACCTGTTCAACAAGCCCACCTACTGCTGCGTCTGCGCCCAGCACATCCTCCACGGGGCTTTCTGCGACTCCTGCGGCGTGTGCGCCGACGAGCAGTGCCTGCGCCGGGCCGACCGGAGCCTGACGTGCAAGGAGATCATGGCTCCGTGTGGCCCGGGCGGAGCCATGGAGCACCGCTGGGTCCGCGGAAATGTCCCCCTGGCCAGCTACTGTGCGGTGTGCAAACAGCAGTGCGGGACTCAGCCGAAGCTCTGCGACTTCAGGTAGCGTAGGTGGTGCCGCAGCCGCAGCCGCATGTGTGTGGAGGCCCACTTCAGTGTGTGGACTCTAAACCTGCAGCCGTGTGCGTAAAAGAGGTGTTTTTTGCACAATCTGTCAGATAAATGATTACATACACTAACATGCCAGATAAGGAAGGGCTGCCTTACACTCGCACCTTGTAAATATGTCATGTCATACCATAATGAGGTGCCACAGCATTTCATTTTAATCTGTCTTTCATTTCCTCTAATGGACTGCTGCTGCTCTCTGGGATAGCAGCAGGCCAGAAGCTGGTTTAATCTCAAATTGTCAGATAAATGACTCTGCTAATCCTAATAATGCAAGGCAGCCTCTCAGGTCAGAGGTCAGTGTCAGAGACCCACCAGCACCCCTGCAGCCAGTAAAGGTTCAGGGTCTTGCTTCCTTCAGCAGGAATTGCTTTTGTGCACTTTCTTGCTGGTTTCTTTATAGATGTGTGTATCCCTCTGCCTTCAGGTGTGTGTGGTGTCAGGCCACAGTGCACGATGACTGCATGGACAGCCTGCCGGCTGCAGACCAGTGTGAGCTGGGCGAGTTCCACAACCTCATCATCCCTCCTCACTACCTCTACCGCGTCAACAAGCTCCGCCGCAGGCACCCTGACGAGTACAGCAAGGTGCTTCAGTGTGCTCATGCTATGGGTTTTATTTGGTGTCCCTGAGCTGTTTTTTAAGAAGTGTGTGTATGTGTGTGTTCCTGTAGCTGGCTTCGTCCTGTGGCAGTGGCTGGACTCCAGTGTTGGTCTTGGCTAACACACGCAGCGGTAACAACATGGGGGAGGCTCTGCTGGGAGAATTTCGCACCGTTCTGAATCCCGTACAGGTCAGGATGGAGCATCTCCTTTTTTTAAATACATGAAGATAAGTCAACATTCAAATTTCTGCTCAAAACATACCTTAAACGTGTCTTTTCTCCTCCAGGTGTTTGACCTGTCTGAGCTGTCTCCCTCCAAAGCCCTCCAGCTGTGCACCCTGCTGCCTCCCGGCAGTGTCCAGGTGCTGGTGTGTGGAGGCGATGGCACCGTGGGCTGGGTGCTGGATGCCATCGATACCATGAAGCTGAAGGTCAGATGAAACCGTCTCTGAGCTATGACAATGATTTTTTTTTTTACAATGTGTCATTTCTTTATCTACCTGCGTACCTCCACTTCTCTCTGCCTTGTTTCCAACGTACCTGCTGCTCTCATATTGTCCTCTATCAGGGCCAGGACCAGTTCATGCCGAGGGTGACCATCCTGCCCCTTGGGACAGGAAATGACCTTTCCAACACTCTTGGCTGGGGTGCCGGGTACGCTGGAGAGATCCCCGTGGAACAGGTTCTCCGTAACATCCTTGATGCCGAGGTGGTCAAAATGGACAGGTGGGGCAGTAATGCAAGTGTCAGTCTTTGCTTTAGGGTCAACAGTATGATATCAGTTCATCAGCTTATGAATTGTACTATTTTATTTGTCCTACAAAGTACGCAAATCCCAGTTTAGAAGTTATGGAAGATCTTCAGATTTGTTCACAGCTTAAGAGAGCAATAAACGATTAAAAAAGTCTAGATTAAAGTTGTTAGATATTTATCTAATTTGTGTTTATTTTAACATTTTGGTCGTATCTTTTTCATTTATTTCTGTTAATTTGAGGGGTTTTTTTTTTAAGAACTAGTGAAAAGTTGTTATTTTACAATCTTGATCGAGTATTTTCAGACTCAATATATCTAAATGTGTTTTCCTTTTAAGGCAACAATAAGTAATCAAGTAAAGCTTCAGTATTTCCCCACCAGAAGTGTATTCATTCCTTCTCTATTTCTAAAATCCTTGCTATCAACCTGTTTGTGTTTCCAATATTCCTTTCAATTTTCCTATATTTTCAGATGGAAAGTGCAAGTGGCTTCAAAAGGCCTCTACTTTCGTAAACCAAAGGTGAGTTTGACCTCTTGTTTTGAATTCTTCTCATCAATATTCTGTTTTGCCTTTACATGCAGATATGTTGTGATTCAGTCAGCCGTTCATATAACACACACACTGCACGTCCTCCTCAGGTTCTGTCCATGAACAACTACTTCTCTGTGGGGCCCGATGCTCTGATGGCGCTCAACTTCCACACGCACCGTGAGAAAACGCCCTCCTTCTTCTCCAGCCGCATCATCAACAAGGTTTGATTATTTGATTCATTTGAATACATAAATCATGTGCAAATGTTAGCTGAATTTGAATAAGCCGAGTGATACAAAGGCTTTATTTCTGAATGTGCTGGCTTCCTCCTCGTCAGAAACATCAGATGTAACAAAGTGCTTTACATTGATTCCTTACTTTTCTGTTTGTTTTTTCCCCTCCAGACTGTATATTTCCTGTATGGCACCAAAGATTGTTTAGTGCAGGAATGTAAGGATCTGGATAAGAGGATTGAGGTACAGTTGCCCTGTGCATGTGTTGATGCTTCATGTTACTTCTGTCTTTACGTGTGTGGTTCATAAGGAGAATGAAACAGAATCAGCCAGCATTTCACTATTTGTGATAATCATGGCTGAAAAATCACTGACTTATGGCTCAATAAATTAAACTCTGTTTGACCTGTTTGATTAAACATGGCTAAAATAAATGACAGAAATAAAAATAGCAGTACATTTGAAAAACCCCAATGAATCGGACGATGCAAGGTTGTGGCACCTCGCCCGGAATAGGGAAACCGGGGCACCCTCCTGGAGCCAGACCCGGTAGGGGAGCTCGCCGGCGAGAGTCTGGTGGCCGGGCCTTGGCACATGGGGCCCGGCCGGGCCCAGCCCGAAAAAGCTACATCGTGCTGCCACCCTGTGGGCCCACCACCCGCAGGGATAGGCATTGGGGTCGGGTGCAATGTGAGCTGGGCGGCAGGCTGGGGCGGGAACCTGGGCGTGCTGACCCCCGGCATCACAGACTAGCTCTAGGGATGTGGAATGTCACCTCAAGGAACCGGAGCTGGTGCGGGAGGTGGAGCGGGAGGTGGAGCGGGAGGTGGAGCGCCACCAACTAGATATAGTTGGGCTCACCTCCACGCATAGCACCGGTTCTGGAACCAAACTCCTGGAGAGGGGCTGGACTTTTTCCTTTTCCGGAGTTGCCCAGGGTGAGAGGCGCCGGGCGGGTGTGGGGATACTCACAAGGAGAACGAGAGGGTCGCCTCTCTGCGACTGGGAATCGCAGGGGGAAAGTCTCTGACTGTCATTTGTGCCTATGCACCAAATGGCAGTTCGGAGTACGCGGCCTTCTTGGAGTCCTTGGGTGGTGTTCTGGAAAGGGCGCCGACTGGGGACTCCATAGTTCTTCTGGGAGACTTCAACGCTCACGTGGGTAACGATGGAGAAACCTGGAGGGGTGTGATTGGGAGGAACGGCCTGCCCGATCTGAACCCGAGTGGTGCTTTGTTGTTGGACTTCTGAGCTAGTCATGGACTGTCCATAACAAACATCATGTTTGAGCATAGGGAGGTTCATAAGTGTACTTGGTACCAGAACACCCTAGGCCAAAGGTCTATGATCGACTTTGTAGTTGTGTCATCAGACCTGCGGCCGTATGTCTTGGACACTCGGGTGACGAGAGGAGCAGAGCTGTCAACTGATCACCACCTGGTGGTGAGTTGGATCAGGTGGTGGGGGAGGCTGCCGGACAGACCCGGTAAACCCAAACGTGTAGTGAGGGTGAACTGGGAACGTCTGACTGAGGATCCTGTCCGCAAGGTCTTCAACTCCCACCTCCGGAATAATTTCTCGTGCATCCCGGGGAGGCTGGGGACATGGAATCCGAGTGGGCCATGTTCAAATCCTCCATTGTGGAAGCTGCTGCTAGGAGTTGTGGTCGGAAGGCGATCGGTGCCTGTAGTGGCGGCAATCCGAGAACCCGCTGGTGGACACCAGCGGTGAAGGAGGCCGTCAAGCTGAAGAAGGAGGCCTTTCGGGCTTGGTTGGCCGAGGGGTCTCCTGAATCAGCAGGCAGGTACCGGTTGGCTAGAAGGGCTGCAGCTGCGGCGGTTGCTGAGGCAAAAACCCGGGTGTGGGAGGAGTTCGGCGAGGCCATGGAGAAGGACTTTCGAATGGCCTCAAGGAAGTTCTGGCAAACCGTGAGACGACTCAGAAAGGGGAAACAGGGCTTTTCTCAGGCTGTGCTCAGCAGGGGGAGAACTGCAGACCCGGACTGGGGATATTGTCGAGCGGTGGAAAGAACACTTTGAGGAACTCCTGAACCCGACCAACACGTCCTCTGTGGAAGAGGCAGAGTCTGAAGACTCGTCCAT
Organism: Anoplopoma fimbria; assembly: GCF_027596085.1. Classification (NCBI taxonomy): domain Eukaryota; kingdom Metazoa; phylum Chordata; class Actinopteri; order Perciformes; family Anoplopomatidae; genus Anoplopoma; species Anoplopoma fimbria. The sequence continues at coordinate 15,434,296 of NC_072457.1, forward strand.
ATGCCTGGCGGAGGTCGTTGAGGTAGTTAAAAAGCTCTTCAGCGGCAAGGCGCCAGGAGTGGATGAGATTCGACCGGAGATGCTGAAGGCTCTGGACATTGTTGGGCTGTCTTGGTTGACACGTCTCTTCACTGTCGCGTGGAAGTCGGGTACAGTGCCTGTGGAGTGGCAGACCGGGGTGGTGGTTCGGAGAGTGTGCTCCAATTATAGGGGTATCACACTGCTCAGCCTCCCCGGGAAAGTTTACTCCAGGGTGCTGGAAAGGAGGCTCCGTCCGATTGTCGAACCTCGGATTCAGGAGGAGCAATGCGGATTCCGTCCTGGATGTGGAACAGCGGACCAACTCTTTACCCTTGCAGGTCTGTTGGAGGGTGCATGGGAGTTTGCTCATCCAGTCTACATGTGTTTTGTGGACTTGGAGAAGGCCTTCGACTGTGTCCCTCGGGGAGTCCTGTGGGGGGTACTGCGGGAATATGGGGTACCTGGTTCGAGCCATTCGGTCCTTGTATGACCAAAGTGAGAGCTGTGTCCGGATACTCGGCACAAAGTCGAGCTTGTTCCCAGTGCGTGTTGGCCTCCGCCAGGGCTGCCCATTGTCACCAATCCTGTTTGTGATTTTCATGGACAGGATTTCAAGGCGCAGCCGGGGGGAGGAGAGTTTCCGCTTTGGGGACCTCAGAATCACATCCCTGCTTTTTGCAGATGATGTGGTTCTGTTGGCTTCTTCAGAACGTGACCTTCAGCACGCACTGGGGCGGTTCACAGCCGAGTGTGAAGCGGTCGGGATGAGAGTCAGTACCTCCAAGTCTGAGGCCATGGTTCTCTTCTGGAAAACAGTGGATTGCACCCTTGGGAGTGAGTCACTGCCCCAAGCGAGGGAGTTCAAGTATCTCGGGATCTTATTCAGGAGTGAGGGTAAAATGGAGCGGGAGATGGACAGGTGGTTCGGTGCAGCGTCAGCAGTGATGCGGGCGTTGTACCGGACCGTTTTGGTGAAGAAGGAGCTGAGCCGTAAGGCAAAGCTCTCGATTTACCAGTCCATCTACGTTCCAACCCTCACCTATGGTCATGAGCTTTGGGTAGTGACCGAAAGAATGAGATCGCGAATAAAAGCGGCCGAAATGAGCTTCCTTCGTAGGGTGGCTGGGCTCAGCCTTAGTGATAGGGTGAGGAGCTCAGACATCCGGAGGGAGCTCGGAGTAGAGCCGCTGCTCCTTTGCGTCGAAAGGGGCCAGCTGAGGTGGCTCGGGCATCTGATCAGGATGCCTCCTGGACGCCTCCCTTTAGAGGTTTTCCAGGCACGTCCAACTGGTAAGAGGCCCCGGGGTAGACCCAGAACACGCTGGAGAGATTATATATCTCGTCTGGCCTGGGAACGCCTCGGGGTTCCCCAGGAGGAGCTGGAAAGTGTTGCTGGGGAGAAGGACGTCTGGAGGACCCTCCTTAGCTTGCTGCCCCCGCGACCCGGAAGGAAATGGATGGATGGATGGATGGACTACATTTGAAGGAGTTTTTGGGCTCTCCTTATTTCTTGATTTTGTTATTCATTAAATGCAACTTGAGTTGCTTAAGCGAGGATACAAGTTTCCTTTGCGAAAGTCTCTCCGTCAACCGTGACGTGTAAAAGAGGCATGAAAATGGACAGCTGATTCAGTTGTGCCCTGCAACACATTTCATGGACGTTACTTTAAAATGAAGGCTCCGAGGCAGCAATGTCTCATTTGGTTAAATGCCTGTTGCCTTGACTCCTATCTCCTTGCGTCTCTTCCTCGCCTCCTCCACTCGCATCTTCTTGTGTCGGACTACGGCGCAAGTAGAGGAGACGAGGAAAGAAATCGAGGATGTACAAACTCGGAAATAGTTAAAGCCCTTAATGTTCTGTTTGAAAAATACCTTTTTGAGTTTTCAATTTCTAGAATGGACATTCACAGATTAACCTGTATGTTAATTAATGAGCTTTGAACGTGCTGGTAGAATTTTATTTTATTTGTTGAGAGCCAGGCTAACTAGTATTTATGCTAAGATAAGCAACTCCTGTACTATGTATCATTTCTGTGAGAATATTGCCAGTGCAGAGTAGGAAAGGATGGGACCACTTAAGCAAGGTGAGCCTTTATCAATACTGTGTATTTGTGTGTCTGTGTGTTCCTACCACAGTTGGAGTTGGATGGGGAGAGGGTGGCACTGCCCAGCCTGGAGGGCATCATAGTGTGTAACATTGGCTATTGGGGCGGAGGCTGCAGACTCTGGGAGGGTATGGGGGATGAACCCTGCCCCCCCACACGGTAAGACCAGCACTGGCAAACAGGACAGTGAGAGATAATAATTACAAATGATGGATAATATAGAAAATATAATGTTATATATTGTTATTAATATATAGTGTTTAAATCGTCCTTGCCATGTCAACTTGTGCGATAAACGCATCGTGAAAGACTGTGATATTGCACTCATGGATTTTTAAATTTTTTTTTTAGTTTATTGAAAGAGAGTTTCAGTAAAAAATTGCACTGTAAAAAATGTCAATTTCATTATTTTTTTAATCTGAGCCTTTTGTGTTCAGTTCAATTTGTTCAATATAAGAAAAGTGTCAATAATTTAAATATTTTAATTCAACAAGAAATTTGTTTAATTCTTCGCAATTCACTATTCTTGTTATGCTATTCTTACTCAAGTGTTTATACCAGAGCCCAGGGTTACCATGGCAACTAATAGCCAACAGCAGACATGTTTTACCGTGCCTACAGGCTGGATGATGGTCTGCTGGAGGTGGTGGGTGTGTTTGGCTCCTTCCACTGTGCTCAGATCCAGGTCAAGCTGGCCAATCCTGTAAGGCTGGGACAGGCCCACACTGTCAGGGTGAGGCAACACACACACACACACACACACACACACACACACACACACACACACACACACACACACACACACACACACACACACACACACAGCGACAGAGCTTCCTGTTTACCTCAATAAGTGGAGAAACACAATGAGGGAGTCCAATTAGTATTAACTGCCATTTGCTTCATCACAGCACTTGAGAATCTGATTTTAAAGTAATCTGATCAAGCAGATGCTGCTCTGCTCCTGCATGTGCTCATATCCTTCCTTGTTTCCCCACTGCAGCCTGAGTGTTACTATGACAACCACAGGGGACACAGAGAAGAAATAATTTGAATACTTTTTGAATAATTTACATAGTTACTGTATGTACATGGTTATTGAAAACAATGATTTAAAAAAAATGTGATGTTCAATTTTATAGATTACTAAAACATACAATAACTTGTACATCATTACAGTAATAAAGTAGTTCTAAGTAGTGTTTTTGCGTCGTGGTCTGTAGACACAACTAAGAAGAAGCTTACTTTGACCTTTGCCTTGCTGCAAACCATCCCCTCAATTTTAAACTGTAAAGCTACTTCAAATATACAATGAGGAGATAAATTCCGGTGGATGACACATGTAGAGTAAGGTAAAACATGGTAAACTCAGATGTGTAGCAACAGAGGTGTGACCTTCTGTCACCAAATTATAAATATAAAACAGAAACAATAGTGAGCCCCAGATGTTGAGCAGCATAATTACAGGCTATCTCATATTCAAGTGTCGGCGGTTAACTCTTCCTCTCCAGCTGGTTCTCAAGAGCTCGAAGATGCCCATGCAGGTGGACGGGGAGCCGTGGGCCCAGGGTCCCTGCACCATCACGATCACCCACAAGACCCAGGCCCTCATGCTGTACCACAGCGCCGAGCAGACAGATGACGACGACGAGGAATCCAGCGCCTCTGAGACAGAGAGCCCCACCCCCCAAGACTCACCCAGGCCCTCGCCTCGTGCGTGACCCGCCCCAGACATCATGTGATCCGAAGCTCCTCTGGTTTTTATTCTCTGTCTTCTTTTCTGCAGCCCAGTGTCTGTTAATCACTCCTTTTAAATGGCACTTCTTCTTCGTCCTCTAACATCTTTGACCACACTTTATCCTCCAATCATGTTCGTAAGAAGAGGTGTATTATGTTTTCAGAGAGCTCACTGGGGTCAAAAGGGTGAGTTTGGAAATGGGCTGGTGGGATTTGTTTTTTGGGTCTCTAATCTTTCCATATGTTGTAACCCAGAGCTCAAGCAGTTCCCCCTCCACAGGTGAGATAGTCAGGAGGAGGTGAATGTTTGTGAGAATGATTGCCGTTTTTTTGCACTGATCCCTTGTGCCATAGCCATCTATAGTCAACTATGAAACTGTGTTCATTCTACTGTATTTAAGATTGAATGCCGAGTGTAGCCCTGCAGCTATCTGTGAGCCATTTTAACCAAGTGGCCTAGGTTCAATTTACCAAACCCCCACAAAGCCATGTCTAAACAGTCAAAACGGTTGTGAAGGGGAGGTTTCCCTGAAGGTACAGCCATAGCTTTGTTGCTCTATTTATTTATTTTTACTCCAGAAAGAGCAAAAAAAGAAACAGCGAGCACATTTTCTGTGTGTGAAATGTTAAACCGCTCAGAATATCTGTTAAATTCCTCCTTCAGACTCCTCATCACGGCGTTGATAGTTTTAAAGTGTTTCCTTCATTTCAAGATAAGGTTTTGAAATGTGTGTGAAAGCCAATAGTTCTCTGAATCTGACGGAGCAAGTGCTCCGTTACAACTGCAGCGTGTTGTTCATCACTGGACGTGTTGGTTTGCTTACTTCATGGTGCCCTCTCTCAAGTAGCTCACCAAACTGCTAGATTGTACTAAGATACAGTCTTGAAACAATATTTTCCTGTAAGAGCTACAGGAAACAGCCTGACTTTATTTTAAAAGTACTGCCAAGTAACTTGTTTAGACAATTAGATTTTGCTTACTTGTACACCTTTTTGTTTTTTCCTTTTCTTTAAAATGTTCTTTCTGTTTACATGTTTTGGGTTGCACTGTTTTGGCACTTAAGCTGATAAATACCTTACACTGCGTAGGATGTAGGTTATATACATGAAACCGTAATGCCGACATTTGATCTTTCTGCCGATAGTGATAACTGCTGATGAGATTAAGATGTCCTGTGTTGTTATTTTACGTTATTCAAGTAATCCTCTTGCATTTCATAATTTGTGATTTACCAAATAGTCCCCACAAGGTGGCAGACTAAAGACAGTATTTTCTGTAGACAGGTCAAGTAGATCATGTCCTTAACTGCTACAGTTTTGAAATGAATACCATCAGCCACTTGCATGTACTTCTGTGTAGTGTTCAGGTGACATTGCTCAGTTGAGCTGCAACTTTCCTGTTCTATACATTATGTGGGCAAGAGGTCATTTGTGTTTCTGTCAGTGGAAAACCTTTATGGAAATTAATGTTACCATGTCAGGTGGTCCTGTTTATTGCAGAATGGTTGTCTGTTGCTCACAGCCATATCCGAAAAGCCTGTCGTATGTTAGTTTATGCTTCTTATGAACATGGAGCCAACTTGCTGCAATAAGGCTGAACAGGGATCAGTTCTTAGCCACCTGATGCCTATGCTTTTGGAATATGCACCTCCTTGGCAGGTGACCAATTCTCGTGGTTTCATCACCCTCTATGTGTTAGGTGAATGTCTTCTTGCTCAAGGACAAATGTTTGACCTATTACCTTATCATCCATGTTTACCAGAGTTGTGTGTTGTGTTGCACTGAAATAGCTTAAATGTAACTGGGGTTTATTGTCTGTTTTTTTTCAGCCACGCTAGCAGCATGGCTCTTGTTTAAGTCACTGTTTTTAGAGTGAAATACCTCGATAACTGTTTCATGAACTGTGCGGCAATTTGGTAAAAAATATGGATGGATGCCTGAAAATGAATCCTAATGATTTTGTTGATCCTGAGTATTATGTTGGCACCACCAACATGTCAAAATGGTGCTTGTCAAATACTGTAGTACTTGATGTGATACTCTTGACGGAAATTACTCACTGAATTCTCTCAACCTCAGCTGTCATTTGAGACTAATGCTAGATAGCATGCTAACATGCAAAATATTAGCACAATACATCCTTACTGTACGAATGACAGCACATGCTAGCCTCCAGCTGAAATCAGAGTTGGACTTTGATACAGGTGTTGATGACAAAACGGCTTAAGGCTTCACTCAAAAGTATTTTTATATTAACAATGGATAGAATTAATATGTGTAATGTGAAACGGGTTACTGGTAGTGGAGAACCCAGAGACGGTCATCGACAACTCTGCCGTTACCCTTTGATTTCTAGAGAGCTTTAGCGTGTTTCCATTTCTAGGTTTGGTTTTATGGCTTCCCTGTTTTGGTCAGATGCCCAGCACAAACTTAACAAATAGTAGTCTCCTTTTTAAAAAAAATCATATTTCAGCATACTGCTTTCATTGACATTCCCTCATTTACAAAGTGTTGCAATGGGTCAGTAAACTGTAACAAACATAAATATGAGCACTATACATGAAGGCTGCCATCCTTATGGAAACATCCAAATCTGAGATGGTCTGCTCAAATCTCTACTTGCGTCATTTGTTTTCCACCTGCATTCTGCGAAGAAGTCAATGAGTACAAGCCGATCAGAGGCAGTAGGGCAGGTTTTTCACAGAATGCAGGTCGATCAAACTGCTGTAGATAACAGGCCGGCGGATGGGAGGGCACTTTAACATTTCCAAAAAAACTCTCTTGCACAGTTGTTGCTCATATGCCATTGGTTAGACTACCGCGTGCCAATAGTGGCAAGTGTGTCTTGAGATTGCGGCTAGAGATCAAAACAGAGCTACAAAGACAGTGAACATTGCACTTGCATTTGTTAGGTTGCCAGAAACATGATTTCAAATGAATGCTTTTACTGTCTGTGTCTGCTGGATGCTCAGTAGGGTTTTTTTTTGCTAATATATTTGGCATAGCAACTTTGAAAAGCCACAATATATTTTAGTGGGATGTTCAGCTTGTTCTGGAGTTATGCCCCAAAGTGGCTAAAGCAAAAACCTCATAATGCAGCTTTGATCTGATGAGAGTTGACAACGCAGAGCTGAGCCTGATAAGCTGATCGAAGGATTACCCTTTTCGATTTATGTAACAATGCTTTTCTTCTGGTGCCACTAGAGGAAAGGATTTATTAATAGCAAAGTGCTCCCTCCATTTTGAAACCATCCAACAAATGTGTGTTTACTGTTGTAATGAGATGACACCTCAGAAGGTTGCTAGCGTGGCTAAAGACCTTTACTTGTTTCCTGGTTGGGGGTTGAGCAACATGACTGTGATGTTATTGGTTGTTTTGATTGTTCCCAATTCAATCCTGTCAGTTTATTATTATTTGTTAAATCTTGGCAGATACAGAACTGTATTTATATAGACTCAATTTCTTAAGGCAAATTCCACTGTGTCGTGTGTACCGAAATACTTTCATTATTAATTAATATATATATATATATATATATATTTGAATATGCTTACTTTTTTGCTGTCAAATATCTGTAGAGATAAGAGAACCCTAAAGCTGATAAGAATGTGCAGAAACATAATACATTTTACTTTGACCACGATATGGTCCTTATGTGGCCTTTGCTAAACAGTAATGAGAATACAAAGTAAGAGAGAATAAGATTTTTTTATTGGTAACAATCATGTAAATCATTGGTGTTTAAAAAATGGTAGTAAAAAGAGGGTTTGATGAAATTGTCATTACAAGTGACAAAGACAGATTTTGATTGAATTGAATGTAATGAAGCGATCTTATGAATTTGAAGACATTCCCATAAATATTTTCATAAATAAGCAACATGTCTCTGTGTTTTAATTATGTTATATTATAAAGAATTTAAGAGGACTGCTCCCTTGATCCCTCGTCAGAGATCACAGCTGCCATACAGTATGTTCCTGCTGGGTAGAATAAAACCTTCACTCTGATATCATTATATTTGGATGTGTTAATCATTTAACAAATGCAGAACTCAAGGTGTTTGTAAATGTTCATTTCAAAGCTACTGCATATCCACAGTGACTATTGTTGAAAGTAATGCAAATAAGCACCAAAGGTTTTGTGTATGTGTGTCTATGATGCTTTTTAAGCCATATAGTAGTGCCAGTTATGCTAAAGGATAAGGATAGTGGCTACTTGGATTTATCTTCTGGGAATGCAGTATTTATTGGAGTCAAATCCTTTAGCACTTGGCATATTTCCTCCTGGAGCATTGGGGGGCATTTTGTCTTGTTCTGAAAGGACAATATACAAAAAGGTTTCTTTAGTAGTTCGTCCATTTTGTTAGAGTGCTGCCACATGCCAAATTGATACTTGAGTTGAATTATGTTAAACAGAAGTACAACAGTGTGTGTGAACACCTGAACTTGTCATTTTTACAGAAAAGTAATGTTTTCTTAAGTTAATGTAGAAGCTACAATTTAAATTGCAACTCGCCCCCAGTTTGCCAACATCTTGGCACACACCGGTAATTCAGGTTGTGCAGGTCTCTAAAAGGGCTATAAGCAGTTGCTCTTGTCACTGCTAACTCTTCCATCTGCTGATTGGGAAATCTGACAATTGCAAAATGGTCCAATCAAGGAGATACCTGTCAGTCTGTTTAACTTCCTGTTTACTCCCTTGGTTTGTTCCTAAAAAGTCAGTGTCAACAGGAACAAAACTAAATGTACCAAATGAAGACAACTGCAGGTGTGAAAGCACTTTAAATAATTTGCATTCTGAGACTAATGTCCGGTGGCATTTTGTTTGTTTTAGGGTGCAGTTCTGTTTTTCTGTTGTCGTACTGGATATGGGGCCCTTATGTGTTCGGGGTGATAATCACCCGACTGAGGAAAGGCTTCTTAGCTTCCACTAAACCAACTGCTGCCACCATCATGGTCCTTTCTTTAAGGCATTGCTGCCCTTTGGGACCACTTGGCAATCTTGTTGTCTCAGTCTTTTTTTTTTTTAAATATCTTTATCGATACATTTTTATTGCCTGCTTTCTTTGTGATTATTATTGTTAATTCATACACCGGGACCTGAGTTCTTACTTTTGTTGCCTCTAATGCACAACATCTCTGGAATTACAATAAAGGATCCTTATCTTCTACTGGAGTCCTCCCTCATATGCACATTCTATTCAAAAACTCAGGTACTTTACATTTTACTAATGTGCATAACAGTTTCATGGCAGCCAGATATAATGACTTTGTGTATTTACCAGCAGTCCACTGTCCAGGCTTTTGTTGCCATGTTACATGGATGAATCATCCAAGAATAACACCCTTATCTACGTGTTAACTGGGCCACCACCTTCAAAGTAAATACTGATGACTAATGCCTTTAGAAAAAGAAAAAAGCCCAATTCAAACAATTATGATCGCATGTCAGGAGAGATGCTTTTCACTCTGCCTTCAAGTGTGGTCAAGAAGTTAAAACACTTAAGCCTTTAGAACTGCAAAAATATATGTTTGTTTTTCATTCTAGTGTCTTTTCTTATTGTTCAGTTGTAATCTTTGATCAATCTCTGGCACAATAGTTTCTTTCGGGATTAATAAAGTTCTATATTATATTATTGTATCTTATGACCTGGTTCCTTACAATCATACTGAACCCTTTAAATGCACTTGATTTATACCATCTGGGTGTAGAAATATCTTTAAAATTAATCTAATGGCATATGTTTAAGAAGATATGTTACAATCTCAGTGTCCCATGGTCACATCTCTGTCTGACTGCTACAGTCTTTTTGAATAGATTAATATAACCATTTGATATTGTGTGTGTGTTTTATACCCTTTTACTTACTTGTCGTTTGTCCTGCCATAAACGGAGGACCCTGATAAGAGCCCTGTGGCTGACCCTGCATATACTGAGATGGATTCCAGTATGCTTGGTTCCCCATAAAAGAATACATTTGTCCAGGAAATGGCTGGAATAATGGCTGGATGGGGGGACGACCTGGACTGTGGGACCTGGGCTGCCTTTTCTGCTTTGGAGGCTTGGTTACTTCTGAAACAGGGAAAGTGAAAGGAGATGATCGTGTTATAAAATGCTCGTTGAATTGCTTTACTTTTTTTTTTCTATTTTTTTTTTTTAGCCCTATAAAAGCACCAATATGCCAGACAGAGATGTATGAAGATACTTCATCTCAAAACTTCGGTAAGCACATTACATGCAGATATTGACAGCAAACTTTTTCTGTGACTTCGAGGCTGTACAGACCTGAGTGTGACTGTTTATCATTCACATAGGAATACATTTAAGATAGGCACATATTGACTACAGTAGGTAATACTGTATTTAGATAAAACCTTCATAGAGATTAATATACCAGATTCAGGTTGAGATCCAGTACTTGCCAGTGCTAAGACAGGACCTGCTTTTTTATCTGTGGATGGTAAATTGACTACAATTACAAAAATCTCAGGTACACAAGGCAAATCATTTTCCATTTTCAGTAGCCCACCACCACAAAACACACCGTTAATAAATACAACATTTGATTTAATCTCCAGTATCTCCCAATACACAAACTTACCAGATGCAACAAAGCCAGGGTTAAGTTCTGCAACAGAATTGGACATGATTGGTTCCATTAGAATTTCATGATATATTTCCAAATTTAAACTCTCCCACTTAAAATGTACCTGCACATTCACCTGGTCTAAGTATGAGTAGTCTGGCCTCAACAGGCTGTTTAAGGATCTCTGTCAGATGCTCCTTCAGCAGAGCAGAAAAGGCCTGTGTTGCTGTCACCTTCTTGGAGTCCAGGTTGATTCGAGGGACAGAAGGGTCATTAAACTTTGTAGCTTTGAAGTCAGATGAAGCCTGCAAAGAAAAAAAAATACTTATTAATGGGATTGGTCTGCAAGATAAATGGACAAAATAGGTGCAGGGTGCAGAGGCTTCCATTGTTCTCTTGTTTTGATAGGGCTAAAATCAAAAATGTTGAAATTAGAGCTGCAATTAATTATTATTTTCTATCTATTAATCAATATATCTTGTTGATTTCAGATAATTGTGAAAATGACCAGCTGCAATATCCAACAGCCAAGGCATACATATTCAAATTGTTTTTTAAATTCAAATAACAGTCCAAAACCAAAATATATTTGTTTCCCAATTATATATCTCTGAGAAAAGCATCACATCCTCACATCTGAGAAGCTGGAACCAGCTGTTTTTTGCTTTAAAAATACTCAAATTAGTTATCAGTCATCAAAATAAAATCCACATAAAATAGAAATAATACTATCAAAATAAAATCAAAATAGTTGCCTACTAATTTTATAATCTACAAATTTCTGCAGCTCTAATAACATTTAATACATTTGCTTTAATACAAATTGTGTTAGCTGCAACATCCACCCAAATAATATACAAGCCAATTCCTCTTTCTCGCCTCAAACATGCTGTCTCAGGTATGCATAAAGAAAGGCCATTTTAAAATAACATGAGAATATTCCCAGTGTATATATTACATGAGACCAGTTTCCTATTTTAATTGTTATTTCTCTCTGCAGTTTATTCCATCTCATTTCAGGCTGAACATCATCTCCCTCTCTTTTATATCCCTCCTTCATCTTCCTGTAACAATGTTCATCCCACCTGTAGAAAGGCCAGCGTATGGGATTGACTCAGCAGCCTGTTGATATGTTCTTTGGCTTTGCTCATTTTGACAGTATTGTTATTCAACCTCTTCATGAAGTCCCGAAGTTTAGTCTGGCAAATGTCAAGCTCGCCGTCCACGTCATGCTGGGCCTGACGTTCTTCTTGGTCCAACATATTCCGCATCTGCTGATACAAAGCTGCCAATGCCGTCTTCCTTTTGGTTGCTGCGTCCTAGAAAAAGGACCAAGATAGGAGCCATAAATAAATACATGAACAGGTAGCCTTATTAAAAGGACAAACTGACATGATGTAGTGCCATCACGTTTCATTCGGTAAAGGAATCACTGATGATTTGTTTCCCATTTTTTGTGAAAAACATGAACTGTAATAGATACAAATTACCTTCAACTTGGTCTGCGTGTTCTTTATTTGAAACACAGCAGTCTCAGTCTTCTCAATATTCCCATCCAGCAAAACCAGCTTGTCTCTCAGGCCAAGCTACAAAGACAGATATCAAACATAGCTTTAGTATACCGAGAATTATGTTATGTTTGAAACAAACCTGCTCACTTATTTGCTACAGCCTCAATGGAGGGCCTAGAGCACAATGCAAACATTACATTACATTACAGTCATTTAGCAGACGCTTTTATCCAAAGCGACTTACAATCAGTAGTATATTACATATCATTCACCCATTCACACACTGATGACAGGCTAGGTGCCACTCTAACTAACATTCATGCAACATCCAGTCCACACCGATGGCAAGCCTTCGGGAGCAACTTGGGGTGTCTTGCCCAAGGACACATCGACTGCCGAAGCCGGGTATCGAACCACCGACCCTCTGATTGGAGAACTACCTTGCTCTCCACTACGCCACAGCCGCCCAAACAATCCAAACGGCAGCACCAAAGGTCACATGTTTTTATGATGCCAAAATACATTTATAACAACAGCCTACTGCAATAGTCTTGAATGCCTGAAACCTTGGTAATATATTTCCATCATAATGTCCATTTCTAAGTTAACTTCTAAGTTTGTTATAGAGAGAGTTTGATTGGAAGATTGACATCAAGCCCATGTCTTTATAGTTACAGTATGTGTAGCATGAGCCAGCAGGTAACTTAGCTTAGCACAAAGACAAAAACATTGCAAACAGCCAGCCTGTTTCTGTCCGAAGTTCAAAAAAATCTGCCCATCAGCATCTCCAACGCTCACGAGTTAATAGGTGCAAGGTCCGAGCCAAGATAACTGTTCCCCCCTGTTATGCTAAGCTAAACTAAGCTAAGCCAACCGGCTGCTGGCTCCTACATATTTAGTGCAATGTTACAGTCGTGAGAGAGGTATCAATCTTCTTGTCTAACTCTGAGCAAGAAAGCGAACAAGCATATCTCTCAAACTGCACCTTTCAATAGGTGAGGACCGGACAAAATTTCCTTACTTTCCTCATAGTACTCTGAAAGTTGAAAACTCATGATCGGTCCTCACAAAGATAGATGTAAAAGTACACACACACACACACACACACACACACACACACACACACACACACACACACACACACACACACACACACACACAAACAAACAAACAAACAAACAAACAAACAAACACACCTCTTTCAGGTTCCTCTGCTCCTCGGGGGATATGAAGGAGCCTTGTCTTTCAAAGACCCATTATTGGGTTAGGTGCTAACAGAGTTTAAAAAGAACTAGGCAATTATGCTCACGTTATCAAGCCTACCTCCTCATTGATATCTCACACAAAAACAGCATCCCTGCTACAAAGTCATTCTTTTTTAAAATAATTGCAAATCCTTTTTATAGCCCACACATAAGCAACATACATGCATTTTAAAAGAGAAAAGCAAACAAACTGTATTTAGAGCTAAATATATTCTACAGGAAAAGTAGTCCCAAAAAGTTGCGTTCTGTCGATTAATGTGGACAGATACACTGTCACTTCAATGCTGTAAGAACCACAAACCAACTCCCATTCACCTTTTATTTTTGGGGGGATTGCCCCTTTAAATTAGGGATGCACTGATCCAATTCATACAAAGTGTTTACCAGTGTTGTTCAGTGATTAATAAGCTCAATTAAGATTAATAAGTATCAGGCAGATGCAGGTAAACAACACACACACACACACACACACACACACACACACACACACACACACCTCTTGCAGGTTCCTCTGCTCCTCAGGGGTTATGAAGGAGCAGCCTTTGTGCACCTGCTGGAGGCAGAGGCTGCAGATAGGGCGGCTGTGTTGGCTGCAGAAGAACTCCATCAGCTTGTGGTGGTCCGGGCAGATCCGCTCTGACAGGTCGCCGAGGGGCTGACTCAGCTGGTGGAGCCTAAAGGTCGGGTTCTCCCGGTGAGGCCGCAGGTGCTCCTCACAGAAAGAGGCCATGCAGGTGAGGCAGGTCTGCGACGCTTCTGCCTCCATACACGTATCGCAGCGTATGACACCCTCTTCCTCGGCTTTGCTCTCCTCTGCTGCCGGGGTGGCCTCGCTCTTGTTCGTCCTCAGGTTGAAGGTCTCCACGACGGTGCTGAGGACCGTGTTTTTCTTCAGCTCCGGTTTGGTGGCGAAGTGGGTCCGGCACTGAGGACAGCTGTAGGAGTCCTTCCAGGTGGCGAGGAGGCAGTCCTGGCAGAAGTTGTGTCCGCAGGGGATGGTCACCGGACAGTCGAAGGGACTCAGACAGATGCTGCAGGTCAGCTCGTCCTCCAGACTCATCAGAGAAAACGGACTCGCGTCCATTTCGGCCATGATGAAGAGTCAAGTGACGCTGCTGGGGAAAACGAAACTTAACTTTTTTTGCCCACGCCACTATTATGTTTTTATTAAATACTAATCGCCCACAAAACACAGTTGAAACACACCCTTCCCGAGCTCAAACGGCGTTGTGTCACAAGCAGCTCTACCTATACGAGCCCCAACTGACACAGACTCAAGTGACTATACGACAAACACTGTCCCTATAGGGACAGTGTTTGATACAGGTGGAAACAAGGCTTATGTGAGCAGTGCCAGAAACAGGCTGTGATTAAAAAAAAAAAAGGGAGAAATACTTGAGAATTTGTGACCCCGGGAGATAACCAGTAGAGGGTAATGAAAAACTGAGTCTCCCAGGAAATTTGGGAGGGTTGTCAAGTGTGTTCTGGGCCCAGATCTGAATGAGACAGACAGAGATGGCGGTTTATATCAATGTTGACATGAGACAGATGAGATAAAAGAGGGAATCTGGACTGCTCCTTAAACCACTTGTGGCTTCTTAAAAAGAAAAAATGAATTGTGTCAGAGAGAGAAGCTTATTTTTATTAATAATTGGTTTAATACAAATGAAGCAACCAACAGTGTTGGGTACAAAGAAAACAACCACCATACAGGAAATTAACACAAAGGTTGGCTTTAAGTTAATTTCTTAAAGCTCGCAGTTTGAGTAAAATCCAAAGTTCTTGTACACTTGAAAATAGTAGATGCAAAGAACAATTAACCTTAATTCAGTTGAGGATCAGCAAACATACATATTGATCTGCAAGCCACTGGAGTCTGCAGATAATCAATCACAAATTTTACGAGCCAAAAATAGAAGGCAAAAGCAATAAGTCACATGAAATAAACTTTAACTCCTTTACACTGCTAAGCATAGCCAACCCCGTCATGCTATTTTAGCTTGGTGGTAAGAGCAAACCGGTGTCAACACTCATTTTGTTATGGGAAATCTCACAATAGTTTCACAAAGATATGTGTCACAAACCCCAATTTTCAAATGTGTTGATAAATAGTGAAAAAAGTAGATATACAGGTTCAAACTTTTCATGCAGTGATTTACCGTACCTTCAACTATTGTCATGTTACCTAAGAATAAAGGTCTTTACTTGAAGTGCATAGACTAAAATGCCTCACAAAGATCTTTTAACTTAACCAACAGTGAACTGATTAATTCAGCTTTACCAGTTTATCAGTAAAGTCTCTCTGGACAACAGTGTCGTCTGAACCCCTTAAATGCAGTGAGGTTAGTTGAACGAATAGAACCATGTTCAAACAACTTCATTGTTAATATACCGTATGTTGTGTAGACAGATCTCTTCTGTTTGACGCCCATACAGTTTGTCGTTTAACACCTTTTAGCATCTGCAAGATGAGCATGATCGTGGTGGAGCGTCATACTACAAACCCGGGTTAACTTGAATCACCCAACAAATAATCCCTGTGAATGTAAATATCTAACTACTCTTCTACCGCTTTACCAAAAGCCAACAGAGCATTCTGATGGCTTTTTGGTTTAATGTGCCCACCAAAGATGTAAAATCATGTGACATTTTATGCCTATGGGGCACACCATGCAAGCATCACATCCTAGGTTTAAATTTGACCAAGGACCATTTGCTGCATGTTATACTTCTCTCTCCCCCCCCATTATTTCCTGGCATAAACTCCCCCGATAAAGGCAAAATGCCCCAAAAATATAAAAAAAGAAAAAGACAGACTGCCTGGACTTGATGAAAACAGTCTATATGACTTCTCATCAGCCAAATCAGTCAAAGAGTTGAGGAAGTGACGATATAGGGCTAGTTGATGCGAATATGCACTTATCTTGACAAAGTTTCAATACTTTGTCCCGTTGGGTACACTCAAAGAAATAAAATAGGAGTAGAGTGGACATTTCCATTCAAATTAACTTAGCAGAATGTTCAGAACGGATGACATTTTTATGTAAACCGTGGCCATTGTGACCGTTGCAGTGGTCTTACTTTTGTGAACTAAACCGACTTACGGTTACTGAGGTGAGGTTTTGCAGTTATGACTAAAACGAGTATTATTTGTACAAGAACCAGTAAATAAGCCAGAGTGGAATAGGCTGGCTAGCTAACTAGCGTAAAGCTAGCTATGCTAACTTGTTTTGTACTAATGTACTAACTTTGTTTAATCACCACGGAAAACAGTACTCCTATTGTACTTCTATGGGTGCACAGCCAATCATATCATAGAAACAAATCTATTTCTAGCCAATATCATGGCAGTCTTCTAGGAATTTGCAACTCATCTTACTAAGGTAAGGTGGAATCTGTCTTTTCCACAACACTTACTTACAAAAGTTGGATAAATCGAGGGAAAATAGGAACCTTAGGGTCACTAGAAATTATTCATATCTTTATATATGAAAAAAACTTGCTCCAGTGCACTTCAAAACAATCATTATGTCACATGCGGACTTCATATGAAACCGCTGTACTGACATATGCTGGAGAGTGACGTCATTAATTCACTTCTTTATCCGATTACATTCACAATACAGGAGACGCACTAGCACACACACACTGTACAGTAAGTGTACAGTGTGCGTTATGTGTGCTCCGTTATAATCCCAGTAGAGAAGGAAGTAGATCAATTCTCTGAAAATTGAAACCAGCACAAGAAAACCCAGCCACCACTCCTCCCAGCTTCATCCCATTAAGGCAACTGGCTGAGGTGACTGACAGCACACCTTCTTTCATTACTTGCTCTTTCATTTTTTGTATCTGTGCATTTACGGTTATTGAAATAAAAGAAATTATTAAAGGGAAGATAATTTCTCCTGCTCATCTTTTGCCATCAAACACAGCATTATGTCTGAATTCCTTCTGCATGCAGTATAAGTTATAATATAGCTTTAAAAACACATTTTTATCTGTTTTTTAAATACTTATCATGGAGTAATTGGGACAAGTTAGTGCGTCCTAATCCCTTAAACTGCAGTTTATACGATGGAAAACATGAGGTATATTGCTTTTCTTGTGTTTTGAAAAGTCAGCTTCATTTTTTTGGTCCCATAACTACAAATTTAGCAGCATAGCTAACGACAACAACAAAGGACTTAGCTATGACATGCCATTCATTCTTGACATCCATTTCAGTTGTGATGCTTCAAGCTGTCTGTGGATAATCTTAGACTTTGCAGAATAAACTCCACCATCCATTCCTTCATTTTCTTGGATTGAAGCAGAGCTAACAGAAAGACACTTAGCAGTAATCACTAATAGTGTGGGGTTATCATTATTTGACCAGACCCATTCCAACATCACAAAATGCCAATCAGTTGCAGCTGTACAGCCAACAATGATTTTCCACTTTATATGAAGACACTGGACAAACATGTTGGCTGGGGGGAATGTAACCGACCAGCCTCTTGTTAAGAAAATAAAGACTGGGTTTATGGGGACAACTAGCAAAGTATTATTTTCCGTTCTTAATGAGCGTCATTAAAAGAAAGGGCTGACTGTGTATATGTGTTAGCCTGCATATGCCGTGAATGTGCATCTGCTCCTTATGCCTGCAGCTTGCACAAAGAAACGGACGAGCCACTTGAGAAAATCCAGAAAGCTGGATACACGGCTTCAGCAAAGGGGAACACAAAGGAGTGGAAGGGATACGCCCTGTCGGCCACGTTATAGAACGTAGCAGTACCCTCCTCACAATCCAACAGCACACCTATGCGCTTTGGATTGGGATTCACCAGCACGGTCTCACTGCTGTTATACCAGGCTGACAGCTTGACGTTAAACCACTCGACACACCAGGACTGGGAGTTGCGTCCCAGCCGACTGGTCGGACCTTTGCGGTCAATGCTTTTGTAAGCCAAGCCGATGCCAATGAAGTTGTTGCTGCTCAGTTTGACCTCCCAGTAGTGTCGTCCTCTAGAGAAACCCTTGGAGGCTAGCACCTGGGAGCAGACGGCAAAGCGCTCAGGGCAGTCGGGGTAGCTCGTGTGTTCATCTGACACAGATGCCTTGGTGAAGTTTTCACTCAGTGAGATGCGTTTGTGGGCCGTCTTTGGATCCAAATTGAGAACCGTACCATCTGGGAGGGGGAAATAAAAAAAGACCATTCAAATTAGAAACACGGTTGCTACTAAAGTAGGACGGGAAGACACCTGCTGAACTCATTCACTTACATTTCAGAAGTTCGGTTCTTTTTTCAGCTGATGTTATGTTTGGGGGAATGTCCGGCGTTTCTACAGCAAAAAGACAAGAAAGAAATTTGTCATCAGGCTCAGGGTTAAAAAAATCAAAGCTTTAAAAATCGAGAGTTTACGGCATATGTCAAAAAGTTTTATAAAGCCTCTTATGGCTCCAGAGGGAGCTCCTTAAAGTCTGCTAAATTGCCTCAAGTGATGTCACTTGAGTCAGTGTCGGTTGGGGCTGAAAAAACAAAAAAAAACTGGGGGTGTGGGGTGTATTGTGGGTAATTTAGGTGCCAGGATTTGACAAGGAAGATTAATGTAAGGAATAAACAAGATGATATGGCTGGTTCCGCAGCATCACTTTTGAAATATATATATATATATATATATATATATATATTTTAACTCTCCATGATGAGTCTGACAATGTAGCATTAATAAATAAAATAAAAAGTACTCTTTATTTTATTTAATGGATGGTGTCTACCTGGTGTCTCTTTGGATTCAGCTGCAGGAGTACAGTCTTTGGCTTTGTCATCCATCTCCAGCAGGTCCTCCACTGAACGGGATTGATTCCTTTTCCCCATATTGTCTTCTGCGGATTGGGGAGGTTTTTGTTCTGATAAGATGTAAAACAGTGTGTTTGTTACATTTTCAAGAGCTGTTAACAACATGCATGCATTCATTAAAACATTACATCAAACACTGACCAGGTAGAGGCAGTAACATATTACAAAACATTTCCCTCATTGATATAAATTGGATGGACAAAATATTAAAAACTTGTCTCAATATATTGCATTAGAGTTCAATAGCACCAAAACTACAGCCTCCTAAATGACCATTAAGTTGAAGCAACACCTCTCTCAAAAACGGAACATTATTACCTTCATTAAGGTGATATTTGTTGTATTAGAATTAGAGATACACAATCTACTCTTTCCGATCAGATACCTGAATTTGAATATGTGTGCCGATAACGCTATAAGCTCCTATACCAGAGCTCCTTTTGAATACAATTTTCATTGCATTGCAATTTTGCATTTAATTTAAATGTATTCCAAAGCATTTATTTGAATTGTAGATTAAGTGGGCTTCACATACAAACAGATCTAAGAGTGCAAATTGTTTTGGCAACTACTTTAATGTTTTGAAAAACTATGTATCAAGCGCAAAGCAATGCCTTCACAGTCTGGCTCTGTTTCCGGAAGCTCTTAGACTTTTTTGCATTGTATCTTTTTGGTTACTCATATTTGTTGAGTGATCAGTGGTCTTGTTTTGGGATTATTGTTTGCTCCTTTATTCGATTCATTCATTTGTCATGTTCAGTGTTTCTTGTTGTTTTTTGAGACACTCACATTAGGAGTCCTCTCTGGTTTTACTTCCCGCCTTTGCAATTGCTGTTCCACCCTGATTTGTTCCACCTGTGTCTCTTTCCCCTGCTCTCTTTGTGTGTTCAGTCTGTATGTTTCCCCTGTTTTATTGTGAGTTTGTCATTGCTCCTAGTGAGCATTGGTTCACCTTTTTTCCCTTGTGTTAGTTCATCTTGTAGTGTTTTTAGTTTCTAGTTTATTTTCTCAGGACTGGCCTTTGTGGATGTGTTTACTGCTTGTTTCCTGTATATTTATTAATGCATCTGCATTAATAAATATACAACAGTCTGGATTACAAATACCCACAAGGTTCCGGGCTTTGAGCAGCCACTTGACCACCTTGTGCTTAAGACGCTTATGTTACAAACTAGTTTATATGCAGTTGTCCCAACATTGCCGGAGGGATATTCTCTAATATTATTACTAAGGCGAAACCAAATGCATTGAAGCTTTAATTGTTGTCCTGGTAATAGACGTCCAAATCAGTATGAGTATGCATTGCTGTTTTTGTTTAAATATAGGCTAGGCGTTGCCACAAAAAATTCCAAATTATTCATTATGCAAATATATTAATTATGTTTTGCGCTGTTTGTTGTGAGTGTGCGCTGTCCCGGGAACTCAGAAGTAGACCACAAGTTTGAGGAAAGTATGACAGCTTGTGTAATTGCCACCGCCAATTTCTGTAACGAGTGTGTAAATAATGCAACCCCGGATACCAATATGGGACCAGTCCCTTCTCTAATAAGAATGCATTAGTGTCAGCTAGATGTACCTAATTAACTGGTAACTGAATGTTACCAATAAGTTTGATGATAAATACATTTACTTACTTTGAGGTTTCTTCTTTGGGCCTGATTTGGGTTGGGGACATGGACCTGTCCATTGTGGCCCTGGATTAAAAAAATAGGCAAAAAAAAGGCATCCTTGAACAGTCATGTCTAATAAAATGCTTTTCAGTTTTTTAAATTCATCTCATGAAGCATTTTTGACGAACAGGTTAACATACCAAATGACCAGTTTACAGGTAGAACCACCTTATAAGCACATGTCACAGGTTCATTTTATTAGTCTTTTAATGTTATTTTTAATGACTTAAAAAAGTTATCCAAACCACCACACAACGCAGCTTCAATATGGAATGTTTAAAGATTAGGTATAAATAGTTTTCATTTGATTTCTGATTCCACCATGATCCAACTCACCAAGAATGCCAGTGTTATTATCTGCAACAAAATTGGACATAGTTGGCTTCACTGTACTTTCTCAATGCATCTTCAACTGTTACATTTCCCACTTATGAATGTACCTACACCAGCATCTAACAAAAGATTCTTATGGTGTAGGTTTAAGTAGAAGGTGATACAATCAAAGTGCAGATTGGTGCACTCTGTCTTGCTGTGTGTATAATTGTATATTAATATCTTACTTGTCCTAGGTCCTTGCATAAATTGAGGACGCATAAAATAGCCTGGTGGAGGCTGAGGTGGATGCCAGCCTGGATGTGACTCCATATAAGGCATACGAACTGGCTGGAATAATGGCTGGACGGGCGGACGACCTGGACTGTGGGACCTGGGCGTTTTTTTCTGCTTTGGAGGCTTGGTTACTTCTGAAACATAGAAGGTAAAACGAGAAGACATTTTGTCAGACGTATGAAAGTATTTTATCAAAACTTCATAAATATAGCATTCACATCAGACACATGTGTCAATGTTTATCATACAGATAGAAATTAATTTACCAGATTCTGGCTGAGATTCAGTACTTCCAGAACTTGCAGGTGCTGAGCCAGGAACTGCTTTTTCAACTGTGAATGGTAAATGGACAGCATTTATAAAGCGCTTTATAATTTGCCTCCCGTCCAATTCACACTCTAACACCGATGGCAGTAGGAGGAGCTAGTGATTCAACCATCAACCCTGCATTTAGTGAACGACCCGATCTACCTGCTGAGCCACAGCTGCCCCAGTCAGTCCCAGTAGCCCACCACCACAAAACACACTGTTAATAAATACAATATTTGATTTAATCTCCAGTATCTCCCAAGACACAAACTCACCAGATGCAACAATGTCAGTCTTAAGTTCTGCAACACAATTGGATTTGATTGGCTCCATTCTAATTTCATGATACATTTCCAAATTTAAACTCTCCCACTTAAAATGTACATGTTCATTCACCTGGTTTAAGTTTGAGTAGTCTGGCCTCAATAGGCTGTTTAAATATCTCTGTCAGATGCTCCTTCAGCAGTGTAGAGAATTCCTGTGCCGCTTTCATCTTCTTGGAGTCCAGGTTGATTTGAGGGGCAGTAGGTTCAAATTTCACAGTTTGGGGCAGGTTAAATGAAGCCTGAGAATAGAGAAACACATTGTTGTTTTCTTGATGCAACTTGGTTTTGTTTAAAACAGTTGAGATAAAGCTATACTATTTTCTGTTGTGGGTACTGAAATTGAAATATGATGGGAATGATGGAAAAATAAAGTTGTCAGCAAAAATGTCAGCACGTTTGCCGTTGTTTGTGCTGCTTTGTGCGGCTGTGGCGTAGTGGAGAGCAAGGTAGTTCTCCAATCAGAGGGTCGGTGGTTCGATACCCGGCTTCGGCAGTCGATGTGTCCTTGGGCAAGACACCCCAAGTTGCTCCCGAAGGCTTGCCATCGGTGTGGACTGGATGTTGCATGAATGTTAGTTAGAGTGGCACCTAGCCTGTCATCAGTGTGTGAATGGGTGAATGATATGTAATATACTACTGATTGTAAGTCGCTTTGGATAAAAAGCGTCTGCTAAATGACTGTAATGTAATGTAATGTAGCGCTGTTAGCAATGTTAGCCGTGAGTTGCTGGCTTAGACATAGCCATGTTGAGAGCCATTGAAAGCAAAAGAAAGGCCCCCAGTCCCTTACATTGCACCTTTTAAATGCTCATTTTAGTTAGATTAGTTTTAGTAAATACTTGTACAGATATTGCACATAACTACAGTTATATGGAGCGTGTTTCATGAAAAACACAAAATGGCGTTGTCAGTGGTCGGTTTGGGCAGCATTGAGGCAGACTCACTGTCGGAGGGTTTTCTAACCCAATTCCTAATCACGCTTATTGGTTTGGGATGACACTTAATATGGCGGAGACGGGGTAGGGGCCGGTGTGGAATTGGGCCGTCCTGTCTCCTGAACATTTGAATTTGTCATGTGTAAATTTAATTAAAGAGATTAAATCTGGTCAATCCTAAAAAAAGTTTTAACTAGAATTAATTTTGTCAGACATCAGGCTTTGGTTTAGCTTAAACCCATATTGGTGGATTAAATATATTATATGATAAAATTGTATAAGGATAAATTCACATTAATTCAAGTACAGCTTAAGCCTTAAGCTCCAGTTTCCCGTCAGAAAGGGCTGTCTGACAGCGATGGTAAAATGGTGAATTTTTTTTAAATATAGCGTACACTTAAACTGATAGTAGTATTTTTTAGGTGGGTCTTTCTTTAAGCTGATAAATAACATTTTGCTGCTTTCTCCCATCCACAGCAGTACATTGTTTTTCTCCCCTTCTGGTACTCCTGTCTGTTTTTATCTACTGTAGGAAATACATTGACTTTGGATAAGTAGCTCATACATCTCCACAAAAAAATTTCCTTAACCCTCCAAACCCAAATTTGTCCGCTTTTGCTTTCCTCACAAATAAAACTATAAAAATCAGCTTCCAGTTTCTGTGCAGATTGATAATCACAGTTGTCTCACCTGTAGGAAGGTCTGAGTTTGGGACTGGCTCAGCAGACTCTGGATCTCTTCTTTGGCTTTGCTCAAACTGTCGACGTTCTCATTTAACTTTTTTGCGAGACCATTTAGTTTAGTCTGACCACTGTCCAGCTCACGGTCCACTATATTCAGAGCTTCACGCTCCTCCCGTGTCAACATATCCCGCATCTGCTGATACTCAACTGCCAAAGCCTTCTTCCTGTTGGTCGCTGAGTCCTTGGGGACAATCATGAGAGGATCCATAAATAGATCAGTAGAGCACAAGACAGGTACACACAAAAAAACAGAAATACCTTACAATACAAAAACTCACTGTTATGGATTACAAATAATCTTGAATCTCCTATTATTGATTTCTTGAGTCAAGCTTCTTCTTTCAAGGCACTATTTATGGCATTCATTTAAATGAAAAAAACGGTAAATGTGAAATGTTGAGGGTTACCTCTAGCTTGTTCTGCAAGGAACCCATTTGAAGAATAACATTCTCATTCTTCGTAATCTTCCCGTCCAGCAAACCCAACTTGCTCCTCAGGTCGGACTACAAAACAGAGAAACATGACTCATTATATTATTTAAGACAGAGACACACAGCTCAGAGAGAATCAGGATTAATTTTGCACAGAGCCTTGTCTTTCAAAGACCCATTATTGGGTTAAGTGCTAACAGAGTTTAAAAAGAACTAGGCAATTATGCTCACGTTATCAAGCCTACCTCCTCATTGATATCTCATACAAAAACAGTTTCCCTGCTAAAAAGTCATTCTTTTTTTAAATAATTGCAAATCCTTTTTATAGCCCACACATAAACAACATACATGCATTTTAAAAGAGAAAAACAAAAGGAAACAAACTGTATTTAGAGCTAAATATATTCTACAGGAAAAGTAGTTCCAAAAAGTGCTCACAACAACGAATCCTGTTCTGATCGGTTCATGAACAGTTCTCATTGGAACTATTTTCTACTAAACGAAAATCCCTATGAAACTGTTCATGTGGCGTTCTGTCGATTAATGTGGACAGATACTTCAATGCTGTAAGAACCACAAACCAACTCCCATTCACCTTTTATTTTTGGGGGGATTGCCCCTTTAAATTAGGGATGCACTGATCCAATTCATACAAAGTGTTTACCAGTGTTGTTCAGTGATTAATAAGCTCAATTAAGATTAATAAGTATCAGGCAGATGCAGGTAAACACACACACACACACACACACACACACACACACACACACACACACACACACACACACACACACACACCTCTTGCAGGTTCCTCTGCTCCTCAGGGGTTATGAAGGAGCAGCCTTTGTGCACCTGCTGGAGGCAGAGGCTGCAGATAGGGCGGCTGTGTTGGCTGCAGAAGAACTCCATCAGCTTGTGGTGGTCCGGGCAGATCCGCTCTGACAGGTCGCCGAGGGGCTGACTCAGCTGGTGGAGCCTAAAGGTCGGGTTCTCCCGGTGAGGCCGCAGGTGCTCCTCACAGAAAGAGGCCATGCAGGTGAGGCAGGTCTGCGACGCTTCTGCCTCCATACACGTATCGCAGCGTATGACACCCTCTTCCTCGGCTTTGCTCTCCTCTGCTGCCGGGGTGGCCTCGCTCTTGTTCGTCCTCAGGTTGAAGGTCTCCACGACGGTGCTGAGGACCGTGTTTTTCTTCAGCTCCGGT
The DNA here is from genome assembly GCF_027596085.1 of Anoplopoma fimbria. NCBI lineage: Eukaryota > Metazoa > Chordata > Actinopteri > Perciformes > Anoplopomatidae > Anoplopoma > Anoplopoma fimbria. The sequence goes on from NC_072457.1 coordinate 15,459,585, forward strand.
TTGGTGGCGAAGTGGGTCCGGCACTGAGGACAGCTGTAGGAGTCCTTCCAGGTGGCGAGGAGGCAGTCCTGGCAGAAGTTGTGTCCGCAGGGGATGGTCACCGGACAGTCGAAGGGACTCAGACAGATGCTGCAGGTCAGCTCGTCCTCCAGACTCATCAGAGAAAACGGACTCGCGTCCATTTCGGCCATGATGAAGAGTCAAGTGACGCTTCTGGGGGGAAAACGAAACTTAACTCGTCGAGCTCATGATGAAACGAAAGTAAAGAGAAACTCGTTTTAAAAGGCAACATTTATTCTTAATATCGACGGATTTCCTCTAGTTTGATGTATTTTGTTACCAAAATAACATTGTTAACTCAATCTGGCAGTCTTAAGACGAGGTTTGGACATTACGCGCGACGCCGAGTGCGGAAATCAATTTTACATTTATCTAGTTTGGCCTATTAAAAAAACAAAACACGAACAGGACACTCGGAAACACAGTTTATATACATTTATTATTGTGTGTGTTAATCATCCACAGTACCTTGAGTCCTCCGGTGTACTGTTCTGTCGTTCCGCTGCGGTCCTGTCTAACTTTATTCCTCTACTATGGTTTTGTTTTCTGCGTTTGGTCCGCTCGTCCACACACACACACACAGAGTTGTAGATCAATAAAAAGGATATTTCTGAGAAACGCTCTCTAAGGTGTAGACTTTTTTTTTTTAAAGTTCCGGTAACTCTGTAAATGTTTAGACATGTAAAGCAGAGCGATCGGAAAACTACTATGTCATCAGACCAATTCGCGCATGCCCAGTGTTGCTTTGTGTAATGAGCAATAAAAAAGATTGCAACTACTTTTAAAATTTGACTTTTACATGACTTACATGACTTTTACACTTTTACATGAGATTATGGCTAAAGAGCCTATATATTATATTGAGATATAGCCTATAGTCTTTAACAATAGATCAAATGGAATGTTTAGATTTAAATTAAAAACGTTCTATTTAGAAAAACAGGTCAAATGGTCGTGCTTTATGGTAAGAGTATTTTGATCTATTAACTCAGTCGACAAGGGTGTTAGCTTTTTAATCCAACTGTTTATAAATATAATTATCGTTCCATATACATAAACTTAAGAGGACCAATTGAAAACAACATTTTACCTCATGTCTAAAGGATATTAACGTCCACTACAATTCTGTAGTCAGTAAAAATGTAAAAAAGCAACAAAAGACCCAAGCAATATTGAAACGTATAAAATGGATTCAAGGATCACTTATTGTAATTATGCAACACAGAGATTCACAACGAAATTCAGTTGTAGCCCATGTGTAACACAACAAACACATGACAAAAAAACAAATCAAAAACAGTAGTACATTGTTGTACATTTTGTGAATTTGCATCAGGAGGAAAATGTAAACAGCATCAACAAAAACAATTCTTGGAAGATAATTTGTCCACCAACTTTGACTGTGTTTGAGCACCAAGCATCACGATGTAAACGCATAGTCCACCTCTTGTCCCATCGGAGTCCTGCACTCCCTTCAAGTGCATCTTGATCCAGGATGAACGATGGAGTCAGGTCTCTGTGAAGATGTGGGATCAACAGTCACTGACCTCCAGCTGCTTTCATCATCTTACTTTTCTGTGACCGGGCATCAGACAGCCAGCAGTAGGCTGGGTAGTGGAGTAGCCTTTGATCCTAGCTGGGTCAGCTTAGCTTCCATCTCCCCTCTCCTCCCTGGGGTAGTGTGGGGTAGTTGGTGCTGTTTGGTCCAGCAGGTCTGGCTGGTGGGCAGGGATCAACTCAAAGGCCGCTGATGAATGTATTCTGTCATATGCCATCAGTGATAAACACGAAAAAAACAACAAAGACAAAAATATGCAATCATTCTTTAAAATTGAATTTTATTAATAGAAATTAACTTTTTGGATTTAGTTAATCACAGTCACTTTATTAAATTGTCTACTGTTCCTGATCCCATTTTATATTAATAATTGTAAAAGAGGTTATTATTAATAATCTGTGAAAAAACGTTACAGTTTGAAACATGAACTAAATGTGATCCAGTTCATTTATGGTTGCCTTGTATGTGATGACATCAGCTGACAAGAAGTAAACTTGAACCCAAGCTGTTGCCTAGCAACACAATTCAGTTGAAATGAGCTAAAACAGACAGGCAGAGAGTGAATGTATACAGACAGAGTTTTTGATCATTAAATCATGTGAACATGTTCTAGTAGAAAAAATACAATTATGAACCTGGAAATGAGCATAACATGTTATGTTTTAAGTAGCAGAGGGTCAGGGGTCCAACATGTTTACCTTCTTAGGTCACATGATTCTCATCATATTTGTCAGAGTTCTGATCTTCGGTTTCAAATCACAACACTTAAAGAGAAAAACAGAGACCGTCTGATGCCGCTGAGCTCTCATTTTTGTTTCTGGTGAGTACTTTATCAAAATAATATGTTTAGTTGACTAAAATATATAATTGTCATTTTACTTTTCAAATATTTAATTATTAATTTAGTATTTTGACAACGATGCCAATAATGGCTAGCCCATGTCACTTGTTTACTTTTATAGCAAACCAAGAAAATGGAGAATAACGTTACTGAGGAGGAAAACATTTCTGGAGCCACAGGCCGTCGTGGCAGCATGAAGAAATTCTGGGATTACATTGTACGTAATATATTTCTGGCTTCAAGTCTTACAGCTGTTGCAATGGGTAAGTTACTTAACATAAACATTTGGTTGGAAAATATGTATTGTTAGCTTAGTAAGCCTGTAACGTTAGACCTGGCTTGTTTAGCAGACGGTTAACCTAATTTTACATCATTTAGGAAAGTTTTATTTCATTAAATGTATTGTCAAAGATTATCTGTAACGTTAGGAAGGGATATTAAGAGACTGAAATTGGAATTAAATTTTAGTTGAAAAAATAAGTTCTAATTTAAAACCTTATTAATCACGTAACTTAAACCAGTTATAAGACACTTTTAGGAAATGGTAAAGAGGTTTATTTCCCAGGATGCAACTGCATAATTAAGTTACGTCTCTAATTGTCCAAGTTTTCATTCGCTTAACACCAAGAATTCCCTGTCTATATGTTGCTCTGCTGTTGCGAACATTATCTTGTTGCCAGGGCAACCACAGCATCCATTGAATAAGATTTGGTGTTTCTTCATAATTTATCACAAATGCATACTTTTACTTTTTGAAAGCAAGTGTTACGGAAATAGGTGAGTACAAAGTATTAAGAGTCACAAATTGTGATGGATTAGAAAAAAAAGACCCCCCAGATACAGAGGATTTATATTTCTGGTGCATCACCAGGTTGAACGACTTAATTTTGTGGAAAGTTTAAATCAATACAGTTGTTTTAAAACATTAACCCCAATGATTATTCACTGTAAACTCACTTAAACATTCATTTCTATGACAAATGGTCAAAGACAGTGAATTCACAGACATAAGACACACGATGCAGGCATGACTTCATCACAAGTAGTTTCAGTGCTTTTGGTTCCTGTTATAAAAGATAAAGCATATGGCATTAGTAGTAGTGATGAATGGAGGCCTGTAGCTTGGCTCGTGTCCTTTCTAAGGTGAATGAGAGAATTCTGATTGACATGTCAGAATTATTTATTTCTACAATTGATAATGAATTTGGTTTTAAAAGCAGCCATGACACAGAAACATATTGTTCATATTTGCTGATTGTTGCCAGTTACTATTGTTGCAATTCCACTTTGTTTATGGGTTTCTTGGGTACATCAAGTATACAAAACATACAACTTTTATTTGATTGAATTAATTGATTTGAGATTCATAAACAGAGTGTTAAAGACACACCTCAGTATTTGCTCAGTCTGACAGCTGTGCACACCCCTTGATGTTTAGAATAGCATCAGTTTTAAAAACACATCTCTAAAATGTCTTTGTAATTGTCTCACAGGTATTGTCCTGGGCTTTATTCTCAAGTTCTTCGTCCCTATGTCCGAACATGAACAACACTACCTCAGCTTTCCAGGCGAGATACTCATGCGGATGCTTCAGGTGGTGACCGTTCCTCTCATTGTTACAAGTGTGATAACAGGTAAGCCACAGGAGTATTTCACACACTGTTAACTGTAACAACATGCTGTGCACACAGCTTTTAAAAGAAACATACTGATGGCTTGGCAATTTGAAGCTTATTTAACCCTAAATAACCTTCAAGCGAGTCCGTCTTACACTTGATGAACACCAGCAACTGTGGACACAAGTCACAATAACATGATAATGGTAATAAAGTTTTAACATAGATTATTTTTCATTGGAATAATACATACTTTGAAATCAACTAAATATGCATTTAATTAAGCCGAGTTTTACACTCAGGCAGGCACTGAGTGCCTGAATAATACAGTGTTTTTATATACTGACACCAGGAACATATTAACCTGTAACGTAACCTGTTTTTCCTGTGATGTTACTTTTAGTCCCCTCACTTTCCCATTACATAACTCTTAATGTTACTCTCATAAACTGTGTGACCTTACTGACTCTCCAACCTGTAGTCTGCAGATCGTAACTTGTGTTGTCTTTTCTAGGTGTTTCTGGTCTAAGAGTTGAAACTTCTAGAAAAGTCGCCGTACGTTCAGCAGCATACTTTTTCTCAACCACTCTTTTTTCTGTGACTTCAGGTAAGAGAAATATTGTACATTAGTTTTATAATGAAAGCCTCTGTCACCATGGTAATACAGCTATTTCAATTAGGTGACACATTTACTAATTTCTTCTGTTAAGATCTTGAAGAATGTGTTCTTTTCCATATTTTATTAAACCTTTCTCACCGCAGACATTTTGACGTGTCAGAAGGAAAAGTTCAGATGTTATTAATATATCAGTGAGCCAGCATGAAGGCTGCAATACGAGGGCCAATGTATAACTTAGTGGAAATCCTCAATATTATTCATTACACCTGTGTTTGACAAGTCCCAATGACTGTTGTGAGCAAAGGCTACTATAATACAAAGTAAAAGTGAGTTTGTTTGTGGTCACAAAAAGCCACAGTGCGGCAACTAAACCCCCACAGGTGTTTTCACTCGGTGGCTAATTAGACTGCTGCTCATGTAGAGGATGTGCAGAGCGATGCTGAGTCAGATTATGTGTTGTCACAAAACTTCATGTACCAATAAGAATGATGAACTGTCTCCCACATTAACATGGTTGCAATGATGTGTTCTCCTGTCAACCTCATCAGTCATTCACAGTACGGTGTTTAAACATGCTTGATAAAAATGTGAATGAATGTTTGTTTTCATATAATTGTGTTGATGTATTGTTTTCTTGCTTTGCACTGTTTTATACCATGTAAAGCACTTTGTAAGTTTTTTGTGAGGCACTTTGAAACATTTTTTTTTTATTGGTTTACAGTAGTAATGCCTACCCAGCCCATTTAAATCTAGCTGCTTTGTAGTGTTGTGCTCATACTATTTATGAAAGAGCTACAGCAGACTCTGTGGATTCTGTGTTGTAGGGTTGATACTGGTGCTGGTGATCAAGCCAGGAGTTGCTTATGCTGAGAGAAAAGAAGATAATGAAGACGAGGAGTCCTTCTCCACAGTGGACGCCTTGTTCGATTTAGTACGGTGAGAAGAAAGTGTATATTCTGACATAACTTCTGGTTTCTCTGCACATTCAATTCAGAAGGTTTTTAGATCAGTGGCACTATTTTAGAAAGTGCTGGAGCATCAAACTACAGGATTCACATTAATTACGGTTTTTCTTAAGCAGAAATAATTTGATATTTCTGGTGTTTTACCATGTTGTTGATAAAGTTGCATTTGACGAGTGATTTGTCAACATTTCAAAGCCCACTGATGAGTGTGACTTTTGTTATTTCTTGTAGGAACATTGTCCCACAAAACCTGATTGAGGCTTGCTTCCGACAGGTACGCTTTTCATTAAGGCATATTAATAATTTCTTCTCTTTCCATGTAATATTCATGATTTTAACTGTTCCTTTCTATTATAGCACAAGACTGAGAGGATGGAGTTTAAAATTGAAGAAGATGAGCAGGGTTATAGTGCGGAGACGGTAAATATTTTCCCATGTCACTAAGAAGATCATTTTGTGAAGTTAGCATTTGCAGAGATAATCTTTGATACAAAAAATTGCTCTCAGACTATTATTCTTAATGAGTTTCTGGTCTTTTTACAGAATGCAACAGAAGTGCGACTTGTGGGCCAGGATGTCGAAGGCGCCAACACATTGGGCCTGATTGTCTGGTCTTTTATTTTTGGCATAACCCTCAACAGGATGGGACAACATGGGGAAGTTCTTGTGGAGGCCCTTACTGTCCTCAACGAGGCCACAAAATATGTGGTCAACCTGATTCTGGGGTAAGGTGAAACAACATACCATTAAATATATGATTGACTTAATATCAAATATAGTCCATATCCTACAGTTTGAAGTATTTTTGCTCAAACACCAAATGCATTACAAATATGGGTCTTTCTGCTCACAGCATTCTACTCCTGGTAAATGTTACTTGTATTATAAAGGAGTTTCAGGTCATATTTCAAGTCCCTCCATTTTCTGAAATGAGAGAAAGATAACTGGTTTTGTTTTGTACTAGTATATTAATGCGATCAGTTAGTCTTTTATGTTTTTCATTTCATGGTTTTCTTTCCAGTTACTTGCCTTTTGGAGTGCTGTTCATGATCACAAGCCATGTCATTGAGGTTCACGACTGGGAATCAACCTTCAAACTCGGAAAGTTCATGGTAGTAGTTATTATTGGGTATGTTCACCTTTTTACTGTATTATCATTGAAATGACATCGCTCTTACAAATGAAGTTGAATTCATCAGTAAGACAAGTTAAACTTGTTAGCTAATGTTAGCAAAGTTTAGGTATATCTATATAATCCTATAATGGACATTTTGCTGACTCTTGTGCTATTACTACACTATGTCGTTGCAGTAGCATTATTCCAGAATTTTCCCTTGGGGCCACAAAAGCAGCTGTCTTGATAAAGTTGTAGTAGTCTTACAATAAATTATATATAACAAAATGTACGATACTTCATCTCACTTAGAGAGTGAAAGATTCACAAAGTCAACAAACTGACTAACGGCAGTTACAAAGCAGTACCTAGCTAAAGTTGCTAACATAAGCTCCAAGAAGCTACTGTTCATACAAAGACCAAATAAGACTGTAGCAGCAAAACCCCTGTTCAGTGTAATGAAGTGAGGAATGGTGCATTGAGTTGCTTATGAATTCAACTCTAAGTTTTTGAGAGGCGTGTAGTTTCGTCTTTAAACGCTACAGTCCCGCTTTAAGGCTCCTACTGTGATTGTTTTTGAATAATCAGTATTGATGGTGCATTCATTGTGTTTTTCAGGCTTATAATCCATGGAGCAATAGTTTTACCACTGATCTATTTCCTGTGTACAAGACAGGACCCCCGTGTGGTCATCAAGGGAGTTTTACCTGCCTTAATGACTGCACTTGTCATCTCGTCCAGGTAAGATGATGTAACACAGAGATCTGTGATCACTGCTTACTCGTACATTCGTCATCAGAGCTAACCGAGCTAAGTAACATTTTTGAGAGATTCACATTTCTAATATTTTCATATGATTAGTGCACAAACAAAGGACGCCTTGTGTTTCTCCAAGCTCTGCCACACTGCCGCTCACTTTCCAATGTTGTGAGGAGCGACTCAAGATCGACAAAAGAATCAGTCGCTTCATGCTGCCCATCGGGACAAACATCAACATGGACGGCACTGCCCTTTACGAAGTGGTCGCAGCAGTTTTCATTGCCCAACTCAACAAAATCGATCTGGACTTTAGCCAGTTGATCACCCTCTCGTAAGCCGCTCCTCCTCTTCTTTAGGAAATCTTAGAATCATCATCATAGACAGAGTTGATATTGGTGTAAAGTACTCTAATATAAGGCCTTTAAGAGGAAGAGACTTTACAAATGCATGGTACAGTTTTCTGAGTATAGTATGTGTGTTTGATCTGCAGTGTGACATCAGCAGTGTCCAGCATAGGAGCAGCAGGGATCCCAGCTACAGGAGCAGTGACCACTCTTTTTGTTTTGACGGCGATTGGTTTACCTGCAAAGGAAGCTTCCATTCTAGTGGTTGTAGAGTGGATCCTGTAAGTCTAATCTGAAGTTAAAAATGTGATGAATGGATTTCTACAGCTGCCTTTTCTGACTGCTTTGTGTCAGCTATTGACAAATTTGATACTAAGTTTGTGTGTTAAGTCCTTCCTGACATCTATTATCCAGTTTTAAACTAGTGATTTACCAAATTGAAAAGAAACTTCTGAGCTAGTAAGGAAGGTTGAGATTTCAAGGAAACATGTGGAGCCCTGTCCAATCAAAACCAGTCAACAATTTAAATTGGAAGCCACTGTAGATGCACAAAGTGCACATAACTGATATAACAGTTTTAGGAGGACTTATTAGCCAATCCTTTGAAAATATTCACTTTGTTTTTCTTTTTATTTATTGTGTATGCTTATTGTGTATGCATGTAGTTCACAGTTAAAAGTATTCATGCAAATTGAAATGAGTGGGAAAGATAGACTATGCTAACCCACGTTAGCTGATGTGTTTTGTTCATTCAATCGGACATTATTAAAATAAAGTTTATTGCGTAATTATTGTTCAATGTAATTTAAAACCATTTCACTTAAAATCAAAGTTTATAACAGCATTCCGAGTGTCATGTCACACATGTATTACTTCCTTTAAAAAAAAAAAAAAAAGAAACAAAATCCATGTAAAGCAGCATATATCCTCTGCTCTCATAGACTGATGTTGTCTTTGCCTTTCAGAGACCGCTGCAACACGGTTATCAATGTCATGGGAGACTGCATTGGCGTGGCACTCGTTAACCATGTGTCAAAAAAAGATCTGGAAGACGTAGAGGAGCAAGGACAGGAAATGGAAAGGTACAAGTCTTGATCTCATGTTTATTTTATTTTAACCCAGTTCATTTACAGAAAACATGAAGTCAATTCTTCAATCTGATGCAAATTATTATTCCAAGAAGAAATAAGGCTCGTAGCTGAGAGGAGCAGCAGAAATCTGATCCCTAAAAATATCTAAAATGCCAATCTCCTCACACCATTGATGACTGTGTTGTGCTTTGTGTTGCTAGGATGCATGGCAGCGATGCTGATGGCCGAACACCAGATGAGATCCAGGTCCACATCAGCAGCCAGGCTGACACCCCATCAGCCCAATACTGTGATGCAGAGGACCACTTCCAGGACGAAAACCAGTCCAAAGAGGACTCTATTCTTAAGATCCTGTACGCCCCTCGAAAATATCTGTCAGACGAAGACAGCGATGACGACGATTACGTGTAGATTCAGCTTAGAATGAACAGTTACGCACAGGGTGCACTTTGAAAAGAAGTTAATAATTGAATTAATGTTATTGAACTGAACTGGATTTATTTCAGTATTTATTGGGAAATAAATACTAAAGAAACTGCAGTCATGTACTTAAATATGTCATAACATAATAGTAAAGTGAGGGAAATGTCATTCTCAAACTATTCTTTTACTGCAACTGCAGCATGGGGCACCCTGTAATTTGGAGTCTGTCCATGAGCTGCAGTGATCACCCGTTAAAGTCCGGCCAAGGACCTTTGTTGCCTCTCTCCGTCCCTCATTTCCTGTCCTCTCTGTTTACAATAATAAATAAAATGTCCCCAAAATGTGCAATATCACATTTAGTTATGCCTTCCTCAAAAATTCAAAGCAAAATAATATATATATATTTTCCCCAACATCGTACATAGTTGTTTTTTGTTACTGAAGGATAAATGGTCCTTAAGCATATTGAGCATGAGAATTTGGCAAATAATCTGTATATATGTGTGTGTGTGTGTGTGTGTGTGTGTGTGTGTGTGTGTGTGTGTGTGTGTGTGTGTGTGTGTGTGTGTGTGTGTGTGTGTGTGTGTGTGTGTGTGTGTGTGTGTGTGTGTGTGTGTGTGTGGCCACAGAGAATATTCTGAAAGAGAAACACTTCAGTATTTCTTTTATTAATCTGAAAAGTTTACAAGTCACACACATCTGCAGTTGGGATACAATGAAAGCTGAAATGCAGTCAAATCCTGCAGGTTTCATGTTCACATCAGTCAGAGTTTGCCCACTCACATCATGTTCTAAATATGTTCATAAAAAATGATCAAGAAACCTGTGACTTCCACATGAACTCTGTGTATGTATTTACACAAAACTGTGATACTGCAGCTCTAAATCTTTTTACTGTCGGAGTTCAGTTGCTGTTGATGTGTGGCTTTTCCAAATGCTGTGTGTTGTTTTGGCCACTGTTGTTGGCTTCACTGAGCTGGTGAAGGTCCTTCAGCAGGGCCGCAAACTGCTCCTCCTGTGAGCACATAGAAAACAGACATCAATATGTATTCATCCGGTCACTCATGTATGCAATTCAATCCCTGTGTACTGTCAAAGAAGGTGTTTCTCCCCATAGTATTTAATATTATGGAAAAGATGCATTGAATGTGAACTGATAACAGCTCATTATTTACTCAACCACAGGTGAAACATTAAAAAGGACAGCAAACACGCTCCATTTCAAATGTATTTAATTTAGATTTAAGGACTCCAAATTAGCATTGAATCACACAAATGGTGCAAATATTCTGCTAAAAAACACTTGAAATTAATGCTTTTCACCTTGATGCTGCAGAATTTAACAAATCAAACTCAGTAGTTACAATTTAGCCTGTGTTTGGTAATTAACTATACTCTATAGTGTTTTATAGTTCTGCAAAAGTTCAGTGCAGTTTTGACTGACATGTGGATAAATAGATAAAAAGTGAATCATGGAATGAACTAATGAAGCTTGATAGTCATCTTTTTCCATCTTCTTACCAGTACGTTCATTCTCTCGGCTGCTGCAATGGCAACATTTAGCTTCCTCTCATCTTCCTCCCTCTCCTCCTCAATCACACCCAGCCTGTGACGAATAGAATATATGTTCATATAGACAAGAACACCAAAATGATATAGAACCATCTAATAATTTATTGCAAATTAGTAATAACAGTTAGAACATATGCTAGCCCTCAGCTTTCTACACCTGATACAATTGAAGTATTAACAGCTTCATTAATCTTTAGAATCTGCAGAATGAAAACACAAATCCATGATAAAATAAAATGCAGTCAAAATTAAACATATTTTAAACATTTTGCAAATGCAACATGCACATTACTTTTAAGCTCTACTGTTTTACCTGAAGGTGGCGCTGGCGAGCTGCTCTTCTCGTACAGCCAGCTGATTCCGGAGCTCGGTCACCTCAGCCTGCAGCATTGCATTCTGGTCTTGGCTTTGGATAATGAAGTCCTCCAGGCGCTTTGCCATGTCCAGCTCACGCTCTGTCACCTGCTCTATCCCCAGACGGAGCTCTGACAGCTCTTGAGCATGCTGGGATGTGAATTACATTTTGACATTTTATGAAATTCCATTCCATTAGCTATACCTGCTTATCCTTTAGAAGGTCATGGCGGCTGATCACAGCTGACACTGTGCGCCAGTCAATCACAGGGCAGACAGTCATTCACGCTCACATTAACATTACACGCATTTAGGGTCACCAATTGACCTAAGCAGCATTTTTTGGAGAACTTGCAGAAAACCCATGCAGGCACTAGGTGAACATGCAAACTCCACACAGAAAGGCCACACCAGTCCAACCGGTTTCTGACACTGTGCATTTTATGAAATGTAATAATGAGATCTCACACTATACAGCCAGAAATATGTCACTATAGTGGGTATCAGGTTTGACATACCCTATCCAGTAAGTTGAACTGCTCAAACTCAGGCTTCATCTCACTTGACTCCCTGTTGTGGCTGATTTTGATCCATGGAACTGGTGCAGGTGCACGTTTGATGCTGCCATTCTGAAACAAGAGCGAAGATAGTCTACTTCATTCCTTCTAATTAACCTCACAAAGTCACACTGTCTCTTTGCCTACATACATGTCAAGAATAGGTTAATTACATTTGATTGAAAATGCAATATTTCAAAGTAGCCAACTAGAAAAATGTGAGGTATTTCTAGCAGTCTTTACACCTGTGGCATGAGCACATGACCTGCTGAGCTCAGTAACCAAAATAGCCGAACCAGGCTCACAGTTACTCTTTGTACTCACAGTATTTGGTGATGAGATAAGTGGTTGGTTGGTCTCCATCTCTTCTTCGTTGTCAGCTGTTGGCAAAGCTTCAGAACTTGTCTGCCTCTTCAAGTTATGTTTCGCCTGACCAGGACGTCTGTGTGGAGCACTCTGAGTTCTGGTGACTGGCTTCCGCTCTCTCATACTCCTCCGAGCCCTGCCATCCCTGTTGAAGTAATGAATAAAAAAAATTCTAATTATGCTAATTCTTTTTTACATTCATTAGGATATGTTTACGTTCATAATGATAATTTTGTTGGAGTGGCTTTGGAGAGGGGCCTGAAGGGATGGGCTGTCAGTGTTGAAGTCCTAGTGACTTTCTCAAGAATATCAACCCTAACTTTAAAAAACAGTTGATCTACTTCCAGCCTCTATGTATGGTCATGAGCTCTGGGTTTTGACTCAAAGAATGCGTCTTTGTGGACACACGTAGCTATATAGGGTGAACGGCTCCGACATCCTGAATGAGGTTGGAATTTAACAGTCACTCCTTGGCATTGAGAAGGCCCAGTTAAGGTTATTTGGGCATCAGATTAGGAAAGCCTTCCTGACACTTTCTGTGAAGGTATTCTCTGCGGGTCGAACTGAGAGGGATCTGATTGGCTGACCCAGAACCTCCTGATCGGATAACATGTGCCATATGGCTTGGTATCTGGCCTTCCTGCATTGTAGCTACCACAAGCTGAAATGTGGCATAAATTAAATGGATGAATGGATGGATGAGTGTTTAGAACATTGGTAAAAAACTTAAGAGGTAGTCAGAAATGGTCTTCTTGGTTATTGACATCTTAATAGCAATATTGGCTGAGCCCAGTAACAAACAACTATCGTACCCATCTCGTGGGCTTTTGGAGTCCACAGGAAGCTGCTGGAGGGATGATTGATGAGGGCTGTACTTGGCCAAGTCTTTAGGAAGAATGTACATTGGCTTGGCTTGTCCCATTTGGCTGCAAGAAAGAGTCAGCTAAGTAACATGTAACAAAACCATATTAAGTTGTTGAGAAGTCAAATATAATATAGGGCTTCAACATACCTGCTTATTAAGATCCGGCGTGCTTTGGGGCCAAGTGACTCTGTAATCTGGTTCAGAATCGAAGGCAGAGGGTGCAGCTTTTCAATTGTGTCCTGAGGGTGAAACAAGCTGCATATTAGGTCCTATTTAATATACTATTTAAACATCAGGTCTGTACCTTGATACTTTGTATTGATAAGAAAAAGTATATTAAGGGAAGCTGTACATGAACACATCAATCAAGATGTAGTTAATTATGCTGGCAGATTGAAATGAAACACAAATGTCCAGCTCTTTATCCAAATAGCATCTGGATACAGATCACATTTTTACTATCAGGTGTAATTGACACGTTTAAGCAGGCCATTGGAGACTTGTCCTGTCAGGCGTCTAATGGTACTTGTACTGTATGTTAGTCTCCAAACTGTCTCATGGACACTGAAAACTATACAGTATGCAGAACAAACTACTGATCCAGACACAAGCTTGAAGTTCATGTAACCACAAATGTAAACTTGTGCAATAGTTTCGGAAACCTTTACAACTGACAACCAAACTGGACTGTTTTCTGTCCTACCTGGTCCCTCTTATAGATGATGTCTACCAGAAGTCCATGGAGCACAGCCAAGCGAAGTGGCAGATCCACATAGCCATCGAAGGAAGACATTGGGATTTCTGTGTCTAGATTTGACACCGTTTGTAGAAAACCTCTCATTCCATCCCAGTGCTGCTGCAGGAATTCGTTCATAAAGAGCATGTACTCCTCCTTCTCTCCAAACCTGAATCAGAACAACAGATTTAATTTACTTAAGCCACTTAAGGTAAACTTAGTAGATTCTTCATTCTCATTAGATAAAAAAGCTACTCACAGGGTGAAGTTGGCCAGATTCTGGATGACTTTGGCAGTTAAGGTGAGGGTACGCAGGGTGTTTGGCTCTGGATAAGGCTGCGTCAGGCCAAAAAGAGAAGGACTGAGGATAGCAGGGCATAAGAATCGAAGGAATAGAGAAGCAGAGATGAGACGCTGGCCAATCTCTGGTCTGCCCTGGTCCTCACACAGCTCCACCCAGCTGGAGAAGATCTTGTTTAACTCTTCAGGAAAGGATCTGGAGGAAAGAAACATATCTAGCATCAGCTTTGTGACTTGGACTTTTTCCTCAGTGCAACCATTAGCCTAAACAGTGAATATTTGATATTTTATGTCTTCTTCTCTCACCCATGGGTCTCAATAATCTTCTGTACCACTTCCTCACAGGCTTCCATCAGTTGCTTCTGGTTGTTTGACAATTCAGAGGCAGGGCATTTACGAGGGTCAACTTCACAGTTCTCCACCGAGGCGTAAAGACGGTTGATGAAGTCCCCTTCATTGAAAAGACAGCATAGAGTTCGATGAATACAATGCACCAATCAATACCAATTACAAGAAGCCATCTTTACCACTGAGATTCCCTACCTAGTGTGCCAATGAGGTACTTTTGGCCAACCAGCTTCATGTATTCATCTATGGCTTTAGTGGCCAATGTGTTCTCTCTGAAGATCAACGCCTCCTTCTCTCCAAGACGCTCCACCTCTGCACTGCCCAGATCAAGGAGGAACTCCTGAAGCATACACATTTAGATTAGAAAACAATTGTCTGATTATTCCTTCTTGTTTGTTTTTTCAAATCAGATTTGGTGCCGTTAACATATGCATTTTCTTTGAGACTCCACCTTGGCTTTGCCAATGCTCTGCAGTACATGGACCAGAGCTCCTGCCAGCTCTTCCTTCTCCTTCACATTCAGAAGTGGCTCCAGGTTTCTGCACATTTCCACATAATCAACCGTCACATACTCAGCAAACTCTTTGTATTTCTCCATGGGCAGCACCTGCAAATTCTGAAAACGGGCCCTGATGCGGAGTGAAGCCTGTGGACCCAGCAGTTCTTTGTTCCCCGCTGAGCCTAAGGCCTTGTATGGAGTAATGGGATACCACTTCTCCTGGTAGGTTCTCCCTTGTATATCAGCTAAAGGTATGGCCACACTACCCAGCGGGTTCAGGCTGCATTCATCTCTGGAATGACGCTTTTTCTTGGGGTCTTCTTCTCGGAAGAGGTGCAGGGTGATTTGGGAGACACATGGCAGGTTGTCTAGCTCAAATAATTCCCCCCAGAATAACTGACAGCCTCCAACCACACCCCCACTGCCCCCCAGGCCTCCTGAGGACCCTGTTGTAGAGTTGTCCCCTGCCAGGCTTGAGCGGTTAGGCGGCTTGCCGACAGCTCGGCTGCTGGTTCGGGCAAACAGGGTCCCGTCCAGGTGTACCTCACAGTAATAACTCCGTTTGGGTGGCAGATCCTTAGCTTCATTTACCCACAGACTCAGGAAGTTCTCTGTGCGCTCGATGTTATCCTGTGAACAGAGATGCATTTAGCTCTTTTTATCAGGATTTTCGATTTTCGACATTGTATTGAAACAAATGGCTGATGGCTTACCTTGTTGGGCTGGGCAGCCCTTCTCAGGTCTTCAATCCAGCGATCACGTTCCGCAGCTGAGGAGCATCCAAAGCAGTGGGTGTTCTCAGAGTTTATCACCTACATTGAAACCAACAGGACCTTGTTAGCTTTACTGGGATATAAAGTGTAATTTTTCGACACAATGGAGAGCACTTTATGATACTCCTTGAGTAGCCTATATCAGAGACAGAATGCACAAGTCAAAGTTTACCTCAAAGCAGTACTTCTCCCCCAAAATGGAGCTGTGGACTGGCCTGATGACAGTGCTGGTGTCTGCACTCAGATCTAGAGTCCCCAATGCACTGACAGGAATTGACACAGACTCCCGGGAACCATAATGCCTTAGAAATAATCAGAGTTGAAGAGTCAGTCAAAATGGAAATTATAAAATGTGAAGTCTGAAATAACATGATTTCTCCAGGGTAATACAATTATCTTTCGCCAATGCCAACATTGTTAGTGCCCATGGGACTCAAGCTCTTTGTAGAACTTCCACAGAACTATGTAGGTACTGTGGTAGGTTACATACATATTGATAGAATTTCGACTTTCTTGTGAAGGCCTTGTAGAGATCACCTTTATTGCCATGCCTTGGTGTATAGACATTCATGGTCCCCAGAGGTTGATACCGACTGACATGGTTAACATAATACCTGTGCATCAGCATGTAAACCTTGTAATTGTCAGCGTTTTAGCATACTAACGTTAGCATTTAGCTCAGCCTCACAGAGATGCTAGTGTGGCTGTAGACTCTATACATTGATCCCCATAAAGATGTGGACAGTGCAAGAAGACAATGACAAGGGTAACAGTTTGAAATACTTTTAACCCACTATGATGTAAACAAGTGCGAATCAAGACTTTTTATCTGCACTTAAAATCTCATAATCAAGGTTTCTTGTCAAATCTGATGTTGTGGAGAACAGAGCCAACTCAACAAGGAATGTTTGAATGTCCAAGTATACTTATGGGCACTGTTTTTGCCTTCATAAATATTATAGTGTACTTTACCTGCTCCCTTTGTTTAGTCCTTTAGAGGTAATTTGGGTGTTGCTGTTCCTCTTGGCCCTGTTCTCAAGACGTCGCTTGATCAGTGCCTGATGGTGAAGAAAGCACACATGGTGTATCAGGGCAATTATGTATTCCGTCAACAGGAAATGCCGGGCTAGCAGTTATCTCTGGTGTGTACATTACTCACCCTTACACCCCCATCTTGATTCTTTGGTCGAGGGCCTCCTGGTGACCCCACATGGTCAGGACTACATTCTGAATAAGGGGAAGAAATTAACTCTTTGATATTGACAATGAGCTGGAAACATCATTTCTTTGTCAGTTTATTTCAATATTCTTGGTAATGTGTGTTAGTTTAACCAAAGGCAATTATACACGTAGAAATATAGTTTCTTTCCTTTTAGGGTTTGTGTTCAATACTTTGAATCTTTATTATTTCCTGGCCTCAAATATCTAAACCAATTGGGTCCAAACCCCTCTCAAAACACTGATCCAACATCAACACCAGCACTAATTTCTGCACTTTCACTGAAGAAAGACTAAACTCTCAAACCATTAGTTAAAGCTGTGATATTAGCAAATACCTTCAGATTAGTCAATACAGGATGTGGTATTCAGCTGCACTGCAGCTATCTCAGTAAACTTAACTAATTGTGTGTACTTCGCTACAAGACATTATTGAAACCCATGTAAAGCTTTGTAGAGGATTCAATTCGAAAATCACATTCTGCCATGATTTATCCTCTTTTCTCTCTTCAGCATCATTTTTTAAACCCTTCATTTACAAGGGGAAGAAATCTATAAAGTCAAAGATGTGAATGTAGAAGTTAGAAATTGTAGAGTACTGTTAGATGGATTTTCCCTTACCGAAAGCCCCACCACAAACAAGCCAGCGTCTAAATCCCATCATTTAGTCCGGAGTCGTTCCACAGTCTTGTTACTTTTATCTCAAGTGGTGCAGCCTTTTTGAACAATCCATTAACATCAGCCTTCTCTCTTCATCAACATGATGATGGTGACACAGAGCCAACCAGCCAAATACAACACAGGATCACTTCCACAGTGCTGCTTCTTCACAAGCTAAACACCTTGAGTGGGAAGCAGATTCTAACTATGCCCTTACTGTCACTACTAGCTCTCATTGGGCTGTTAGAACACCCAGGCGAGATGTTATCTTCCCCAAAAAAACATAGAGGAAGTAATTTGTCACTCGCACGCATAAACATTCAGCCATTTCCTCTGTGACTGTCTGCAAAATCATACAAAGTGTTGTGCTGTGATGTCAGTAGCTGCTATGCTGGTCATACTCCAAATTTTCTATGGTTTGGCTTAGTGTTCTTTATTTTGTGTGTGGGTGAAATATTAACCTGAGTCGATATCAACGAGGTTCTGCATGCTGATGTTGGACAGGTAGCTGCTGACTCGGTTTCGAGTCCACATCGTGGGCTGAGAAAGACACGCACACACATATTTTATCATTTAACTGGATGTGTATTGCTCTCACCTTTCTGTAAATATTTTTTTTCACATTTGCTGCAAATGTAATAAATTTTGGTGAACCACTGGGATTTGATTCGTGGCGTGTACGTGTGTGTTGGTACCTCTTCCTCTGGAGAAATGAGAATTTGTCCATCTTCAAGCATACAGTTGCTAATGTCCCACAAGGGCACCTCCTGAGGCGGGGCCCATTGTAGTCTTGGGAGTTCAGCTGGTACAACCTCCTCCAAATCTGCCACAGAAACACACACACATTGATATTTTATTATTATTATTATTATTATTATTTATTTTCTCTATGGAGCAGTTAGAGAAATGCATTGAACTGTTCTAAGCTGTCTATCCACACTATATGATCACATCTGATTTCTCACACTCTAGAGAACCAACTATATAGTCAAATGATGAATGTGAATAGTTTATGAACATAATTACAGGCACACGCTGGCCCTTGTTTGCTTTTTTGTGGTAATTATGGCATGACGGCACTTATCTCTCACAGGACTTGGCCACTCCCATTTGTGGAGTTGTCTGCGTCACTGATGCTATCGCTCTCTTTTCGTGACACACCAGGACGAGCTATGCACATCCTGTGATTCCTCGGTAGTTTTCCCTTGGTGTACACATCCTTCAACATGTGTTTGCATGACACTTTAGCTTTCAATTGTATGTAATAAATTAGATTTTCTCCTTGTTTATCAATATTTATAATACAATGAAATCTCTTTTACAGTTAATTGATTGTTACTAAGTCTGTGTTTCCAACGTTTCTCATAGTTTCTGTGGTCTTAGTCAGCCGAGGCCCAAAGTTATACTTCGACACCACGCTGCTGAAGACCAAGGCCGTATTACTGGGTCCACTAGAGTTAAGGGAGGCTTGGCAGAGCCTGAACCAGGACTGTTTGGGGCAGACTGTCAGACCCTACTGCAGTAAATGAGAGGTTTTCTAAAAGGACTCTGCAACACTAGTACTTTTGTCCACAGGAACTGCCAAATTCAACACAAAAATAATTTAATTTAGCTTTAATGTTGTTGTTTTTTACACACTCTTGAACTCTATTTTTTTACACACTCTTGAACTCTATTTTTGTAAAAAGAAGCCACACACCTCAGTGCCACATAGTGCAACTGGTTCAAGATCTGATTACATTTAATTCAGCCATGTCCTTCTCAAAATCTAAATGGTAAGCCTGTAATGCTCTAGCTTTGAGTTCCTTCTCAGCAGAGCGGATGTTCCTGTGAGAGTTGCTTGTAAATTCTGCTTAGTATCGCTACTGGTTTGCTGTTCTTCCGTTACAGCTACAGTTCTGGGTCATTTATCAGCAGTTTTGACCTTTTTTTGGGAAGTGAAGAGTTTGGTCCTTGCCATGTTCCCCTTGATGGTCTGTCAGAACTGATAAAAAAGGTCTGGGTTCTGATAGTCTGCTAGGTTCAGTCTTTTTTCAAAGTGGGTGGAAAATATCCAGATAATTTGCATGAACAGACACTTTTTCTAAGCATGAACAGACACTTTCTGTGTTTAACAAAATCAGCAGTTGTGTGTGCTCTAGGTCCAGCAATGTTTATTTACATTAACACCTTTTGCTTCACACATTTGTGTTTACCACTGATTTTGACATCCAATTTGTCACATGTCTATAAATCTTTAGGTAATGATACTGGTATCTATTCTTGAGGTTACCACATATGCAGATTCCCTTTGTATAGTTATCAGGCTCAGATTAGAGGTCAGTTGTCATCACAGACAACTTACATTGAAAGCTCTGTATATTCAATAAACTTGAAGATATTTAATTGAGCTGCTGTTAAATGCTGTTTAAGATACCATCACAATGATGTTGCAACCCAGTGATGTCTGGTAGTTTTTATTTTTATTTTTCAATATTATATAGCTTTTATGAGATCTGCTCTTTTGCTTGAAATTTTGAAGTTTTTAAATAGAGATTTTCAGAATAAGTTTTCCATTTAACATCAATTTATATGTAAGCCTCACTGTAGCTTTTAAATAAATAAGTTTCAGTATCTCAGAATTTAACCCCCTAGAGTCTTTAACTCATTGCAACTAGTGCTGTAGATATTGTAATATAACTATGTTATAGATAATGATATTTTACTTATACTGTTCTGTTCTGTTCCTCATTAAGGTTGTCTTATTTTAAGTTTGTTTGTTCTATTAGGGTTTTATTACTGAGTTTGTCTAATATGGCACTAGATGTTGAAATACTCTTCACAGTATAACAGCCATATTTATCATTTGTCATTGTGAAGAAAGTCACATACACACCACCTACTGTAAGTGTGCACTCTACACACTGTTAAAGGAAATCATGCTTAAACCACATTTTACAAGAATTCACTGTATTAACTTCATGAAGATTAATCATTCCAACCACAGAGCTACTTTCAAACATGAAATTCGAAGACTGAACAATAAAGTTGATATAGTTCGACTATACTGGTGTTACCTTGCAGTAATGTCGGGGTGCTGTTCCGAGTCTGCAGCTTGGGCCTTTTGAGCTTCTGGGACACAGTCCTCAGGTACTTTTTTAGGAGTGCCCCGCCGCCTCCTTTCTGTGCAGGGTCAGTGGAGGAGACAGCGGAGGACTCTGCAGAAGCTGACGATGATGCTGCAAACAGGGACCCGGGAGGCTCGGACAGGGCCCTTCTGAAGGGGTTCTTTCTGGCGCCTTTATCCGACTTGAGTCCCTCTCCACCTTTCCCACCTGATGAATGTTTGTCTCCAGGGTCCTCGCTCAGGGCCTTCCGCCAATTCTGCATCTTGTTCCATTTGTTGGTAGCCTTCTGACTCTTATCGATTGTGGATGTGAAGGCAGCTGCTCCTCCTTCTCCATCTTCTTTCAGGTCATCCAGTTTTCCCTTGGAGCCGGTATGCCACTTGTACGTGTTGAGAGGGTCGGTGGTCTCAGAGGTTTGTCCTTGGGGAGGATCCCCAGACGATTCCTTTTCCTTCTCTGGTGATCCCTGCTCCTTCGGTGGTTGTTGAGCTGCAGGCTCCAAATCTTTCTCCTCAGTGCCCATTTCAAGATTTTTAGGGTGCGTCACTCAAGTTTTGTCTCTCCTCTGAAGGCTGCATCAATCAAAATAAGAAGTAAAATGCCTTCATAGGAGACCTCACCTGTTTTCCTTCTGATTCACTGCTATCTTTGATACTGATTTGAGTGCTAAGGATGTCAAAGTAGTCGGTACCTTCACTAGCTCTGTCTCTCTGCTTCTCTCGTTTCCTGTCTTGCCAAACGTTATCCGACAACAACATGCAACTAGCTGCTCTGTCTGGGGTTGCTTTGGTGCAGCGCAAACTCTCACTCACAGGGCGCCTGCTTCCTCATTAAATGCCACAGAGAAAATATTTTTTTTCTTTGTTTTATGTTTTCACCTAATACTTCCCTTCTTTCTCACTTCCTGTTCTACTTTTACGCCAAAGGTAGTCCTCCAAATTGAATCTCTGACCGCTTCTTTAGTAAACACATGACCTAAGATGTCCTGAAGAAATCAAGATGTAATGCCAATATTTTTCAAAGTGTGATTTGATATATAGTTCAGCTCCAACTCCTCAAAGGGAGTAAACATGCTTGCCTGTCTCTTCTTGAGTCAGTCACACTATGAGTATACTATGAGAATGAGAACTGTGGTTTTACATTCTGGGTTCATTTAAATGATGGCGGAAGCAACTTCATCTCTAACCTGTACTCTGTCTTCTATCACTCATGAAACTCTGCAAAGATACTTGTTTGATAAATGTGATAAATCACTAGTTCTAATACACTTTCTCCTATTTTTATGTTCAGAATTTTACTTGAAGTAATATGAATGACAAATTAACAACACGTCTCTTCTCTAATGAATATTTTTATGATATAACATGTAAAGGTCTAGAACACCAATTCCACCAGTGACTATTATTAACTATATGATCAATAAAGCAGTCTATCAGTAAAAGAGTGACAGTATCCACTTGTTGTCAGATACCTGTTGGTGGGAGTTTGGACTGTTGACTGTTAAAATCAGTTTCCTGTCAAAGCGAGGCTGCGTTTCCTGCTGAGATCGGCTTGTAAGACTCTGAAAACCACTTCCTGCCCTCATGCTGCTCTCTGCTAGTACACACCTGCAGGACATGTTTCTGTGTCCCAGCAGGGCGAAAAGTATCAGCAACACCAGCTGTTGCCTGATGGGGTAGAAAATAAGTGGACAGCAAGTTACTGATGCCTACATATTGTATGTACTATCAACACATAAATATAGTATAAGTATTAACTGATTTTAAACAGCTTTTTGTGCAAAATCTGGTTAAATCTCCAATTACTCTAAAGTAAGCTTCAAATGAAACCATCTATAAACATTCACAAATACATAGACATATATTATTTTAATTTAATTGATCAGTTATATGAAGTAACTAGAAGTTATACTTTTGTCTTGTTTTATTGAGGCCCTCTGCTGGTTGTGTGCTGGTACTGATAGTGGTATTGAAATTATTTTGAAAATGTCACTGAAGAGCTGCCATGATTAGTCGATGAATCCATCATCAACAGAAAATGAATTGCTGGTTCCAGTTTCTCAAATGTGAGAATGTGATGCTTTTCTTTGTGATACATTATTGTAAAATGAAGAACTTTGGAATTGTGGACTGTAATTAAGACAAAACATGTCATTTCTTGAGCCAAGGGTAAAATAGACAGGACATATTTTCAGTGTTTTCTAGACAAAACAATTAAAAAACTGATCAAGAAAACAATCAGCAGATGAATATACAATGAAAATAATCATATTTGTATCATTATAATATATAACATTTTACCATATAGTCTAACTAATGAAAGGGTTTATGTTTCTCTTGCATGGATTCAAGATAAGACTTTTTCACATAGATGTATATATATTTTAATCTATATTCCTTTCACCTTCACTTGTAGCTGTAAAATACCATCATTCATTTAATATAAAAAATATCTGAACCTATTTCAGTCATTCCAATCCATCCAATAGTTGTCAGTAAATGTAATTGAAAACCACAAAAGTCAACCAGTGCAGGGCGCTAGTCTGAGAACCATGAATGTCTTTTACAAACAATAGCCCAATCCTTGTAGATATTCCTCTGGGTTAGTAGAACACTTGGCCTGCTGATGGCACTAGATGAAAAGTCAGTAGGATTCCTCCTCCAGGTCCAAAAAGTGCCACCTCTACATTTATCCGCATCACTAGTAGGATGACATAACAATTTCTAGTTTAATCAGGAAAGACAACACACGTTTACATAAATTCAGAAGCTTTATTTGATAAAAACTGATAGTGAAGAAGGCGAGGCCTCTCAGCTGTGAGGAAAAGTAGAACATATTTAGATAAAAGCAAATGCAGTTGGGTACAATGTGATTTGTTCTACTTTTGCTGTGGTGAGAAAAAAACTATATATAAAGAGCATGTTGTTGCTAAAACCTTAGTTTATGGAAATAAAGCCTGTTAGCATTTATGCCTCCTGAATTGCAATGTGTTGTAACTGCAGCCATTGCCCAGCAGAGAGCAGTGCATATCCTGGTATGTACTTAGGCAATCCATTTCCCACAGCTGTTACTGTTATGTTTCATTAAGAATACATGCTCCTAATCAAATTCTCCACAGCTAATTAGACATAGTATACAAGCATCCTCATACTGTTTTTGTTTTCTAAATTACTTTTATGACTCTATCTGTAATTGTTATTAGACGTCTTTTGAAACCCTCTCCATAGGTCATGGCTATTTCGAACACACACTGAGGACTTCCAGAAGGATAGAGGGCAGAAATAGGTCACACATCCTTCACTTGATGATACATAAGGATTTTTTTTTGCTTTTATTGGACTTTGAGAGAGCAGGTGATGAAGGAAAGAGGAACACAAGGAAGGAGAACGAAGATGCGAGGAATGAAGACCACGCTGTACATGAACGTGGGCTGTCACAGGAGCATAGTATTTGCCTTGATGATGTATTTGATCTGTTTTTGCTTACTAATGGTGAAATTCACCCTGGCAGAAAAACTGAACAGCACATAACATGATGACTCTTTGCAATGACCTTGATTCAATCTGAGCCAAATCTGATATTTGCTGGCAAATCCTCTTTTCATGGGAATGTTATCCTCAAGAGATCACATCCTCCATAAATACATTTTCCCAGCCAGACCATACAATAACATTTTTATGCAACATTTTAATGCAACTGCCGTCTTTCTTTAACATCTGATTTGGTGGCAGACCTCAGTGTGCAGACTCAACTAGCCTGCCAGTTAATGCTATCATCCACCGCCATCACTAAACCTCTTATATAATTAGGATCTGAATGTACTTAACTCTGGGATATAAACAGAATTTTATAGGCCACAGCAAAGTCTACACATATTTGTGAAACACGTGTATATGAAACATAGAGTAAAACACATTTGTTCATGCTAATCTAAATACTTGAGTATTTGATTCTTAATGGAAAAACCACTTAGATGGGTTTGTGTTTTTCCACTTATTTAACTTTTGGGTGTTATTTTGTGACAGTTATTATCACACCATGAGATACTTGCAGGGGGACCTGTCACAAATAACACCTGCTTCAACAGCAGAGGTCTTGGACTACAGGTGTATAAATATATTAAATCAGCACCTAAAAAAAGCTTGTTTTACGTGTAAGCGATACAAAAACTCACAGTTCAACAGCACCATTCATTACCTGTGGCCAAGAATAGCTCACTGTCTCCATTTACACATGGTATTTGAGGGTTTGGCATCTTGCCAAGTTCACACACTTTTGAGGATAGATGAACCAAAGACACTCCACAGTCTATGATTCTGAACCGCTAAAATAACGAGAGGGGTTAAAAGAAAGAGAGTGTTGGTGTCACCCATTGCTTTTAATTATTGTGATTGCTATTAATTATCTCAATTTACACTGATTTTACACATTTATACATCGTTTTTTGGCATTGTTAGACAGCAACAGAAAGACTGAGACACAAACTGAAGTTGTGGGTATTGTAAGACGAGGACATTTATAAGGCAGTGAAGGTTTAAAATGCCATTGGTTGCAACATGGGAAATTAAGCAATTATGTTTGAAGCTTCTCCCACACTTTAGGCTTTAATTTATTTTATTTTGCAAATCTAAATAGCTGGAGTGGCCCTTTAACTAAGCAGGTCGATCTCAAGACTCCCCCACCTTCTGTCCATCCACAATCTCATATATTCTTAATAGCAACATCATTTCGCTACTGATGCCATTATACTTTGCATTCATCGGTGGTTTAACAGACACAAACAACACTGCAATGGAAACATACAGTATGTTCTTGAAGTATGACATGCTGATGTGATGCAAAATAAAACTACAGATAAACTGTGCCCATCTTTTTATGATGACTGTAATAATAATAATAATAATAATAATAATAATAACTTTATTTATATAGCACCTTTTAAAAACAAGGTTTACAAAGTGGTCGACAGACAAGCCAGCAAAACAGTGCAATAGAAGAAACATTAAGAACAATCGTTAGGATAAAACTAAACAAAGAAACAAAATGAAATAACAAGTGACAATCAAATAAACAAACAAAATAATGAAAATAATGAAAATAATGAAAATAATGAAATAAATAAAATCAAGTGATATTGGTAAAATATAGTAAACAAATATAAGATAAAATACCAAGACCAAATGAAAATGAAACAATAAAACGACGACATCACATAAAAGCCATTCATAGCAAATGCTCTGATATAAAACAATAAGGCGGTGACTATACTTTGCTCACATAATATTTTTCCTCTGGTGCTTGTGATTCACTGTGGTCAGGCAGTGGGGTTTTTATGAAAGCAGCACTGAGAGGTGGAAAAAACCCGAGTTGAAAAAAGGGGGCGGAGCCACGGCGTCACATGACCGGCATGACAGCGAGAGGAGGAGAGCGCCGAGAGAGGGACACCGGAGACACTTCATCCATTCAGCAGTGGTTCAACACCGGACCGCCGTGTAGGAGGTCGAGTTTGTCCTGCTCTGCCGGTCATCGTCAGCCTGTGAGGAGGACTCGTCTCACGGTCAGGCTGCTCTCTAGCTGCTCCTGCTACATGGCCAGCTAGCACAATAAAGCTAACTGTTAGCTTCTGGAGCAGCTTCACACCCAGGAGCCCGGCGGAGAGGAGAGCCGAGGAGGGGGATGGAAAGAGCTGGAGCCGATAAACCTTTCAGGAGAAGCAACGACTAACCAGACTAAACCAGCCCAGATTTGTTTACTTGTTTAAATCAACGGTAAGCACCACTTATGGTATTGATAACAGCGGTAAGTTAGCGCTAGCTTTGCGGGCTAGCCTCTGTTAGTCAGCTCTGTTATTGTGTAAGCTAACCTTAACAACAAGCCGGCGTGGCACATGTTGTGATCCACGACCAAGGTGGTTTTAATAACAATAAGTAAGCTGTTGTCTAGTGTAATCTGTTTTCATATGGAGCTTGAGCACAGACTTTACAGTGCATTCATGTCACCTGAAACCTCCTGATCAACACGTGCCTGTTTATTAAAGTAATTGTCTTGTTCTGTCGTGTCTTCTGAAGTTGCTGACAGACCCTGAAGCATGACGGTAATTATGTACAGCAGTAGCCATCGTTAGCCATAGAGGAATACTGTGGTTTGTATTCTGTGGGTCCTAGACCCGGTCATTATTAGTCTGCCTCCCCTGATCCCTCTGTGAAGGAGTGCTGGGACTTCAGCTACCCCCCTCCTCCTCCTCCTTACTTGCTGCCATGTCCCCATCACTGCATTGCAGGAGTTACAGACGTGTTTCAGCATGCTCAACAAATGCGGAACGTGAAGTTAAAGCCACACTTTGCACTTCTTTAAAAAATTGCCTGGAGTAAGCAGAATCGTTTTACTTTACACCACATTCTGTTTAGTTGCCATTAAAACTTACAGTATGCACATATGCACGTCTGTCAACTACTAATGTTCAAGTGAATATAAAGATACATTTTTCTACATATGTTTTTACTTTGTGTGTCATCCTGTTCTCTATCCTCTGCTCCAGCATGTGGAATGTGCTGTTTACA
Organism: Anoplopoma fimbria; assembly: GCF_027596085.1. Taxonomy (NCBI): domain Eukaryota; kingdom Metazoa; phylum Chordata; class Actinopteri; order Perciformes; family Anoplopomatidae; genus Anoplopoma; species Anoplopoma fimbria. The sequence continues at coordinate 15,486,890 of NC_072457.1, forward strand.
TTTTTAAAGAATGAGCACCACCTGTCTTTTTTTTTTTTTTTTTTTTATCATTAGGTAGAGTGTTGTTGTGTGTAGCTGTCACCCCAAATTCTGCAGAGACTGTAGATGGACTAGGCTTAGTTATAGGCTATTCCCAGTAGTTTGCAGTGAGAAGCCATTGCAGTGGCGTAGTCTCTGTTTGATAAATGAGCGGGGCATGCTGCATCCATTGATCGGTGACATCCTCGGTCACGGCTCAGGAGAGCTCCCTTCTGCAGCCCATAACTATACACGGATTTCTAGTTTATTGTGCTGCTTGCACACACACACACACACACACACACACACACACACACACACACACACACACACATACATACACACATACACACATACACATAAAAGCACCTGGCATCATTCAAGCAGTCGTCCAAAACACAGTCTCGTCTTTTAGGGCCAGGTGCCGCCGTAATGCTGTGATTTTGGTACTCAGCAGCACACAGTTATTGTTATGATGGCAAGAGTGAATGAAATGCGGCCTTACATCCCTGCTCTCTGCTCTCCCCCCGCTCCCCCCCCCAATTTGCCTGTGATCATAACTGGTTCTTTCTTTTCTGATTTGATTTATTCTTATTCCTGTTCAGGTTGTTGGTGTAACTGCAATCTCCACCATGGTGCAGAAGTACCAGTCACCTGTGCAGGTGTACAAGTATCCCTTTGAGCTGGTGATGGCGGTAAGTGTCTTTTCCGGTATTCACAGTCAACTCTCTGTAATATTGCCTGTAATCAGCGCAGAGTTATGTAATGGTGGCGTGTGGGCGCTGCAGTGGTCACCCTCAGAAGGTAGTCATTTGAACAGAATTACACACCTTGCATGTTATTCGCTCACAGATTAAAAATGCTGTCGCTGAAAGCAAACTGCATTGAGGTTATCCCCGTGCAGAAAACACACACATTTTCTTTTGTCCTAGTCCTTGTGTTCATTGTTTAGTAAGGTGTGCAACCATTGTGCTGTACATTTGCACACTCAGCATCTGAAGCTATAACACGTCAAACAGAGGTACTAACTCAGATTTAGTTAAAATATTCAGTGCCTTGCAGAGCTTTTAGTGTCAGCCTTGCTGCATGTTGTCGTTCACTTTCAAGCATTAGTTCCCCTGTTTAGTGCAGAGAGACTTTCATGTCCGGCTCCTCTCTTTTTGCTCTTTTTTTAAAATGGCTTTCTCAGCAATATTCCTTGTGCCGTCTTTGCTTTCTCTCCCTAACGTTTGGAACTTGAGTTTCCTTTTTCTGCATAAAGTTTGCCATGCAAATCTGTCAGTCTTTGCCCCAGTGCAGTCAGACAGGGGATGGGTGGAAGGTTCACTAAATGGCAGTCAGCAAATGCAAAAACACTTACGGATTGAGTCCCTGCAGTGTAGTGCCTGTCTCTTTGTAGTTTGACAACACTGGGTCTGAAAAACAATGAAAGAATAGATTTTCTACATATTTCACACCTCACCGCTGTATTGTGTAAGAGAGATTTATTTTCCTTTTAAATTCAGTGGGAAAAGAATGACAGGCAATTGTGTGCTGAACCATGAACTATAATCTCACAGTGGATGGATGGTTTGTTCAGCAATGTTTTGACCTCAGCTGCTGTTTGCTAGTAATGTGGTATTGGTGCACGCCTGAAGAGTCCTGGCCTGATTATACAACTGTCATTTTCAACCAAACAGTCTAACTGGTCAAAGATGCTCTATTGCTATTCCTACTTAATTAATTTAAATGATCTCTGAAAGTTATTTGGGAATTACATGTATTTAACAGTCATTTGTCTTTTGCTGCACTCTTTAAATGGAAATCAGCTTTCTATATGAGCCTGAACGAGGATGCAGGAAGACTAAATCTCCTTAGCAATGGCTGGTCGAGAACTGGGCGAACAGAACGCTATTAATAGAGGGCTGGTCCTTACACCTGGGTCTAAGGATGCAGCCGAAGGAAGGAATAGTAATAATAGCAAAGTAAAATTACATTATATATACGATGGAAATGACCCACTTCATAGGCTTCTTTGTAGATGGAACAGGCTTACTTTTGCAAATGGAGTAGCCCTTGGTGTTTTGTAAACTAGGGCAGCAACGCATAAGGTGAATGTTTAAAGTTTTAATTCACTTCATTCCAAAGTTTTCCTCCAGTGGTCAGAGTGAAGTAGAAAACCAACGCTGTGGTGTCTGGGTTCATAACATCACCAGGAGGCCAACGGAGCTGCTTTCACTAAAACTATCAAGTCACATGGTCTCTGCTGTTTTGTCTCAAGGGGGTGACTACAAAGAGAGACAAAAAAACTCAGAACAATGACAAAGAAGCTCAAACACCCTCAGGGACGCAAAAAAACAAAGGAAACAACAAAGAGAACAAAGAGAAAAACAAAAGAGACTCAAAAAAACAAAAAGACTTAAAGAAACAAAAAGAGATCAATAAGAACACAAAACAAAAAGACTTAAAGACAACTAAAGACAAAAAAGACTCAAAACAACCACAATGACCACAAAGAGACAAAACAGCTACAAAGACTCACACAAGGACAACTAAGAGACACAAAAAGACTCAAAACAACCACAATGACCACAAAGAGATGCAAAGCAAACACAAGGAGAAACAAAACAACCACAGTGACACAAAACGACGACCAAGAGACTCAAAGCCAGACAAGGAGACAAAAACTAACACAAGATGAGCACAAAGAGAGGCAACACAACTACACAGAGTCATGAAACGTCTACAAAGGGACACGAAGAGACTCTAAATGCAGAAACACGTGTTGTGAATGATGGTGATGCTAACAGAGCATCCATTGACTTCCACTATTATTTGTCCTGAGGAGCAGAGTTGAGAAGATACACAATATATAAACATCATGTCAGCAAACAGTCTTTGTTCATAACCAGTTATGAGTTAGCATTAGTTAGCTGAACATTAATGGAGGCAGAGAATCCGTGTGCGTGGTCTGTTTTTAGTTACATCCTCCCTGTGGCTCTGGTTCTTTAGCTAACGAAGCTAAGCTAGTTACACTGTGTGTGTGTGTGTGTGTGTGTGTGTGTGTGTGTGTGTGTGTGTGTGTGTGTACCACCACCGATACATCACAAAAGTCTTTAAGACATATTTCATTTTCAGATGTTTTCCAGATATCTGACTGATAATATCTTCCAGACATTTTTCAGATATTTAACCAATGTTTTCCAATTTATTCCCCAAGTATTTTTTCTATATTATACTGGCATTATTTTGTATATATATTTTTGATACTAATCTGATATTATTTTGTACATCTCCTAACATTTTTCAGATTTTTAACAATACTTTCCAATTTCTTTCCTAAGTATTTGCTGTATATTATACAGGCTTTATTTTGTGTATTTTGTCATACTGATAATATTTTGGATATTTTCCAAATATCTTTTCAGATATTTTACCAAATAGTCTCCAAGTACTTTCCCTGATATGTTTTGTATATTAAACTGGCATTATTTTGTAATATTTTTCTCTACTCTACTGATATTTTTTTGTCTTGACATTTCTTCAAATATTTTCTGGATGTATTTTTTGATATTTTAACTAAATGTTTTGGGGACATTCCCTGGTACATTTTCCATATTTCACAGATACTATTTTGCATATTTCAGACATTTTACATCTCATTCCTGCAAAACGTAGAGCCTCAAACAAAGAGCAGCACATAATCCTTCACAAGGCGTCTAATGTTCGACAGATAGGCATCAAGAAAGTCAAAATATGACCCCTGAGTTTGGCCCCATTGGCTCCCTCCTCTCTTCTTCTTCTTTTTTCTACCCTCTCCTCTACTTGTTTCTTCCCTCGTCTCTTCTTCTTCTTCTTTTTTCTACCCTCTCCTCTACTTGTTTCTTCCCTCGTCTCTTCTTCGTCTTCTTTTTCTACCCTCTCCTCTACTTGTTTCTTCCCTCGTCTCTTCTTCTTCTTTTTTCTACCCTCTCATCTAAAAAAATATTTTAAAGTTGCCAGAATTCCCCCAATTTTCACTCTTCAGGCATCATTTTTTGGGTCAAAATGTAGATAAACTTCCTAGTTCCACCCATAACACTGTGGAATCCAACAGACTTATACATTTGGTCACAGCAGCCTGAAAGTGAGAGAAAGTCCAGCTTTCTACTCCATAGAGACCCATGTTAATTCAGACACCAAAAACATCTTGCACAGAGAACAGTACCCCGTTTCTAGATTGCCACAAAAGCCATTTTTTACACTACAGACACAATTTTTACATATTCTTTTTCATCAAATCGTCCTGCCTCTCATGGTCTGGTATTTAGGGAAGTAGGAACTACGGTTTGGGAGATTTCAGTAGTAGTTTGAGAGGTGCGCCTCAGCTTAAACTCCATTTAAAGCCTATGTACCTGTGAGTCTCTTTGAAATCATATTGCTATGGTAACCTGTGATGCTGGCAGGTGATTGATGTGAGCTAATTAGTGCAGTTTGACACACACAGAGACAATGACACACGCACACACATACACAAATGACTTGGAGATATTCAGGCGGAGGAATTGTTATAACGTCTGTCTGTCTGTCTCTCTCACTGTCTGTCTGTCTGTCTGTCTGTCTGTCTGTCTCTCACTGTCTGCCTGTATGTCTGTCTCTCTTGTGAAAGTTTGATTTAATCATAATAGACTATCACTATCGATTATCTAAATATTTGAATATAACTAAATGTTTGAAACTCGGGTTTTATTCTTTGCTTAAAGAATAAACTCTATTGCATCGAACTCTGTCTGTTTCCAGTGTTTTTCTTCAAACTTCATCGAGACTCCAACAGGTATTTATTAATAAGAAGAAGGAGCTGAGCCGTAAGGCAAAGCTCTCAATTTACCAGTCCATCTACGTTCCAACCCTCACCTATGGTCATGAGCTTTGGATAGTGACCGAAAGAATGAGATCGCGGATACAAGCGGCCGTAATGAGCTTCCTTCGTAGGGTGGCTGGGCTCAGCCTTAGAGAGAGGGTGAGGAGCTCAGCCTTAGAGATGGGGTGAGGAGCTCAGCCTTAGAGATAGGGTGAGGAGCTCAGCCTTAGAGATGGGGTGAGGAGCTCAGCCTTAGAGAGAGGGTGAGGAGCTCAGCCTTAGAGAGAGGGTGAGGAGCTCAGCCTTAGAGAGAGGGTGAGGAGCTCAGCCTTAGAGAGAGGGTGAGGAGCTCAGCCTTAGAGAGAGGGTGAGGAGCTCAGCCTTAGAGAGAGGGTGAGGAGCTCAGCCTTAGAGAGAGGGTGAGGAGCTCAGCCTTAGAGAGAGGGTGAGGAGCTCAGCCTTAGAGAGAGGGTGAGGAGCTCAGCCTTAGAGAGAGGGTGAGGAGCTCAGCCTTAGAGAGAGGGTGAGGAGCTCAGCCTTAGAGAGAGGGTGAGGAGCTCAGCCTTAGAGAGAGGGTGAGGAGCTCAGCCTTAGAGAGAGGGTGAGGAGCTCAGCCTTAGAGAGAGGGTGAGGAGCTCAGCCTTAGAGAGAGGGTGAGGAGCTCAGCCTTAGAGAGAGGGTGAGGAGCTCAGCCTTAGAGAGAGGGTGAGGAGCTCAGCCTTAGAGAGAGGGTGAGGAGCTCAGCCTTAGAGATGGGGTGAGGAGCTCAGCCTTAGAGATGGGGTGAGGAGCTCAGCCTTAGAGAGGGGTGAGGAGCTCAGCCTTAGAGATGGGGTGAGGAGCTCAGCCTTAGAGAGAGGGTGAGGAGCTCAGCCTTAGAGAGGGGTGAGGAGCTCAGCCTTAGAGAGAGGGTGAGGAGCTCAGCCTTAGAGAGAGGGTGAGGAGCTCAGCCTTAGAGAGAGGGTGAGGAGCTCAGCCTTAGAGAGAGGGTGAGGAGCTCAGCCTTAGAGAGAGGGTGAGGAGCTCAGCCTTAGAGAGAGGGTGAGGAGCTCAGCCTTAGAGAGGGGTGAGGAGCTCAGCCTTAGAGATGGGGTGAGGAGCTCAGCCTTAGAGAGAGGGTGAGGAGCTCAGCCTTAGAGATGGGGTTCAGCCTTAGAGATGGGGTGAGGAGCTCAGCCTTAGAGATGGGGTGAGGAGCTCAGCCTTAGAGATGGGGTGAGGAGCTCAGCCTTAGAGATGGGGTGAGGAGCTCAGCCTTAGAGATGGGGTGAGGAGCTCAGCCTTAGAGATGGGGTGAGGAGCTCAGCCTTAGAGATGGGGTGAGGAGCTCAGCCTTAGAGAGAGGGTGAGGAGCTCAGCCTTAGAGAGAGGGCGAGGAGCTCAGCCTTAGAGAGAGGGCGAGGAGCTCAGCCTTAGAGAGAGGGTGAGGAGCTCAGCCTTAGAGATGGGGTGAGGAGCTCAGCCTTAGAGATGGGGCGAGGAGCTCAGCCTTAGAGATGGGGCGAGGAGCTCAGCCTTAGAGATGGGGCGAGGAGCTCAGCCTTAGAGATGGGGCGAGGAGCTCGGAGTAGAGCCGCTGCTCCTTCGCATAGCTGAGGTGGTTCAACATCTGATCAGGATCACCCTGGACGCCTCCCTTTAGAGGTTTTCCAGGCACGTCCAACTGGTAAGAGGCCCCGGGGTAGACCCAGAACACGCTGGAGAGATTACATATCTCGTCTGGCCTGGGAACGCCTCAGGGTTACCAGGAGGAGCTGGAATGTGTTGCTGGAGAGAAAGACGTCTGGAGGAGCCTCCTTAGCTTGCTGCCCCCGCGACCCAGTCCCGGATAAGCAGAGGAAGATGGATGGATTAACGCAGTAACATGCGCTAACATGAACGCTGACATGCACTAACATGCACCAACATGAACGCTCACATGTACTAATATGCACTAACATGAATGCTCACATGCACTAACATGAATGCTCACATGCACTAACATGCACTACGAAAACGCTCACATACACTTATACGCATTAAAAGGCACACTCGCATGCAATAACAGGCTCTAACATAAACACTCACATGCACTTATGTGCACTAACATGAATTCTCACATGCACTAACATGAATACTCACATGCACTAACATGCACTAAAAGACACACAGCCGGCCAGCTATGTGAACTAAGTGAGGAGAAACTGTGATAACAACGCACACAGAGGGAGAGAGGCTTCATTCTCTGTTCAGGTAGACATTACTCCCCTATACCTTAACAAAGATGAGAGTTGATGCTATATTTATGCTCTGAAAAATGTGACTCTTTAAAGGTCCCATATTGTAAAGATACAGGACCTATATTATAAGACAGGTCTGTCAAGTGCAACATTAATAAAATAAAAATATCGAAATGCTCACTCACAGCTGGTATTCAGAAACTGTGCCTTCAAAGTATTGATCCTTAAGATTTCAGTCCTGCTTGATTTAGAATTTCTATCGGAGTGAAAACAAGGGAATTGAACTGAGCAGTCTGGATTCATGGTACTAATGTGCTATTCTGTGTGAATTGTGTTCATAGTTTTCTGTGTGTAGGGCTATACAATGGAGAAAAAATGTTATACAGCATTTTTTTCCAGGAATGTGTCCCATGACATGGCAAATGTATAAATATAACAATTATTTCATCAGCGGGTCAAAGGCTCAATCAGCCTTCAGCATGTGATAGTGTTAGCAGACTTAAGCAAACAGAAATGTGCTTAAATAACCCGAAATAAACTATTTATGTTTTACAGCAGAGACATTACGCGAATAATTTGACTTCATACTAAAGTATGAAGTCAAATTATTCGCGTTTACATGTGACGCACATCAACATTTCTTGATAAAAAAACAAAACGTGACCGGAAGTTTTCATTTCCAGTTGTACTTCCGGGTCGACTGTCATGGCGGCGCCCTGGTGGAGCAGAAGGTAGAGCCTGAACCGCCACAGAGACACCAGAGACTACAGAGACCACAGAGACTACAGAGACCACAGAGACAGCAGCCGGCATGCCGTTCAGAGACCTGCTGAAGTGGAACACCAGGGTGTCTGCGGTCTACGCCGTCGGGATCTGGACCATGGTCGGGTCCTACGCGCTGGTCCGGTTCTCACGTCGACACGAGGAGCCGCCAGGTGAGGGACATGTGTGCTCTGTGTGTTGCTACATGCTTTAAGAGGCCAGTCCTCTATGAGTGACGCATGCACTGAGGTCGTTAGACCTTCAGACGGGTTCACGGTGCGCGTTCACAGTAGACATTACGGTACGAGCGTGTTTATAGTAGACATTACGGTACGAGCGTGTTTATAGTAGACATTACGGTACGAGCGTGTTTATAGTAGACATCACGGTGCGCGTTCACAGTAGACATTACGGTACGTGCGGACTTCAAATTAAAAGCTTCATGAAAGTTGACCTCTGCGTTTAACCTTTCCTACTCATTGTAATGCTGCTGTAACTTAGTTATGTTTCATTCAATTAGTTTTTACCTTTAAAATCCCTCATAACTCATATATGAGACTTTAATGAGACATCTACTTGGGACTATGAATTTGACACTAATACTGACTTCACTATCTGTTGTTACTGTGGAGCTTTGCTCTATTCTCTCTGTTTCAGTACATCCACATGAACCATATCACCATTTATAGTAACGGTGTGGTTAGTGTAGTATGAATATCATTTATTCATGGATGGACTTTAATAAGATGTTTGGGTACTTGTACCCTACTTGAGTATTTCCATTTTATTTTTAAATATATACTTTCTACTGCACATTTGTCTGACAGCAATAGTTGCTTTGCAGATAAATATTTTAAAGTACTTCAATACGTTTATTTCTTACTTTATTTATCTATATTTTGATTTGTATTTATTGTTTAGTCAAGCTGAGAATGTTTACTACAATAAATAACATATTTGAACACCTCTCAGTATCAAATACTCCCATTAATTTACACATGGTTACACAGTTGTTATACTGTATTCACTCAGCCCAGTTTACATAGACATGATGTCATATTTCAGTTCTAACTGCTCACTCTTTACTTTGCCCTTTGAACTCAGTCAAAAAAGAAGAAGAGTTTCAAGAGCCAGAAGATCCAAATCAGGTCGTCCACCTAACGGCTCACTCCAAAACCGTCATCGTCTACAGGAAAGACTTTGTCCCGTACAGCACAAGGATCTACAACTTCCTCCGGTCCTTCAGCGGGGGACCTGAGAGAGGAGACGGGGACAAATGACCACGGACACTGGGCTTGTCAAGAGCACGTTCTCAGAATGCACTATGAATTTATGCTTTCGTGTGAGGATACTCTCTTTATTTGTGAAAGAAATTCCAGCACACTCTGCAGGTCTGAGGCAGCAGCCATGGTGTTTGGTGATGTCTGAGCCCAGATATATATTTTATTATTTATTTGCCAACAATATTCAGTAATGTTACTGTCCGCGCCTGTCCACAATACAACGGTGTATGAATGAACCTCATCTGTTAATTGTTTGAGGCAGAAGGTGTCGTGCTATTTGAATATGTATGATTGTTTTACAGAGCTTGTCATTATCTTGATTGATGACTGAGATGAGCACTACCTTTGTGAAGCTTTAAACGGTTGATGTGCATAAGAGAGCTGCTGATAAGTGTTACTAATAACATTAAAGGTGTTTTTAGGGTTAACTCTAACATTACTAATAACATTAGAGGTGTTTTAGGGTTAACTCTACTAATAACAGGTGTTTTTAGGGTTAACTCTAACATTACTAATAACATTAGAGATGTTTTTAGGGTTAACGCTAACATTACTAATAACATTAGAGGTAACTCTAACATTTTTTAGGGTTAACTCTAACATTACTAATAACATTAGAGGTGTTTTTAGGGTTAACTCTAACATTACTAATAACATTAGAGGTGTTTTTAGGGTTAACTCTAACATGACTGAGGTAGCCAAATGGAATTCATCCATCTGTGTTCCCAAAAATATATCAGAGCACCTTTTTTTTTTTCCTGACCCAGTGTAAGCAATGTCCGTTCATTCAGTCTCACATCAACGTTGCACTATATTGTCATTTAGTCAAATGTGTGCGGCTCAGATTCGTCCTACAGTTGGCCTGTTGTATCAATTTAACACATTTAGTTGTGGAGGGAAAATAAGCCCTCTCTTTCCTTGCTTGTAATAAAACATATTTAGAGGTTGCTATTCATTTATTTAGAGTCAGATCCTTTAGTGAAGTGTTTAACATCAGTACATGTACATAGGAGAAACTTAAAGGTCAAAGCACCAACTCTATCTCTATCACAGTTAATTCAATTCAATTCAGTTTATTTTGTATAGCCCAGAATCACAAATTACAAATTTGCCTCAGAGGGCTTTACAATCTGTGCACATGCGACATCCTCTGTCCTTCCCTCACATCGGCACAGGAAAAACTCCCCTAAAAAACCCCTTTAACAGGGAGAAAAAAGGAAGAAACCTCTGGGAGAACGACAGAGGAGGGATCCTTCTCCCAGGATGGACAGAATGCAATAGATGTCATGTGTACAGAATGAACAGCATAACAGAGATACAACACATTCAATGTATATGACATAAATGATTCATATAATAAGACTACTTATAATAACAGCAGCAATTATTACAGTAGAATTATAATTATGAAAATAGGGATAGTAATGTGATTAATAATAATAATCGAAGTAGCAGTGGGTGTCAGTCGGCTCACAGCAGGAGGCACGACTACGGTCCAGGTACCACAACGATTCATGGAAACCTGCAGAGCGAGAAAGCAAAAAGGGCTTCAGGGTGGAAGTAAAGCTAAAATGCTTAATGGTACAGGTAATAGTAATAGTAATGTGACTTAGTAATAATAATGGTGGTAGCAGTCGGTGTCAGCAGGGCCGTAGCAGGATGCATGACCATGGTCCAGGTACAGCCACGATTTATAGAAGCCTGCGAAGCGAGAAAGCACAAAGACTCCAGGGTAGAAGCAAGTCAATAACCGTAATAGTACAGGCAATAATAATAGTAATGTGACTAATAGTGATAGTGGTAGTAGTAGTGGGTGTCAGCATGGCCTCAGTAGGTGGCACGATGACAGTCCAAATATAACCCCGATTCCTGGGAACCTGCGAGGCGAGAAAGCACAAGGACTCCGGGGAAGAAGCAAAGTCAGTAATGTGCATAAATAGGAGATTAATACATAAAGATGGAGGAAGAGGAGAGAGGAGCTCAGCGTATTCTAGGTAGTCCCCCGGCTGTCAAGGCATATAGCAGCATATCTAGGGGCTGGACCAAGGCGAACCTGAACCAGCCCTAACTATAAGCGCTATCAAAAAGGAAGGTCTTAAGCCTGCTCTTGAAAGTGGTGAGTGTGTCTGCCCCCCGGACTGGAACTGGAACCTGGTTCCACAGAAGAGGAGCCTGATAACTGAAGGCTCTGGCTCCCATCCTACTTTTATATACTCTAGGAACCACAAGTAACCCTGCATTGATTGAGCGCAGCTCTCTAGTTGGGTAATATGGAACTATAAGTTCCTTAAGATAAGATGGTGCCTGGCCAGATAGAGCTTTGTAGGTAAGTAAAATAATTTTAAATTCTATTCTTGATTTAACAGGGAGCCAGTGCAGAGAAGCTAATACTGGAGTAATATGATCTCTTTTCTTAGTTTTTGTTAGAACACGTGCTGCAGCATTCTGGATCAACTGTAAAAATCTAAGAGACCTATTAGAGCAGCCTGATAATAAGGAGTTACAGTAATCTAGTCTAGAGGTAACAAATGCATGAACTAGTTTTTCTGCATCGCTTTGAGACAGGATTTGCCTGATTTTCGCAATGTTATGTAAATGAAAAAAGGCTGTCCTTGAGATCTGTTTTATATAAGAGTTAAAAGACAGATCCTGATCAAAGATAACTCCAAGGTTCTTAACGGTAGTGCTGGATGCTAGAGCAATGCCATCTAGAGAAACTATATCGTTAGATAATTGATTTCGAAGGTGATCTGGGCCTCGTAGGATAACTTTAAGAAGTTACAGGTCATCCAGGTTTTTATGTCCGTAAGACATGCTTGAAGTTTAGAGAACTGGTTAGTTTCGTCTGGCTTAATTGATAGATATAACTGGGTATCATCTGCATAACAATGAAAGTTTACTGAGTGTTTTCTGATAATATTCCCCAAGGGAAGCTTGTATAAGGTAAATAAAATAGGTCCAAGAACAGACCCCTGTGGAACTCCGTGACTAACCCTGGTTTTCATCGAGCTTTCATTGTTTACATATACAAACTGAGATCGGTCTGATAAATACGACTTAAACCATCAAGTGCGGTTCCTTTAATGCCTATTAGATGCTCCAATCTCTGTAATAGGATTTGGTGATCAATGGTATCAAATGCAGCACTAAGGTCTAGCAATACAAGTACAGAGACAAGTCCTTTGTCTGAAGCTATTAGAAGGTCATTGGTAATTTTCACCAGTGCCGTCTCTGTGCTATGATTCACTCTAAATCCTGACTGAAAATCCTCAAATAAACTATTGTTATGCAGAAAGTCACAGAGCTGATTTACTACTGCTTTCTCAAGGATCTTGGAGAGGAACGTATAGGTTAGATATAGGTCTATAGTTAGATATAGTCTATAGTTAGATATAGGTCTATAGTTAGCCAACACCTCTGGATCAAGAGTAGGTTTCTTAAGAAGAGGTTTAATTACAGCTAGTTTGAAGGCCTGTGGTACATGGCCCGTTAGTAAAGACAGATTGATCATTTCTAATAAAGAATTGCTAATTAAAGGTAAAACTTCCTTAAGCAGCCTAGTCGGAATCGGGTCTAAGAGACAGGTGGAAGGTTTAGACTTAGAAATAGTTAAAGTCAATTGTTGAAGGTCGATGGGAGAAAAGCCATCTAAATATATTTCAGGTTCTACAGCTGTGGATCGATCGGTAATGGTTGAGGGCAGTAGATTATAATTTTTTTCTCTAATAGTTAGAATCTTATCATTAAAGAAGTTCATGAAGTCACTACTACTGAGGTTTATAGGAATACACGGCTCAACAGAGCTGTGACTCTCTGTCAGCCTGGCTACAGTGCTGAAGAGAACCCTGGGGTTGTTCTTATTTTTCTCTATTAATGCTGAATAATAGGCTGCTCTAGCATTACGGAGTGCCTTTTTATATATTTTAAGACTGTCTTGCCAGACTAACCGCGCTTCATCCACATTGGTGGAACGCCATATCCTTTCAAGTTTTCGCGATATTTGCTTTAAATCGCGGGTTTGAGGATTATACCATGGAGCAAACCTCCTTTATTTTATTATCTTCTTTTTTAGAGGAGCTATAGAGTCTAGTGTCATTCAGTGAGCATGCAGCACTATCAACAAGATGGTCAATCTGAGACGGACTAAAGTTAGCGTAGGAGTCCTCTGTTATATTGAGCAATGGTACTGAATAAAACCCTGAAGAAATTGCTTCTTTAAATTTAGCTACAGCATTATCAGATAGACATCTAGTGTAGAAACCTTTGCCTAATGGCGTACACTCTGGTAGAAAAAATTCAAAGGTTATTAGATAATGGTCCGATAAAAGAGAGTTCTGTTGAGAGACAATTACATTTTCTATTTCAATACCATATATCAGAACAAGGTGGAGAGTTAAAACAGTGAGTGGGTTTATGTACACACTGACAGAAGCCAATAGAATCTAATAATGAACTAAACACAGTACTAAGGCTATCATTATCCACATCCACATGAATATTAAAATCCCCTACAATAATAACTTTATCTGTCTTAAGGACTAAACTAGATAAAAACTCTGAGAATTCAGATAGGAATTCAGAATACACACCTGGTGCGCGGTACACTATAACAAATAAAATTGACTTTAATGCTTTCCAGGTCGGGTTTGAAAGACTAAGAACAAGGCTTTCAAATGAGTTGTAATTTAATTTAGGTTTAGGGTTTATTAATAGGCTTGAGTCAAAGATAGCTGCTACTCCACCTCCTCGGCCTGTGCCTCCAGGAATATGAGTATTAATATAACTTGGAGGAGTTGATTCATTAAGGCTAACGTACTCTTCATGACACAGCCAGGTTTCAGTAAGACAAAATAAATCAATATGATTATCTGATATGAAATCATTTACAAGTGCACCCTTAGATGACAGAGATCTGATATTTAAGAGTCCACATTTAATTGTCCTGTTTTGATGCACTGTTGCATTGGTTGCCTTAACTTTTATTAAGTTATTTTGTATAACTCCTCTTCTGTTGACTTTAAATAATTGAAGTGGCCGTGGGGCAGACACAGTCTCTATAGGGTTTTGGGTGGGTAACTGGGTGGTAACTGGGTGGGTAACTGGGTAACTGGGTGGGTAACTGGGTAACTGGGTGGGTAACTGGGTGGTAACTGGGTGGGTAACTGGGTGGTAACTGGGTGGGTAACTGGGAGGGTAACTGCTCCAAAGGAAGCACAGAGAAGTGTGAAAGACTGCAACTCTGCTTCTGCTTCCTGGTCTGAACTCTGGGTCATGGATTAGGTCCACTAATGAACTGGGTCAGATTTCTAGAGATGAGATCCGCTCCATCCAAAGTAGGATGGATGCCTTCTCTCCTAAACAGACCAGGTTTTCCCCAGAAAGTATGCCAATTGTCTACGAAGCCCACATTGTTTGCAGGACACCACCTCGACAGCCAGCGGAATGATGACATGCGGCTATACATCTCATCATTGATCAGGTTATACATCTCATCATTGATCAGGTTATACATCTCATCATTGATCAGATTAGGGAGAGGGCCAGAGAACACTACGGAGTCCGACATTGTCTTTGCGTATGAACACACCGATTCCACGTTAACTTTAGTGACCTCCGAGCGACGTAATCAGGTGTCATTACCGCCGACGTGAAAAACAATCAAACTGTATTTACGTTTAGCCTTAGCCAGCAGTTTCAAATGGGACTCTATGTCGCCCGCTCTGGCCCCGGGGATGCAGTTAACTATGGCCCCTGTCTTCGCTAACTTCACGTTTCTCAGAATGGAGCTGCCGATCACCAGAGCTGGTTTCTCAGCGGGTGTGTGTATGTATATGTATGTATGTACAGTATATATATGTATATATATGTATATATAGATAACTAGAGTTGGTTTCTCAGTGGGTGTATGTATGTATATGTATGTGTGGTATGCTCCAAAATATTTGATTTAATTACTTTAATAGTAATTTTTGCAACTGTAATATACGTGATAGTCACGTGGGTGAATGTTTCATATGCATTATGGAGAGATCAGTAAATGACAGCAGCACTCAGGTGGAACGGTTGGCACGGGAGCAGTTGCACCCCGTACTGTCTCTTTGGGGGTAACTTCCGCCCACATGCCAGATCACGTCTGGCTATGTGACAAACACCGTGTTAAATAAAGAGAATGAAACATTAAATAAAGCTAGTGAAAAATTAAATAAAGAAAATGAAACATTAAATAAAGACATTAAAATATTAAATAAAGATAATGAAACATTAAATAAAGAAAATAAAACATTAAATAAAGATAATAGATGATATTGCAGCACGAGTGCATCAATTTAAGATCTTAAAAATAAGAACTTGAAAATTTAAATTATGATTATTTTGTTGGTTTTATATTATATTATTAATATATTTTATAACTCCGCTGGACAGTGAGACGGGATTTATATATATTATTATTATATTTGTTGATGAACAAATGTCTCAATAAAGTTATTGAATTAAAAAAAAAAAAAAAAATCTACCCGGCTTGCAATGGCGGTGTCGCTATAGAATGGTTTCCCGGTCACAGTGTGTATTTCAGCGCCGACACACACACCCACACGCTGTAATAAAGCATGTATTGAGGATTGTGCCTTATAAAGACCAGTGAAAAAAGCTAATGGCACACCGGTATACAGGAGGATGTTTGTCCATTGAAGCATCCGTGAAAACATCATTGCAGTCTGGATGATGAACTGAATGCTCCGTGTCTTATTGCTGCTGCATTCATGCTGTATTTTACAGGTTAGTAGTGGGTGAGAGTCACCTACATTAACTCCTAAAGCTTAGCTTGATCACCACGAGTGTCATTGAGACATACTGATGTTGTTGTGATTATTTTGTTGGACTGTTAAAAAACTTTGAAACTCCGCTGGACAGTGAGACGGGAGACACGCGCCACTAGGTGGGCGGTGACAACAATCGCCTGAATAGGTGTTTATTTTACCTGCGCGTAGTCTTGCAGGCAGGTCGCTATAGAATGGTGTTTACTTTACAGTGTGTATTTCAGCGCCGACACACACACACGCTGTAATAAAGTCATGTATTGTTATTGTGCCTTTATAAAGACCAGTTATAAGCTAATGTTCAATAGGTTTGTATTGAAAATGTTTGTATGTCAAATTGTGTTGAATTTGAATAAGATGCAGTCTGGATGATGAACTGAATGCTCCGTGTCTTTATTGCTGCTGCACACGTCCATACTTCACTGGATCTTCCTCTCTTTTTCTTCTCAACATGTCCAGCATCATGGTGTTGAGTCCAGGCTTGGAATCCACAGAGCTCATCCACCTTTATCAAATGAAAAAGTAGTTATTATTAAGTAGCAATAATATAATAAAAATGTATTTGAACCAGTAATTTCCTATCAATAAAGTGCAATTAAATGTAATGGCAAATACCTTTGCAATGTATGTGGATGTGGTAGGTGGAGGTGGAGAGACTCTCTCAGGTAAGAGTAGGCTTTGGGCCCGTGCAGGTGGAGAGTGAGGGCAAACTCCCTCTGCTCTTTAGTGTACTCGTGGCCCTGTTTGGACAGGAGGCCTAATGGAAGATCTGAAATGCAGATAGCACAGAGTAATTAGTAAGTGACTGAAAGAGTATGAATGTCATTATGAAAACACCAATAGGCTAATGTGTTTATTTCCAGGCAAGGCCATATGAATGCAAATATGTAATCTTGTCGTGGCTGTAGACAAAAGCCAACAATCATTGTCTTAATAGCTCTAGCTTAAAGATGCACAAAAGCCAGGAACCATGACTGATTGCTCTAAACAGGTGCCCATAAACACCTGCCAACAAAGGTACCTGGCTATTGTGTGTCTTGAAGCTAGAGCTATCAGACTATGATTGTTGGCTTTTGTCTGTGCCAGATGCTATTCAAACTATGAATGGGGGCATATTACAGACGTTGTCAGGTATTTGGAGTTTAAGTTTGATATATGAAATTCAGACAAGCCAAGCATTTGAACACATTATTGCAGTTGTATTTCTTTGGTTACAGCCCTAAGATATACATGACATTCAAAGTTTAATTTCAATGTTACCTGAGTATAAGTCAAGCCTCTCTTGCAGCTCTTCATTTATGAGGTTCTTCCCCCTGAGGTCCTCCAGAAGACAACGCACTGTTTTCTTCGCACTCTGCTCTCGGGCCTTTGAGTTCCTCATCTCTTTCTCAAGACTCTCCACCCTAGCCAGGGCTTCATTGAGTCTAGTCTTGAGAAGAGTGGGAGATGGAGGCAATGCATAAGTGTGTTCCTAGTAAAAAAGGACAAAACAGTAGTGAGTAATGTTTATGATGCCATGATGCTCACTGCTGTTTTGGGGCATAGCTAGTGTAAATACTCACAAGGTAGTTAGGTGAAGGTTCAGTGACTTGTAATGATTGTAAAGAACAGTCAATTACAAGGCTCGCTTCAGCCTTCCTTGAGGCTTGTGTAGTCCTGGCTGCCACTTTCTAAAACAGAAGAACAAAATACTTGAACAGGTGTATCTCATTCTCAATCATTCCAAATGAACACACACACACACACACACACACACACACACACACACACACACACACACACACACACACACACACACACACACAATAAAACCATTTTCAGCAAGCTTAGTGATGCACTTACTCTTTTGAGATGTGTTGGGAAACTGAACACAGATGGTTTAGTTCCATCCCTGAGCCTGACATTTTGGCCTGTCCGGTCAAAATCCTCCGGCTGAAAGTGCTGGCTACAGAGCATTGACCTCTCATTGGCAGAAAAGTCTTCCCTTTTCACAGCCACTTCCCACTGTCTCCTCAACTGCTTCTCTTTGGGAAACCTTAAAATTGCGAGAAAGGTTAGCTAGCCAGTCAGTCAGATTCATAATACAGATGTATCTTTAAAAAAAAAAAACATTTAAATAGAAATAACGTTTAAAACGTCAATTTCGGCCGGCGACTGACTGCAGGTGCATCTCACAGGTGCATGTAGAGTATCGTGACATTTTTTCCGTAGTTTCATTCATTACGTGACACCTTCATATATTGTAGAACCATTACATATACAGTGGCATGTTTTGAGCCTTTTTTTGTTTTAATCTAGTCTCTTTTTTAAATACATCACAGAGAGAAATTAAGGCCAGTCGCTCAGCCGAAACGCAGCTTTCCGTCGCGACCATAAATGCTATATAATTACATTATACATACATTGTAATTACTCACAAGCAAGTAGTGGTAGATTATATATATATATACTGTATATCCTATATTTCTTGACAATATTATCTCCTGTTGACGAACGATAGAATAAGGCTTTGCTCACCATGTCCGTTTCACGTTAGACTAGCTATAGTCTGATTCTGGTGGCAACTTAGCTGTCTCAACAGCTCTTAGCTCTCAACATAACACATGATCTACGTGACATGACTGAATTTTACAATTACAAATAGAAACAATTGTTTAGTCTTACTTGTGAAAGGTAATTCCTTGCGATCTTGTTTGAATCGTCCTGACGGTGGTGCACCCCCAAGCGGCGCATGAAGTAGGCATCTTCACTCCGAAGACGAAATAACTCCCGTACCAAGATGGCGCCGACGATTTATGCCGCCCAAGGCCGAAGGGGGCGTCTACCTATATGATGTCTATGGGAGCTACGTCTGGTCGGCCCGCACCGACTACGGGGGTGGGCTGGCTAACTGCAGGAGCCAACGACTGAGCTTCAATGGTGCGGAACTGGGCCTCTGACTCACTGAGCCTCGCCTCCAACCTAGCAAACAAACTACATTTGTTACATGTACCCGTATCAGTAAAGGAGGCAGAGGCATGGCTGAACATGAGACACACTGAGTAGGAGGGAGAAGGAGAGAGAGAAGGAGAGAGGAGCGCCATCGCTAGCTGCTAAGCTAAATGAGGCTAGCTAGCGTTAGCAGAACTGAACAACGTGTAAACTGTTGGTTTAAGCGAGAAGTCGCAGAATTAAGATGTGATATGAGTGTCCAAGTGTTTTAAATGTAAAACAGGTAATTAGCCGCTATAATAAAGAATGTTGTACGATGAATCATTTCATTAATGTGAGATATATTTGTTATATTCACTGTGTAATAAGGCCTCACATCATGCTGAAGGTTAACATCCTCTGCAGCGTAACAAAATAACAAATTATCAAAATATCAAAGTAACAAACTATCAAAGTAGTAAAGTAAGTAAAAAAGTAAAGTAACAAATTATAAATGTATCAAAGTAACAAATATCAAAGTAACAAAGTATCAAAGCAACAAGTATCAAAGAAACAAAGTATCAAAGTAACAATGTATCAAAGTCACAAAGTATCAAAGTAACAAAATATCAAAGTAACAAAGTGACAAATAAAATGTGATCAAAGTCAAATCAAAGTATCAAAGTAACAAAATATCAAAGTAACAAAGTCACAAAAACAAATCAAAGTCAAAAGTAACAAAGTATCAAAGTAACAAAGTAACAAAATAACAAAGTATCAAAGTAACAAATGATCAAAGTAACAAAGTATAAAGGTAACAAAGTAACAAAGTATCAAAGTAACAAAGCAACAAAGTATCA
Organism: Anoplopoma fimbria; assembly: GCF_027596085.1. NCBI lineage: Eukaryota > Metazoa > Chordata > Actinopteri > Perciformes > Anoplopomatidae > Anoplopoma > Anoplopoma fimbria. The sequence goes on from NC_072457.1 coordinate 15,506,579, forward strand.
AAGTAACAAAGTATCAAAGTAACAAAGTAAAGTATCAAAGTAACAATGTATCAAAGTCACAAAGTAACACAGTAACAAAGTATCAAAGTATCAAAGTAACAAAGTATCAAAGTAGTAAAGTATCAAAGTAACAAAGTAACAAATTATAAAAGTATCAAAGTAACAAAGTATCAAATATCAAAGTAACAAAGTATCAAAGCAACAAGTATCAAAGTAACAAAGTATCAAAGTAACAATGTATCAAAGTCACAAAGTATCAAAGTAACAAAATATCAAAGCAACAAAGTAATAAAATGTGACAAAGTATCAAATTAACAAATTAACAAAGTATCAAAGTAACAAATGATCAAAGTAACAAAGTATAAAGGTAACAAAGTATCAAAGTAACAAAGTATCAGAGTAACAAAGTAACAAAGTATCAAAGTAACAAAGTAACAAAGTATCAAAGTAACAAAGTATCAAAGTAACAATATATCAAAGTAACAAAGTATCAGAGTAACAAAGTATCAGAGTAACAAAGTCACAAAGCAACAAAGTCACAAAGTCTCAAAGTAAAGTATCAAAGTAACAAAGTATCAAAGTAACAAAGTAACAAAGTAACAAAGTATCAAAGCAACAAAGTAATAAAATGTATCAAATTAACAAAGTAGCAAAGTAACAAAGTATCAAAGTAACAAAGTAAAGCAACAAAGTCACAAAGTATCAAAGTAACAAAGTATCAAAATAACAAAGTATCAAAGTAACAAAGTATCAAAGTAACAAAGTAACAAAGTTACAAAGTATCAAAGTAACAAAGTATCAAAATAACAAAGTATAAAAGTAAAGTATCAAAGTAACAAAGTATCAAAGTAACAAAGAAACAAAGTATCAAAGTAACAAAGTATCAAAGTAACAAAGTAACAAAGACACAAAGTATCAAAGTATCAAAGTAACAAAGTATCAAAGTAACAAAAAGTATCAAAGTAACAAAGCAACAAAGTATCAAAGTAACAAAGTATCAAAGTATCAAAGTAACAAAGTAACAAAGACACAAAGTATCAAAGTAACAAAGTATCAAAGCAACAAAGTAATAAAATGTATCAAAGTAACAAAGCAACAAAGTAACAAAGTAACAAAATCAAAGTATCAAAGTAACAAAGTAACAAAGTATCAAAGTAACAAAGTATCAAAGTAACAAAGTAACAAAGTATCAAAGTAACAAAGTATCAAAGTAACAAAGTAATCAAAGTAACAAAGTAACAAAGTAACAAAGTAATAAAAGTATCAAAGTAACAAAGTATCAAAGTAACAAAGTATCAAAGTATCAAAAAGTATCAAAGTAACAAAGTATCAAAGTAACAAAGTATCAAAGTATCAAAGTAACAAAGTATCAAAGTAACAAAGTACAAAGTATCAAAGTAACAAAGTATCAAAGTAACAAAGTATCAAAGTAAAGTATCAAAGTAACAATGTATGAAAGTCACAAAGTATCAAAGTAACAAAGTATCAAAGTATCAAAGTATCAAAGTAACAAAGTAGCAAAGTAACAAAGTAAAGTATCAAAGTAACAAAGCATCAAAGTAACAAAGCAACAAAACAAAGTATCAAAGTAACATCAAGTAACAAAGTATCAAAGTAACAAAGTATCAAAGTAACAAAGTATCAAAGTAACAAAGTATCAAATATCAAAGTATCAAAGTATCAAAGTATCAAAGTAACAAATTAACAAAGTATCAAAGTGACAAAGTAACAAAGCAACAAAGTATCAAAGTATCAAAGTAACAAAGTATCAAAGTAACAAAGTAACAAAGTATCAAAGTATCAAAGTAACAAAGTAAGTATCAAAGTAACAAAGTATCAAAGTAACAAAGTATCAAAGTAACAAAGTATCAAAGTAACAAAGTATCAAAATAACAAAGTATAAAAGTATCAAAGTAACAAAGTATCAAAGTAACAAAGTATCAAAGCAACAAAGTAATAAAATGTATCAAAGTATCAAAGTAACAAAGTACCAAAGTAACAAAGTATCAAAGTAACAAAGTAACAACGTATCAAAGTATCAGAGTAACAAAGTAACAAAGTAACAACGTATCAGAGTAACAAAGTATCAAAGTAACAAAGTAGCAAAGTAACAAAGTAAAGTATCAAAGTAACAAAGCAACAAAGTAACAAAGTATCAAAGTAACAAAGTATCAAACTGTCAAGGTAACAAAGTATCAAAGTAACAAAGTAACAAAGTATCAAAGTAACAAAGTATCAAAGTAACAAAGTATCAAAGTAACAAAGTAACAAAGTATCAAAGTATCAAAGTAACAAAGTATCAAAGCAACAAAGTATCAAAATAACAAAGTAACAAAGTATCAGAGTATCAAAGTAACAAAGTATCAAAGTACAAAGTATCAAAGTGACAAAGTAACAAAGTATCAAAGTATCAAAGTAACAAAGTATCAAAGTAACAAAGCAACAAAGTATCAAAGTAACAAAGTATCAAAGTAACAAAGTAAAGTATCAAAGTATCACAAAAAGTATCAAAGTAACAAAATCAAAGTAATCAAAGTATCAAAGTAACAAAGTAGCAAAGTAACAAAGTAAAGTATCAAAGTAACAAAGCAACAAAGTAATAAAATGTAACAAAGTAACAAAGTATCAAAGTAACAAAGTATCAAAGTAACAAATGATCAAAGTAACAAAGTATAAAGGTAACAAAGTATCAAAGTAACAAAGTATCAAAGTATCAAAGTAACAAAGTATCAAAGTAACAAAGTATCAAAGTAACAAAGTAACAAAGTATCAAAGTAACAAAGTATCAAAGTAAAGTATCAAAGTAACAATGTATGAAAGTCACAAAGTAACACAGTAACAAAGTATCAAAGTATCAAAGTATCAAAGTAAAGTATCAAAGTAACAAAGTATCAAAGTAACAAAGTATCAAAGTAACAAAGTATCAAAGTAACAAAGTAACAAAGTAACAAAGTATATCAAAGTAACAAAGTATCGAAGTATCAAAGTAACAAAGTATCAAAGCAACAAAGTATCAAAGTAACAAAGTATCAAAGTAACAAAGTATCAAATATCAAAGTATCAAAGTATCAAAGTAACAAAGTAACAAAGTATCAAAGTATCAAAGTAACAAAGTATCAAAGTAACAAAGTAACAAAGTATCAAAGTAACAAAGTATCAAAGTAACAAAGTAACAAAGTATCAAAATAACAAAGTAACAAAGTATCAGAGTATCAAAGTAACAAAGTATCAAAGTAACAAAGTACCAAAGTTACAAAGTATCAAAGTAACAAAGTATCAAAGTAACAAAGTATCAAAATAACAAAGTATAAAAGTATCAAAGTAACAAAGTATCAAAGTAACAAAACAAAAGCAACAAAGTAATAAAAGTATCAAAGTATCAAAGTATCAAAGTAATCAAAGTAACAAAGTAACAAAGTATCAAAGTAACAAAGTAACAAAACAAAGTATCAAAGTAACAAAGTATCAGAGTAACAAAGTAACAAAGTAACAACGTATCAGAGTAACAAAGTATCAAAGTAACAAAGTAGCAAAGTAACAAAGTAAAGTATCAAAGTAACAAAGCAACAAAGTATCAAAGTAACAAAACAAAGTAACTGTATCAAAGTAACAAAGTATCAAAGTATCAAAGTAACAAAGTAACAAAGTAACAAAGTATCAAAATAACAAAGTCAAAGTCAAAGTAACAAAGTATCAAAGTATCAAAGTAACAAAGTATAACAAAGTAACAAAGTAACAAAGTATCAAAGTAACAAAGTATCAAAGTAACAAAGTATCAAAGTAACAAAGTATCAAAGTATCAAAGTAACAAAACAAAGTAACAAAGTAAAGTATCAAAGTAACAAAGCAACAAAGTAACAAAGTATCAAAGTAACAAAGTATCAAACTGTCAAGGTAACAAAGTATCAAAGTAACAAAGTAACAAAGTATCAAATAACAAAAGTAACAAATATCAAAGTAACAAAGTAACAAAGTATCAAAGTAACAAAGTAACAAAGTATCAAAGTATCAAAGTAACAAAGTATCAAAGTAACAAAGTATCAAAGTCAAAGTAACAAAGTAACAAAGTAACAAAGTATCAAAGTATCACAAAGTATCAAAGTAACAAAGTAACAAAGTCAAAGTATCAAAGTAACAAAGTAATCAAAGTAACAAAGTAACAAAGTAACAAAGTAACAAAGTAACAACGTATCAAATTATCAGAGTAACAAAGTATCAAAGTAACAAAGTAGCAAAGTAACAAAGTAAAGTATCAAAGTAACAAAGCAACAAAGTAACAAAGTAACAAAGTATCAAAGTAACAAAGTATCAAAGTAACAAAGCATCAAAGCAACAAAGTATCAAAGTAACAAAGTACCAAAGTACCAAAGTAACAAAGTATCAAAGTAACAACGTATCAAAGTATCAGAGTAACAAAGTAACAAAGTAACAACGTATCAAAGTATCAGAGTAACAAAGTATCAAAGTAACAAAGTAGCAAAGTAACAAAGTAAAGTATCAAAGTAACAAAGTAACAAAGTAACAAAGTATCAAAGTATCAAAGTAACAAAGTATCAAAGTAACAAAGTAACAAAATAACAAAGTATCAAAAAGTAACAAAGTAACAAAGTATAAAGTATCAAAGTAACAAAGTAACAAAGTATCAAAGTAACAAAGCAACAAAGTATCAAAGTAAAGTATCAAAGTAACAATGTATCAAAGTCACAAAGTAACACAGTAACAAAGTATCAAAGTATCAAAGTAACAAACTATCAAAGTAGTAAAGTATCAAAGTAAAAAAGTAAAGTAACAAATTATAAATGTATCAAAGTAACAAAGTATCAAATATCAAAGTAACAAAGTATCAAAGCAACAAAGTATCAAAGTAACAAAGTATCAAAGTAACAATGTATCAAAGTCACAAAGTATCAAAGTAACAAAATATCAAAGCAACAAAGTAATAAAATGTGACAAAGTATCAAATTAACAAATTAACAAAGTATCAAAGTAACAAATGATCAAAGTAACAAAGTATAAAGGTAACAAAGTATCAAAGTAACAAAGTATCAGAGTAACAAAGTAACAAAGTATCAAAGTAACAAAGTAACAAAGTATCAAAGTAACAAAGTATCAAAGTAACAATATATCAAAGTAACAAAGTATCAGAGTAACAAAGTATCAGAGTAACAAAGTCACAAAGCAACAAAGTCACAAAGTCTCAAAGTAAAGTATCAAAGTAACAATGTATCAAAGTCACAAAGTAACAAAGTAACAAAGTATCAAAGCAACAAAGTAATAAAATGTATCAAATTAACAAAGTAGCAAAGTAACAAAGTATCAAAGTAACAAAGTAAAGCAACAAAGTCACAAAGTATCAAAGTAACAAAAGTAACAAAGTATCAAAGTAACAAAGTATCAAAGTATCAAAGTAACAAAGTAACAAAGTATCAAAGTAACAAAGTATCAAAGTAACAAAGTAACAAAGACACAAAGTATCAAAGTATCAAAGTAACAAAGTATCAAAGTAACAAAGAAACAAAGTATCAAAGTAACAAAGTATCAAAGTAACAAAGTAACAAAGACACAAAGTATCAAAGTATCAAAGTAACAAAGTATCAAAGCAACAAAGTAATAAAATGTATCAAAGTAACAAAGTAACAAAGCAACAAAGTATCAAAGTAACAAAGTATCAAAGTAACAAAGTAACAAAGTAACAAAGTAACAAAGTATCAAAGTAACAAAGTATCAAAGCAACAAAGTAATAAAATGTATCAAAGTAACAAAGCAACAAAGTATCAAAGTAACGAAGTATCAGAGTAACAAAGTATCAAAGCAACAAAGTATCAAAATAACAAAGTATCAAAGTAACAAAGTATCAAATATCAAAGTAACAAAGTATCAAAGTAACAAATTAACAAAGTATCAAAGTGACAAAGTATCAAAGCAACAAAGTATCAAAGTAACAAGTATCAAAATATCAAAGTAACAAAGTATCAAAGTAACAAAGTATCAAAGTAACAATGTATCAAAGTCACAAAGTATCAAAGTAACAAAATATCAAAGTATCAAAGTATCAAAGTAACAAAGCAACAAAGTAATAAAATGTGACAAAGTAACAAAGTATCAAAGTAACAAAGTATCAAAGTAACAAATGATCAAAGTAACAAAGTATCAAAGTAACAAAGTATCAAAGTATCAGAGTAACAAAGTATCAAAGTAACAAAGTATCAAAGTAACAAAGTAACAAAGTATCAAAGTAACAAAGTATCAAAGTAAAGTATCAAAGTAACAATGTATGAAAGTCACAAAGTAACACAGTAACAAAGTATCAAAGTATCAAAGTATCAAAGTAACAAAGTAGCAAAGTAACAAAGTAACAAAGTAGCAAAGTAACAAAGTAAAGTATCAAAGTAACAAAGCATCAAAGTAACAAAGCAACAAAGTCACAAAGTATCAAAGTAACGAAGTATCAGAGTAACAAAGTATCAAAGCAACAAAGTATCAAAGTAACAAAGTATCAAAGTAACAAAGTATCAAATATCAAAGTATCAAAGTATCAAAGTAACAAATTAACAAAGTATCAAAGTGACAAAGTAAAAAAGCAACAAAGTCACAAAGTATCAAAGTAACAAAGTATCAAAGTAACAAAGTAACAAAGTAACAAAGTAACAAAGTATCAGAGTATCAAAGTAACAAAGTATCAAAGTAACAAAGTACCAAAGTTACAAAGTATCAAAGTAACAAAGTATCAAAGTAACAAAGTATCAAAATAACAAAGTATAAAAGTATCAATCAAAGTATCAAAGTAACAAAGTATCAAAGCAACAAAGTAATAAAATGTATCAAAGTATCAAAGTAACAAAGTACCAAAGTAACAAAGTATCAAAGTAACAAAGTAACAACGTATCAAAGTATCAGAGTAACAAAGTAACAAAGTAACAACGTATCAGAGTAACAAAGTATCAAAGTAACAAAGTAGCAAAGTAACAAAGTAACAAAGTAACAAAGTATCAAAGTAACAAAGCAACAAAGTATCAAAGTATCAAAGTAACAAAGTATCAAACTGTCAAGGTAACAAAGTATCAAAGTAACAAAGTAACAAAGTATCAAAGTAACAAAGTAACAAAGTAACAAAGTATCAAAATAACAAAGTATCAAAGTAACAAAGTACAAAGTAACAAAGTCAAAGTATCAAAGTAACAAAGTATCAAAGTAACAAAGTATCAAAGTAACAAAGTATCAAAGTAACAAAGTATCAAAGTAACAAAGTATCAAAGCAACAAAGTAATAAAATGTATCAAAGTATCAAAGTATCAAAGTAACAACGTATCAAAGTATCAGAGTAACAAAGTAACAAAGTATCAAAGTAACAAAGTAACAAAGTAATCAAAGTAACAAAGTAACAAAACAAAGTATCAAACTGTCAAAGTATCAAAGTAACAAAGTATCAAAGTAACAAAGTAACAAAGTAACAAAGTAACAAAGTATCAAAGTAACAAATGATCAAAGTAACAAAGTATACAAAGTAACAAAACAAAGTAACAAAGTATCAAAGTAACAAAGTAACAAAGTATCAAAGTAAAAAAGTATCAAAGTAACAAAGTAACAAAGTAACAAAGTATCAAAGTAACAAAGTATCAAAGTAACAAAGTATCAAAGTAACAAAGTATCAAAGTAACAAAGTATCAAAGTAACAAAGTAACAAAGTAACAAAGTATCAAAGTATCAATCAAAGTATCAAAATCAAAGTAACAAAGTAAATCAAAGTAACAAAGTACAAAGTAACAAAGTATCAAAGTAACAAAGTAACAAAAGTAACAAAGTATCAAAGTATCAAAGTAACAAAGTATCAAAGTAACAAAACAAAGTAACAAAGTAACAAAGTCAAAGTAACAAAGTATCAAAGTAACAAAGTACAAAGTATCAAACAAAGTAACAAAGTATCAAAGTAACAAAGTATCAAAGTAACAAAGTATCAAAGTAACAAAGTATCAAAGTAACAAAGTATATCAAAGTCACAAAGTAACAAAGTAACAAACAAAGTATCATCAAAGTAACAAAGTATCAAAGTAACAAAGCAACAAAGTATCAAAGTATCAAAGTAACAAAGTAACAAAGTAACAAAGTATCAAAGTAACAAAAATCAAAGTAACAAAGTATCAAAGTAACAAAGTAACAAAGTAACAAAGTATCAAAGTAACAAAATCAAAGTAACAAAGTCAAATAACAAAGTATCAAAGTATCAAAGTAACAAAGTAACAAAGTATCAAAGTAACAAAGTATCAAATCAAAGTCAAATACAAAGTAACAAAGTAACAAAGTATCAAAGTAACAAAGTATCAAAGTAACAAAGTATCAACAAATAACAAAGTATCAAAGTAACAAATTATCAAAGTAACAAAGTAACAAAGTATCAAAGTAACAAAGTATCAAAGTATCAAAGTATCAAAGTAACAAAACAAAGTAACAAAGTATCAAAGTATCAAAGTAATCAAAGTAACAAAGTATCAAAGTAACAAAGTATCAAAGTAACAAAGTAACAAAGTAACAAAGTATCAAAGTCAAATTAACAAAGTATCAAAGTATCAAAGTATCAAAGTAACAAAGTAACAAAGTAACAAAGTAACAAAGTATCAAAGTAACAAAGTAACAAAGTATCAAAGTAACAAAGTAACAAAAGTATCAAAGTATCAAAGTAACAAAGTAACAAAGTAACAAAAGTAACAAAGTAGTATCAAAGTATCAAAGTAACAAAGTATCAAACAAAGTAACAAAGTAACAAAGTATCAAAGTAACAAAGTATCAAAGTAACAAAGTAACAAAGTATCAAAGTATCAAAGTAACAAAGTAGCAAAGTATCACAAAGTATCAAAGTAACAAAGTCAAAACAAAGTAGCAAAGTATCAAAGTATCAAAGTAACAAAGTAACAAAGTAAAGTATCAAAGTAACAAAGCATCAACTGGTTTATGTCCCTGTTCTTTGGTTTTTCTACTGGTTTTCATCACCTGTCTAATGTGCATGATCAGGTGAGTCTCTTTAACAGTTTCACTGAGTCGTGTTTGAGTGATCGGTGGTTGTGTCGAGGAGCTTGTCGGGAGGAATGGCGTCCTCCGAGACGCCTCCTCCGTCTATCCGGCAGGGAGTGCGGATAGTCCCGCCGGAGAGCAGCGTCTCTGTGGAGGAGGTGCTGCTGGCTGTCGGGGAGCAGGTAGGACACGATAAACTCTGCTTTGCATCCAGAATGAACAGAGCGGTGGTGGTGTTCCTGAAGGATGTGTCTGGTGTGTATCAGCTGGTAGAGAGCGGAGTGGTCATCAGGGACGCGTTGGTGCAGGTGTCCCCGCTGTCAGCTCCCTCCACACGGATCACCGTCTCAGGTGTTCCTCCGTTCATCCCCAACGAGGCGTTACAGAACGAGCTGCGTAGGTTTGGCAAATTTGCCAGTGGTTTAAAAACGGTGAGTCTGGGATGTAAAGATCCCAAACTGAAGCACGTTCAGTCTCTGAGGCGGCAGGTGTTCATGTTTCTGGACTCCCCGTCACAGACACTGGAGGTGTCCTTCAGAGTGAAGCACGGTGACGGCTCCTACATGCTGTATGCCAGCGCAGGACAGCTCAGGTGTTTTGAGTGTGGAGATGTTGGACACAAACGGGTTGCATGTCCGCATAAGAAGCAGGCCAGCTCTGCTGACGCTGCCGCGGGCGCCGCGCCTCTTGCCGCTCCTCTTGCCGCTTGCTCCTCTTGCCGCTCCGGCGGCTAGCGGACCTGTGGGGGACGCGGGCGCGGTGGCTGGTGTAAATGTAACTGGTGTAACTGGCTCACAGTCTGAGGTTAGGGACACGGATGAGGAGGAGGAAGATGAGCAGAGCCAAGCTGAGGAACAGCAGGCTTCTGTTGCTGCAGAGAACAGCGAATCTCAGTCTGCAGACACTGAAGCACAACCCCAGCCAGCAGAAAACGTGGAAGAAGCAGCTTCCACAAGTCTCACTGTGAGCACCAATGAGAAACAGGGTGTTTCTAACAGCCAGGTGTCATGTGGAGAAAACATGGTTTATGACTCTGAGTCAGACACAATATCTATCAGCGGAACTCCCAACAGAAATTCAATTCAATTCAATTCAGTTTATTTTGTAGGCCTATAGCCCAGAATCACAAATTACAAATTTGCCTCAGAGGGCTTTACAATCTGTGCACATAGAAATAAAGATCTATACTCCCTAGAAGACATTAATTACTTTCTTGATGAGACATTCAAAAAGTCTGTCAAAGTGAGCGACTATTTCAGCGACACAACCAAGTTCATAAGGTCTGTTGATGTACTTAAAAGAATGGTAGGTTTCGATCTCTTGGATGAGAGGAAACGTTTCCGCCTCAAAAAACATATAACGGGTCTTAGAAAAACACAAAAAGGAAAAACTGTTAGAACGACTAAAAAGTAAAATGATCATGTATATCACGGTGTTTTGTTTTCTGAACTGCTCTCTGCTTGCTACAATTTGTCTGTTTCTCCTCTCTGACTTCTCCATGCAAAGCCTCAAAATCGGTTCTCTAAACATCAACGGTGGGAGAGATAGGAACAAAAGAGCTCTGATATCGGAAGTCTCTACCCAAAAACAGGTTGATGTGTTGTTTCTGCAGGAGACACACACGCTGCCATCAGACGATGTAGATTGGGGTTTATGGTGGAATGGGTCGTGTGTCCTCAGCCATGGCACTAACATTAGTGCAGGGGTAGCTGTGCTGTTCAGACCAACTGCTAAAGCAACCATCTTGTCCTCTGCTGAGGTGGTGAAGGGTCGGCTGCTTATTGTCAGGGCAGAAATAGAGAGCTCTATCTTCTGCTTTGTGAATATATATGCCCCAAACCAGGGAACAGGCAGAGTGGCTTTTTTTCACCACGCTAGACAATGAGCTTAGGAATTACCAGCAAGATCAGCTAGTTCTTGGTGGTGATTTTAACTGCACTTTAGATTTTACCGTAGACAGGACCAGTCAGGAACCCCATCCGCAATCATCACAGAGCCTCAACAGGGTCATCACACACCTGGACCTGTTAGACGCATGGAGAATAAAACACCCACAATCCAGACAGTACACATGGGTGAGGGTCAGCAACAACAGGGTTAATGCAGCCAGACTAGACAGGATCTACATTTCACACAGTCTCAGCTCCAGATTACTCCACAGCAGTATAACTCCAGTTGGCTTCACTGACCACCACCTCATCACTGTTGATCTGATCATTACACCAGGTCAAAGGGTCAAATCCTACTGGCTTTTCAACAACAAGCTGCTGCAAGACAGTGTTTTCTGCCAGAGTTTTGAGAACTTTTGGCAGCAGTGGAAAAACAGGAAAACTGACTTTAGTTCTCTGAAGCTGTGGTGGGAGGTTGGAAAAGCACAAGTTCGTGTTTTTGCCAACAGTACACCTCCCACTCCACTTCCAAGATTAAGGCAGCAGTTCAAAAGCTTGAGGCCAACATCAGGGACATAGAGGAGGGACTACGCAGGGACTCAGATCCTGCTGCTGGTCAACTGCTGCAGGAGAAGAGGTTGGAGCTGAGCTCCTTCCTGCAGGAGAGGGTGAAGGGAGCACTTGTCAGGGCTTGCTTCCTCCAGCTGAAGGACATGGACGCCCCGAGCTCGTTCTTTTTCAACCTGGAGAGATCGGTGGCACAGAGGAAGCAGATGACCTGCCTAAGGCTTCCTGGAGGCAGGGTGACCACCAGTCCGGGCGAGATGAGGAACCGTGTGT